>NC_135489.1:86827709-87436352 GCF_052094955.1 Ictidomys tridecemlineatus | reverse complement strand
GTCTCAGCTGGTCCCCTTACCCTCAGGACCTTTCGAGCAGTTCCCCTACATCCCAGCCTCCTCTTTCCAACCCATGCTTTTCCTCCTGACAGAGCTCAAGGGGGAGCCGGAGGAGAACACTCACATGAGGAAGCAGGAAAGTGCTTCCACATCAGGAGTCTGAGGAAGGTGCCTGCGGACCAGGGTCTTGAAGCGCTGCCAGCGCCGGAAGTTCTCATACACGCTGGGAGGTCTGCTGGTGTCATCTGGTGGCACTGCAGCTGGGAAGGTGGGTAGTGCGCCCTCCCCATACACTGTACCTGGCCATTGGCGTGCATTCATTGGGAACATGATGGGGGCCATCTGGGCAAATGGTCGTGGTGCTGGAGGGCGAAGGCCCAGGTGCCAGTGGATCCCATAGTTTTGAATCCCTCCACTGTCTGAGGCAGGTACAGTGGTCCTCGGGGCAGAAGGTGCTGTGAGGAATGGAGCAGGATGCTCCACACCCCCACAGAAGGCCCCTGGGGCCCTCCAGTTGAGGGGTGCCTGAGTGTGGATAATGTTCTGAATATGAGGAGGCCCCACTGGCCTCAGTTGTGGCCCATGTTTTCCAAAGGTGGACAGCCCTGGCACATATGATTGTCCAGGGTAAGTGGACAGCACCAGAGGGTTACCCTGAGAGATAGGCGCAGTCACCCTTGGTGCCGGGGGCAGCTCCCAGAATGGCTGGTGTGTTGGCACAGGGGCAGCTGGAAGAAAGGGTAGGCCCCTGAACGCAGACACGTGGGCACCAGGAGTGAAGTTCATGCCTGCTCTCCGTGATGCAGATGCTGTGGAGGCAAAGCAAAGCGGAGAATGGAGGAGGGAAAATGACAGCAGTTTCTTACTCAGTGGAAATCTGAGAACAAATGCTCCCAGCTCAGGGCCCTTGGGCAGGGAAATTGTGCAGTTTGCAAATGTCCCTTTGAGTGAATTTCATGCTGTGTTCCTTTAGTCATAGTTCTACCCTGAGAAATCTCATTTTCACTACACCAGGATTCCCAGTTGACTGTGACACCTCAGCTTTCCCTGATTCTGAGAGGCCCCTTGTGCATCCTTTGCAGACACTCCATTGGCCTCCTAGGTGACTCCCTAGAAATGGATCAATTTGACCCTATTCAGTGGCACCATGCCCCTCCTCATTCTCACCAATAGGAAAGGGATCTTCTCCAGGGCAAATGCAGGGGCTTTAGGGTCCCTTGTGAAGGTGACAGATTCTAAAAATGATTCCCCCATCACCTCCTCAGCCTTCCTTTTGCTAATACTCCTTGTATACCCCTCCACTTTTTTCCTAGGCATCCACACACAAACAAGAAACACCTGATTTAGATGTCTGCCTAGCTAGAGGCTGAGGAATTGTGTAGTTCACCCAGGAGCACATCCTGCCCAGCATGTGGGTGCTTCTCCCAGCACTTCCCACACCAAACACTAATGGGGGACAGAGCCTGGCCATCTGTGATCCTAGTGCTCACTGGTTCCTGCCATAATGCAGGGAGCTCCTTTCCCAGGGAAGAGGTCTATGTGATAGACACTGAGTCCCACAGATCCTCTCCTGGGCTGACTAACAAAGGTTACTGAGGTTTATGAAGTTGATGGGATGGTGAGGATTGGGGTTTTCCAGAGGTTTTCACAGACACTGGTCATTTTTTTATTGGGCCTGGGAATTAGAGCCGTTCTGATGTCCTTTTCCTTTGCACTCCTAATAATGGGAAGGGAAGTGTCACAGAGACTCAGGCCTGCACCAGCTGCTACCTGCAGCAAGGTTGTTGGGAGCACATTCCTGTTCACCAGGACATTATGCAGAGTGAGGTCAAAGAATGGGAGGTGTACCACACTTCAACACTTGCATGTATTAATCAGGACAGCTGCCTAAGTTCCAATGACAATATGAGTAGAGCCCCTTCCTAACTGTGTGCTATACTCCTTCCTATCTTCAAAAGAACCCAGTCATCTTCAAACCTGATCCTGGAAAATGAAGAGCACCCCACATGTGCTCCCTTATCATGGAGTACCAACCAAACCATGAAGGTAAGCCAAAGTCTTCTGTGTTGACTTGAAAACAATGAGCTGAGGCTACACACAGAGAGTGTGAAAGTGATAACGATTCAGAAGATCCCCCAGAGGCCCAAATCTATGTTGGCTAAGGTTTCCTGGGTTCCTTGCCCTTCTGGAATCAATGACACCTGCTGTCTGAATGGAAGGAGAAGTTTTCCTGGGCAGGAAGTTTGTGAGGGACCCTGGGCTATGGCAGTTGGAGTGCCCTGCAGCCTCACCCACAGAGACTATATCGCACGGCATCTGTGGTCATTGAGATCCCCATTGGGCACTTTTCTACTTAAGAACACTTCTTACCCCTGCCCACTTAGGATCTGAGACTCTCAGTCAGTCCCCTCAGAATGATATCCCAGGCAGCTTCCATGTGTCTGAAGAATGGACACAGGGCTCAGCATCTTGACTCCAGGAAGCCCTCACTGTGACACCATCTGTGACTGCCTAAAAAACCATGCAGTGACCTGGGTCCATTCTACAAGGAATCAATCCCGTGGCCTCTCTCCTTTCTGCTGACCCAGTGTACTTCCCCGGATTAGTTTGGACCTGGGTCTTAGGAGCCCTCCTCCCCATGAGCAGTATCAGTCTTCCCGGGGCTTCCTGGGCCATGTCAAGTGTACTGTCTAAGGCTCTTTCCTTCCCTTCCTTCTATTCAATCAGTTGACCACAGGGTAAGTGCTCCATCCTAACTCCCAAGGGTTTGGGGGGTGACTGGCCCTCAGATAACAGACCCCTGACTGTCCAGGCTCACCTCCTTCTGAAGTTCAGGCAGGACACCTGACACAGTGTCTCACAGTCTCCACAGTGGGAAACGTCAGTACAGGACCCAGAGAGTGACCTGTCTGTAACGGATGCTCAGGGTCCAACTGAGCCAAGCTGGCCAAAGTTTAAATGTAAACCACAGTGGAATGTTGGATCCAGACATTCTGCAGGGGGGGGAGGGGCCAAGGACAGCTGGCCTGGGTGGAGGGGGGGCTGGGCAGACATTCCATGAAGAGCTCTAATAGGTATAGAAGAACCTTGAGTTCCCTTCAGGCAATTCAGGGGTGACACAAGTGGTGTGTGCCTCTGGGACATTTTGAAGTAGTTTCTAAAATCCACAGGAGAGGGGTGTGACAGGTGGCCCTGTCTTTCAACAACCAAATTGTCTTTGCTTCCAATGATGGGCAGGACCAGTGAGCCACAAAGTCACCGGTATGAACAGTCAATACTCTAAAAATCTGTGGGGTATGGATTGTGTTTTATGTATAAAGTGTTTTTTTCCTGGTTGTTTTTGTTGGTGATGATTTTTTTTTATCCCATCCCTGGCTTGCAAAACACACAGTTTGGTGTTCATGAAATATTAACACCTTACTATAAGTCTTTTCAATAAATGGCAGGAGGGGGCAAACCATGATATTCAGGCACTAAAAAGAAGCTTCTTTCATTCTTTCTTCCCTTGTCATTTCTTTTGAAGCAGTGATATAAAATATGCAGTGCAGAAAAACTATGTTCTCATTCCACAGGTTTTTAAAATTTTTAAAAAATAATCATACACTGTAATGAATGCTGGAGACCAGATTTTGAAAGCAAATTTTATTTGCTAAACCAAGGTCAAATTGAGGGCCTTGTATACTCTTGGTCAGTGCTTTGCCACTGAGCTTCAGCCCTTACCCCATGCAATCAGTTTGCACTGCTTCAAACTGCTAGACCACAGGTGCTCATATAATAACACTAGTCAAATTCAATTTGTGCAAACTGGCCATGGGAAGGAGCACAGGGTAGAGAGCTTCCTTAGCTTCCAAGGACTGCAGCAGGGTGGTCTCTACTGTAGGCATGACCAGTTTGTAACTGCGAAAATCACTTTGTCATTTCAGGTGCTCCCACTGAAAGAAGGACCAGCCCAGAGGCTCTTTATGGGGAGCCTTCTTGCCGGAGACACCTTGCAAGCTTCCCGACCCATTTCTTCCTCCTGCAGGGTCACCGCTGTCCCTCCTGCATCCCTCGCGCCTGAGCACATGCTTGGATGGAAGGGCGCGCTCACAGGCTGCCATCCAACGGCTCCAGCGTCCATTGGGGGCTCCTGCAGGGAACGGCACGGGCGCGAGCACAGACAGCGGGTTCCCAACGGCCAGCTGGGCTCCCATGGCGGCGTCCAGACTCAGTCCCATAAGCCTCTAGGTACTGGACCCGCGAACCTCTTCGGTCCCCACTGTGTCCCTGCCCGTTCCTCTGGCCCCTGCGCCTCGCCAGACAGCCCAGGCCCAGCCTTGCCTCCCCAGGGATGCAGGCGGCCCGCAGCAGGCCTGGCAGTGAGGGGCGAGATGGCCAGTGCGGCGCCCATGTCGACGCATCCTCCATCCATGTCCCTTGCAGCCTGTGTGAAACCCGGCTCCAGGGCACCTGTTTGGTGCCTGAGAAGCGCGGTCCTGGTCAGCAGGTCTAAGGCTCCTGTAGGTGTCTGACAGAGTGGTGACTGTCATCTTCTTGTTCCGCCTGAAACCTGTGAATGTTGGGGACACTGTCAGCTGGCATCAGGGTTGTTAGCTGAAGGCCGCTCATTTCCCTGTCCTTAGCAACTTTGCAGAAGGGAACACACTGAGCCAAGTGTGCTGAGTCTGCTGTGGTCACCCCGTGATTGACGGGCCATCGTAGGTGGGCTGTTGGTGGACCCATCTGGACAGAGCACCTAAATGATGATGGGAGAACCGTGTGACCACAAGTCGTGTGCAATAAAGAGAGTAATGTTGTCTTATTAATTTGTGGTGCTTGTGTACTGCGGCAGTGAAATTGATGATATGGTCTCGCGTATGCGTTGGTGGGCTGTTGGGGGCCCCTGTGGATATTTCTGTGTGCCAGGAAGTTTTCCTTCCGTTTTGATGGGCATGAGATCACGGGGGTGGATATTTGGGTGAGAAAATGAGATGCTGCGCTGGTCCTGGATGGTTAGTAGGAGTTCAGAGGGCTCTGGTTGTTTTCGCTGTTCCTTTGATGGGGTGGTGGGGTCCCTAATGTGTTGATGTGCATTCATAATTTGGATCTTGCTCTGTCTCGACTGCCTGACAAGAATGTGGTATGTGTTCAGAAGTGTGGGTCAGACAAAGTGGTGATGGTCATCTTCTTGTTCTGTGTGGATATTGGAGATCAAGGGAAATTAAGCTCTGGTTTTTGTAATATTTTACTTGTGGTGGTCTTGTATATATATATTTTTCCCACGAACACACCCTGGGGAGTTTGGATATATATGTGTTTGCATATGGGCTATGTTAAGGAAGGCATTTGGGTAGTTTTCTCTGCACTTTCAATGTGATTGTTATAGTTGGGAAATGGAGGAGGGATATTTGTACATTCTGGACATCATGTTTTGGTACAAGGGATTTTGAATAAATTTTATTTTCATTTCTCATGCACATGTACTTGAGTGTGTGAAAGCTGGTCGGTTACTAATTTCGTGGAGCAGTAGGATGGATATATTCATTGTGTGGTGTGAAGATGGCAGGCTTCTGCATTTTGGAAGACAGGGAGTTATTTCTTCATATTTGGGAGTGTGTGAGCTTGTATATGAAGATGAGATACCTATGGAGAGTTCCTTGTGTATTGAGTTTGTATTAACTACCCCACCTCAGGTGTGTGTGTGTGTGTGTGTGTGTGTGTGTGTGTGTGTGTGTGTGTTTGTGTTGTGGTAGTAGCAATAGTTGTGAAGAGGAAAATATTTAGGTGTCCCTTAGTAGATGTATTTAAGGGACATGGCAATTGAGGTCTGCTTCCGGGGGCCATATATGTATTAAGTAGATGAGACCCTCCGACAGTGGAAGGTAGTCAGTTTTAATCAAAGTCCGCTGACTGGATATACGAAGTCCCACCCCACGCCCCAAACAAAAACTTTCACAGTAACATTTAACTGGTGTTTGGCCCAAACTGCTGGGTATTTGTGCCTAGCCAAATCAGTACATGGAGTTAACTATTACAGTAACATTGAATAATCTTCCTTGTAGAATCCAGCATGTCCCAGGGTGGACAAGCAGAAAATTAAGTTTGGCTGAAACAATTTTCAGAGAAGTTCAGGAAAGACAGTTATGATATGTGCCTGAGAAGCAGAGAACCGACTGATAAACTGAACTACTACCACTTGCAGTTGGCTCCTCTTCCACCCTCTCATGAAATGTGCTTTCCCCTCCCAAAGAGATAACAACCAAAGTGTTCATTCACTGCCAGAATGTAGTCAGAATCCCATATCTCTGTATGATTCTCACCAGTCCACATGTGAGACCCAGTTTGACCTTGCTTAAGTCACAGCTGTGAATTCCAAATACCAGCATACAGTGTTAGGCATATGCAGCCTGCTGTAGGAAGTATAGAATGAGGTATGTGTTGTGATTTGGATCTTAAATATCCACGAAGGGTCTATAAATATTTCCTCATCAGCCTCTGGCAATATTGAGAGGTGATGAAACAGTAGGCGGTGGGTCCTACTGGAAGGAGGTTGCATGGTTGTGGACATGCCCTTGAGGGGGATATTGGGACCCTGGCCTCATGCTGTCTACTTTTCAGCTGCCATGAGGTGAGCAGCATTACTCCAATGTGTGATCTCTGCCATGATGTTCTACCTCCATGGAGTCTCCAGAACCATGAAGCTGACAAAGTATACATAGAAAGAAATCTCTGAAATGTTCAGTCAAAATAAAATTTTCTTCCTTGTAATTGGTTTACCTTACATATGCTTTCAAAGCCACAGAAGGATGATAATGTAATGAGGTAGATTAAAGGTCAAAATGCCTGCTCTATAACACTTCTTAGATATTGCAGGGCAGATAATTTAATGTTATCTTTATGGATTGGAGTTTATTACTCAATTTGACAAGAGTTCTTTCACATTATTGTTTACTCAATTTTTTGTAGAGCTCCTGGGTCTTTTCTCTGAGAAAACTTTCTGTTGTCATCTTGGATTTTTCTTTTTTTAAGTTTTTTTCTTTTCTGTGGATGCCGATGAACATGATTTATTTGTTTGTTTGATTTACTCTTAAGGTTCAAACCCAGGGCCTCACACATCCTAGATAAGCACCCTGGCACTGAGCTACAACCTCAGCCCCTTGGTCTTTTCCTAACTAGACATTGACCAATATGCCCTTATCTTTAGGTTTCTCATCCAGAGTCTTGCATCTAGACAATTGGGAATACAAGGGTTGTTTTAAGTCTCAAAGATATTTGAACCCAGACTGGGCACTATTTTGATAAATATGTTCTCAGAAACAGTTTTCTTAATTCCTACAGTTATTCCTTAATTACTCTCCCTGATTCCATGGCATGCCCATGGTAACCATGAATACCATGGCATGCCCATGGTAACCAGAAATAAATTCCACCTAAGAAAGCAACTATTCTATTGAGCATACCATTCATGATATAGCCAGTAAACAATATTTACCCTTGTCATGTGAATTAAAACGCATATATGTGTATAAGTAGACATGTGAATCTATACATTCATATGTATATATGTATGTGTGGTATCATATGTGAAGTACAGATAACATTGAAAGTGTAAATGAAAACCACAAGATGTAATAGAGCTTTGTTTCAAGGAACAAGGGAAAGTAAATAAGGAAGAATTGTCAATATACAGAAGAGGGCCCTGAGGCCTAGATTCAGAAGTAAGCACAAAGTGCACTGCTGCAAGAAAATGTGGCCTTCTCCAGGTAGATGTAGGCTCATGTGGTGATGTGCAGAGGGGATATTATTTGGAAGAACTGAAGAACTCTCAGATGAGTAAACCTGCATGAACACTTGTTTGGGCTGCTTACAGAGGAAGTTGCTCTCTTAGTGCCCTTTCTGCATGTTGCTCACCCACTAAGCATTAAAACCTACATATCCTGGTATATATGGGGCAGGAAGGAAATTCAGAATTAGCATCAGGAGAGAAGAGGTTCTCAAACATCTTAGGCTTCTTTGGGTTAATTTAGATGCAATCACAAACAGGCAGAGTACAACTAGCTCCCTTAGTATTAGCAGTTCTGCGGTTGGAGTGCCAGGGGCTCTCAGATTGTAGCATTAGCAGCACTCCCCATATGTCCCTGGCACCCTGAGCCAGCAACTCTCTATCATGGAAAGCCATCACCAAAATGCTTCAAAACTTCATACATCTTTAAACCTCTTGAATTCAGTAAAGAGAGAAAAGTATTTATGCACTGTTTTATGATATCTTAATGTGCCACTTCCGTATTACACCATGTGAAATGCAACACTAGACAACCTTCCCCACACTGCACGTTTTCTTTAGAATTCATGGAAATGCAGGGTTGTGAGTTGAAGTTTCAGCTCAGAGGTGTGTATAGCACTCACCTAGCATGCATGAGGCACTGGGTTTGATCCTCAGTACCACATGAAAATAAAATGAAGACATTGTGTCCATGTGTAATTGAAAAATAAATACTCTAAAAAGTGCATGTGGCTAGTCAGAAAGTGTTTTGCACTTGGGAATTCCATTGGTTCAACTTCACTTTTTTCCTGAGTAAAAATATTATTTATTGTCTTTATTAAATGGAAGGAGAACCAATACTATTGGTCTAAGTTTATGCTAATTGGGGTTTGGAAAAGTTGTGCAGTGGGCATCCCCACTGTGGGCAGGATTTGTTGCAGAAGGATAGCAGATCGGCTTGCCTCAGCTCACTTTGGTTTTGGCCTGCCAGGCTCAGGTCTTCCTGAGGCAGGGGTAGAAGAGTCAAGGTCAATTAGATGGACTTATCAGAGGGACCCTCAAAACACTCAGGTTTTAAGGATATGCATGTACTGGTATACAGGAAAATGCATCTTTTAAGTCTAAAATTTTAGACTTTTAAGTCTAAAATTGAAGCCTTGTCCACCATTGCAGGAAGCCCTTTGTCATGCTGAATATTTGTTCAGCCTGGATATCTAGCCTCTTCCACAGGATCAGAAAAGAGGTATCTAAGTAAAATGCCATCCCCATTGCCAATTGTAGAAAATTCTATGATGGTTTAAAAGACTGAAGGCTCCAAACATCTCTCTTACATGAGACAGAAGAGAAAGGGCCAACACTTTCCCAGAGGCATTTAAAGAAATCTTTGGGGACTTGGGTTGTGGCACAGTGATAAAATACTTGCCTAGCTGGTGTGAGGTCCAGAGTTCAGTAACCTGCACCGCCAAAAATACAAAAAGGAAAGAAAAAAGTGGTTTCCCTGTCTTTGACATTCATGGCTGACCTAATTATGTCACTGTGACCTAGAATTATATTTGGTCAAAGTATATTTGAGATGACTCCATCCTTCATTCTCTTTCAATGATACCACCATTTGGAATCTCGTTAGCTGTTTTGCCTCTGCTGTATGAGGAGCCTCTTCCTACCCAAACCTCAGGGAAGTCCCATGGTTTCCTGGAAGGATACTGTGTGTGCTTGAGCCCACCTTTGTATTTCTTTTTAAGTAAATGAGCTTCCTTCCCAATCTCCTTATGCAAAAAGTGCCTGTATCACTTACCCTTGTGGTGCAGCATAACTCCTAGTGAGGCCTCAAGTACATGGTTATATTCAACCTATGCATGCCTTTTATCTCAAGTAGAGTAGGTAGAGCTGATTTTACTAAGAACTGGTTACAGGAAAGGCTGCTGGCACTGAAAGCAGACCTGGAAGGTCACCCTGAGGGCAGTTATGAAAGAGAATGACAGAGAGCAATGGAGAGCTGCTAAGAGCTACTAGGTCTGGCTGTTGAAAGAGTTCCTGGGAACTCTCAGTAGCCACTGTCTCCTCCTGTCAGGAACACAGTTGCAGAGCTGTTACCACTGGACACTGAGGGTCACTGTCATTCACTCTTAGGGCTGTGAATGCTAAGATCTGAGATATGTTGTCCCTGGAATGTCAGAACTGATAATATTAAGGGAGGTGCACTTTTCCTATTTGTGGTTGCTCTCCAGATGGATGTTTGAACCCTCAGCCTGTTGGTAACAGAGATGGTTATGGGACAGAGTTCATGCAGGGATGTACAGAGAAGGCCCCTTAAATTAACTGAGGCTATGTAAACAACATAATGACTGGGTTTCTGTTAAGCTTTTGGTCTGTTTTTTCTTCCAGCATCAGTGGAAGGTGCAGGCTAAATATGGAGGCAAGGGCTTGGCCCTGCATCTGTACACCCTGAGGGATGGAATCTGCAGATACCTCCTCCTTTCAGTCCTCACCCCACAGAGTAGCACAGACACCACAGCAGAAGGCAGCAGCCATGAGAACATTTCTCTACTAAGTGCTTTTTCTTCACTCTTGACAGTGAACTCCCACCATGTACAGCTTTGCCCCAGGTATGCACCTCTGTCCTTCTCCCATGCCAGTTCCCACCTTTGGCCTTCCTCCTATATTCCCAGTGCCCTGGCCTTGCCCTCCCTTTCCTGAGGACTAGCAGGATCAGCTCTGAATGACAAGGATCTTTGCCCCTTGTGTTGCAGGATGTACTGAAGGGGAGATCTCACCAAGACCCTGCCTGAGAGGTTGGCTCACCAGATACCTATGCTACTGTCTTCAATGTCTCTTCTTCTTCCTCTGGGGTCTGATGACTGACACTTCCTCTCAGATTCTGGGCAATAGGAATCATCCCCAGAGCCAGATGTTTCTTTCCAGAGACCTGGAGATGAGACCCAGAGTAGAGTGTCTTTCCTGCATGCATTGAGTGTCAAGCTATAGCTCACTTCATAGATTGGCATCAGGAGGGGGATAGGGATGAGGACTCTTCTTTGGGGCTGAGGAGCCTGTAGTGCTCAGCCTCCAGGGATGAAGGGGCCTTTGTGAAGTCCTGGGTCTGGGACAGTTGCAGCACAGCAGAAGGTGCTGGGAAGCCAGGAGGATGTCTGGGGTATGGAGGGTCATGGTTGTCCTCACTAAACACCTCTGCTTTCTCATGTGGCTCCGGTAGGAGAAGTCCTGCTGGGACCCACTGCCCTTCTGTGGCCCAGGCTTAGAGAAGAGATTCTGTGGTCCAGGGAAGAGTTGAGGCCTGGATGGGAACCATTGAGGAAGACTCCCAACAGTGCAGGAAGATACCAGTGAGCTTCCATTATAGGACCTAGGGTTATGTGACCCTGAATCTCTTAATTTTCTATGAGGTGACCCCTGGTGGGCCAGATCTCCATATAGGACTCATGTCCAGTGCTGTCACTATGTCCCTCTATACCTTGGCTGGCAGCTGATTTAGAAGCACTTTAGTCGGGGTATAACAAAACTTTGGGGCAGCTCCACTGATAATTTCTACTTTGAGGGCAATAGTTGCATTTTCACCAGCTACAGAACAGAAATGGCCCATGCTCAGTCTGTATTGGGTATGAGGGTAGACAGAGGGACTTGGGGGATGTGTAAAAATGAATGGGAGGTATCACCTGTCTTGGTGTCAGACTGAAGTTCTGATGGCCATTCTGCTGGGTGAGTCCTTCCTCCTGGTCCAGCTCTTTGGTTAGGGTCAAGATAGCCATGTGTAGTCCTATGAAAAGCAATAGTTCCAAGAAATGGGGGTGTGGAAAATGGAGCCTGCACCTGGAGGAGAAGAAAAAAATTGTGTGTGGCCTTGGTAGGAAGTGTCCCCAAGCCCAAGACACCTCTGGGACTTGTAGGAAGCATGGATGGTGTCTTCTGGTTCACACCATGGAGTTGTTAAATCAAGACCATGAGCTACCCCACCCAACAGACAAACAGTGCTGAGAATGTAAAGAATAAAAGATAATTCCATGAGTCTAGGTTGACATTCTCAAAGTCTTGTACACAGCTGGATTCCCACCCCAGCCCACCTTGGTGAAAAAGTCCTCTTGGAGTACAGCTCATCAGTCTAGGGCAGGAAATTTAGATCTTGTTACAAGTTGTCCCCTTTTAGATGTCACTCCATTTCATTCTCTTCCAAGTTTCCCATGGACTTCGCTATGGCCAAATGTGGGCCTACCCACATGTTGAAGTTGGGAAACCCCACCAGATGTTCATGATGTCCATCTATACAGTTATGACTTCAAGTGTGATCTCGTCAGGCACTTTGGTCTCTGGATACCTGCACTATTAAACTTCTGGTGGGTGAGCCTCAGGGCCAGTCTTTCTCGAGGTTTACACTAGGACAGAGGGTAAGAGGGTGATGCATACATGGTTTTTCTAGTTGTGCTCCAGCCATTCAGTGAAAGAAAATGTTTAAGGGATCTACTCTGGTCCAGAATGGCCCTGCACATTCTGACATCAGGAACCATTAGTGAAGACTCTGCACCTGTGGGACAATGTATGTCACGTGGGAGGACATTTTGAGACACCCGTATTCGATATACTTGGGCCACATGGCCTCGTGTCCTAGGCAGATGGTGTGTTGACTCTTTACATAGGCAGGGGGAGAGAAGGTAGCACCTTGGACTAGGCTTTATAAACTTCAAATCCAAGGGCATCTGGAATCCCAAATGCTCAGGGGCTGTTCCACTGGCAAGAGAAGTGCCCTATTCTGAAAAAGTGTTCACATGTGTGTTATCACACTCCATCATCACCAGTTTTTTAATCATCAATTTTTATGGGAATGTGTTTAGCTCTCTCTTGCTGCACAGTCTCAAAGACTGGAGAATGTGGAATATTGAGCCTCTATGGGATTGGATGTGTCTGACACTGGAATCTATCATCAACTGAAGCTTTGAGTCCTCTATCTCTTCAGCCTCAAAATCCACAAACCTGACAGGTAAGCAAGACATAGAATTATTTAAGAAAAGAATTTCTTATTGGAAAACTCAAGCTGTAGCTTCATAGCAATGAGGATCTGGTAGCAGGCATGGGGAGTACTGCTCAGACCATGGGATGGGCTGGTCCCAGGAGGGATTATTTCCCAATGCGGAAACCATTCTGAGTGCTCCTGACATCACTTAGCACCTGAAGAGAACCATGTGGTCCTTAGTGAACCAGGCACATTCCTTTACGATGCTCCCACACCTATTCCAGGCTTCTCATGTCCCTGCCCTGAACCACACAGAAAAGCCAAGCTTCAGCATCTGGTCAAAGATATGATTTATGGAAGACAACTCTCTCTCTAGGAATGTTGGGGTTAGGACTATATACCAAGAACACAAGACTCAGCAGAGGTCATGTGAAAGTCCAAGCTGTGCTGAAAGTAGTGGAACACCTGGGTTCCCACCCCAACCCACCTTCCAAAGAGGGCTGTATTTCATTTGTTTGAATGGCGAGAATTACATGGATTACGAGGCCAGAGGTGTGTGCTTGGGGCATCTGAGACACTGGCGTTCCCTGATCATGTTTTTTGAACTCTAAATCTTTCTGAAACATCAGGGTTTATTATGGCATTGTTCATGAGCAGGGGTGATCCATATGCTAGAAGATGGTTTATTTTCCAGGTGGTTGGCCAACCCCAAGGTAGTGAAACTTGTACCCTGTGAACAGACCTCACTGATGGTGGACACCCCCTGAGCTTGGCTGGTTACTGCCCTACACCCTAACCCTGAACCTCTAGGCAGTGGTGGAACTAAGAACGTTGAGGTCGGAGCTTCTGGGACTATTAGAGAGTGTCCAGCATTCCAGGTAGAGGGAAGTAATGCTTGGAGATGTAAGTGTTCAGTGGTTTTCTCTGTGGTAGCAGATGCCCTTCCTGGCTGGGTGACAAGCTCCAACAGAGCCAGCTGTTCAACCCATGTTCCCGAGCACTTAGGCCTAGCCCCAGATACCTGACACACTTTTCTGCCATCTCATAGATCATCTGATCAAAGGTATGCATTGCCATTCCTGAAGACCCCTCCACAATCCCTCCTCCAGATTCATGGTAGGCTCCAGTCCAGATAGGGGCCAAAGCACTGGCCTGGGTTCATCAGGATCAGTCACAATCCACAACCCACACTTCATTGCAAGTTGACCTGACCCAACACAGGCCTTGCCTTTGCCTCTTCTGTCCAATCACTCTGACCACCCCATGTGGGCTCCCTGCATCCAGGACATGCTCTATATACTAGAGAGAACATCAAGTACTATACTGGAATCTGATTTCTCTTGAGTTCTTGATGTTTTTGTGTATTGTGACCTGAATGTTTTGGCCTGCAGAATGCATGAGTGAATGCCCTAACCTCCATGAGATGGTGGCTTCAGCGGCTCTTAAGATTTTAATGATGTCATCAGGGTAGAGTTCCCATGATAGTACTAGTGCCCTTGTAGAAAAAGGAAGGGATGCTAAAGCTCTCTTAGCCATAGGAGGTCACAGGCAAGGTAGCCATTTTCTCAAGCCTGGAGGGAAAAACCTCACTGGACATTAAATCTCGCACCATCTTTCTGGGGTTTCCCAAATTCAGAACTGTGAGAGATGAATGCCTGTGGTTTCAGCTTCCCATTCTGTAGCAGTACATATGGCAGCCTTATTTGAGTGAGACAGAGTACAGAGTGCCCTGGGAGCAGGGTTAAAGCCTGAGACAATGATGTACATCTCCACGGAGGATCCAAATGGAATGAGTACTCACTCATGAATTCTGCAGCACCTCAATATCCTAAGCAGGAATTCCTCGGAAAAATGTGGTTGGGTGTCCAGAGAGATCTATACTGGTGCCTCCCCCCCGCATCTCCAACACTAGTTGTGATGTTGCCTGCCATGAACAATCAGATCTATGCTAGAAGGTGAAAATACTAAGTGAGGGACAATCATGTGGAGTCAGAGAACCAACTCTCCATCCTGGCTCACATTACTTCCAGGAATCTCCTGTGACCTTATATCCCCTGAGTGATGGTGATGCTCATTGAGCACCAAGATTGCTTCACTCACAGGATTGTGATGGGCACCTGAGATAAGGCCCATTTCCTCCCCTGGTGTGATGAACTTGGTTGGGAATATAGGTCTCTCAGCTTATCCCTCCCCCCTCAGGATGTTCCCTCTAGTTTTCCTACATCCCAGCCTCCTTTCTCCATGCCACACTTTTCCATCCATCCCCACTGTCCAGCATCACTCAGTAGAGGAGAACGAAGCTGTCTTCAGAAACACTATTTCCAGGCTTACTTCTAGAAACCTGATTAATGTCAGAGGGGCCTGAAGGCTCAAAAGCAGGTCTCTATCCAACTGAGACAGGAGGGCTCAAAGTTGTCAATAGGTACTTGATAAAAATTTGTGACCCTGATTCTGAAGGCATGGAACCTGGGTCCTATGGAGAACCATGGAGTTAGATTGCACATGACAGACCACAAACAACTTCACTTCCAATCACTTTTGTGCATGTCTGAAGTCACCCCAGTTCTTTATCTCACAAATGACACTAAAATTTGGCCTCCTTGCAATTTAAGTATTCTCCTTGGTAGAGTTCCACATTTTGTTAATTGGCAAACCATGTGATATGCAGCCTTCTTTTTTCCTCATTGATTTGTAGGAGAACTTGATTACATTACATTTGGGCCAGTCACACTCAGTATTGGTCAGGCTGGGGTCGGGGTGGGGCCAATACTACATATGGGAGGATCAGAGCACTGCATGAGTGGGGGGTGGGTCTGTCTTGGGATGCAGTCAGGACTTGCAGCCTGCTGGGTCCCCAGTGAGTTGCGGTCAGAACTGCAACTGTAGGGGGGAGAGGTATAAAGGTCGGCCTTGTCTTCTCAACAGGAAGCCTACACAGGGAGACCACAGCCATGCTGGGGATCAGTTGAATAATATTGTCCATCATCATTCAGGAGAGGAGAAAGAAGCTGTCTAGGAAAAAATTGTTTCCAGGGTTATTTCTAGAATTTACTTAATTGCACAGGGGCTTGAAGGCTCAAAAGCAGCTCTCCATCTAAATGAGACAGAAGGGCCCAATGTTCTCAATAAATTGATAAAAAATTGTGCCCCTGTCTGTGATGGCCATGGCTGCCACAAATGCCTCACAGTCACTCAGAGAGTTTTGCTTCCATAGCAGGTCCTCCCCAGACGACTCCAATTTGCAGTGCTCAACAGGACTCAACCCTTTGGGACCCCCTTCAATGGTCCTTAGTGTGGAGTGCCCTAACCATGCCTAAGCAGAAATACTGTGGGTATCTTGGAAGGACACTGTGCATGCCTGAGTTCACCTTTTAAATCAAATAAGTGGAGAACTGCAGGAACTGCTAGGTGCAGTTGTCAGATGATCTCCAGGGAACTGATGGAAGAGGCTGGCTACTGATCCCAAGAAGGCAACATGGCAGTTTCGATCACTAGGAGCTGAGGGTCCCTGACATTCAATCTCAGAACTAGTCACACTAAGATCTGAGAGCCACCAGTTAGTCCTCAGACCTCAGAGCTGTGAATACCAAGGGAGATGTGCTTTGCCTCTTTGTGATTTCTCTTCATAGCAGGCCCTCAGATGATTGGTAAGGGAGATGTTTAACAGGCAAAGATCATAGAGGGATACACAGAGAAGATCCCCTAAACCAAGAGAGGCTTTTCCATGGGGTGATGAGTTGGGTTTTGGAATCTTGTCTGTTTTCTCCCAGGATTAGGGGGAGGACTCATCTAAATCTGGAAACAAGACCCAATAGATGGACACTTGTGCACCCTGGGTCCTGGCAACCCCAGTTATCACCTCTCAGTTCTCACTGCATGGAGGTGCACAGAAAACATGGCAGAAGGCAGAAGCTGGAGATTTTTTTTTCCTACCAAACTGCCTTTATTCCCAGTGACAGTCAAACAAGGTACAGTTTCCCACCCAGGATTGAACATTGTGACCCTCCCCTCTCAGTACCTCCCCCTACCCTCTTTCTACATTTACTATACCCTCCCACTCCCTACATTTTTCTGAGAACCCACAGGAACTGTCCTATGTGATGAAGAACCTTTGGACCTTCCAACACAGAATGAAGCCAGGTGAGATCTTGCCTGAGGGGCAGCCACCCCAGAGGCCACCAGTCAACACGACTGTCCTCAGGGCCTCTTCTTCTTTTGGTTGCCTGATGATGTGCACTTCCTCTTCTGAGGCTGTGAGGTTTGAGCCAGCTCCAGATCCACATCTTGCCCTCCAGTGACCTGGAGGGGAGGCCCAGTGCAGGGCGTGTTTTTCATGAAGCATGTGCGTCCAGTGAGAGCACTCTTCATGGACATGGCACCTGGAGGAGGGTGGGAGCTGAGGAGTCCTCTCTGGGGAGGTGGGGCCTGGATTTCTTGATCTCCTGAGCACAGGGTTTCTATTGGAAGGGCCTGGCTCCGGGACAGTTCCCAGGGCAGCAGGCGGTGCTGGGAGCTAAGGAGGAAATCCAGGCTTTGGAGGTCCTCATCCACACTGCAGCCATTGGCTGTCTTATGTGGCCGCCCAGAAGAAGTGGCTTTTCTGGGACCCACTACACTTTTGTTCCCCAGGTTTAAGGAGGAGGATCTGCCGTTTGGGGGAGGATGGTTGGAGTGGATGGTCCCCAATGAAGAAGACCCTTGACAGCCTTGGAGGACAGCAGTGTCCTTTGAACCCAGCAACTCTGGCTCGGCGGTCCTGCTCCTCTTCACGACCTGGGAAGCCACCTCTGTGGACCAGTCCTCCGTGCTGGCCCCTTGATCAGTGTGATGTTTCCGCTTCTCTGCACCTTGTTTGGCAGCTGCCTCAGAAGCTCTTGTGTCCTGTTGGGACATATCATGACCCTGAGGCACCTGCAAAGGTGCTTCTTCACAAGATGAAGGAGGATATGGGCACTGGCCAACTCTTCTTCATGCATGAAATGGGCCACAGGGATTAGGACAATCATATTTCAGTGGGAAGTGGATCTGTTACTCATCTTGGTCTCATAAAAACACACTGAGTGTCTGCTGGACACTCCCCTGGGCTTCCTTTCTGCTTGATATCCTGAACCCTTCCATGGCTCTCATGTCTCCTTCCTTTTTTTTTTTTCCATCCTACATCATGTGTCCTGGAACAGACTCACTCAGGGAGCCATCACAGACAGGATAATGATAACATCCTCTGGGCCACATGAGTAAGGTCCTGTGCCTTCTTCATCTACCTGCTATCCCTTGCTCCCCTCTCCACCTGTGGTAATTCCCTTTCCTGTATACTTGTGTCCCTTTGTCTCCTAGTCTGCCAGGTATTGCTCTGTGCCTTGGTGTCTGTTCTGAAACCCTGGAAACCCTCGTGTCTCTACCTCCTTTGTTCTACCTGGTGCCCCTTTCTCCTTGTCTACCTTTTGTTTCGTCCCAACCCCTCTTGTTCCTGCCGTCCCTGCACTTTATTATCAGGTGTCCCTGCCTCTCTTCTGTACCACCTACCCCAGGTCTACTGGGAGACCTTCCTTCTGCTTTCTACCTGGTCAGTGGTGTGTCTTTCCTGCTGCTCCAGTTCTTTTGTCAGAGCCAAGATATTTATATGTGGCTTGTTGGAAAGTATTTCTTCCAGGAAGCGAGGATGAATTATACTCTCTGCCTGGGATGAGAAGGAAGAGAGTGTGAGTGAACTTGGGAGGAAATGGCCCCAAGTCAAGAGGACTTCTAGGAGAAAGAGGAAGCAATAATAATCCCATGCTCATTTGCATCATGGGGTTGTTATATCCCAACTACCAGCTACACCCATGTATGAGTGCACATGTGTGCATGCACATTCTCTCTCTCTCTCTCTCTCTCTCTCTCTCTCTCTCTCTCTCACTCACACACACACACACACACACACACACACACACACACACAACATAATAATAATAATAATAATCTGAGATTCTAAGCCAGGAAACTGAATTCCATGAGTGCCGAAACTTTCTATACACCAAGATTGTAGGCCCAGCTCACCTTGTTGACAAAGTTCTCATCAACATAGCTCAGGAGACTTGGATGTGGGTGTAAATCATCCGGTATTGGCTGTTGCTCTAGTCCTTCCTCTCCCAAGTTTGCGCCAAGCTCTTCTGTAGACAAGTAGGAGGGCTCCCACGTGGCAAAGTTTGTAGGCCCGAATAGCTCATCCATGATGTCCATGTACTCTTGGATGGCTTCAGGTGGGATCTCCTCGGGCGCCTTGTTCTCTGGCCCTTTGGTCTTGGCCACCTTGTTCTTGCGTGCCTTGGTCTTGCGTGCTTTGGTCTCAGGCACCTTTGTCTCTGGTGCCTTGGGTTTGGCTGCTAATGAGCGGGCGGACCATACCTTAGGGTTGGTCTTTCTGGAGGTGCACGCTAGGACAGGGAGGACCAGAGTGGTGTGTGAATGAGGATTCCATGTTCATCCCAAATACTTGGTAGTAGGCAGGGTTCAGGGGACTTAACCTGGTATGCCATGCATGAGGACAACCTGACCCAGGAACCGAGGGATATAATAGTGCACCAGATGCAACATCTAGGAGATTCAAGTGGGAGGACATTTGTAGTGACTGGTAATGCATGCACTCTACCCTACCAGGACCCAAGTCCCAGGCAGATCTTGTGTTGTTTCTTTGGATAGACAAAAAGAGAAAGGAGATCCGTACTTGGCCCAGTCAATACACAGTTCATAGCTGAGTGGCAGGGACCTCAGGTGTTAGGGGCTTTTTTTCTTGTAAGAGTGAATCTCCAATACTGAAGGAAAAGTTCTTATTTGGGACAACAACTTGCCTTGGCCTTTTTCACTGTTTGGACACTATCATAGACTACTGTGTGAATGTGGGTACCCTACCTGGCTGTTGGACAGCCTCAGGGACTGGAGGCCTTCGGATTTCCAGCCTCGGAGTTGCAGGAGGAGGTCGGCACTGGAAGACCCCTGACAACTGCATCCTTGGATCTTCCATCTCCTCTGCAGCCTCAAACTCCATGAACCTTGATGGGATTTGGGTAAGGCAGGCACAGGCTGAGCTGAGAATCAGGTTAGCCATACCAGGCAGGTGCTGGTGTGGGATTCTAGGCTATGGAGTATTCTAAGCTATCATTCAGGAGCTAGTGGCAGGAATGTGGAGTTGCTTCCTGAAGTAGGTCCGGCCAGTGACAGGAGGGAGCTGCTACAGAGGAAGAACTACAGTTCTCGGGAAACACTACATCAACTAGCACCTTAAGGGAATCAGATCTGAGGGACCCAGGCAGGGCCCCTAGCTGATCCTTGTTCTGGCTCTCTCCTGTTTCTGCCAGGAACCACATGATCAGTTTAGTTGTCGAAAATGGTCAGGGATGTGATTTATATCAGGGAACACCAGAGGTCCTGACCCAATTCAGGGGTACTGAGGCTGGGACCTTGGGCCCTGAAAGGATCATCTGGGATACCAAATTACAGGCAGGGTCATGTGGAAGAGAAAGCTAAGCTGAGAACATTGGGTTTCTTCCAATGAGGGTGGGTTCTTCCCTTCCCTTGTTAGAAAGGCTGGGATTATATGGAGCAAAGGAAGTAAGGACCAGAGACATGTCCTGGGGGCACCTGAGGTGGTGGCTGGCCCTGACAATGCACTTCCCACCACCACCCTCTTCTGGAACATCAGGTTGAAGTAGTGGCCACTTTGATGAGTTATAATGGACCTCACTCTATAAAGAGGTACCAGTTCCCAGGCAGGTGGCCCGAGTGAATCTAGTGCAACTTTTGCCCTCTGCAGAGCCAGCAAAGCAGCAGCAGACCCTCTGGCTGGGCTGGTACCTCCTCCCCATCCTGACCCTGAACCTCAAGGCAGAGTTGGAATCAAGAATATGGAGCCTGGAGTTTCTGGGATTGTTGCTGAGAGAATGCCCAGGCCTCAAGCTAGAAGGAGCCACTATTTGGAGAGCTAGATGCCTCGGAGCCCAAACATAGGTAGGTGACAGGCTGTACCAGACCTTGCTGTGCAAACCATGATCCCCCATCAGTAGGCTCTGGGCCTTGAAAACTGGCTCACTTTTCTGCAGTCTCAAAGAAGACCATCCGATCAAAGTTGCTGGTGCGCTGCCATTCCTTCAAACCCTTCCTCAGGCCCTCTTCCATGGTCATGGTGGGCTCTCGTCGGGACAGAGACCGAAGCACTGGGCTGGAATTCATCAGGATCAGTGTCCACAAGGTCACCCTTCTTTATCAGTAGACCAACAACATAATTTCCTACCTTTGTTATATTTGCCCCATGATGTTCAACTCCAAGTATTGACATTGGGACTCCAGGATACTTATACACAACTTTAACACCAAGGGCTACATTGACCAGCATGATTGTGATTGGATTCCTCAAATATCATTGAGGTGTACCATGTGATGAATGTTTTTATCCCCCAACATTCACCCGTTGAAGCCCTAACCCCCAATGGAATGGTGTCTGGAGACTGCGTTTAGTGCTTAGAAGGTTAGATGAGATCCTGAGGGTGGCGCTTCATGAGGGCATTAGTGTTCTTCTGGGAGAAGGAGGAGACACTGTGAGGACACAGGTGAGCCAGCTGTCTTTTCAAGCAAGGAGAGGAGAGAGCAATCATGGGATTTTAGGTCAGTTACCCTTTACCTGGGAATCCTGACTAAAGAACTGTGAGAAAGGAATGCCTTTTTGTTTTTTCACAAATTTTCCATAGCATCATGTATGGTGTCCCAGGCTGACTGAAGACGGTGCACAGAATGGCCTAGGAGCAGTTACAAACTGGGGCAAAGTTGAACATTCCCATGCAGTATCCAAAGACAGCTTCCCCTCGAGTGTGACATCACCAGAGGGTCCTGATCAGGAGTTCATGACAATGTGTATGGGTAGCCATAGATTTCTGGGTTGAGGCCAGCACCACTAAACCCACTTGTGGTTGGGACGTCCCTTGTGCTGAGAACAATCAGGTCTATGGTGGAAGGTGAAATGACTGGGGGAGGCATGGAGTCAGACAGCCAACTTCGATTCCTGGCCCACATTACCCCCAGGAACCTCCTCTGACCTTGAGTCCTCCATGTGATGCTGATGATTATTGGAAACAAAGATTGCCTGCACTCACAGGCCTGTGATGGGCACCTGACATAAGGCACGTTTCATTCCCTGGTGTGAGGGGAATACATCTGGGAATGTAAGGGTCTCAGCTGGTCCCCTTACCCTCAGGACCTTTCGAGCAGTTCCCCTACATCCCAGCCTCCTCTTTCCAACCCATGCTTTTCCTCCTGACAGAGCTCAAGGGGGAGCCGGAGGAGAACACTCACATGAGGAAGCAGGAAAGTGCTTCCACATCAGGAGTCTGAGGAAGGTGCCTGCGGACCAGGGTCTTGAAGCGCTGCCAGCGCCGGAAGTTCTCATACACGCTGGGAGGTCTGCTGGTGTCATCTGGTGGCACTGCAGCTGGGAAGGTGGGTAGTGCGCCCTCCCCATACACTGTACCTGGCCATTGGTGCGCATTCATTGGGAACATGATGGGGGCCATCTGGGCAAATGGTCGTGGTGCTGGAGGGCGAAGGCCCAGGTGCCAGTGGATCCCATAGTTTTGAATCCCTCCACTGTCTGAGGCAGGTACAGTGGTCCTCGGGGCAGAAGGTGCTGTGAGGAATGGAGCAGGATGCTCCACACCCCCACAGAAGGCCCCTGGGGCCCTCCAGTTGAGGGGTGCCTGAGTGTGGATAATGTTCTGAATATGAGGAGGCCCCACTGGCCTCAGTTGTGGCCCATGTTTTCCAAAGGTGGACAGCCCTGGCACATATGATTGTCCAGGGTAAGTGGACAGCACCAGAGGGTTACCCTGAGAGATAGGCGCAGTCACCCTTGGTGCCGGGGGCAGCTCCCAGAATGGCTGGTGTGTTGGCACAGGGGCAGCTGGAAGAAAGGGTAGGCCCCTGAACGCAGACACGTGGGCACCAGGAGTGAAGTTCATGCCTGCTCTCCGTGATGCAGATGCTGTGGAGGCAAAGCAAAGCGGAGAATGGAGGAGGGAAAATGACAGCAGTTTCTTACTCAGTGGAAATCTGAGAACAAATGCTCCCAGCTCAGGGCCCTTGGGCAGGGAAATTGTGCAGTTTGCAAATGTCCCTTTGAGTGAATTTCATGCTGTGTTCCTTTAGTCATAGTTCTACCCTGAGAAATCTCATTTTCACTACACCAGGATTCCCAGTTGACTGTGACACCTCAGCTTTCCCTGATTCTGAGAGGCCCCTTGTGCATCCTTTGCAGACACTCCATTGGCCTCCTAGGTGACTCCCTAGAAATGGATCAATTTGACCCTATTCAGTGGCACCATGCCCCTCCTCATTCTCACCACTAGGAAAGGGATCTTCTCCAGGGCAAATGCAGGGGCTTTAGGGTCCCTTGTGAAGGTGACAGATTCTAAAAATGATTCCCCCATCACCTCCTCAGCCTTCCTTTTGCTAATACTCCTTGTATACCCCTCCACTTTTTTCCTAGGCATCCACACACAAACAAGAAACACCTGATTTAGATGTCTGCCTAGCTAGAGGCTGAGGAATTGTGTAGTTCACCCAGGAGCACATCCTGCCCAGCATGTGGGTGCTTCTCCCAGCACTTCCCACACCAAACACTAATGGGGGACAGAGCCTGGCCATCTGTGATCCTAGTGCTCACTGGTTCCTGCCATAATGCAGGGAGCTCCTTTCCCAGGGAAGAGGTCTATGTGATAGACACTGAGTCCCACAGATCCTCTCCTGGGCTGACTAACAAAGGTTACTGAGGTTTATGAAGTTGATGGGATGGTGAGGATTGGGGTTTTCCAGAGGTTTTCACAGACACTGGTCATTTTTTTATTGGGCCTGGGAATTAGAGCCGTTCTGATGTCCTTTTCCTTTGCACTCCTAATAATGGGAAGGGAAGTGTCACAGAGACTCAGGCCTGCACCAGCTGCTACCTGCAGCAAGGTTGTTGGGAGCACATTCCTGTTCACCAGGACATTATGCAGAGTGAGGTCAAAGAATGGGAGGTGTACCACACTTCAACACTTGCATGTATTAATCAGGACAGCTGCCTAAGTTCCAATGACAATATGAGTAGAGCCCCTTCCTAACTGTGTGCTATACTCCTTCCTATCTTCAAAAGAACCCAGTCATCTTCAAACCTGATCCTGGAAAATGAAGAGCACCCCACATGTGCTCCCTTATCATGGAGTACCAACCAAACCATGAAGGTAAGCCAAAGTCTTCTGTGTTGACTTGAAAACAATGAGCTGAGGCTACACACAGAGAGTGTGAAAGTGATAACGATTCAGAAGATCCCCCAGAGGCCCAAATCTATGTTGGCTAAGGTTTCCTGGGTTCCTTGCCCTTCTGGAATCAATGACACCTGCTGTCTGAATGGAAGGAGAAGTTTTCCTGGGCAGGAAGTTTGTGAGGGACCCTGGGCTATGGCAGTTGGAGTGCCCTGCAGCCTCACCCACAGAGACTATATCGCACGGCATCTGTGGTCATTGAGATCCCCATTGGGCACTTTTCTACTTAAGAACACTTCTTACCCCTGCCCACTTAGGATCTGAGACTCTCAGTCAGTCCCCTCAGAATGATATCCCAGGCAGCTTCCATGTGTCTGAAGAATGGACACAGGGCTCAGCATCTTGACTCCAGGAAGCCCTCACTGTGACACCATCTGTGACTGCCTAAAAAACCATGCAGTGACCTGGGTCCATTCTACAAGGAATCAATCCCGTGGCCTCTCTCCTTTCTGCTGACCCAGTGTACTTCCCCGGATTAGTTTGGACCTGGGTCTTAGGAGCCCTCCTCCCCATGAGCAGTATCAGTCTTCCCGGGGCTTCCTGGGCCATGTCAAGTGTACTGTCTAAGGCTCTTTCCTTCCCTTCCTTCTATTCAATCAGTTGACCACAGGGTAAGTGCTCCATCCTAACTCCCAAGGGTTTGGGGGGTGACTGGCCCTCAGATAACAGACCCCTGACTGTCCAGGCTCACCTCCTTCTGAAGTTCAGGCAGGACACCTGACACAGTGTCTCACAGTCTCCACAGTGGGAAACGTCAGTACAGGACCCAGAGAGTGACCTGTCTGTAACGGATGCTCAGGGTCCAACTGAGCCAAGCTGGCCAAAGTTTAAATGTAAACCACAGTGGAATGTTGGATCCAGACATTCTGCAGGGGGGGGAGGGGCCAAGGACAGCTGGCCTGGGTGGAGGGGGGGCTGGGCAGACATTCCATGAAGAGCTCTAATAGGTATAGAAGAACCTTGAGTTCCCTTCAGGCAATTCAGGGGTGACACAAGTGGTGTGTGCCTCTGGGACATTTTGAAGTAGTTTCTAAAATCCACAGGAGAGGGGTGTGACAGGTGGCCCTGTCTTTCAACAACCAAATTGTCTTTGCTTCCAATGATGGGCAGGACCAGTGAGCCACAAAGTCACCGGTATGAACAGTCAATACTCTAAAAATCTGTGGGGTATGGATTGTGTTTTATGTATAAAGTGTTTTTTTCCTGGTTGTTTTTGTTGGTGATGATTTTTTTTTATCCCATCCCTGGCTTGCAAAACACACAGTTTGGTGTTCATGAAATATTAACACCTTACTATAAGTCTTTTCAATAAATGGCAGGAGGGGGCAAACCATGATATTCAGGCACTAAAAAGAAGCTTCTTTCATTCTTTCTTCCCTTGTCATTTCTTTTGAAGCAGTGATATAAAATATGCAGTGCAGAAAAACTATGTTCTCATTCCACGGGTTTTTAAAATTTTTAAAAAATAATCATACACTGTAATGAATGCTGGAGACCAGATTTTGAAAGCAAATTTTATTTGCTAAACCAAGGTCAAATTGAGGGCCTTGTATACTCTTGGTCAGTGCTTTGCCACTGAGCTTCAGCCCTTACCCCATGCAATCAGTTTGCACTGCTTCAAACTGCTAGACCACAGGTGCTCATATAATAACACTAGTCAAATTCAATTTGTGCAAACTGGCCATGGGAAGGAGCACAGGGTAGAGAGCTTCCTTAGCTTCCAAGGACTGCAGCAGGGTGGTCTCTACTGTAGGCATGACCAGTTTGTAACTGCGAAAATCACTTTGTCATTTCAGGTGCTCCCACTGAAAGAAGGACCAGCCCAGAGGCTCTTTATGGGGAGCCTTCTTGCCGGAGACACCTTGCAAGCTTCCCGACCCATTTCTTCCTCCTGCAGGGTCACCGCTGTCCCTCCTGCATCCCTCGCGCCTGAGCACATGCTTGGATGGAAGGGCGCGCTCACAGGCTGCCATCCAACGGCTCCAGCGTCCATTGGGGGCTCCTGCAGGGAACGGCACGGGCGCGAGCACAGACAGCGGGTTCCCAACGGCCAGCTGGGCTCCCATGGCGGCGTCCAGACTCAGTCCCATAAGCCTCTAGGTACTGGACCCGCGAACCTCTTCGGTCCCCACTGTGTCCCTGCCCGTTCCTCTGGCCCCTGCGCCTCGCCAGACAGCCCAGGCCCAGCCTTGCCTCCCCAGGGATGCAGGCGGCCCGCAGCAGGCCTGGCAGTGAGGGGCGAGATGGCCAGTGCGGCGCCCATGTCGACGCATCCTCCATCCATGTCCC
This sequence comes from Ictidomys tridecemlineatus, assembly GCF_052094955.1. Taxonomy (NCBI): domain Eukaryota; kingdom Metazoa; phylum Chordata; class Mammalia; order Rodentia; family Sciuridae; genus Ictidomys; species Ictidomys tridecemlineatus. Next base: position 87,410,035 of record NC_135489.1, on the reverse strand, counting down.
TTGCAGCCTGTGTGAAACCCGGCTCCAGGGCACCTGTTTGGTGCCTGAGAAGCGCGGTCCTGGTCAGCAGGTCTAAGGCTCCTGTAGGTGTCTGACAGAGTGGTGACTGTCATCTTCTTGTTCCGCCTGAAACCTGTGAATGTTGGGGACACTGTCAGCTGGCATCAGGGTTGTTAGCTGAAGGCCGCTCATTTCCCTGTCCTTAGCAACTTTGCAGAAGGGAACACACTGAGCCAAGTGTGCTGAGTCTGCTGTGGTCACCCCGTGATTGACGGGCCATCGTAGGTGGGCTGTTGGTGGACCCATCTGGACAGAGCACCTAAATGATGATGGGAGAACCGTTTGACCACAAGTCGTGTGCAATAAAGAGAGTAATGTTGTCTTATTAATTTGTGGTGCTTGTGTACTGCGGCAGTGAAATTGATGATATGGTCTCGCGTATGCGTTGGTGGGCTGTTGGGGGCCCCTGTGGATATTTCTGTGTGCCAGGAAGTTTTCCTTCCGTTTTGATGGGCATGAGATCACGGGGGTGGATATTTGGGTGAGAAAATGAGATGCTGCGCTGGTCCTGGATGGTTAGTAGGAGTTCAGAGGGCTCTGGTTGTTTTCGCTGTTCCTTTGATGGGGTGGTGGGGTCCCTAATGTGTTGATGTGCATTCATAATTTGGATCTTGCTCTGTCTCGACTGCCTGACAAGAATGTGGTATGTGTTCAGAAGTGTGGGTCAGACAAAGTGGTGATGGTCATCTTCTTGTTCTGTGTGGATATTGGAGATCAAGGGAAATTAAGCTCTGGTTTTTGTAATATTTTACTTGTGGTGGTCTTGTATATATATATTTTTCCCACGAACACACCCTGGGGAGTTTGGATATATATGTGTTTGCATATGGGCTATGTTAAGGAAGGCATTTGGGTAGTTTTCTCTGCACTTTCAATGTGATTGTTATAGTTGGGAAATGGAGGAGGGATATTTGTACATTCTGGACATCATGTTTTGGTACAAGGGATTTTGAATAAATTTTATTTTCATTTCTCATGCACATGTACTTGAGTGTGTGAAAGCTGGTCGGTTACTAATTTCGTGGAGCAGTAGGATGGATATATTCATTGTGTGGTGTGAAGATGGCAGGCTTCTGCATTTTGGAAGACAGGGAGTTATTTCTTCATATTTGGGAGTGTGTGAGCTTGTATATGAAGATGAGATACCTATGGAGAGTTCCTTGTGTATTGAGTTTGTATTAACTACCCCACCTCAGGTGTGTGTGTGTGTGTGTGTTTGTGTTGTGGTAGTAGCAATAGTTGTGAAGAGGAAAATATTTAGGTGTCCCTTAGTAGATGTATTTAAGGGACATGGCAATTGAGGTCTGCTTCCGGGGGCCATATATGTATTAAGTAGATGAGACCCTCCGACAGTGGAAGGTAGTCAGTTTTAATCAAAGTCCGCTGACTGGATATACGAAGTCCCACCCCACGCCCCAAACAAAAACTTTCACAGTAACATTTAACTGGTGTTTGGCCCAAACTGCTGGGTATTTGTGCCTAGCCAAATCAGTACATGGAGTTAACTATTACAGTAACATTGAATAATCTTCCTTGTAGAATCCAGCATGTCCCAGGGTGGACAAGCAGAAAATTAAGTTTGGCTGAAACAATTTTCAGAGAAGTTCAGGAAAGACAGTTATGATATGTGCCTGAGAAGCAGAGAACCGACTGATAAACTGAACTACTACCACTTGCAGTTGGCTCCTCTTCCACCCTCTCATGAAATGTGCTTTCCCCTCCCAAAGAGATAACAACCAAAGTGTTCATTCACTGCCAGAATGTAGTCAGAATCCCATATCTCTGTATGATTCTCACCAGTCCACATGTGAGACCCAGTTTGACCTTGCTTAAGTCACAGCTGTGAATTCCAAATACCAGCATACAGTGTTAGGCATATGCAGCCTGCTGTAGGAAGTATAGAATGAGGTATGTGTTGTGATTTGGATCTTAAATATCCACGAAGGGTCTATAAATATTTCCTCATCAGCCTCTGGCAATATTGAGAGGTGATGAAACAGTAGGCGGTGGGTCCTACTGGAAGGAGGTTGCATGATTGTGGACATGCCCTTGAGGGGGATATTGGGACCCTGGCCTCATGCTGTCTACTTTTCAGCTGCCATGAGGTGAGCAGCATTACTCCAATGTGTGATCTCTGCCATGATGTTCTACCTCCATGGAGTCTCCAGAACCAAGAAGCTGACAAAGTATACATAGAAAGAAATCTCTGAAATGTTCAGTCAAAATAAAATTTTCTTCCTTGTAATTGGTTTACCTTACATATGCTTTCAAAGCCACAGAAAGATGATAATGTAATGAGGTAGATTAAAGGTCAAAATGCCTGCTCTATAACACTTCTTAGATATTGCAGGGCAGATAATTTAATGTTATCTTTATGGATTGGAGTTTATTACTCAATTTGACAAGAGTTCTTTCACATTATTGTTTACTCAATTTTTTGTAGAGCTCCTGGGTCTTTTCTCTGAGAAAACTTTCTGTTGTCATCTTGGATTTTTCTTTTTTTAAGTTTTTTTCTTTTCTGTGGATGCCGATGAACATGATTTATTTGTTTGTTTGATTTACTCTTAAGGTTCAAACCCAGGGCCTCACACATCCTAGATAAGCACCCTGGCACTGAGCTACAACCTCAGCCCCTTGGTCTTTTCCTAACTAGACATTGACCAATATGCCCTTATCTTTAGGTTTCTCATCCAGAGTCTTGCATCTAGACAATTGGGAATACAAGGGTTGTTTTAAGTCTCAAAGATATTTGAACCCAGACTGGGCACTATTTTGATAAATATGTTCTCAGAAACAGTTTTCTTAATTCCTACAGTTATTCCTTAATTACTCTCCCTGATTCCATGGCATGCCCATGGTAACCATGAATACCATGGCATGCCCATGGTAACCAGAAATAAATTCCACCTAAGAAAGCAACTATTCTATTGAGCATACCATTCATGATATAGCCAGTAAACAATATTTACCCTTGTCATGTGAATTAAAACGCATATATGTGTATAAGTAGACATGTGAATCTATACATTCATATGTATATATGTATGTGTGGTATCATATGTGAAGTACAGATAACATTGAAAGTGTAAATGAAAACCACAAGATGTAATAGAGCTTTGTTTCAAGGAACAAGGGAAAGTAAATAAGGAAGAATTGTCAATATACAGAAGAGGGCCCTGAGGCCTAGATTCAGAAGTAAGCACAAAGTGCACTGCTGCAAGAAAATGTGGCCTTCTCCAGGTAGATGTAGGCTCATGTGGTGATGTGCAGAGGGGATATTATTTGGAAGAACTGAAGAACTCTCAGATGAGTAAACCTGCATGAACACTTGTTTGGGCTGCTTACAGAGGAAGTTGCTCTCTTAGTGCCCTTTCTGCATGTTGCTCACCCACTAAGCATTAAAACCTACATATCCTGGTATATATGGGGCAGGAAGGAAATTCAGAATTAGCATCAGGAGAGAAGAGGTTCTCAAACATCTTAGGCTTCTTTGGGTTAATTTAGATGCAATCACAAACAGGCAGAGTACAACTAGCTCCCTTAGTATTAGCAGTTCTGCGGTTGGAGTGCCAGGGGCTCTCAGATTGTAGCATTAGCAGCACTCCCCATATGTCCCTGGCACCCTGAGCCAGCAACTCTCTATCATGGAAAGCCATCACCAAAATGCTTCAAAACTTCATACATCTTTAAACCTCTTGAATTCAGTAAAGAGAGAAAAGTATTTATGCACTGTTTTATGATATCTTAATGTGTCACTTCCGTATTACACCATGTGAAATGCAACACTAGACAACCTTCCCCACACTGCACGTTTTCTTTAGAATTCATGGAAATGCAGGGTTGTGAGTTGAAGTTTCAGCTCAGAGGTGTGTATAGCACTCACCTAGCATGCATGAGGCACTGGGTTTGATCCTCAGTACCACATGAAAATAAAATGAAGACATTGTGTCCATGTGTAATTGAAAAATAAATACTCTAAAAAGTGCATGTGGCTAGTCAGAAAGTGTTTTGCACTTGGGAATTCCATTGGTTCAACTTCACTTTTTTCCTGAGTAAAAATATTATTTATTGTCTTTATTAAATGGAAGGAGAACCAATACTATTGGTCTAAGTTTATGCTAATTGGGGTTTGGAAAAGTTGTGCAGTGGGCATCCCCACTGTGGGCAGGATTTGTTGCAGAAGGATAGCAGATCGGCTTGCCTCAGCTCACTTTGGTTTTGGCCTGCCAGGCTCAGGTCTTCCTGAGGCAGGGGTAGAAGAGTCAAGGTCAATTAGATGGACTTATCAGAGGGACCCTCAAAACACTCAGGTTTTAAGGATATGCATGTACTGGTATACAGGAAAATGCATCTTTTAAGTCTAAAATTTTAGACTTTTAAGTCTAAAATTGAAGCCTTGTCCACCATTGCAGGAAGCCCTTTGTCATGCTGAATATTTGTTCAGCCTGGATATCTAGCCTCTTCCACAGGATCAGAAAAGAGGTATCTAAGTAAAATGCCATCCCCATTGCCAATTGTAGAAAATTCTATGATGGTTTAAAAGACTGAAGGCTCCAAACATCTCTCTTACATGAGACAGAAGAGAAAGGGCCAACACTTTCCCAGAGGCATTTAAAGAAATCTTTGGGGACTTGGGTTGTGGCACAGTGATAAAATACTTGCCTAGCTGGTGTGAGGTCCAGAGTTCAGTAACCTGCACCGCCAAAAATACAAAAAGGAAAGAAAAAAGTGGTTTCCCTGTCTTTGACATTCATGGCTGACCTAATTATGTCACTGTGACCTAGAATTATATTTGGTCAAAGTATATTTGAGATGACTCCATCCTTCATTCTCTTTCAATGATACCACCATTTGGAATCTCGTTAGCTGTTTTGCCTCTGCTGTATGAGGAGCCTCTTCCTACCCAAACCTCAGGGAAGTCCCATGGTTTCCTGGAAGGATACTGTGTGTGCTTGAGCCCACCTTTGTATTTCTTTTTAAGTAAATGAGCTTCCTTCCCAATCTCCTTATGCAAAAAGTGCCTGTATCACTTACCCTTGTGGTGCAGCATAACTCCTAGTGAGGCCTCAAGTACATGGTTATATTCAACCTATGCATGCCTTTTATCTCAAGTAGAGTAGGTAGAGCTGATTTTACTAAGAACTGGTTACAGGAAAGGCTGCTGGCACTGAAAGCAGACCTGGAAGGTCACCCTGAGGGCAGTTATGAAAGAGAATGACAGAGAGCAATGGAGAGCTGCTAAGAGCTACTAGGTCTGGCTGTTGAAAGAGTTCCTGGGAACTCTCAGTAGCCACTGTCTCCTCCTGTCAGGAACACAGTTGCAGAGCTGTTACCACTGGACACTGAGGGTCACTGTCATTCACTCTTAGGGCTGTGAATGCTAAGATCTGAAATATGTTGTCCCTGGAATGTCAGAACTGATAATATTAAGGGAGGTGCACTTTTCCTATTTGTGGTTGCTCTCCAGATGGATGTTTGAACCCTCAGCCTGTTGGTAACAGAGATGGTTATGGGACAGAGTTCATGCAGGGATGTACAGAGAAGGCCCCTTAAATTAACTGAGGCTATGTAAACAACATAATGACTGGGTTTCTGTTAAGCTTTTGGTCTGTTTTTTCTTCCAGCATCAGTGGAAGGTGCAGGCTAAATATGGAGGCAAGGGCTTGGCCCTGCATCTGTGCACCCTGAGGGATGGAATCTGCAGATACCTCCTCCTTTCAGTCCTCACCCCACAGAGTAGCACAGACACCACAGCAGAAGGCAGCAGCCATGAGAACATTTCTCTACTAAGTGCTTTTTCTTCACTCTTGACAGTGAACTCCCACCATGTACAGCTTTGCCCCAGGTATGCACCTCTGTCCTTCTCCCATGCCAGTTCCCACCTTTGGCCTTCCTCCTATATTCCCAGTGCCCTGGCCTTGCCCTCCCTTTCCTGAGGACTAGCAGGATCAGCTCTGAATGACAAGGATCTTTGCCCCTTGTGTTGCAGGATGTACTGAAGGGGAGATCTCACCAAGACCCTGCCTGAGAGGTTGGCTCACCAGATACCTATGCTACTGTCTTCAATGTCTCTTCTTCTTCCTCTGGGGTCTGATGACTGACACTTCCTCTCAGATTCTGGGCAATAGGAATCATCCCCAGAGCCAGATGTTTCTTTCCAGAGACCTGGAGATGAGACCCAGAGTAGAGTGTCTTTCCTGCATGCATTGAGTGTCAAGCTATAGCTCACTTCATAGATTGGCATCAGGAGGGGGATAGGGATGAGGACTCTTCTTTGGGGCTGAGGAGCCTGTAGTGCTCAGCCTCCAGGGATGAAGGGGCCTTTGTGAAGTCCTGGGTCTGGGACAGTTGCAGCACAGCAGAAGGTGCTGGGAAGCCAGGAGGATGTCTGGGGTATGGAGGGTCATGGTTGTCCTCACTAAACACCTCTGCTTTCTCATGTGGCTCCGGTAGGAGAAGTCCTGCTGGGACCCACTGCCCTTCTGTGGCCCAGGCTTAGAGAAGAGATTCTGTGGTCCAGGGAAGAGTTGAGGCCTGGATGGGAACCATTGAGGAAGACTCGCAACAGTGCAGGAAGATACCAGTGAGCTTCCATTATAGGACCTAGGGTTATGTGACCCTGAATCTCTTAATTTTCTATGAGGTGACCCCTGGTGGGCCAGATCTCCATATAGGACTCATGTCCAGTGCTGTCACTATGTCCCTCTATACCTTGGCTGGCAGCTGATTTAGAAGCACTTTAGTCGGGGTATAACAAAACTTTGGGGCAGCTCCACTGATAATTTCTACTTTGAGGGCAATAGTTGCATTTTCACCAGCTACAGAACAGAAATGGCCCATGCTCAGTCTGTATTGGGTATGAGGGTAGACAGAGGGACTTGGGGGATGTGTAAAAATGAATGGGAGGTATCACCTGTCTTGGTGTCAGACTGAAGTTCTGATGGCCATTCTGCTGGGTGAGTCCTTCCTCCTGGTCCAGCTCTTTGGTTAGGGTCAAGATAGCCATGTGTAGTCCTATGAAAAGCAATAGTTCCAAGAAATGGGGGTGTGGAAAATGGAGCCTGCACCTGGAGGAGAAGAAAAAAATTGTGTGTGGCCTTGGTAGGAAGTGTCCCCAAGCCCAAGACACCTCTGGAACTTGTAGGAAGCATGGATGGTGTCTTCTGGTTCACACCATGGAGTTGTTAAATCAAGACCATGAGCTACCCCACCCAACAGACAAACAGTGCTGAGAATGTAAAGAATAAAAGATAATTCCATGAGTCTAGGTTGACATTCTCAAAGTCTTGTACACAGCTGGATTCCCACCCCAGCCCACCTTGGTGAAAAAGTCCTCTTGGAGTACAGCTCATCAGTCTAGGGCAGGAAATTTAGATCTTGTTACAAGTTGTCCCCTTTTAGATGTCACTCCATTTCATTCTCTTCCAAGTTTCCCATGGACTTCGCTATGGCCAAATGTGGGCCTACCCACATGTTGAAGTTGGGAAACCCCACCAGATGTTCATGATGTCCATCTATACAGTTATGACTTCAAGTGTGATCTCGTCAGGCACTTTGGTCTCTGGATACCTGCACTATTAAACTTCTGGTGGGTGAGCCTCAGGGCCAGTCTTTCTCGAGGTTTACACTAGGACAGAGGGTAAGAGGGTGATGCATACATGGTTTTTCTAGCTGTGCTCCAGCCATTCAGTGAAAGAAAATGTTTAAGGGATCTACTCTGGTCCAGAATGGCCCTGCACATTCTGACATCAGGAACCATTAGTGAAGACTCTGCATCTGTGGGACAATGTATGTCACGTGGGAGGACATTTTGAGACACCCGTATTCGATATACTTGGGCCACATGGCCTCGTGTCCTAGGCAGATGGTGTGTTGACTCTTTACATAGGCAGGGGGAGAGAAGGTAGCACCTTGGACTAGGCTTTATAAACTTCAAATCCAAGGGCATCTGGAATCCCAAATGCTCAGGGGCTGTTCCACTGGCAAGAGAAGTGCCCTATTCTGAAAAAATGTTCACATGTGTGCTATCACACTCCATCATCACCATTTTTTTAATCATCAATTTTTATGGGAATGTGTTTAGCTCTCTCTTGCTGCACAGTCTCAAAGACTGGAGAATGTGGAATATTGAGCCTCTATGGGATTGGATGTGTCTGACACTGGAATCTATCATCAACTGAAGCTTTGAGTCCTCTATCTCTTCAGCCTCAAAATCCACAAACCTGACAGGTAAGCAAGACATAGAATTATTTAAGAAAAGAATTTCTTATTGGAAAACTCAAGCTGTAGCTTCATAGAAATGAGGATCTGGTAGCAGGCATGGGGAGTACTGCTCAGACCATGGGATGGGCTGGTCCCAGGAGGGATTATTTCCCAATGCGGAAACCATTCTGAGTGCTCCTGACATCACTTAGCACCTGAAGAGAACCATGTGGTCCTTAGTGAACCAGGCACATTCCTTTACGATGCTCCCACACCTATTCCAGGCTTCTCATGTCCCTGCCCTGAACCACACAGAAAAGCCAAGCTTCAGCATCTGGTCAAAGATATGATTTATGGAAGACAACTCTCTCTCTAGGAATGTTGGGGTTAGGACTATATACCAAGAACACAAGACTCAGCAGAGGTCATGTGAAAGTCCAAGCTGTGCTGAAAGTAGTGGAACACCTGGGTTCCCACCCCAACCCACCTTCCAAAGAGGGCTGTATTTCATTTGTTTGAATGGCGAGAATTACATGGATTACGAGGCCAGAGGTGTGTGCTTGGGGCATCTGAGACACTGGCGTTCCCTGATCATGTTTTTTGAACTCTAAATCTTTCTGAAACATCAGGGTTTATTATGGCATTGTTCATGAGCAGGGGTGATCCATATGCTAGAAGATGGTTTATTTTCCAGGTGGTTGGCCAACCCCAAGGTAGTGAAACTTGTACCCTGTGAACAGACCTCACTGATGGTGGACACCCCCTGAGCTTGGCTGGTTACTGCCCTACACCCTAACCCTGAACCTCTAGGCAGTGGTGGAACTAAGAACGTTGAGGTCGGAGCTTCTGGGACTATTAGAGAGTGTCCAGCATTCCAGGTAGAGGGAAGTAATGCTTGGAGATGTAAGTGTTCAGTGGTTTTCTCTGTGGTAGCAGATGCCCTTCCTGGCTGGGTGACAAGCTCCAACAGAGCCAGCTGTTCAACCCATGTTCCCGAGCACTTAGGCCTAGCCCCAGATACCTGACACACTTTTCTGCCATCTCATAGATCATCTGATCAAAGGTATGCATTGCCATTCCTGAAGACCCCTCCACAATCCCTCCTCCAGATTCATGGTAGGCTCCAGTCCAGATAGGGGCCAAAGCACTGGCCTGGGTTCATCAGGATCAGTCACAATCCACAACCCACACTTCATTGCAAGTTGACCTGACCCAACACAGGCCTTGCCTTTGCCTCTTCTGTCCAATCACTCTGACCACCCCATGTGGGCTCCCTGCATCCAGGACATGCTCTATATACTAGAGAGAACATCAAGTACTATACTGGAATCTGATTTCTCTTGAGTTCTTGATGTTTTTGTGTATTGTGACCTGAATGCTTTGGCCTGCAGAATGCATGAGTGAATGCCCTAACCTCCATGAGATGGTGGCTTCAGCGGCTCTTAAGATTTTAATGATGTCATCAGGGTAGAGTTCCCATGATAGTACTAGTGCCCTTGTAGAAAAAGGAAGGGATGCTAAAGCTCTCTTAGCCATAGGAGGTCACAGGCAAGGTAGCCATTTTCTCAAGCCTGGAGGGAAAAACCTCACTGGACATTAAATCTCGCACCATCTTTCTGGGGTTTCCCAAATTCAGAACTGTGAGAGATGAATGCCTGTGGTTTCAGCTTCCCATTCTGTAGCAGTACATATGGCAGCCTTATTTGAGTGAGACAGAGTACAGAGTGCCCTGGGAGCAGGGTTAAAGCCTGAGACAATGATGTACATCTCCACGGAGGATCCAAATGGAATGAGTACTCACTCATGAATTCTGCAGCACCTCAATATCCTAAGCAGGAATTCCTCGGAAAAATGTGGTTGGGTGTCCAGAGAGATCTATACTGGTGCCTCCCCCCCGCATCTCCAACACTAGTTGTGATGTTGCCTGCCATGAACAATCAGATCTATGCTAGAAGGTGAAAATACTAAGTGAGGGACAATCATGTGGAGTCAGAGAACCAACTCTCCATCCTGGCTCACATTACTTCCAGGAATCTCCTGTGACCTTATATCCCCTGAGTGATGGTGATGCTCATTGAGCACCAAGATTGCTTCACTCACAGGATTGTGATGGGCACCTGAGATAAGGCCCATTTCCTCCCCTGGTGTGATGAACTTGGTTGGGAATATAGGTCTCTCAGCTTATCCCTCCCCCCTCAGGATGTTCCCTCTAGTTTTCCTACATCCCAGCCTCCTTTCTCCATGCCACACTTTTCCATCCATCCCCACTGTCCAGCATCACTCAGTAGAGGAGAACGAAGCTGTCTTCAGAAACACTATTTCCAGGCTTACTTCTAGAAACCTGATTAATGTCAGAGGGGCCTGAAGGCTCAAAAGCAGGTCTCTATCCAACTGAGACAGGAGGGCTCAAAGTTGTCAATAGGTACTTGATAAAAATTTGTGACCCTGATTCTGAAGGCATGGAACCTGGGTCCTATGGAGAACCATGGAGTTAGATTGCACATGACAGACCACAAACAACTTCACTTCCAATCACTTTTGTGCATGTCTGAAGTCACCCCAGTTCTTTATCTCACAAATGACACTAAAATTTGGCCTCCTTGCAATTTAAGTATTCTCCTTGGTAGAGTTCCACATTTTGTTAATTGGCAAACCATGTGATATGCAGCCTTCTTTTTTCCTCATTGATTTGTAGGAGAACTTGATTACATTACATTTGGGCCAGTCACACTCAGTATTGGTCAGGCTGGGGTCGGGGTGGGGCCAATACTACATATGGGAGGATCAGAGCACTGCATGAGTGGGGGGTGGGTCTGTCTTGGGATGCAGTCAGGACTTGCAGCCTGCTGGGTCCCCAGTGAGTTGCGGTCAGAACTGCAACTGTAGGGGGGAGAGGTATAAAGGTCGGCCTTGTCTTCTCAACAGGAAGCCTACACAGGGAGACCACAGCCATGCTGGGGATCAGTTGAATAATATTGTCCATCATCATTCAGGAGAGGAGAAAGAAGCTGTCTAGGAAAAAATTGTTTCCAGGGTTATTTCTAGAATTTACTTAATTGCACAGGGGCTTGAAGGCTCAAAAGCAGCTCTCCATCTAAATGAGACAGAAGGGCCCAATGTTCTCAATAAATTGATAAAAAATTGTGCCCCTGTCTGTGATGGCCATGGCTGCCACAAATGCCTCACAGTCACTCAGAGAGTTTTGCTTCCATAGCAGGTCCTCCCCAGACGACTCCAATTTGCAGTGCTCAACAGGACTCAACCCTTTGGGACCCCCTTCAATGGTCCTTAGTGTGGAGTGCCCTAACCATGCCTAAGCAGAAATACTGTGGGTATCTTGGAAGGACACTGTGCATGCCTGAGTTCACCTTTTAAATCAAATAAGTGGAGAACTGCAGGAACTGCTAGGTGCAGTTGTCAGATGATCTCCAGGGAACTGATGGAAGAGGCTGGCTACTGATCCCAAGAAGGCAACATGGCAGTTTCGATCACTAGGAGCTGAGGGTCCCTGACATTCAATCTCAGAACTAGTCACACTAAGATCTGAGAGCCACCAGTTAGTCCTCAGACCTCAGAGCTGTGAATACCAAGGGAGATGTGCTTTGCCTCTTTGTGATTTCTCTTCATAGCAGGCCCTCAGATGATTGGTAAGGGAGATGTTTAACAGGCAAAGATCATAGAGGGATACACAGAGAAGATCCCCTAAACCAAGAGAGGCTTTTCCATGGGGTGATGAGTTGGGTTTTGGAATCTTGTCTGTTTTCTCCCAGGATTAGGGGGAGGACTCATCTAAATCTGGAAACAAGACCCAATAGATGGACACTTGTGCACCCTGGGTCCTGGCAACCCCAGTTATCACCTCTCAGTTCTCACTGCATGGAGGTGCACAGAAAACATGGCAGAAGGCAGAAGCTGGAGATTTTTTTTCCTACCAAACTGCCTTTATTCCCAGTGACAGTCAAACAAGGTACAGTTTCCCACCCAGGATTGAACATTGTGACCCTCCCCTCTCAGTACCTCCCCCTACCCTCTTTCTACATTTACTATACCCTCCCACTCCCTACATTTTTCTGAGAACCCACAGGAACTGTCCTATGTGATGAAGAACCTTTGGACCTTCCAACACAGAATGAAGCCAGGTGAGATCTTGCCTGAGGGGCAGCCACCCCAGAGGCCACCAGTCAACACGACTGTCCTCAGGGCCTCTTCTTCTTTTGGTTGCCTGATGATGTGCACTTCCTCTTCTGAGGCTGTGAGGTTTGAGCCAGCTCCAGATCCACATCTTGCCCTCCAGTGACCTGGAGGGGAGGCCCAGTGCAGGGCGTGTTTTTCATGAAGCATGTGCGTCCAGTGAGAGCACTCTTCATGGACATGGCACCTGGAGGAGGGTGGGAGCTGAGGAGTCCTCTCTGGGGAGGTGGGGCCTGGATTTCTTGATCTCCTGAGCACAGGGTTTCTATTGGAAGGGCCTGGCTCCGGGACAGTTCCCAGGGCAGCAGGCGGTGCTGGGAGCTAAGGAGGAAATCCAGGCTTTGGAGGTCCTCATCCACACTGCAGCCATTGGCTGTCTTATGTGGCCGCCCAGAAGAAGTGGCTTTTCTGGGACCCACTACACTTTTGTTCCCCAGGTTTAAGGAGGAGGATCTGCCGTTTGGGGGAGGATGGTTGGAGTGGATGGTCCCCAATGAAGAAGACCCTTGACAGCCTTGGAGGACAGCAGTGTCCTTTGAACCCAGCAACTCTGGCTCGGCGGTCCTGCTCCTCTTCACGACCTGGGAAGCCACCTCTGTGGACCAGTCCTCCGTGCTGGCCCCTTGATCAGTGTGATGTTTCCGCTTCTCTGCACCTTGTTTGGCAGCTGCCTCAGAAGCTCTTGTGTCCTGTTGGGACATATCATGACCCTGAGGCACCTGCAAAGGTGCTTCTTCACAAGATGAAGGAGGATATGGGCACTGGCCAACTCTTCTTCATGCATGAAATGGGCCACAGGGATTAGGACAATCATATTTCAGTGGGAAGTGGATCTGTTACTCATCTTGGTCTCATAAAAACACACTGAGTGTCTGTTGGACACTCCCCTGGGCTTCCTTTCTGCTTGATATCCTGAACCCTTCCATGGCTCTCATGTCTCCTTCCTTTTTTTTTTTTCCATCCTACATCATGTGTCCTGGAACAGACTCACTCAGGGAGCCATCACAGACAGGATAATGATAACATCCTCTGGGCCACATGAGTAAGGTCCTGTGCCTTCTTCATCTACCTGCTATCCCTTGCTCCCCTCTCCACCTGTGGTAATTCCCTTTCCTGTATACTTGTGTCCCTTTGTCTCCTAGTCTGCCAGGTATTGCTCTGTGCCTTGGTGTCTGTTCTGAAACCCTGGAAACCCTCGTGTCTCTACCTCCTTTGTTCTACCTGGTGCCCCTTTCTCCTTGTCTACCTTTTGTTTCGTCCCAACCCCTCTTGTTCCTGCCGTCCCTGCACTTTATTATCAGGTGTCCCTGCCTCTCTTCTGTACCACCTACCCCAGGTCTACTGGGAGACCTTCCTTCTGCTTTCTACCTGGTCAGTGGTGTGTCTTTCCTGCTGCTCCAGTTCTTTTGTCAGAGCCAAGATATTTATATGTGGCTTGTTGGAAAGTATTTCTTCCAGGAAGCGAGGATGAATTATACTCTCTGCCTGGGATGAGAAGGAAGAGAGTGTGAGTGAACTTGGGAGGAAATGGCCCCAAGTCAAGAGGACTTCTAGGAGAAAGAGGAAGCAATAATAATCCCATGCTCATTTGCATCATGGGGTTGTTATATCCCAACTACCAGCTACACCCATGTATGAGTGCACATGTGTGCATGCACATTCTCTCTCTCTCTCTCTCTCTCTCTCTCTCTCTCTCTCACTCACACACACACACACACACACACACACACACACACACACCATAATAATAATAATAATAATCTGAGATTCTAAGCCAGGAAACTGAATTCCATGAGTGCCGAAACTTTCTATACACCAAGATTGTAGGCCCAGCTCACCTTGTTGACAAAGTTCTCATCAACATAGCTCAGGAGACTTGGATGTGGGTGTAAATCATCCTGTATTGGCTGTTGCTCTAGTCCTTCCTCTCCCAAGTTTGCGCCAAGCTCTTCTGTAGACAAGTAGGAGGGCTCCCACGTGGCAAAGTTTGTAGGCCCGAATAGCTCATCCATGATGTCCATGTACTCTTGGATGGCTTCAGGTGGGATCTCCTCGGGCGCCTTGTTCTCTGGCCCTTTGGTCTTGGCCACCTTGTTCTTGCGTGCCTTGGTCTTGCGTGCTTTGGTCTCAGGCACCTTTGTCTCTGGTGCCTTGGGTTTGGCTGCTAATGAGCGGGCGGACCATACCTTAGGGTTGGTCTTTCTGGAGGTGCACGCTAGGACAGGGAGGACCAGAGTGGTGTGTGAATGAGGATTCCATGTTCATCCCAAATACTTGGTAGTAGGCAGGGTTCAGGGGACTTAACCTGGTATGCCATGCATGAGGACAACCTGACCCAGGAACCGAGGGATATAATAGTGCACCAGATGCAACATCTAGGAGATTCAAGTGGGAGGACATTTGTAGTGACTGGTAATGCATGCACTCTACCCTACCAGGACCCAAGTCCCAGGCAGATCTCGTGTTGTTTCTTTGGATAGACAAAAAGAGAAAGGAGATCCGTACTTGGCCCAGTCAATACACAGTTCATAGCTGAGTGGCAGGGACCTCAGGTGTTAGGGGCTTTTTTTCTTGTAAGAGTGAATCTCCAATACTGAAGGAAAAGTTCTTATTTGGGACAACAACTTGCCTTGGCCTTTTTCACTGTTTGGACACTATCATAGACTACTGTGTGAATGTGGGTACCCTACCTGGCTGTTGGACAGCCTCAGGGACTGGAGGCCTTCGGATTTCCAGCCTCGGAGTTGCAGGAGGAGGTCGGCACTGGAAGACCCCTGACAACTGCATCCTTGGATCTTCCATCTCCTCTGCAGCCTCAAACTCCATGAACCTTGATGGGATTTGGGTAAGGCAGGCACAGGCTGAGCTGAGAATCAGGTTAGCCATACCAGGCAGGTGCTGGTGTGGGATTCTAGGCTATGGAGTATTCTAAGCTATCATTCAGGAGCTAGTGGCAGGAATGTGGAGTTGCTTCCTGAAGTAGGTCCGGCCAGTGACAGGAGGGAGCTGCTACAGAGGAAGAACTACAGTTCTCGGGAAACACTACATCAACTAGCACCTTAAGGGAATCAGATCTGAGGGACCCAGGCAGGGCCCCTAGCTGATCCTTGTTCTGGCTCTCTCCTGTTTCTGCCAGGAACCACATGATCAGTTTAGTTGTCGAAAATGGTCAGGGATGTGATTTATATCAGGGAACACCAGAGGTCCTGACCCAATTCAGGGGTACTGAGGCTGGGACCTTGGGCCCTGAAAGGATCATCTGGGATACCAAATTACAGGCAGGGTCATGTGGAAGAGAAATCTAAGCTGAGAACATTGGGTTTCTTCCAATGAGGGTGGGTTCTTCCCTTCCCTTGTTAGAAAGGCTGGGATTATATGGAGCAAAGGAAGTAAGGACCAGAGACATGTCCTGGGGGCACCTGAGGTGGTGGCTGGCCCTGACAATGCACTTCCCACCACCACCCTCTTCTGGAACATCAGGTTGAAGTAGTGGCCACTTTGATGAGTTATAATGGACCTCACTCTATAAAGAGGTACCAGTTCCCAGGCAGGTGGCCCGAGTGAATCTAGTGCAACTTTTGCCCTCTGCAGAGCCAGCAAAGCAGCAGCAGACCCTCTGGCTGGGCTGGTACCTCCTCCCCATCCTGACCCTGAACCTCAAGGCAGAGTTGGAATCAAGAGTATGGAGCCTGGAGTTTCTGGGATTGTTGCTGAGAGAATGCCCAGGCCTCAAGCTAGAAGGAGCCACTATTTGGAGAGCTAGATGCCTCGGAGCCCAAACATAGGTAGGTGACAGGCTGTACCAGACCTTGCTGTGCAAACCATGATCCCCCATCAGTAGGCTCTGGGCCTTGAAAACTGGCTCACTTTTCTGCAGTCTCAAAGAAGACCATCCGATCAAAGTTGCTGGTGCGCTGCCATTCCTTCAAACCCTTCCTCAGGCCCTCTTCCATGGTCATGGTGGGCTCTCGTCGGGACAGAGACCGAAGCACTGGGCTGGAATTCATCAGGATCAGTGTCCACAAGGTCACCCTTCTTTATCAGTAGACCAACAACATAATTTCCTACCTTTGTTATATTTGCCCCATGATGTTCAACTCCAAGTATTGACATTGGGACTCCAGGATACTTATACACAACTTTAACACCAAGGGCTACATTGACCAGCATGATTGTGATTGGATTCCTCAAATATCATTGAGGTGTACCATGTGATGAATGTTTTTATCCCCCAACATTCACCCGTTGAAGCCCTAACCCCCAATGGAATGGTGTCTGGAGACTGCATTTAGTGCTTAGAAGGTTAGATGAGATCCTGAGGGTGGCGCTTCATGAGGGCATTAGTGTTCTTCTGGGAGAAGGAGGAGACACTGTGAGGACACAGGTGAGCCAGCTGTCTTTTCAAGCAAGGAGAGGAGAGAGCAATCATGGGATTTTAGGTCAGTTACCCTTTACCTGGGAATCCTGACTAAAGAACTGTGAGAAAGGAATGCCTTTTTGTTTTTTCACAAATTTTCCATAGCATCATGTATGGTGTCCCAGGCTGACTGAAGACGGTGCACAGAATGGCCTAGGAGCAGTTACAAACTGGGGCAAAGTTGAACATTCCCATGCAGTATCCAAAGACAGCTTCCCCTCGAGTGTGACATCACCAGAGGGTCCTGATCAGGAGTTCATGACAATGTGTATGGGTAGCCATAGATTTCTGGGTTGAGGCCAGCACCACTAAACCCACTTGTGGTTGGGACGTCCCTTGTGCTGAGAACAATCAGGTCTATGGTGGAAGGTGAAATGACTGGGGGAGGCATGGAGTCAGACAGCCAACTTCGATTCCTGGCCCACATTACCCCCAGGAACCTCCTCTGACCTTGAGTCCTCCATGTGATGCTGATGATTATTGGAAACAAAGATTGCCTGCACTCACAGGCCTGTGATGGGCACCTGACATAAGGCACGTTTCATTCCCTGGTGTGAGGGGAATACATCTGGGAATGTAAGGGTCTCAGCTGGTCCCCTTACCCTCAGGACCTTTCGAGCAGTTCCCCTACATCCCAGCCTCCTCTTTCCAACCCATGCTTTTCCTCCTGACAGAGCTCAAGGGGGAGCCGGAGGAGAACACTCACATGAGGAAGCAGGAAAGTGCTTCCACATCAGGAGTCTGAGGAAGGTGCCTGCGGACCAGGGTCTTGAAGCGCTGCCAGCGCCGGAAGTTCTCATACACGCTGGGAGGTCTGCTGGTGTCATCTGGTGGCACTGCAGCTGGGAAGGTGGGTAGTGCGCCCTCCCCATACACTGTACCTGGCCATTGGTGCGCATTCATTGGGAACATGATGGGGGCCATCTGGGCAAATGGTCGTGGTGCTGGAGGGCGAAGGCCCAGGTGCCAGTGGATCCCATAGTTTTGAATCCCTCCACTGTCTGAGGCAGGTACAGTGGTCCTCGGGGCAGAAGGTGCTGTGAGGAATGGAGCAGGATGCTCCACACCCCCACAGAAGGCCCCTGGGGCCCTCCAGTTGAGGGGTGCCTGAGTGTGGATAATGTTCTGAATATGAGGAGGCCCCACTGGCCTCAGTTGTGGCCCATGTTTTCCAAAGGTGGACAGCCCTGGCACATATGATTGTCCAGGGTAAGTGGACAGCACCAGAGGGTTACCCTGAGAGATAGGCGCAGTCACCCTTGGTGCCGGGGGCAGCTCCCAGAATGGCTGGTGTGTTGGCACAGGGGCAGCTGGAAGAAAGGGTAGGCCCCTGAACGCAGACACGTGGGCACCAGGAGTGAAGTTCATGCCTGCTCTCCGTGATGCAGATGCTGTGGAGGCAAAGCAAAGCGGAGAATGGAGGAGGGAAAATGACAGCAGTTTCTTACTCAGTGGAAATCTGAGAACAAATGCTCCCAGCTCAGGGCCCTTGGGCAGGGAAATTGTGCAGTTTGCAAATGTCCCTTTGAGTGAATTTCATGCTGTGTTCCTTTAGTCATAGTTCTACCCTGAGAAATCTCATTTTCACTACACCAGGATTCCCAGTTGACTGTGACACCTCAGCTTTCCCTGATTCTGAGAGGCCCCTTGTGCATCCTTTGCAGACACTCCATTGGCCTCCTAGGTGACTCCCTAGAAATGGATCAATTTGACCCTATTCAGTGGCACCATGCCCCTCCTCATTCTCACCACTAGGAAAGGGATCTTCTCCAGGGCAAATGCAGGGGCTTTAGGGTCCCTTGTGAAGGTGACAGATTCTAAAAATGATTCCCCCATCACCTCCTCAGCCTTCCTTTTGCTAATACTCCTTGTATACCCCTCCACTTTTTTCCTAGGCATCCACACACAAACAAGAAACACCTGATTTAGATGTCTGCCTAGCTAGAGGCTGAGGAATTGTGTAGTTCACCCAGGAGCACATCCTGCCCAGCATGTGGGTGCTTCTCCCAGCACTTCCCACACCAAACACTAATGGGGGACAGAGCCTGGCCATCTGTGATCCTAGTGCTCACTGGTTCCTGCCATAATGCAGGGAGCTCCTTTCCCAGGGAAGAGGTCTATGTGATAGACACTGAGTCCCACAGATCCTCTCCTGGGCTGACTAACAAAGGTTACTGAGGTTTATGAAGTTGATGGGATGGTGAGGATTGGGGTTTTCCAGAGGTTTTCACAGACACTGGTCATTTTTTTATTGGGCCTGGGAATTAGAGCCGTTCTGATGTCCTTTTCCTTTGCACTCCTAATAATGGGAAGGGAAGTGTCACAGAGACTCAGGCCTGCACCAGCTGCTACCTGCAGCAAGGTTGTTGGGAGCACATTCCTGTTCACCAGGACATTATGCAGAGTGAGGTCAAAGAATGGGAGGTGTACCACACTTCAACACTTGCATGTATTAATCAGGACAGCTGCCTAAGTTCCAATGACAATATGAGTAGAGCCCCTTCCTAACTGTGTGCTATACTCCTTCCTATCTTCAAAAGAACCCAGTCATCTTCAAACCTGATCCTGGAAAATGAAGAGCACCCCACATGTGCTCCCTTATCATGGAGTACCAACCAAACCATGAAGGTAAGCCAAAGTCTTCTGTGTTGACTTGAAAACAATGAGCTGAGGCTACACACAGAGAGTGTGAAAGTGATAACGATTCAGAAGATCCCCCAGAGGCCCAAATCTATGTTGGCTAAGGTTTCCTGGGTTCCTTGCCCTTCTGGAATCAATGACACCTGCTGTCTGAATGGAAGGAGAAGTTTTCCTGGGCAGGAAGTTTGTGAGGGACCCTGGGCTATGGCAGTTGGAGTGCCCTGCAGCCTCACCCACAGAGACTATATCGCACGGCATCTGTGGTCATTGAGATCCCCATTGGGCACTTTTCTACTTAAGAACACTTCTTACCCCTGCCCACTTAGGATCTGAGACTCTCAGTCAGTCCCCTCAGAATGATATCCCAGGCAGCTTCCATGTGTCTGAAGAATGGACACAGGGCTCAGCATCTTGACTCCAGGAAGCCCTCACTGTGACACCATCTGTGACTGCCTAAAAAACCATGCAGTGACCTGGGTCCATTCTACAAGGAATCAATCCCGTGGCCTCTCTCCTTTCTGCTGACCCAGTGTACTTCCCCGGATTAGTTTGGACCTGGGTCTTAGGAGCCCTCCTCCCCATGAGCAGTATCAGTCTTCCCGGGGCTTCCTGGGCCATGTCAAGTGTACTGTCTAAGGCTCTTTCCTTCCCTTCCTTCTATTCAATCAGTTGACCACAGGGTAAGTGCTCCATCCTAACTCCCAAGGGTTTGGGGGGTGACTGGCCCTCAGATAACAGACCCCTGACTGTCCAGGCTCACCTCCTTCTGAAGTTCAGGCAGGACACCTGACACAGTGTCTCACAGTCTCCACAGTGGGAAACGTCAGTACAGGACCCAGAGAGTGACCTGTCTGTAACGGATGCTCAGGGTCCAACTGAGCCAAGCTGGCCAAAGTTTAAATGTAAACCACAGTGGAATGTTGGATCCAGACATTCTGCAGGGGGGGGAGGGGCCAAGGACAGCTGGCCTGGGTGGAGGGGGGGCTGGGCAGACATTCCATGAAGAGCTCTAATAGGTATAGAAGAACCTTGAGTTCCCTTCAGGCAATTCAGGGGTGACACAAGTGGTGTGTGCCTCTGGGACATTTTGAAGTAGTTTCTAAAATCCACAGGAGAGGGGTGTGACAGGTGGCCCTGTCTTTCAACAACCAAATTGTCTTTGCTTCCAATGATGGGCAGGACCAGTGAGCCACAAAGTCACCGGTATGAACAGTCAATACTCTAAAAATCTGTGGGGTATGGATTGTGTTTTATGTATAAAGTGTTTTTTTCCTGGTTGTTTTTGTTGGTGATGATTTTTTTTTATCCCATCCCTGGCTTGCAAAACACACAGTTTGGTGTTCATGAAATATTAACACCTTACTATAAGTCTTTTCAATAAATGGCAGGAGGGGGCAAACCATGATATTCAGGCACTAAAAAGAAGCTTCTTTCATTCTTTCTTCCCTTGTCATTTCTTTTGAAGCAGTGATATAAAATATGCAGTGCAGAAAAACTATGTTCTCATTACACAGGTTTTTAAAATTTTTAAAAAATAATCATACACTGTAATGAATGCTGGAGACCAGATTTTGAAAGCAAATTTTATTTGCTAAACCAAGGTCAAATTGAGGGCCTTGTATACGCTTGGTCAGTGCTTTGCCACTGAGCTTCAGCCCTTACCCCATGCAATCAGTTTGCACTGCTTCAAACTGCTAGACCACAGGTGCTCATATAATAACACTAGTCAAATTCAATTTGTGCAAACTGGCCATGGGAAGGAGCACAGGGTAGAGAGCTTCCTTAGCTTCCAAGGACTGCAGCAGGGTGGTCTCTACTGTAGGCATGACCAGTTTGTAACTGCGAAAATCACTTTGTCATTTCAGGTGCTCCCACTGAAAGAAGGACCAGCCCAGAGGCTCTTTATGGGGAGCCTTCTTGCCGGAGACACCTTGCAAGCTTCCCGACCCATTTCTTCCTCCTGCAGGGTCACCGCTGTCCCTCCTGCATCCCTCGCGCCTGAGCACATGCTTGGATGGAAGGGCGCGCTCACAGGCTGCCATCCAACGGCTCCAGCGTCCATTGGGGGCTCCTGCAGGGAACGGCACGGGCGCGAGCACAGACAGCGGGTTCCCAACGGCCAGCTGGGCTCCCATGGCGGCGTCCAGACTCAGTCCCATAAGCCTCTAGGTACTGGACCCGCGAACCTCTTCGGTCCCCACTGTGTCCCTGCCCGTTCCTCTGGCCCCTGCGCCTCGCCAGACAGCCCAGGCCCAGCCTTGCCTCCCCAGGGATGCAGGCGGCCCGCAGCAGGCCTGGCAGTGAGGGGCGAGATGGCCAGTGCGGCGCCCATGTCGACGCATCCTCCATCCATGTCCCTTGCAGCCTGTGTGAAACCCGGCTCCAGGGCACCTGTTTGGTGCCTGAGAAGCGCGGTCCTGGTCAGCAGGTCTAAGGCTCCTGTAGGTGTCTGACAGAGTGGTGACTGTCATCTTCTTGTTCCGCCTGAAACCTGTGAATGTTGGGGACACTGTCAGCTGGCATCAGGGTTGTTAGCTGAAGGCCGCTCATTTCCCTGTCCTTAGCAACTTTGCAGAAGGGAACACACTGAGCCAAGTGTGCTGAGTCTGCTGTGGTCACCCCGTGATTGACGGGCCATCGTAGGTGGGCTGTTGGTGGACCCATCTGGACAGAGCACCTAAATGATGATGGGAGAACCGTGTGACCACAAGTCGTGTGCAATAAAGAGAGTAATGTTGTCTTATTAATTTGTGGTGCTTGTGTACTGCGGCAGTGAAATTGATGATATGGTCTCGCGTATGCGTTGGTGGGCTGTTGGGGGCCCCTGTGGATATTTCTGTGTGCCAGGAAGTTTTCCTTCCGTTTTGATGGGCATGAGATCACGGGGGTGGATATTTGGGTGAGAAAATGAGATGCTGCGCTGGTCCTGGATGGTTAGTAGGAGTTCAGAGGGCTCTGGTTGTTTTCGCTGTTCCTTTGATGGGGTGGTGGGGTCCCTAATGTGTTGATGTGCATTCATAATTTGGATCTTGCTCTGTCTCGACTGCCTGACAAGAATGTGGTATGTGTTCAGAAGTGTGGGTCAGACAAAGTGGTGATGGTCATCTTCTTGTTCTGTGTGGATATTGGAGATCAAGGGAAATTAAGCTCTGGTTTTTGTAATATTTTACTTGTGGTGGTCTTGTATATATATATTTTTCCCACGAACACACCCTGGGGAGTTTGGATATATATGTGTTTGCATATGGGCTATGTTAAGGAAGGCATTTGGGTAGTTTTCTCTGCACTTTCAATGTGATTGTTATAGTTGGGAAATGGAGGAGGGATATTTGTACATTCTGGACATCATGTTTTGGTACAAGGGATTTTGAATAAATTTTATTTTCATTTCTCATGCACATGTACTTGAGTGTGTGAAAGCTGGTCGGTTACTAATTTCGTGGAGCAGTAGGATGGATATATTCATTGTGTGGTGTGAAGATGGCAGGCTTCTGCATTTTGGAAGACAGGGAGTTATTTCTTCATATTTGGGAGTGTGTGAGCTTGTATATGAAGATGAGATACCTATGGAGAGTTCCTTGTGTATTGAGTTTGTATTAACTACCCCACCTCAGGTGTGTGTGTGTGTGTGTGTGTGTGTGTGTGTGTGTGTGTGTGTTTGTGTTGTGGTAGTAGCAATAGTTGTGAAGAGGAAAATATTTAGGTGTCCCTTAGTAGATGTATTTAAGGGACATGGCAATTGAGGTCTGCTTCCGGGGGCCATATATGTATTAAGTAGATGAGACCCTCCGACAGTGGAAGGTAGTCAGTTTTAATCAAAGTCCGCTGACTGGATATACGAAGTCCCACCCCACGCCCCAAACAAAAACTTTCACAGTAACATTTAACTGGTGTTTGGCCCAAACTGCTGGGTATTTGTGCCTAGCCAAATCAGTACATGGAGTTAACTATTACAGTAACATTGAATAATCTTCCTTGTAGAATCCAGCATGTCCCAGGGTGGACAAGCAGAAAATTAAGTTTGGCTGAAACAATTTTCAGAGAAGTTCAGGAAAGACAGTTATGATATGTGCCTGAGAAGCAGAGAACCGACTGATAAACTGAACTACTACCACTTGCAGTTGGCTCCTCTTCCACCCTCTCATGAAATGTGCTTTCCCCTCCCAAAGAGATAACAACCAAAGTGTTCATTCACTGCCAGAATGTAGTCAGAATCCCATATCTCTGTATGATTCTCACCAGTCCACATGTGAGACCCAGTTTGACCTTGCTTAAGTCACAGCTGTGAATTCCAAATACCAGCATACAGTGTTAGGCATATGCAGCCTGCTGTAGGAAGTATAGAATGAGGTATGTGTTGTGATTTGGATCTTAAATATCCACGAAGGGTCTATAAATATTTCCTCATCAGCCTCTGGCAATATTGAGAGGTGATGAAACAGTAGGCGGTGGGTCCTACTGGAAGGAGGTTGCATGGTTGTGGACATGCCCTTGAGGGGGATATTGGGACCCTGGCCTCATGCTGTCTACTTTTCAGCTGCCATGAGGTGAGCAGCATTACTCCAATGTGTGATCTCTGCCATGATGTTCTACCTCCATGGAGTCTCCAGAACCATGAAGCTGACAAAGTATACATAGAAAGAAATCTCTGAAATGTTCAGTCAAAATAAAATTTTCTTCCTTGTAATTGGTTTACCTTACATATGCTTTCAAAGCCACAGAAGGATGATAATGTAATGAGGTAGATTAAAGGTCAAAATGCCTGCTCTATAACACTTCTTAGATATTGCAGGGCAGATAATTTAATGTTATCTTTATGGATTGGAGTTTATTACTCAATTTGACAAGAGTTCTTTCACATTATTGTTTACTCAATTTTTTGTAGAGCTCCTGGGTCTTTTCTCTGAGAAAACTTTCTGTTGTCATCTTGGATTTTTCTTTTTTTAAGTTTTTTTCTTTTCTGTGGATGCCGATGAACATGATTTATTTGTTTGTTTGATTTACTCTTAAGGTTCAAACCCAGGGCCTCACACATCCTAGATAAGCACCCTGG
Source organism: Ictidomys tridecemlineatus (assembly GCF_052094955.1). Lineage (NCBI taxonomy): Eukaryota > Metazoa > Chordata > Mammalia > Rodentia > Sciuridae > Ictidomys > Ictidomys tridecemlineatus. The sequence continues at coordinate 87,385,472 of NC_135489.1, read as the reverse complement.
CACTGAGCTACAACCTCAGCCCCTTGGTCTTTTCCTAACTAGACATTGACCAATATGCCCTTATCTTTAGGTTTCTCATCCAGAGTCTTGCATCTAGACAATTGGGAATACAAGGGTTGTTTTAAGTCTCAAAGATATTTGAACCCAGACTGGGCACTATTTTGATAAATATGTTCTCAGAAACAGTTTTCTTAATTCCTACAGTTATTCCTTAATTACTCTCCCTGATTCCATGGCATGCCCATGGTAACCATGAATACCATGGCATGCCCATGGTAACCAGAAATAAATTCCACCTAAGAAAGCAACTATTCTATTGAGCATACCATTCATGATATAGCCAGTAAACAATATTTACCCTTGTCATGTGAATTAAAACGCATATATGTGTATAAGTAGACATGTGAATCTATACATTCATATGTATATATGTATGTGTGGTATCATATGTGAAGTACAGATAACATTGAAAGTGTAAATGAAAACCACAAGATGTAATAGAGCTTTGTTTCAAGGAACAAGGGAAAGTAAATAAGGAAGAATTGTCAATATACAGAAGAGGGCCCTGAGGCCTAGATTCAGAAGTAAGCACAAAGTGCACTGCTGCAAGAAAATGTGGCCTTCTCCAGGTAGATGTAGGCTCATGTGGTGATGTGCAGAGGGGATATTATTTGGAAGAACTGAAGAACTCTCAGATGAGTAAACCTGCATGAACACTTGTTTGGGCTGCTTACAGAGGAAGTTGCTCTCTTAGTGCCCTTTCTGCATGTTGCTCACCCACTAAGCATTAAAACCTACATATCCTGGTATATATGGGGCAGGAAGGAAATTCAGAATTAGCATCAGGAGAGAAGAGGTTCTCAAACATCTTAGGCTTCTTTGGGTTAATTTAGATGCAATCACAAACAGGCAGAGTACAACTAGCTCCCTTAGTATTAGCAGTTCTGCGGTTGGAGTGCCAGGGGCTCTCAGATTGTAGCATTAGCAGCACTCCCCATATGTCCCTGGCACCCTGAGCCAGCAACTCTCTATCATGGAAAGCCATCACCAAAATGCTTCAAAACTTCATACATCTTTAAACCTCTTGAATTCAGTAAAGAGAGAAAAGTATTTATGCACTGTTTTATGATATCTTAATGTGCCACTTCCGTATTACACCATGTGAAATGCAACACTAGACAACCTTCCCCACACTGCACGTTTTCTTTAGAATTCATGGAAATGCAGGGTTGTGAGTTGAAGTTTCAGCTCAGAGGTGTGTATAGCACTCACCTAGCATGCATGAGGCACTGGGTTTGATCCTCAGTACCACATGAAAATAAAATGAAGACATTGTGTCCATGTGTAATTGAAAAATAAATACTCTAAAAAGTGCATGTGGCTAGTCAGAAAGTGTTTTGCACTTGGGAATTCCATTGGTTCAACTTCACTTTTTTCCTGAGTAAAAATATTATTTATTGTCTTTATTAAATGGAAGGAGAACCAATACTATTGGTCTAAGTTTATGCTAATTGGGGTTTGGAAAAGTTGTGCAGTGGGCATCCCCACTGTGGGCAGGATTTGTTGCAGAAGGATAGCAGATCGGCTTGCCTCAGCTCACTTTGGTTTTGGCCTGCCAGGCTCAGGTCTTCCTGAGGCAGGGGTAGAAGAGTCAAGGTCAATTAGATGGACTTATCAGAGGGACCCTCAAAACACTCAGGTTTTAAGGATATGCATGTACTGGTATACAGGAAAATGCATCTTTTAAGTCTAAAATTTTAGACTTTTAAGTCTAAAATTGAAGCCTTGTCCACCATTGCAGGAAGCCCTTTGTCATGCTGAATATTTGTTCAGCCTGGATATCTAGCCTCTTCCACAGGATCAGAAAAGAGGTATCTAAGTAAAATGCCATCCCCATTGCCAATTGTAGAAAATTCTATGATGGTTTAAAAGACTGAAGGCTCCAAACATCTCTCTTACATGAGACAGAAGAGAAAGGGCCAACACTTTCCCAGAGGCATTTAAAGAAATCTTTGGGGACTTGGGTTGTGGCACAGTGATAAAATACTTGCCTAGCTGGTGTGAGGTCCAGAGTTCAGTAACCTGCACCGCCAAAAATACAAAAAGGAAAGAAAAAAGTGGTTTCCCTGTCTTTGACATTCATGGCTGACCTAATTATGTCACTGTGACCTAGAATTATATTTGGTCAAAGTATATTTGAGATGACTCCATCCTTCATTCTCTTTCAATGATACCACCATTTGGAATCTCGTTAGCTGTTTTGCCTCTGCTGTATGAGGAGCCTCTTCCTACCCAAACCTCAGGGAAGTCCCATGGTTTCCTGGAAGGATACTGTGTGTGCTTGAGCCCACCTTTGTATTTCTTTTTAAGTAAATGAGCTTCCTTCCCAATCTCCTTATGCAAAAAGTGCCTGTATCACTTACCCTTGTGGTGCAGCATAACTCCTAGTGAGGCCTCAAGTACATGGTTATATTCAACCTATGCATGCCTTTTATCTCAAGTAGAGTAGGTAGAGCTGATTTTACTAAGAACTGGTTACAGGAAAGGCTGCTGGCACTGAAAGCAGACCTGGAAGGTCACCCTGAGGGCAGTTATGAAAGAGAATGACAGAGAGCAATGGAGAGCTGCTAAGAGCTACTAGGTCTGGCTGTTGAAAGAGTTCCTGGGAACTCTCAGTAGCCACTGTCTCCTCCTGTCAGGAACACAGTTGCAGAGCTGTTACCACTGGACACTGAGGGTCACTGTCATTCACTCTTAGGGCTGTGAATGCTAAGATCTGAGATATGTTGTCCCTGGAATGTCAGAACTGATAATATTAAGGGAGGTGCACTTTTCCTATTTGTGGTTGCTCTCCAGATGGATGTTTGAACCCTCAGCCTGTTGGTAACAGAGATGGTTATGGGACAGAGTTCATGCAGGGATGTACAGAGAAGGCCCCTTAAATTAACTGAGGCTATGTAAACAACATAATGACTGGGTTTCTGTTAAGCTTTTGGTCTGTTTTTTCTTCCAGCATCAGTGGAAGGTGCAGGCTAAATATGGAGGCAAGGGCTTGGCCCTGCATCTGTACACCCTGAGGGATGGAATCTGCAGATACCTCCTCCTTTCAGTCCTCACCCCACAGAGTAGCACAGACACCACAGCAGAAGGCAGCAGCCATGAGAACATTTCTCTACTAAGTGCTTTTTCTTCACTCTTGACAGTGAACTCCCACCATGTACAGCTTTGCCCCAGGTATGCACCTCTGTCCTTCTCCCATGCCAGTTCCCACCTTTGGCCTTCCTCCTATATTCCCAGTGCCCTGGCCTTGCCCTCCCTTTCCTGAGGACTAGCAGGATCAGCTCTGAATGACAAGGATCTTTGCCCCTTGTGTTGCAGGATGTACTGAAGGGGAGATCTCACCAAGACCCTGCCTGAGAGGTTGGCTCACCAGATACCTATGCTACTGTCTTCAATGTCTCTTCTTCTTCCTCTGGGGTCTGATGACTGACACTTCCTCTCAGATTCTGGGCAATAGGAATCATCCCCAGAGCCAGATGTTTCTTTCCAGAGACCTGGAGATGAGACCCAGAGTAGAGTGTCTTTCCTGCATGCATTGAGTGTCAAGCTATAGCTCACTTCATAGATTGGCATCAGGAGGGGGATAGGGATGAGGACTCTTCTTTGGGGCTGAGGAGCCTGTAGTGCTCAGCCTCCAGGGATGAAGGGGCCTTTGTGAAGTCCTGGGTCTGGGACAGTTGCAGCACAGCAGAAGGTGCTGGGAAGCCAGGAGGATGTCTGGGGTATGGAGGGTCATGGTTGTCCTCACTAAACACCTCTGCTTTCTCATGTGGCTCCGGTAGGAGAAGTCCTGCTGGGACCCACTGCCCTTCTGTGGCCCAGGCTTAGAGAAGAGATTCTGTGGTCCAGGGAAGAGTTGAGGCCTGGATGGGAACCATTGAGGAAGACTCCCAACAGTGCAGGAAGATACCAGTGAGCTTCCATTATAGGACCTAGGGTTATGTGACCCTGAATCTCTTAATTTTCTATGAGGTGACCCCTGGTGGGCCAGATCTCCATATAGGACTCATGTCCAGTGCTGTCACTATGTCCCTCTATACCTTGGCTGGCAGCTGATTTAGAAGCACTTTAGTCGGGGTATAACAAAACTTTGGGGCAGCTCCACTGATAATTTCTACTTTGAGGGCAATAGTTGCATTTTCACCAGCTACAGAACAGAAATGGCCCATGCTCAGTCTGTATTGGGTATGAGGGTAGACAGAGGGACTTGGGGGATGTGTAAAAATGAATGGGAGGTATCACCTGTCTTGGTGTCAGACTGAAGTTCTGATGGCCATTCTGCTGGGTGAGTCCTTCCTCCTGGTCCAGCTCTTTGGTTAGGGTCAAGATAGCCATGTGTAGTCCTATGAAAAGCAATAGTTCCAAGAAATGGGGGTGTGGAAAATGGAGCCTGCACCTGGAGGAGAAGAAAAAAATTGTGTGTGGCCTTGGTAGGAAGTGTCCCCAAGCCCAAGACACCTCTGGGACTTGTAGGAAGCATGGATGGTGTCTTCTGGTTCACACCATGGAGTTGTTAAATCAAGACCATGAGCTACCCCACCCAACAGACAAACAGTGCTGAGAATGTAAAGAATAAAAGATAATTCCATGAGTCTAGGTTGACATTCTCAAAGTCTTGTACACAGCTGGATTCCCACCCCAGCCCACCTTGGTGAAAAAGTCCTCTTGGAGTACAGCTCATCAGTCTAGGGCAGGAAATTTAGATCTTGTTACAAGTTGTCCCCTTTTAGATGTCACTCCATTTCATTCTCTTCCAAGTTTCCCATGGACTTCGCTATGGCCAAATGTGGGCCTACCCACATGTTGAAGTTGGGAAACCCCACCAGATGTTCATGATGTCCATCTATACAGTTATGACTTCAAGTGTGATCTCGTCAGGCACTTTGGTCTCTGGATACCTGCACTATTAAACTTCTGGTGGGTGAGCCTCAGGGCCAGTCTTTCTCGAGGTTTACACTAGGACAGAGGGTAAGAGGGTGATGCATACATGGTTTTTCTAGTTGTGCTCCAGCCATTCAGTGAAAGAAAATGTTTAAGGGATCTACTCTGGTCCAGAATGGCCCTGCACATTCTGACATCAGGAACCATTAGTGAAGACTCTGCACCTGTGGGACAATGTATGTCACGTGGGAGGACATTTTGAGACACCCGTATTCGATATACTTGGGCCACATGGCCTCGTGTCCTAGGCAGATGGTGTGTTGACTCTTTACATAGGCAGGGGGAGAGAAGGTAGCACCTTGGACTAGGCTTTATAAACTTCAAATCCAAGGGCATCTGGAATCCCAAATGCTCAGGGGCTGTTCCACTGGCAAGAGAAGTGCCCTATTCTGAAAAAGTGTTCACATGTGTGTTATCACACTCCATCATCACCAGTTTTTTAATCATCAATTTTTATGGGAATGTGTTTAGCTCTCTCTTGCTGCACAGTCTCAAAGACTGGAGAATGTGGAATATTGAGCCTCTATGGGATTGGATGTGTCTGACACTGGAATCTATCATCAACTGAAGCTTTGAGTCCTCTATCTCTTCAGCCTCAAAATCCACAAACCTGACAGGTAAGCAAGACATAGAATTATTTAAGAAAAGAATTTCTTATTGGAAAACTCAAGCTGTAGCTTCATAGCAATGAGGATCTGGTAGCAGGCATGGGGAGTACTGCTCAGACCATGGGATGGGCTGGTCCCAGGAGGGATTATTTCCCAATGCGGAAACCATTCTGAGTGCTCCTGACATCACTTAGCACCTGAAGAGAACCATGTGGTCCTTAGTGAACCAGGCACATTCCTTTACGATGCTCCCACACCTATTCCAGGCTTCTCATGTCCCTGCCCTGAACCACACAGAAAAGCCAAGCTTCAGCATCTGGTCAAAGATATGATTTATGGAAGACAACTCTCTCTCTAGGAATGTTGGGGTTAGGACTATATACCAAGAACACAAGACTCAGCAGAGGTCATGTGAAAGTCCAAGCTGTGCTGAAAGTAGTGGAACACCTGGGTTCCCACCCCAACCCACCTTCCAAAGAGGGCTGTATTTCATTTGTTTGAATGGCGAGAATTACATGGATTACGAGGCCAGAGGTGTGTGCTTGGGGCATCTGAGACACTGGCGTTCCCTGATCATGTTTTTTGAACTCTAAATCTTTCTGAAACATCAGGGTTTATTATGGCATTGTTCATGAGCAGGGGTGATCCATATGCTAGAAGATGGTTTATTTTCCAGGTGGTTGGCCAACCCCAAGGTAGTGAAACTTGTACCCTGTGAACAGACCTCACTGATGGTGGACACCCCCTGAGCTTGGCTGGTTACTGCCCTACACCCTAACCCTGAACCTCTAGGCAGTGGTGGAACTAAGAACGTTGAGGTCGGAGCTTCTGGGACTATTAGAGAGTGTCCAGCATTCCAGGTAGAGGGAAGTAATGCTTGGAGATGTAAGTGTTCAGTGGTTTTCTCTGTGGTAGCAGATGCCCTTCCTGGCTGGGTGACAAGCTCCAACAGAGCCAGCTGTTCAACCCATGTTCCCGAGCACTTAGGCCTAGCCCCAGATACCTGACACACTTTTCTGCCATCTCATAGATCATCTGATCAAAGGTATGCATTGCCATTCCTGAAGACCCCTCCACAATCCCTCCTCCAGATTCATGGTAGGCTCCAGTCCAGATAGGGGCCAAAGCACTGGCCTGGGTTCATCAGGATCAGTCACAATCCACAACCCACACTTCATTGCAAGTTGACCTGACCCAACACAGGCCTTGCCTTTGCCTCTTCTGTCCAATCACTCTGACCACCCCATGTGGGCTCCCTGCATCCAGGACATGCTCTATATACTAGAGAGAACATCAAGTACTATACTGGAATCTGATTTCTCTTGAGTTCTTGATGTTTTTGTGTATTGTGACCTGAATGTTTTGGCCTGCAGAATGCATGAGTGAATGCCCTAACCTCCATGAGATGGTGGCTTCAGCGGCTCTTAAGATTTTAATGATGTCATCAGGGTAGAGTTCCCATGATAGTACTAGTGCCCTTGTAGAAAAAGGAAGGGATGCTAAAGCTCTCTTAGCCATAGGAGGTCACAGGCAAGGTAGCCATTTTCTCAAGCCTGGAGGGAAAAACCTCACTGGACATTAAATCTCGCACCATCTTTCTGGGGTTTCCCAAATTCAGAACTGTGAGAGATGAATGCCTGTGGTTTCAGCTTCCCATTCTGTAGCAGTACATATGGCAGCCTTATTTGAGTGAGACAGAGTACAGAGTGCCCTGGGAGCAGGGTTAAAGCCTGAGACAATGATGTACATCTCCACGGAGGATCCAAATGGAATGAGTACTCACTCATGAATTCTGCAGCACCTCAATATCCTAAGCAGGAATTCCTCGGAAAAATGTGGTTGGGTGTCCAGAGAGATCTATACTGGTGCCTCCCCCCCGCATCTCCAACACTAGTTGTGATGTTGCCTGCCATGAACAATCAGATCTATGCTAGAAGGTGAAAATACTAAGTGAGGGACAATCATGTGGAGTCAGAGAACCAACTCTCCATCCTGGCTCACATTACTTCCAGGAATCTCCTGTGACCTTATATCCCCTGAGTGATGGTGATGCTCATTGAGCACCAAGATTGCTTCACTCACAGGATTGTGATGGGCACCTGAGATAAGGCCCATTTCCTCCCCTGGTGTGATGAACTTGGTTGGGAATATAGGTCTCTCAGCTTATCCCTCCCCCCTCAGGATGTTCCCTCTAGTTTTCCTACATCCCAGCCTCCTTTCTCCATGCCACACTTTTCCATCCATCCCCACTGTCCAGCATCACTCAGTAGAGGAGAACGAAGCTGTCTTCAGAAACACTATTTCCAGGCTTACTTCTAGAAACCTGATTAATGTCAGAGGGGCCTGAAGGCTCAAAAGCAGGTCTCTATCCAACTGAGACAGGAGGGCTCAAAGTTGTCAATAGGTACTTGATAAAAATTTGTGACCCTGATTCTGAAGGCATGGAACCTGGGTCCTATGGAGAACCATGGAGTTAGATTGCACATGACAGACCACAAACAACTTCACTTCCAATCACTTTTGTGCATGTCTGAAGTCACCCCAGTTCTTTATCTCACAAATGACACTAAAATTTGGCCTCCTTGCAATTTAAGTATTCTCCTTGGTAGAGTTCCACATTTTGTTAATTGGCAAACCATGTGATATGCAGCCTTCTTTTTTCCTCATTGATTTGTAGGAGAACTTGATTACATTACATTTGGGCCAGTCACACTCAGTATTGGTCAGGCTGGGGTCGGGGTGGGGCCAATACTACATATGGGAGGATCAGAGCACTGCATGAGTGGGGGGTGGGTCTGTCTTGGGATGCAGTCAGGACTTGCAGCCTGCTGGGTCCCCAGTGAGTTGCGGTCAGAACTGCAACTGTAGGGGGGAGAGGTATAAAGGTCGGCCTTGTCTTCTCAACAGGAAGCCTACACAGGGAGACCACAGCCATGCTGGGGATCAGTTGAATAATATTGTCCATCATCATTCAGGAGAGGAGAAAGAAGCTGTCTAGGAAAAAATTGTTTCCAGGGTTATTTCTAGAATTTACTTAATTGCACAGGGGCTTGAAGGCTCAAAAGCAGCTCTCCATCTAAATGAGACAGAAGGGCCCAATGTTCTCAATAAATTGATAAAAAATTGTGCCCCTGTCTGTGATGGCCATGGCTGCCACAAATGCCTCACAGTCACTCAGAGAGTTTTGCTTCCATAGCAGGTCCTCCCCAGATGACTCCAATTTGCAGTGCTCAACAGGACTCAACCCTTTGGGACCCCCTTCAATGGTCCTTAGTGTGGAGTGCCCTAACCATGCCTAAGCAGAAATACTGTGGGTATCTTGGAAGGACACTGTGCATGCCTGAGTTCACCTTTTAAATCAAATAAGTGGAGAACTGCAGGAACTGCTAGGTGCAGTTGTCAGATGATCTCCAGGGAACTGATGGAAGAGGCTGGCTACTGATCCCAAGAAGGCAACATTGCAGTTTCGATCACTAGGAGCTGAGGGTCCCTGACATTCAATCTCAGAACTAGTCACACTAAGATCTGAGAGCCACCAGTTAGTCCTCAGACCTCAGAGCTGTGAATACCAAGGGAGATGTGCTTTGCCTCTTTGTGATTTCTCTTCATAGCAGGCCCTCAGATGATTGGTAAGGGAGATGTTTAACAGGCAAAGATCATAGAGGGATACACAGAGAAGATCCCCTAAACCAAGAGAGGCTTTTCCATGAGGTGATGAGTTGGGTTTTGGAATCTTGTCTGTTTTCTCCCAGGATTAGGGGGAGGACTCATCTAAATCTGGAAACAAGACCCAATAGATGGACACTTGTGCACCCTGGGTCCTGGCAACCCCAGTTATCACCTCTCAGTTCTCACTGCATGGAGGTGCACAGAAAACATGGCAGAAGCTGGAGATTTTTTTTTCCTACCAAACTGCCTTTATTCCCAGTGACAGTCAAACAAGGTACAGTTTCCCACCCAGGATTGAACATTGTGACCCTCCCCTCTCAGTACCTCCCCCTACCCTCTTTCTACATTTACTATACCCTCCCACTCCCTACATTTTTCTGAGAACCCACAGGAACTGTCCTATGTGATGAAGAACCTTTGGACCTTCCAACACAGAATGAAGCCAGGTGAGATCTTGCCTGAGGGGCAGCCACCCCAGAGGCCACCAGTCAACACGACTGTCCTCAGGGCCTCTTCTTCTTTTGGTTGCCTGATGATGTGCACTTCCTCTTCTGAGGCTGTGAGGTTTGAGCCAGCTCCAGATCCACATCTTGCCCTCCAGTGACCTGGAGGGGAGGCCCAGTGCAGGGCGTGTTTTTCATGAAGCATGTGCGTCCAGTGAGAGCACTCTTCATGGACATGGCACCTGGAGGAGGGTGGGAGCTGAGGAGTCCTCTCTGGGGAGGTGGGGCCTGGATTTCTTGATCTCCTGAGCACAGGGTTTCTATTGGAAGGGCCTGGCTCCGGGACAGTTCCCAGGGCAGCAGGCGGTGCTGGGAGCTAAGGAGGAAATCCAGGCTTTGGAGGTCCTCATCCACACTGCAGCCATTGGCTGTCTTATGTGGCCGCCCAGAAGAAGTGGCTTTTCTGGGACCCACTACACTTTTGTTCCCCAGGTTTAAGGAGGAGGATCTGCCGTTTGGGGGAGGATGGTTGGAGTGGATGGTCCCCAATGAAGAAGACCCTTGACAGCCTTGGAGGACAGCAGTGTCCTTTGAACCCAGCAACTCTGGCTCGGCGGTCCTGCTCCTCTTCACGACCTGGGAAGCCACCTCTGTGGACCAGTCCTCCGTGCTGGCCCCTTGATCAGTGTGATGTTTCCGCTTCTCTGCACCTTGTTTGGCAGCTGCCTCAGAAGCTCTTGTGTCCTGTTGGGACATATCATGACCCTGAGGCACCTGCAAAGGTGCTTCTTCACAAGATGAAGGAGGATATGGGCACTGGCCAACTCTTCTTCATGCATGAAATGGGCCACAGGGATTAGGACAATCATATTTCAGTGGGAAGTGGATCTGTTACTCATCTTGGTCTCATAAAAACACACTGAGTGTCTGCTGGACACTCCCCTGGGCTTCCTTTCTGCTTGATATCCTGAACCCTTCCATGGCTCTCATGTCTCCTTCCTTTTTTTTTTTTCCATCCTACATCATGTGTCCTGGAACAGACTCACTCAGGGAGCCATCACAGACAGGATAATGATAACATCCTCTGGGCCACATGAGTAAGGTCCTGTGCCTTCTTCATCTACCTGCTATCCCTTGCTCCCCTCTCCACCTGTGGTAATTCCCTTTCCTGTATACTTGTGTCCCTTTGTCTCCTAGTCTGCCAGGTATTGCTCTGTGCCTTGGTGTCTGTTCTGAAACCCTGGAAACCCTCGTGTCTCTACCTCCTTTGTTCTACCTGGTGCCCCTTTCTCCTTGTCTACCTTTTGTTTCGTCCCAACCCCTCTTGTTCCTGCCGTCCCTGCACTTTATTATCAGGTGTCCCTGCCTCTCTTCTGTACCACCTACCCCAGGTCTACTGGGAGACCTTCCTTCTGCTTTCTACCTGGTCAGTGGTGTGTCTTTCCTGCTGCTCCAGTTCTTTTGTCAGAGCCAAGATATTTATATGTGGCTTGTTGGAAAGTATTTCTTCCAGGAAGCGAGGATGAATTATACTCTCTGCCTGGGATGAGAAGGAAGAGAGTGTGAGTGAACTTGGGAGGAAATGGCCCCAAGTCAAGAGGACTTCTAGGAGAAAGAGGAAGCAATAATAATCCCATGCTCATTTGCATCATGGGGTTGTTATATCCCAACTACCAGCTACACCCATGTATGAGTGCACATGTGTGCATGCACATTCTCTCTCTCTCTCTCTCTCTCTCTCTCTCTCTCTCTCTCTCTCTCACTCACACACACACACACACACACACACACACACACACACACACACCATAATAATAATAATAATAATCTGAGATTCTAAGCCAGGAAACTGAATTCCATGAGTGCCGAAACTTTCTATACACCAAGATTGTAGGCCCAGCTCACCTTGTTGACAAAGTTCTCATCAACATAGCTCAGGAGACTTGGATGTGGGTGTAAATCATCCTGTATTGGCTGTTGCTCTAGTCCTTCCTCTCCCAAGTTTGCGCCAAGCTCTTCTGTAGACAAGTAGGAGGGCTCCCACGTGGCAAAGTTTGTAGGCCCGAATAGCTCATCCATGATGTCCATGTACTCTTGGATGGCTTCAGGTGGGATCTCCTCGGGCGCCTTGTTCTCTGGCCCTTTGGTCTTGGCCACCTTGTTCTTGCGTGCCTTGGTCTTGCGTGCTTTGGTCTCAGGCACCTTTGTCTCTGGTGCCTTGGGTTTGGCTGCTAATGAGCGGGCGGACCATACCTTAGGGTTGGTCTTTCTGGAGGTGCACGCTAGGACAGGGAGGACCAGAGTGGTGTGTGAATGAGGATTCCATGTTCATCCCAAATACTTGGTAGTAGGCAGGGTTCAGGGGACTTAACCTGGTATGCCATGCATGAGGACAACCTGACCCAGGAACCGAGGGATATAATAGTGCACCAGATGCAACATCTAGGAGATTCAAGTGGGAGGACATTTGTAGTGACTGGTAATGCATGCACTCTACCCTACCAGGACCCAAGTCCCAGGCAGATCTCGTGTTGTTTCTTTGGATAGACAAAAAGAGAAAGGAGATCCGTACTTGGCCCAGTCAATACACAGTTCATAGCTGAGTGGCAGGGACCTCAGGTGTTAGGGGCTTTTTTTCTTGTAAGAGTGAATCTCCAATACTGAAGGAAAAGTTCTTATTTGGGACAACAACTTGCCTTGGCCTTTTTCACTGTTTGGACACTATCATAGACTACTGTGTGAATGTGGGTACCCTACCTGGCTGTTGGACAGCCTCAGGGACTGGAGGCCTTCGGATTTCCAGCCTCGGAGTTGCAGGAGGAGGTCGGCACTGGAAGACCCCTGACAACTGCATCCTTGGATCTTCCATCTCCTCTGCAGCCTCAAACTCCATGAACCTTGATGGGATTTGGGTAAGGCAGGCACAGGCTGAGCTGAGAATCAGGTTAGCCATACCAGGCAGGTGCTGGTGTGGGATTCTAGGCTATGGAGTATTCTAAGCTATCATTCAGGAGCTAGTGGCAGGAATGTGGAGTTGCTTCCTGAAGTAGGTCCGGCCAGTGACAGGAGGGAGCTGCTACAGAGGAAGAACTACAGTTCTCGGGAAACACTACATCAACTAGCACCTTAAGGGAATCAGATCTGAGGGACCCAGGCAGGGCCCCTAGCTGATCCTTGTTCTGGCTCTCTCCTGTTTCTGCCAGGAACCACATGATCAGTTTAGTTGTCGAAAATGGTCAGGGATGTGATTTATATCAGGGAACACCAGAGGTCCTGACCCAATTCAGGGGTACTGAGGCTGGGACCTTGGGCCCTGAAAGGATCATCTGGGATACCAAATTACAGGCAGGGTCATGTGGAAGTGAAAGCTAAGCTGAGAACATTGGGTTTCTTCCAATGAGGGTGGGTTCTTCCCTTCCCTTGTTAGAAAGGCTGGGATTATATGGAGCAAAGGAAGTAAGGACCAGAGACATGTCCTGGGGGCACCTGAGGTGGTGGCTGGCCCTGACAATGCACTTCCCACCACCACCCTCTTCTGGAACATCAGGTTGAAGTAGTGGCCACTTTGATGAGTTATAATGGACCTCACTCTATAAAGAGGTACCAGTTCCCAGGCAGGTGGCCCGAGTGAATCTAGTGCAACTTTTGCCCTCTGCAGAGCCAGCAAAGCAGCAGCAGACCCTCTGGCTGGGCTGGTACCTCCTCCCCATCCTGACCCTGAACCTCAAGGCAGAGTTGGAATCAAGAGTATGGAGCCTGGAGTTTCTGGGATTGTTGCTGAGAGAATGCCCAGGCCTCAAGCTAGAAGGAGCCACTATTTGGAGAGCTAGATGCCTCGGAGCCCAAACATAGGTAGGTGACAGGCTGTACCAGACCTTGCTGTGCAAACCATGATCCCCCATCAGTAGGCTCTGGGCCTTGAAAACTGGCTCACTTTTCTGCAGTCTCAAAGAAGACCATCCGATCAAAGTTGCTGGTGCGCTGCCATTCCTTCAAACCCTTCCTCAGGCCCTCTTCCATGGTCATGGTGGGCTCTCGTCGGGACAGAGACCGAAGCACTGGGCTGGAATTCATCAGGATCAGTGTCCACAAGGTCACCCTTCTTTATCAGTAGACCAACAACATAATTTCCTACCTTTGTTATATTTGCCCCATGATGTTCAACTCCAAGTATTGACATTGGGACTCCAGGATACTTATACACAACTTTAACACCAAGGGCTACATTGACCAGCATGATTGTGATTGGATTCCTCAAATATCATTGAGGTGTACCATGTGATGAATGTTTTTATCCCCCAACATTCACCCGTTGAAGCCCTAACCCCCAATGGAATGGTGTCTGGAGACTGCGTTTAGTGCTTAGAAGGTTAGATGAGATCCTGAGGGTGGCGCTTCATGAGGGCATTAGTGTTCTTCTGGGAGAAGGAGGAGACACTGTGAGGACACAGGTGAGCCAGCTGTCTTTTCAAGCAAGGAGAGGAGAGAGCAATCATGGGATTTTAGGTCAGTTACCCTTTACCTGGGAATCCTGACTAAAGAACTGTGAGAAAGGAATGCCTTTTTGTTTTTTCACAAATTTTCCATAGCATCATGTATGGTGTCCCAGGCTGACTGAAGACGGTGCACAGAATGGCCTAGGAGCAGTTACAAACTGGGGCAAAGTTGAACATTCCCATGCAGTATCCAAAGACAGCTTCCCCTCGAGTGTGACATCACCAGAGGGTCCTGATCAGGAGTTCATGACAATGTGTATGGGTAGCCATAGATTTCTGGGTTGAGGCCAGCACCACTAAACCCACTTGTGGTTGGGACGTCCCTTGTGCTGAGAACAATCAGGTCTATGGTGGAAGGTGAAATGACTGGGGGAGGCATGGAGTCAGACAGCCAACTTCGATTCCTGGCCCACATTACCCCCAGGAACCTCCTCTGACCTTGAGTCCTCCATGTGATGCTGATGATTATTGGAAACAAAGATTGCCTGCACTCACAGGCCTGTGATGGGCACCTGACATAAGGCACGTTTCATTCCCTGGTGTGAGGGGAATACATCTGGGAATGTAAGGGTCTCAGCTGGTCCCCTTACCCTCAGGACCTTTCGAGCAGTTCCCCTACATCCCAGCCTCCTCTTTCCAACCCATGCTTTTCCTCCTGACAGAGCTCAAGGGGGAGCCGGAGGAGAACACTCACATGAGGAAGCAGGAAAGTGCTTCCACATCAGGAGTCTGAGGAAGGTGCCTGCGGACCAGGGTCTTGAAGCGCTGCCAGCGCCGGAAGTTCTCATACACGCTGGGAGGTCTGCTGGTGTCATCTGGTGGCACTGCAGCTGGGAAGGTGGGTAGTGCGCCCTCCCCATACACTGTACCTGGCCATTGGTGCGCATTCATTGGGAACATGATGGGGGCCATCTGGGCAAATGGTCGTGGTGCTGGAGGGCGAAGGCCCAGGTGCCAGTGGATCCCATAGTTTTGAATCCCTCCACTGTCTGAGGCAGGTACAGTGGTCCTCGGGGCAGAAGGTGCTGTGAGGAATGGAGCAGGATGCTCCACACCCCCACAGAAGGCCCCTGGGGCCCTCCAGTTGAGGGGTGCCTGAGTGTGGATAATGTTCTGAATATGAGGAGGCCCCACTGGCCTCAGTTGTGGCCCATGTTTTCCAAAGGTGGACAGCCCTGGCACATATGATTGTCCAGGGTAAGTGGACAGCACCAGAGGGTTACCCTGAGAGATAGGCGCAGTCACCCTTGGTGCCGGGGGCAGCTCCCAGAATGGCTGGTGTGTTGGCACAGGGGCAGCTGGAAGAAAGGGTAGGCCCCTGAACGCAGACACGTGGGCACCAGGAGTGAAGTTCATGCCTGCTCTCCGTGATGCAGATGCTGTGGAGGCAAAGCAAAGCGGAGAATGGAGGAGGGAAAATGACAGCAGTTTCTTACTCAGTGGAAATCTGAGAACAAATGCTCCCAGCTCAGGGCCCTTGGGCAGGGAAATTGTGCAGTTTGCAAATGTCCCTTTGAGTGAATTTCATGCTGTGTTCCTTTAGTCATAGTTCTACCCTGAGAAATCTCATTTTCACTACACCAGGATTCCCAGTTGACTGTGACACCTCAGCTTTCCCTGATTCTGAGAGGCCCCTTGTGCATCCTTTGCAGACACTCCATTGGCCTCCTAGGTGACTCCCTAGAAATGGATCAATTTGACCCTATTCAGTGGCACCATGCCCCTCCTCATTCTCACCACTAGGAAAGGGATCTTCTCCAGGGCAAATGCAGGGGCTTTAGGGTCCCTTGTGAAGGTGACAGATTCTAAAAATGATTCCCCCATCACCTCCTCAGCCTTCCTTTTGCTAATACTCCTTGTATACCCCTCCACTTTTTTCCTAGGCATCCACACACAAACAAGAAACACCTGATTTAGATGTCTGCCTAGCTAGAGGCTGAGGAATTGTGTAGTTCACCCAGGAGCACATCCTGCCCAGCATGTGGGTGCTTCTCCCAGCACTTCCCACACCAAACACTAATGGGGGACAGAGCCTGGCCATCTGTGATCCTAGTGCTCACTGGTTCCTGCCATAATGCAGGGAGCTCCTTTCCCAGGGAAGAGGTCTATGTGATAGACACTGAGTCCCACAGATCCTCTCCTGGGCTGACTAACAAAGGTTACTGAGGTTTATGAAGTTGATGGGATGGTGAGGATTGGGGTTTTCCAGAGGTTTTCACAGACACTGGTCATTTTTTTATTGGGCCTGGGAATTAGAGCCGTTCTGATGTCCTTTTCCTTTGCACTCCTAATAATGGGAAGGGAAGTGTCACAGAGACTCAGGCCTGCACCAGCTGCTACCTGCAGCAAGGTTGTTGGGAGCACATTCCTGTTCACCAGGACATTATGCAGAGTGAGGTCAAAGAATGGGAGGTGTACCACACTTCAACACTTGCATGTATTAATCAGGACAGCTGCCTAAGTTCCAATGACAATATGAGTAGAGCCCCTTCCTAACTGTGTGCTATACTCCTTCCTATCTTCAAAAGAACCCAGTCATCTTCAAACCTGATCCTGGAAAATGAAGAGCACCCCACATGTGCTCCCTTATCATGGAGTACCAACCAAACCATGAAGGTAAGCCAAAGTCTTCTGTGTTGACTTGAAAACAATGAGCTGAGGCTACACACAGAGAGTGTGAAAGTGATAACGATTCAGAAGATCCCCCAGAGGCCCAAATCTATGTTGGCTAAGGTTTCCTGGGTTCCTTGCCCTTCTGGAATCAATGACACCTGCTGTCTGAATGGAAGGAGAAGTTTTCCTGGGCAGGAAGTTTGTGAGGGACCCTGGGCTATGGCAGTTGGAGTGCCCTGCAGCCTCACCCACAGAGACTATATCGCACGGCATCTGTGGTCATTGAGATCCCCATTGGGCACTTTTCTACTTAAGAACACTTCTTACCCCTGCCCACTTAGGATCTGAGACTCTCAGTCAGTCCCCTCAGAATGATATCCCAGGCAGCTTCCATGTGTCTGAAGAATGGACACAGGGCTCAGCATCTTGACTCCAGGAAGCCCTCACTGTGACACCATCTGTGACTGCCTAAAAAACCATGCAGTGACCTGGGTCCATTCTACAAGGAATCAATCCCGTGGCCTCTCTCCTTTCTGCTGACCCAGTGTACTTCCCCGGATTAGTTTGGACCTGGGTCTTAGGAGCCCTCCTCCCCATGAGCAGTATCAGTCTTCCCGGGGCTTCCTGGGCCATGTCAAGTGTACTGTCTAAGGCTCTTTCCTTCCCTTCCTTCTATTCAATCAGTTGACCACAGGGTAAGTGCTCCATCCTAACTCCCAAGGGTTTGGGGGGTGACTGGCCCTCAGATAACAGACCCCTGACTGTCCAGGCTCACCTCCTTCTGAAGTTCAGGCAGGACACCTGACACAGTGTCTCACAGTCTCCACAGTGGGAAACGTCAGTACAGGACCCAGAGAGTGACCTGTCTGTAACGGATGCTCAGGGTCCAACTGAGCCAAGCTGGCCAAAGTTTAAATGTAAACCACAGTGGAATGTTGGATCCAGACATTCTGCAGGGGGGGGAGGGGCCAAGGACAGCTGGCCTGGGTGGAGGGGGGGCTGGGCAGACATTCCATGAAGAGCTCTAATAGGTATAGAAGAACCTTGAGTTCCCTTCAGGCAATTCAGGGGTGACACAAGTGGTGTGTGCCTCTGGGACATTTTGAAGTAGTTTCTAAAATCCACAGGAGAGGGGTGTGACAGGTGGCCCTGTCTTTCAACAACCAAATTGTCTTTGCTTCCAATGATGGGCAGGACCAGTGAGCCACAAAGTCACCGGTATGAACAGTCAATACTCTAAAAATCTGTGGGGTATGGATTGTGTTTTATGTATAAAGTGTTTTTTTCCTGGTTGTTTTTGTTGGTGATGATTTTTTTTTATCCCATCCCTGGCTTGCAAAACACACAGTTTGGTGTTCATGAAATATTAACACCTTACTATAAGTCTTTTCAATAAATGGCAGGAGGGGGCAAACCATGATATTCAGGCACTAAAAAGAAGCTTCTTTCATTCTTTCTTCCCTTGTCATTTCTTTTGAAGCAGTGATATAAAATATGCAGTGCAGAAAAACTATGTTCTCATTCCACAGGTTTTTAAAATTTTTAAAAAATAATCATACACTGTAATGAATGCTGGAGACCAGATTTTGAAAGCAAATTTTATTTGCTAAACCAAGGTCAAATTGAGGGCCTTGTATACTCTTGGTCAGTGCTTTGCCACTGAGCTTCAGCCCTTACCCCATGCAATCAGTTTGCACTGCTTCAAACTGCTAGACCACAGGTGCTCATATAATAACACTAGTCAAATTCAATTTGTGCAAACTGGCCATGGGAAGGAGCACAGGGTAGAGAGCTTCCTTAGCTTCCAAGGACTGCAGCAGGGTGGTCTCTACTGTAGGCATGACCAGTTTGTAACTGCGAAAATCACTTTGTCATTTCAGGTGCTCCCACTGAAAGAAGGACCAGCCCAGAGGCTCTTTATGGGGAGCCTTCTTGCCGGAGACACCTTGCAAGCTTCCCGACCCATTTCTTCCTCCTGCAGGGTCACCGCTGTCCCTCCTGCATCCCTCGCGCCTGAGCACATGCTTGGATGGAAGGGCGCGCTCACAGGCTGCCATCCAACGGCTCCAGCGTCCATTGGGGGCTCCTGCAGGGAACGGCACGGGCGCGAGCACAGACAGCGGGTTCCCAACGGCCAGCTGGGCTCCCATGGCGGCGTCCAGACTCAGTCCCATAAGCCTCTAGGTACTGGACCCGCGAACCTCTTCGGTCCCCACTGTGTCCCTGCCCGTTCCTCTGGCCCCTGCGCCTCGCCAGACAGCCCAGGCCCAGCCTTGCCTCCCCAGGGATGCAGGCGGCCCGCAGCAGGCCTGGCAGTGAGGGGCGAGATGGCCAGTGCGGCGCCCATGTCGACGCATCCTCCATCCATGTCCCTTGCAGCCTGTGTGAAACCCGGCTCCAGGGCACCTGTTTGGTGCCTGAGAAGCGCGGTCCTGGTCAGCAGGTCTAAGGCTCCTGTAGGTGTCTGACAGAGTGGTGACTGTCATCTTCTTGTTCCGCCTGAAACCTGTGAATGTTGGGGACACTGTCAGCTGGCATCAGGGTTGTTAGCTGAAGGCCGCTCATTTCCCTGTCCTTAGCAACTTTGCAGAAGGGAACACACTGAGCCAAGTGTGCTGAGTCTGCTGTGGTCACCCCGTGATTGACGGGCCATCGTAGGTGGGCTGTTGGTGGACCCATCTGGACAGAGCACCTAAATGATGATGGGAGAACCATGTGACCACAAGTCGTGTGCAATAAAGAGAGTAATGTTGTCTTATTAATTTGTGGTGCTTGTGTACTGCGGCAGTGAAATTGATGATATGGTCTCGCGTATGCGTTGGTGGGCTGTTGGGGGCCCCTGTGGATATTTCTGTGTGCCAGGAAGTTTTCCTTCCGTTTTGATGGGCATGAGATCACGGGGGTGGATATTTGGGTGAGAAAATGAGATGCTGCGCTGGTCCTGGATGGTTAGTAGGAGTTCAGAGGGCTCTGGTTGTTTTCGCTGTTCCTTTGATGGGGTGGTGGGGTCCCTAATGTGTTGATGTGCATTCATAATTTGGATCTTGCTCTGTCTCGACTGCCTGACAAGAATGTGGTATGTGTTCAGAAGTGTGGGTCAGACAAAGTGGTGATGGTCATCTTCTTGTTCTGTGTGGATATTGGAGATCAAGGGAAATTAAGCTCTGGTTTTTGTAATATTTTACTTGTGGTGGTCTTGTATATATATATATTTTTTCCCACGAACACACCCTGGGGAGTTTGGATATATATGTGTTTGCATATGGGCTATGTTAAGGAAGGCATTTGGGTAGTGTTCTCTGCACTTTCAATGTGATTGTTATAGTTGGGAAATGGAGGAGGGATATTTGTACATTCTGGACATCATGTTTTGGTACAAGGGATTTTGAATAAATTTTATTTTCATTTCTCATGCACATGTACTTGAGTGTGTGAAAGCTGGTCGGTTACTAATTTCGTGGAGCAGTAGGATGGATATATTCATTGTGTGGTGTGAAGATGGCAGGCTTCTGCATTTTGGAAGACAGGGAGTTATTTCTTCATATTTGGGAGTGTGTGAGCTTGTATATGAAGATGAGATACCTATGGAGAGTTCCTTGTGTATTGAGTTTGTATTAACTACCCCACCTCAGGTGTGTGTGTGTGTGTGTGTGTGTGTGTGTGTGTGTGTTTGTGTTGTGGTAGTAGCAATAGTTGTGAAGAGGAAAATATTTAGGTGTCCCTTAGTAGATGTATTTAAGGGACATGGCAATTGAGGTCTGCTTCCGGGGGCCATATATGTATTAAGTAGATGAGACCCTCCGACAGTGGAAGGTAGTCAGTTTTAATCAAAGTCCGCTGACTGGATATACGAAGTCCCACCCCACGCCCCAAACAAAAACTTTCACAGTAACATTTAACTGGTGTTTGGCCCAAACTGCTGGGTATTTGTGCCTAGCCAAATCAGTACATGGAGTTAACTATTACAGTAACATTGAATAATCTTCCTTGTAGAATCCAGCATGTCCCAGGGTGGACAAGCAGAAAATTAAGTTTGGCTGAAACAATTTTCAGAGAAGTTCAGGAAAGACAGTTATGATATGTGCCTGAGAAGCAGAGAACCGACTGATAAACTGAACTACTACCACTTGCAGTTGGCTCCTCTTCCACCCTCTCATGAAATGTGCTTTCCCCTCCCAAAGAGATAACAACCAAAGTGTTCATTCACTGCCAGAATGTAGTCAGAATCCCATATCTCTGTATGATTCTCACCAGTCCACATGTGAGACCCAGTTTGACCTTGCTTAAGTCACAGCTGTGAATTCCAAATACCAGCATACAGTGTTAGGCATATGCAGCCTGCTGTAGGAAGTATAGAATGAGGTATGTGTTGTGATTTGGATCTTAAATATCCACGAAGGGTCTATAAATATTTCCTCATCAGCCTCTGGCAATATTGAGAGGTGATGAAACAGTAGGCGGTGGGTCCTACTGGAAGGAGGTTGCATGGTTGTGGACATGCCCTTGAGGGGGATATTGGGACCCTGGCCTCATGCTGTCTACTTTTCAGCTGCCATGAGGTGAGCAGCATTACTCCAATGTGTGATCTCTGCCATGATGTTCTACCTCCATGGAGTCTCCAGAACCATGAAGCTGACAAAGTATACATAGAAAGAAATCTCTGAAATGTTCAGTCAAAATAAAATTTTCTTCCTTGTAATTGGTTTACCTTACATATGCTTTCAAAGCCACAGAAAGATGATAATGTAATGAGGTAGATTAAAGGTCAAAATGCCTGCTCTATAACACTTCTTAGATATTGCAGGGCAGATAATTTAATGTTATCTTTATGGATTGGAGTTTATTACTCAATTTGACAAGAGTTCTTTCACATTATTGTTTACTCAATTTTTTGTAGAGCTCCTGGGTCTTTTCTCTGAGAAAACTTTCTGTTGTCATCTTGGATTTTTCTTTTTTTAAGTTTTTTTCTTTTCTGTGGATGCCGATGAACATGATTTATTTGTTTGTTTGATTTACTCTTAAGGTTCAAACCCAGGGCCTCACACATCCTAGATAAGCACCCTGGCACTGAGCTACAACCTCAGCCCCTTGGTCTTTTCCTAACTAGACATTGACCAATATGCCCTTATCTTTAGGTTTCTCATCCAGAGTCTTGCATCTAGACAATTGGGAATACAAGGGTTGTTTTAAGTCTCAAAGATATTTGAACCCAGACTGGGCACTATTTTGATAAATATGTTCTCAGAAACAGTTTTCTTAATTCCTACAGTTATTCCTTAATTACTCTCCCTGATTCCATGGCATGCCCATGGTAACCAGAAATAAATTCCACCTAAGAAAGCAACTATTCTATTGAGCATACCATTCATGATATAGCCAGTAAACAATATTTACCCTTGTCATGTGAATTAAAACGCATATATGTGTATAAGTAGACATGTGAATCTATACATTCATATGTATATATGTATGTGTGGTATCATATGTGAAGTACAGATAACACTGAAAGTGTAAATGAAAACCACAAGATGTAATAGAGCTTTGTTTCAAGGAACAAGGGAAAGTAAATAAGGAAGAATTGTCAATATACAGAAGAGGGCCCTGAGGCCTAGATTCAGAAGTAAGCACAAAGTGCACTGCTGCAAGAAAATGTGGCCTTCTCCAGGTAGATGTAGGCTCATGTGGTGATGTGCAGAGGGGATATTATTTGGAAGAACTGAAGAACTCTCAGATGAGTAAACCTGCATGAACACTTGTTTGGGCTGCTTACAGAGGAAGTTGCTCTCTTAGTGCCCTTTCTGCATGTTGCTCACCCACTAAGCATTAAAACCTACATATCCTGGTATGTATGGGGCAGGAAGGAAATTCAGAATTAGCATCAGGAGAGAAGAGGTTCTCAAACATCTTAGGCTTCTTTGGGTTAATTTAGATGCAATCACAAACAGGCAGAGTACAACTAGCTCCCTTAGTATTAGCAGTTCTGCGGTTGGAGTGCCAGGGGCTCTCAGATTGTAGCATTAGCAGCACTCCCCATATGTCCCTGGCACCCTGAGCCAGCAACTCTCTATCATGGAAAGCCATCACCAAAATGCTTCAAAACTTCATACATCTTTAAACCTCTTGAATTCAGTAAAGAGAGAAAAGTATTTATGCACTGTTTTATGATATCTTAATGTGCCACTTCCGTATTACACCATGTGAAATGCAACACTAGACAACCTTCCCCACACTGCACGTTTTCTTTAGAATTCATGGAAATGCAGGGTTGTGAGTTGAAGTTTCAGCTCAGAGGTGTGTATAGCACTCACCTAGCATGCATGAGGCACTGGGTTTGATCCTCAGTACCACATGAAAATAAAATGAAGACATTGTGTCCATGTGTAATTGAAAAATAAATACTCTAAAAAGTGCATGTGGCTAGTCAGAAAGTGTTTTGCACTTGGGAATTCCATTGGTTCAACTTCACTTTTTTCCTGAGTAAAAATATTATTTATTGTCTTTATTAAATGGAAGGAGAACCAATACTATTGGTCTAAGTTTATGCTAATTGGGGTTTGGAAAAGTTGTGCAGTGGGCATCCCCACTGTGGGCAGGATTTGTTGCAGAAGGATAGCAGATCGGCTTGCCTCAGCTCACTTTGGTTTTGGCCTGCCAGGCTCAGGTCTTCCTGAGGCAGGGGTAGAAGAGTCAAGGTCAATTAGATGGACTTATCAGAGGGACCCTCAAAACACTCAGGTTTTAAGGATATGCATGTACTGGTATACAGGAAAATGCATCTTTTAAGTCTAAAATTTTAGACTTTTAAGTCTAAAATTGAAGCCTTGTCCACCATTGCAGGAAGCCCTTTGTCATGCTGAATATTTGTTCAGCCTGGATATCTAGCCTCTTCCACAGGATCAGAAAAGAGGTATCTAAGTAAAATGCCATCCCCATTGCCAATTGTAGAAAATTCTATGATGGTTTAAAAGACTGAAGGCTCCAAACATCTCTCTTACATGAGACAGAAGAGAAAGGGCCAACACTTTCCCAGAGGCATTTAAAGAAATCTTTGGGGACTTGGGTTGTGGCACAGTGATAAAATACTTGCCTAGCTGGTGTGAGGTCCAGAGTTCAGTAACCTGCACCGCCAAAAATACAAAAAGGAAAGAAAAAAGTGGTTTCCCTGTCTTTGACATTCATGGCTGACCTAATTATGTCACTGTGACCTAGAATTATATTTGGTCAAAGTATATTTGAGATGACTCCATCCTTCATTCTCTTTCAATGATACCACCATTTGGAATCTCGTTAGCTGTTTTGCCTCTGCTGTATGAGGAGCCTCTTCCTACCCAAACCTCAGGGAAGTCCCATGGTTTCCTGGAAGGATACTGTGTGTGCTTGAGCCCACCTTTGTATTTCTTTTTAAGTAAATGAGCTTCCTTCCCAATCTCCTTATGCAAAAAGTGCCTGTATCACTTACCCTTGTGGTGCAGCATAACTCCTAGTGAGGCCTCAAGTACATGGTTATATTCAACCTATGCATGCCTTTTATCTCAAGTAGAGTAGGTAGAGCTGATTTTACTAAGAACTGGTTACAGGAAAGGCTGCTGGCACTGAAAGCAGACCTGGAAGGTCACCCTGAGGGCAGTTATGAAAGAGAATGACAGAGAGCAATGGAGAGCTGCTAAGAGCTACTAGGTCTGGCTGTTGAAAGAGTTCCTGGGAACTCTCAGTAGCCACTGTCTCCTCCTGTCAGGAACACAGTTGCAGAGCTGTTACCACTGGACACTGAGGGTCACTGTCATTCACTCTTAGGGCTGTGAATGCTAAGATCTGAGATATGTTGTCCCTGGAATGTCAGAACTGATAATATTAAGGGAGGTGCACTTTTCCTATTTGTGGTTGCTCTCCAGATGGATGTTTGAACCCTCAGCCTGTTGGTAACAGAGATGGTTATGGGACAGAGTTCATGCAGGGATGTACAGAGAAGGCCCCTTAAATTAACTGAGGCTATGTAAACAACATAATGACTGGGTTTCTGTTAAGCTTTTGGTCTGTTTTTTCTTCCAGCATCAGTGGAAGGTGCAGGCTAAATATGGAGGCAAGGGCTTGGCCCTGCATCTGTGCACCCTGAGGGATGGAATCTGCAGATACCTCCTCCTTTCAGTCCTCACCCCACAGAGTAGCACAGACACCACAGCAGAAGGCAGCAGCCATGAGAACATTTCTCTACTAAGTGCTTTTTCTTCACTCTTGACAGTGAACTCCCACCATGTACAGCTTTGCCCCAGGTATGCACCTCTGTCCTTCTCCCATGCCAGTTCCCACCTTTGGCCTTCCTCCTATATTCCCAGTGCCCTGGCCTTGCCCTCCCTTTCCTGAGGACTAGCAGGATCAGCTCTGAATGACAAGGATCTTTGCCCCTTGTGTTGCAGGATGTACTGAAGGGGAGATCTCACCAAGACCCTGCCTGAGAGGTTGGCTCACCAGATACCTATGCTACTGTCTTCAATGTCTCTTCTTCTTCCTCTGGGGTCTGATGACTGACACTTCCTCTCAGATTCTGGGCAATAGGAATCATCCCCAGAGCCAGATGTTTCTTTCCAGAGACCTGGAGATGAGACCCAGAGTAGAGTGTCTTTCCTGCATGCATTGAGTGTCAAGCTATAGCTCACTTCATAGATTGGCATCAGGAGAGGGATAGGGATGAGGACTCTTCTTTGGGGCTGAGGAGCCTGTAGTGCTCAGCCTCCAGGGATGAAGGGGCCTTTGTGAAGTCCTGGGTCTGGGACAGTTGCAGCACAGCAGAAGGTGCTGGGAAGCCAGGAGGATGTCTGGGGTATGGAGGGTCATGGTTGTCCTCACTAAACACCTCTGCTTTCTCATGTGGCTCCGGTAGGAGAAGTCCTGCTGGGACCCACTGCCCTTCTGTGGCCCAGGCTTAGAGAAGAGATTCTGTGGTCCAGGGAAGAGTTGAGGCCTGGATGGGAACCATTGAGGAAGACTCGCAACAGTGCAGGAAGATACCAGTGAGCTTTCATTATAGGACCTAGGGTTATGTGACCCTGAATCTCTTAATTTTCTATGAGGTGACCCCTGGTGGGCCAGATCTCCATATAGGACTCATGTCCAGTGCTGTCACTATGTCCCTCTATACCTTGGCTGGCAGCTGATTTAGAAGCACTTTAGTCGGGGTATAACAAAACTTTGGGGCAGCTCCACTGATAATTTCTACTTTGAGGGCAATAGTTGCATTTTCACCAGCTACAGAACAGAAATGGCCCATGCTCAGTCTGTATTGGGTATGAGGGTAGACAGAGGGACTTGGGGGATGTGTAAAAATGAATGGGAGGTATCACCTGTCTTGGTGTCAGACTGAAGTTCTGATGGCCATTCTGCTGGGTGAGTCCTTCCTCCTGGTCCAGCTCTTTGGTTAGGGTCAAGATAGCCATGTGTAGTCCTATGAAAAGCAATAGTTCCAAGAAATGGGGGTGTGGAAAATGGAGCCTGCACCTGGAGGAGAAGAAAAAAATTGTGTGTGGCCTTGGTAGGAAGTGTCCCCAAGCCCAAGACACCTCTGGGACTTGTAGGAAGCATGGATGGTGTCTTCTGGTTCACACCATGGAGTTGTTAAATCAAGACCATGAGCTACCCCACCCAACAGACAAACAGTGCTGAGAATGTAAAGAATAAAAGATAATTCCATGAGTCTAGGTTGACATTCTCAAAGTCTTGTACACAGCTGGATTCCCACCCCAGCCCACCTTGGTGAAAAAGTCCTCTTGGAGTACAGCTCATCAGTCTAGGGCAGGAAATTTAGATCTTGTTACAAGTTGTCCCCTTTTAGATGTCACTCCATTTCATTCTCTTCCAAGTTTCCCATGGACTTCGCTATGGCCAAATGTGGGCCTACCCACATGTTGAAGTTGGGAAACCCCACCAGATGTTCATGATGTCCATCTATACAGTTATGACTTCAAGTGTGATCTCGTCAGGCACTTTGGTCTCTGGATACCTGCACTATTAAACTTCTGGTGGGTGAGCCTCAGGGCCAGTCTTTCTCGAGGTTTACACTAGGACAGAGGGTAAGAGGGTGATGCATACATGGTTTTTCTAGCTGTGCTCCAGCCATTCAGTGAAAGAAAATGTTTAAGGGATCTACTCTGGTCCAGAATGGCCCTGCACATTCTGACATCAGGAACCATTAGTGAAGACTCTGCACCTGTGGGACAATGTATGTCACGTGGGAGGACATTTTGAGACACCCGTATTCGATATACTTGGGCCACATGGCCTCGTGTCCTAGGCAGATGGTGTGTTGACTCTTTACATAGGCAGGGCGAGAGAAGGTAGCACCTTGGACTAGGCTTTATAAACTTCAAATCCAAGGGCATCTGGAATCCCAAATGCTCAGGGGCTGTTCCACTGGCAAGAGAAGTGCCCTATTCTGAAAAAGTGTTCACATGTGTGCTATCACACTCCATCATCACCAGTTTTTTAATCATCAATTTTTATGGGAATGTGTTTAGCTCTCTCTTGCTGCACAGTCTCAAAGACTGGAGAATGTGGAATATTGAGCCTCTATGGGATTGGATGTGTCTGACACTGGAATCTATCATCAACTGAAGCTTTGAGTCCTCTATCTCTTCAGCCTCAAAATCCACAAACCTGACAGGTAAGCAAGACATAGAATTATTTAAGAAAAGAATTTCTTATTGGAAAACTCAAGCTGTAGCTTCATAGCAATGAGGATCTGGTAGCAGGCATGGGGAGTACTGCTCAGACCATGGGATGGGCTGGTCCCAGGAGGGATTATTTCCCAATGCGGAAACCATTCTGAGTGCTCCTGACATCACTTAGCACCTGAAGAGAACCATGTGGTCCTTAGTGAACCAGGCACATTCCTTTACGATGCTCCCACACCTATTCCAGGCTTCTCATGTCCCTGCCCTGAACCACACAGAAAAGCCAAGCTTCAGCATCTGGTCAAAGATATGATTTATGGAAGACAACTCTCTCTCTAGGAATGTTGGGGTTAGGACTATATACCAAGAACACAAGACTCAGCAGAGGTCATGTGAAAGTCCAAGCTGTGCTGAAAGTAGTGGAACACCTGGGTTCCCACCCCAACCCACCTTCCAAAGAGGGCTGTATTTCATTTGTTTGAATGGCGAGAATTACATGGATTACGAGGCCAGAGGTGTGTGCTTGGGGCATCTGAGACACTGGCGTTCCCTGATCATGTTTTTTGAACTCTAAATCTTTCTGAAACATCAGGGTTTATTATGGCATTGTTCATGAGCAGGGGTGATCCATATGCTAGAAGATGGTTTATTTTCCAGGTGGTTGGCCAACCCCAAGGTAGTGAAACTTGTACCCTGTGAACAGACCTCACTGATGGTGGACACCCCCTGAGCTTGGCTGGTTACTGCCCTACACCCTAACCCTGAACCTCTAGGCAGTGGTGGAACTAAGAACGTTGAGGTCGGAGCTTCTGGGACTATTAGAGAGTGTCCAGCATTCCAGGTAGAGGGAAGTAATGCTTGGAGATGTAAGTGTTCAGTGGTTTTCTCTGTGGTAGCAGATGCCCTTCCTGGCTGGGTGACAAGCTCCAACAGAGCCAGCTGTTCAACCCATGTTCCCGAGCACTTAGGCCTAGCCCCAGATACCTGACACACTTTTCTGCCATCTCATAGATCATCTGATCAAAGGTATGCATTGCCATTCCTGAAGACCCCTCCACAATCCCTCCTCCAGATTCATGGTAGGCTCCAGTCCAGATAGGGGCCAAAGCACTGGCCTGGGTTCATCAGGATCAGTCACAATCCACAACCCACACTTCATTGCAAGTTGACCTGACCCAACACAGGCCTTGCCTTTGCCTCTTCTGTCCAATCACTCTGACCACCCCATGTGGGCTCCCTGCATCCAGGACATGCTCTATATACTAGAGAGAACATCAAGTACTATACTGGAATCTGATTTCTCTTGAGTTCTTGATGTTTTTGTGTATTGTGACCTGAATGCTTTGGCCTGCAGAATGCATGAGTGAATGCCCTAACCTCCATGAGATGGTGGCTTCAGCGGCTCTTAAGATTTTAATGATGTCATCAGGGTAGAGTTCCCATGATAGTACTAGTGCCCTTGTAGAAAAAGGAAGGGATGCTAAAGCTCTCTTAGCCATAGGAGGTCACAGGCAAGGTAGCCATTTTCTCAAGCCTGGAGGGAAAAACCTCACTGGACATTAAATCTCGCACCATCTTTCTGGGGTTTCCCAAATTCAGAACTGTGAGAGATGAATGCCTGTGGTTTCAGCTTCCCATTCTGTAGCAGTACATATGGCAGCCTTATTTGAGTGAGACAGAGTACAGAGTGCCCTGGGAGCAGGGTTAAAGCCTGAGACAATTATGTACATCTCCACGGAGGATCCAAATGGAATGAGTACTCACTCATGAATTCTGCAGCACCTCAATATCCTAAGCAGGAATTCCTCGGAAAAATGTGGTTGGGTGTCCAGAGAGATCTATACTGGTGCCTCCCCCCCGCATCTCCAACACTAGTTGTGATGTTGCCTGCCATGAACAATCAGATCTATGCTAGAAGGTGAAAATACTAAGTGAGGGACAATCATGTGGAGTCAGAGAACCAACTCTCCATCCTGGCTCACATTACTTCCAGGAATCTCCTGTGACCTTATATCCCCTGAGTGATGGTGATGCTCATTGAGCACCAAGATTGCTTCACTCACAGGATTGTGATGGGCACCTGAGATAAGGCCCATTTCCTCCCCTGGTGTGATGAACTTGGTTGGGAATATAGGTCTCTCAGCTTATCCCTCCCCCCTCAGGATGTTCCCTCTAGTTTTCCTACATCCCAGCCTCCTTTCTCCATGCCACACTTTTCCATCCATCCCCACTGTCCAGCATCACTCAGTAGAGGAGAACGAAGCTGTCTTCAGAAACACTATTTCCAGGCTTACTTCTAGAAACCTGATTAATGTCAGAGGGGCCTGAAGGCTCAAAAGCAGGTCTCTATCCAACTGAGACAGGAGGGCTCAAAGTTGTCAATAGGTACTTGATAAAAATTTGTGACCCTGATTCTGAAGGCATGGAACCTGGGTCCTATGGAGAACCATGGAGTTAGATTGCACATGACAGACCACAAACAACTTCACTTCCAATCACTTTTGTGCATGTCTGAAGTCACCCCAGTTCTTTATCTCACAAATGACACTAAAATTTGGCCTCCTTGCAATTTAAGTATTCTCCTTGGTAGAGTTCCACATTTTGTTAATTGGCAAACCATGTGATATGCAGCCTTCTTTTTTCCTCATTGATTTGTAGGAGAACTTGATTACATTACATTTGGGCCAGTCACACTCAGTATTGGTCAGGCTGGGGTCGGGGTGGGGCCAATACTACATATGGGAGGATCAGAGCACTGCATGAGTGGGGGGTGGGTCTGTCTTGGGATGCAGTCAGGACTTGCAGCCTGCTGGGTCCCCAGTGAGTTGCGGTCAGAACTGCAACTGTAGGGGGGAGAGGTATAAAGGTCGGCCTTGTCTTCTCAACAGGAAGCCTACACAGGGAGACCACAGCCATGCTGGGGATCAGTTGAATAATATTGTCCATCATCATTCAGGAGAGGAGAAAGAAGCTGTCTAGGAAAAAATTGTTTCCAGGGTTATTTCTAGAATTTACTTAATTGCACAGGGGCTTGAAGGCTCAAAAGCAGCTCTCCATCTAAATGAGACAGAAGGGCCCAATGTTCTCAATAAATTGATAAAAAATTGTGCCCCTGTCTGTGATGGCCATGGCTGCCACAAATGCCTCACAGTCACTCAGAGAGTTTTGCTTCCATAGCAGGTCCTCCCCAGACGACTCCAATTTGCAGTGCTCAACAGGACTCAACCCTTTGGGACCCCCTTCAATGGTCCTTAGTGTGGAGTGCCCTAACCATGCCTAAGCAGAAATACTGTGGGTATCTTGGAAGGACACTGTGCATGCCTGAGTTCACCTTTTAAATCAAATAAGTGGAGAACTGCAGGAACTGCTAGGTGCAGTTGTCAGATGATCTCCAGGGAACTGATGGAAGAGGCTGGCTACTGATCCCAAGAAGGCAACATGGCAGTTTCGATCACTAGGAGCTGAGGGTCCCTGACATTCAATCTCAGAACTAGTCACACTAAGATCTGAGAGCCACCAGTTAGTCCTCAGACCTCAGAGCTGTGAATACCAAGGGAGATGTGCTTTGCCTCTTTGTGATTTCTCTTCATAGCAGGCCCTCAGATGATTGGTAAGGGAGATGTTTAACAGGCAAAGATCATAGAGGGATACACAGAGAAGATCCCCTAAACCAAGAGAGGCTTTTCCATGAGGTGATGAGTTGGGTTTTGGAATCTTGTCTGTTTTCTCCCAGGATTAGGGGGAGGACTCATCTAAATCTGGAAACAAGACCCAATAGATGGACACTTGTGCACCCTGGGTCCTGGCAACCCCAGTTATCACCTCTCAGTTCTCACTGCATGGAGGTGCACAGAAAACATGGCAGAAGCTGGAGATTTTTTTTTCCTACCAAACTGCCTTTATTCCCAGTGACAGTCAAACAAGGTACAGTTTCCCACCCAGGATTGAACATTGTGACCCTCCCCTCTCAGTACCTCCCCCTACCCTCTTTCTACATTTACTATACCCTCCCACTCCCTACATTTTTCTGAGAACCCACAGGAACTGTCCTATGTGATGAAGAACCTTTGGACCTTCCAACACAGAATGAAGCCAGGTGAGATCTTGCCTGAGGGGCAGCCACCCCAGAGGCCACCAGTCAACACGACTGTCCTCAGGGCCTCTTCTTCTTTTGGTTGCCTGATGATGTGCACTTCCTCTTCTGAGGCTGTGAGGTTTGAGCCAGCTCCAGATCCACATCTTGCCCTCCAGTGACCTGGAGGGGAGGCCCAGTGCAGGGCGTGTTTTTCATGAAGCATGTGCGTCCAGTGAGAGCACTCTTCATGGACATGGCACCTGGAGGAGGGTGGGAGCTGAGGAGTCCTCTCTGGGGAGGTGGGGCCTGGATTTCTTGATCTCCTGAGCACAGGGTTTCTATTGGAAGGGCCTGGCTCCGGGACAGTTCCCAGGGCAGCAGGCGGTGCTGGGAGCTAAGGAGGAAATCCAGGCTTTGGAGGTCCTCATCCACACTGCAGCCATTGGCTGTCTTATGTGGCCGCCCAGAAGAAGTGGCTTTTCTGGGACCCACTACACTTTTGTTCCCCAGGTTTAAGGAGGAGGATCTGCCGTTTTGGGGAGGATGGTTGGAGTGGATGGTCCCCAATGAAGAAGACCCTTGACAGCCTTGGAGGACAGCAGTGTCCTTTGAACCCAGCAACTCTGGCTCGGCGGTCCTGCTCCTCTTCACGACCTGGGAAGCCACCTCTGTGGACCAGTCCTCCGTGCTGGCCCCTTGATCAGTGTGATGTTTCCGCTTCTCTGCACCTTGTTTGGCAGCTGCCTCAGAAGCTCTTGTGTCCTGTTGGGACATATCATGACCCTGAGGCACCTGCAAAGGTGCTTCTTCACAAGATGAAGGAGGATATGGGCACTGGCCAACTCTTCTTCATGCATGAAATGGGCCACAGGGATTAGGACAATCATATTTCAGTGGGAAGTGGATCTGTTACTCATCTTGGTCTCATAAAAACACACTGAGTGTCTGCTGGACACTCCCCTGGGCTTCCTTTCTGCTTGATATCCTGAACCCTTCCATGGCTCTCATGTCTCCTTCCTTTTTTTTTTCCATCCTACATCATGTGTCCTGGAACAGACTCACTCAGGGAGCCATCACAGACAGGATAATGATAACATCCTCTGGGCCACATGAGTAAGGTCCTGTGCCTTCTTCATCTACCTGCTATCCCTTGCTCCCCTCTCCACCTGTGGTAATTCCCTTTCCTGTATACTTGTGTCCCTTTGTCTCCTAGTCTGCCAGGTATTGCTCTGTGCCTTGGTGTCTGTTCTGAAACCCTGGAAACCCTCGTGTCTCTACCTCCTTTGTTCTACCTGGTGCCCCTTTCTCCTTGTCTACCTTTTGTTTCGTCCCAACCCCTCTTGTTCCTGCCGTCCCTGCACTTTATTATCAGGTGTCCCTGCCTCTCTTCTGTACCACCTACCCCAGGTCTACTGGGAGACCTTCCTTCTGCTTTCTACCTGGTCAGTGGTGTGTCTTTCCTGCTGCTCCAGTTCTTTTGTCAGAGCCAAGATATTTATATGTGGCTTGTTGGAAAGTATTTCTTCCAGGAAGCGAGGATGAATTATACTCTCTGCCTGGGATGAGAAGGAAGAGAGTGTGAGTGAACTTGGGAGGAAATGGCCCCAAGTCAAGAGGACTTCTAGGAGAAAGAGGAAGCAATAATAATCCCATGCTCATTTGCATCATGGGGTTGTTATATCCCAACTACCAGCTACACCCATGTATGAGTGCACATGTGTGCATGCACATTCTCTCTCTCTCTCTCTCTCTCTCTCTCTCTCTCTCTCTCTCACTCACACACACACACACACACACACACACACACACACACACACACACACACCATAATAATAATAATAATAATCTGAGATTCTAAGCCAGGAAACTGAATTCCATGAGTGCCGAAACTTTCTATACACCAAGATTGTAGGCCCAGCTCACCTTGTTGACAAAGTTCTCATCAACATAGCTCAGGAGACTTGGATGTGGGTGTAAATCATCCTGTATTGGCTGTTGCTCTAGTCCTTCCTCTCCCAAGTTTGCGCCAAGCTCTTCTGTAGACAAGTAGGAGGGCTCCCACGTGGCAAAGTTTGTAGGCCCGAATAGCTCATCCATGATGTCCATGTACTCTTGGATGGCTTCAGGTGGGATCTCCTCGGGCGCCTTGTTCTCTGGCCCTTTGGTCTTGGCCACCTTGTTCTTGCGTGCCTTGGTCTTGCGTGCTTTGGTCTCAGGCACCTTTGTCTCTGGTGCCTTGGGTTTGGCTGCTAATGAGCGGGCGGACCATACCTTAGGGTTGGTCTTTCTGGAGGTGCACGCTAGGACAGGGAGGACCAGAGTGGTGTGTGAATGAGGATTCCATGTTCATCCCAAATACTTGGTAGTAGGCAGGGTTCAGGGGACTTAACCTGGTATGCCATGCATGAGGACAACCTGACCCAGGAACCGAGGGATATAATAGTGCACCAGATGCAACATCTAGGAGATTCAAGTGGGAGGACATTTGTAGTGACTGGTAATGCATGCACTCTACCCTACCAGGACCCAAGTCCCAGGCAGATCTCGTGTTGTTTCTTTGGATAGACAAAAAGAGAAAG
This sequence comes from Ictidomys tridecemlineatus, assembly GCF_052094955.1. Classification (NCBI taxonomy): domain Eukaryota; kingdom Metazoa; phylum Chordata; class Mammalia; order Rodentia; family Sciuridae; genus Ictidomys; species Ictidomys tridecemlineatus. The sequence goes on along the minus strand of NC_135489.1, from coordinate 87,351,324 downwards.
GAGATCCGTACTTGGCCCAGTCAATACACAGTTCATAGCTGAGTGGCAGGGACCTCAGGTGTTAGGGGCTTTTTTTCTTGTAAGAGTGAATCTCCAATACTGAAGGAAAAGTTCTTATTTGGGACAACAACTTGCCTTGGCCTTTTTCACTGTTTGGACACTATCATAGACTACTGTGTGAATGTGGGTACCCTACCTGGCTGTTGGACAGCCTCAGGGACTGGAGGCCTTCGGATTTCCAGCCTCGGAGTTGCAGGAGGAGGTCGGCACTGGAAGACCCCTGACAACTGCATCCTTGGATCTTCCATCTCCTCTGCAGCCTCAAACTCCATGAACCTTGATGGGATTTGGGTAAGGCAGGCACAGGCTGAGCTGAGAATCAGGTTAGCCATACCAGGCAGGTGCTGGTGTGGGATTCTAGGCTATGGAGTATTCTAAGCTATCAGTCAGGAGCTAGTGGCAGGAATGTGGAGTTGCTTCCTGAAGTAGGTCCGGCCAGTGACAGGAGGGAGCTGCTACAGAGGAAGAACTACAGTTCTCGGGAAACACTACATCAACTAGCACCTTAAGGGAATCAGATCTGAGGGACCCAGGCAGGGCCCCTAGCTGATCCTTGTTCTGGCTCTCTCCTGTTTCTGCCAGGAACCACATGATCAGTTTAGTTGTCGAAAATGGTCAGGGATGTGATTTATATCAGGGAACACCAGAGGTCCTGACCCAATTCAGGGGTACTGAGGCTGGGACCTTGGGCCCTGAAAGGATCATCTGGGATACCAAATTACAGGCAGGGTCATGTGGAAGTGAAAGCTAAGCTGAGAACATTGGGTTTCTTCCAATGAGGGTGGGTTCTTCCCTTCCCTTGTTAGAAAGGCTGGGATTATATGGAGCAAAGGAAGTAAGGACCAGAGACATGTCCTGGGGGCACCTGAGGTGGTGGCTGGCCCTGACAATGCACTTCCCACCACCACCCTCTTCTGGAACATCAGGTTGAAGTAGTGGCCACTTTGATGAGTTATAATGGACCTCACTCTATAAAGAGGTACCAGTTCCCAGGCAGGTGGCCCGAGTGAATCTAGTGCAACTTTTGCCCTCTGCAGAGCCAGCAAAGCAGCAGCAGACCCTCTGGCTGGGCTGGTACCTCCTCCCCATCCTGACCCTGAACCTCAAGGCAGAGTTGGAATCAAGAGTATGGAGCCTGGAGTTTCTGGGATTGTTGCTGAGAGAATGCCCAGGCCTCAAGCTAGAAGGAGCCACTATTTGGAGAGCTAGATGCCTCGGAGCCCAAACATAGGTAGGTGACAGGCTGTACCAGACCTTGCTGTGCAAACCATGATCCCCCATCAGTAGGCTCTGGGCCTTGAAAACTGGCTCACTTTTCTGCAGTCTCAAAGAAGACCATCCGATCAAAGTTGCTGGTGCGCTGCCATTCCTTCAAACCCTTCCTCAGGCCCTCTTCCATGGTCATGGTGGGCTCTCGTCGGGACAGAGACCGAAGCACTGGGCTGGAATTCATCAGGATCAGTGTCCACAAGGTCACCCTTCTTTATCAGTAGACCAACAACATAATTTCCTACCTTTGTTATATTTGCCCCATGATGTTCAACTCCAAGTATTGACATTGGGACTCCAGGATACTTATACACAACTTTAACACCAAGGGCTACATTGACCAGCATGATTGTGATTGGATTCCTCAAATATCATTGAGGTGTACCATGTGATGAATGTTTTTATCCCCCAACATTCACCCGTTGAAGCCCTAACCCCCAATGGAATGGTGTCTGGAGACTGCGTTTAGTGCTTAGAAGGTTAGATGAGATCCTGAGGGTGGCGCTTCATGAGGGCATTAGTGTTCTTCTGGGAGAAGGAGGAGACACTGTGAGGACACAGGTGAGCCAGCTGTCTTTTCAAGCAAGGAGAGGAGAGAGCAATCATGGGATTTTAGGTCAGTTACCCTTTACCTGGGAATCCTGACTAAAGAACTGTGAGAAAGGAATGCCTTTTTGTTTTTTCACAAATTTTCCATAGCATCATGTATGGTGTCCCAGGCTGACTGAAGACGGTGCACAGAATGGCCTAGGAGCAGTTACAAACTGGGGCAAAGTTGAACATTCCCATGCAGTATCCAAAGACAGCTTCCCCTCGAGTGTGACATCACCAGAGGGTCCTGATCAGGAGTTCATGACAATGTGTATGGGTAGCCATAGATTTCTGGGTTGAGGCCAGCACCACTAAACCCACTTGTGGTTGGGACGTCCCTTGTGCTGAGAACAATCAGGTCTATGGTGGAAGGTGAAATGACTGGGGGAGGCATGGAGTCAGACAGCCAACTTCGATTCCTGGCCCACATTACCCCCAGGAACCTCCTCTGACCTTGAGTCCTCCATGTGATGCTGATGATTATTGGAAACAAAGATTGCCTGCACTCACAGGCCTGTGATGGGCACCTGACATAAGGCACGTTTCATTCCCTGGTGTGAGGGGAATACATCTGGGAATGTAAGGGTCTCAGCTGGTCCCCTTACCCTCAGGACCTTTCGAGCAGTTCCCCTACATCCCAGCCTCCTCTTTCCAACCCATGCTTTTCCTCCTGACAGAGCTCAAGGGGGAGCCGGAGGAGAACACTCACATGAGGAAGCAGGAAAGTGCTTCCACATCAGGAGTCTGAGGAAGGTGCCTGCGGACCAGGGTCTTGAAGCGCTGCCAGCGCCGGAAGTTCTCATACACGCTGGGAGGTCTGCTGGTGTCATCTGGTGGCACTGCAGCTGGGAAGGTGGGTAGTGCGCCCTCCCCATACACTGTACCTGGCCATTGGCGCGCATTCATTGGAAACATGATGGGGGCCATCTGGGCAAATGGTCGTGGTGCTGGAGGGCGAAGGCCCAGGTGCCAGTGGATCCCATAGTTTTGAATCCCTCCACTGTCTGAGGCAGGTACAGTGGTCCTCGGGGCAGAAGGTGCTGTGAGGAATGGAGCAGGATGCTCCACACCCCCACAGAAGGCCCCTGGGGCCCTCCAGTTGAGGGGTGCCTGAGTGTGGATAATGTTCTGAATATGAGGAGGCCCCACTGGCCTCAGTTGTGGCCCATGTTTTCCAAAGGTGGACAGCCCTGGCACATATGATTGTCCAGGGTAAGTGGACAGCACCAGAGGGTTACCCTGAGAGATAGGCGCAGTCACCCTTGGTGCCGGGGGCAGCTCCCAGAATGGCTGGTGTGTTGGCACAGGGGCAGCTGGAAGAAAGGGTAGGCCCCTGAACGCAGACACGTGGGCACCAGGAGTGAAGTTCATGCCTGCTCTCCGTGATGCAGATGCTGTGGAGGCAAAGCAAAGCGGAGAATGGAGGAGGGAAAATGACAGCAGTTTCTTACTCAGTGGAAATCTGAGAACAAATGCTCCCAGCTCAGGGCCCTTGGGCAGGGAAATTGTGCAGTTTGCAAATGTCCCTTTGAGTGAATTTCATGCTGTGTTCCTTTAGTCATAGTTCTACCCTGAGAAATCTCATTTTCACTACACCAGGATTCCCAGTTGACTGTGACACCTCAGCTTTCCCTGATTCTGAGAGGCCCCTTGTGCATCCTTTGCAGACACTCCATTGGCCTCCTAGGTGACTCCCTAGAAATGGATCAATTTGACCCTATTCAGTGGCACCATGCCCCTCCTCATTCTCACCACTAGGAAAGGGATCTTCTCCAGGGCAAATGCAGGGGCTTTAGGGTCCCTTGTGAAGGTGACAGATTCTAAAAATGATTCCCCCATCACCTCCTCAGCCTTCCTTTTGCTAATACTCCTTGTATACCCCTCCACTTTTTTCCTAGGCATCCACACACAAACAAGAAACACCTGATTTAGATGTCTGCCTAGCTAGAGGCTGAGGAATTGTGTAGTTCACCCAGGAGCACATCCTGCCCAGCATGTGGGTGCTTCTCCCAGCACTTCCCACACCAAACACTAATGGGGGACAGAGCCTGGCCATCTGTGATCCTAGTGCTCACTGGTTCCTGCCATAATGCAGGGAGCTCCTTTCCCAGGGAAGAGGTCTATGTGATAGACACTGAGTCCCACAGATCCTCTCCTGGGCTGACTAACAAAGGTTACTGAGGTTTATGAAGTTGATGGGATGGTGAGGATTGGGGTTTTCCAGAGGTTTTCACAGACACTGGTCATTTTTTTATTGGGCCTGGGAATTAGAGCCGTTCTGATGTCCTTTTCCTTTGCACTCCTAATAATGGGAAGGGAAGTGTCACAGAGACTCAGGCCTGCACCAGCTGCTACCTGCAGCAAGGTTGTTGGGAGCACATTCCTGTTCACCAGGACATTATGCAGAGTGAGGTCAAAGAATGGGAGGTGTACCACACTTCAACACTTGCATGTATTAATCAGGACAGCTGCCTAAGTTCCAATGACAATATGAGTAGAGCCCCTTCCTAACTGTGTGCTATACTCCTTCCTATCTTCAAAAGAACCCAGTCATCTTCAAACCTGATCCTGGAAAATGAAGAGCACCCCACATGTGCTCCCTTATCATGGAGTACCAACCAAACCATGAAGGTAAGCCAAAGTCTTCTGTGTTGACTTGAAAACAATGAGCTGAGGCTACACACAGAGAGTGTGAAAGTGATAACGATTCAGAAGATCCCCCAGAGGCCCAAATCTATGTTGGCTAAGGTTTCCTGGGTTCCTTGCCCTTCTGGAATCAATGACACCTGCTGTCTGAATGGAAGGAGAAGTTTTCCTGGGCAGGAAGTTTGTGAGGGACCCTGGGCTATGGCAGTTGGAGTGCCCTGCAGCCTCACCCACAGAGACTATATCGCACGGCATCTGTGGTCATTGAGATCCCCATTGGGCACTTTTCTACTTAAGAACACTTCTTACCCCTGCCCACTTAGGATCTGAGACTCTCAGTCAGTCCCCTCAGAATGATATCCCAGGCAGCTTCCATGTGTCTGAAGAATGGACACAGGGCTCAGCATCTTGACTCCAGGAAGCCCTCACTGTGACACCATCTGTGACTGCCTAAAAAACCATGCAGTGACCTGGGTCCATTCTACAAGGAATCAATCCCGTGGCCTCTCTCCTTTCTGCTGACCCAGTGTACTTCCCCGGATTAGTTTGGACCTGGGTCTTAGGAGCCCTCCTCCCCATGAGCAGTATCAGTCTTCCCGGGGCTTCCTGGGCCATGTCAAGTGTACTGTCTAAGGCTCTTTCCTTCCCTTCCTTCTATTCAATCAGTTGACCACAGGGTAAGTGCTCCATCCTAACTCCCAAGGGTTTGGGGGGTGACTGGCCCTCAGATAACAGACCCCTGACTGTCCAGGCTCACCTCCTTCTGAAGTTCAGGCAGGACACCTGACACAGTGTCTCACAGTCTCCACAGTGGGAAACGTCAGTACAGGACCCAGAGAGTGACCTGTCTGTAACGGATGCTCAGGGTCCAACTGAGCCAAGCTGGCCAAAGTTTAAATGTAAACCACAGTGGAATGTTGGATCCAGACATTCTGCAGGGGGGGGAGGGGCCAAGGACAGCTGGCCTGGGTGGAGGGGGGGCTGGGCAGACATTCCATGAAGAGCTCTAATAGGTATAGAAGAACCTTGAGTTCCCTTCAGGCAATTCAGGGGTGACACAAGTGGTGTGTGCCTCTGGGACATTTTGAAGTAGTTTCTAAAATCCACAGGAGAGGGGTGTGACAGGTGGCCCTGTCTTTCAACAACCAAATTGTCTTTGCTTCCAATGATGGGCAGGACCAGTGAGCCACAAAGTCACCGGTATGAACAGTCAATACTCTAAAAATCTGTGGGGTATGGATTGTGTTTTATGTATAAAGTGTTTTTTTCCTGGTTGTTTTTGTTGGTGATGATTTTTTTTTATCCCATCCCTGGCTTGCAAAACACACAGTTTGGTGTTCATGAAATATTAACACCTTACTATAAGTCTTTTCAATAAATGGCAGGAGGGGGCAAACCATGATATTCAGGCACTAAAAAGAAGCTTCTTTCATTCTTTCTTCCCTTGTCATTTCTTTTGAAGCAGTGATATAAAATATGCAGTGCAGAAAAACTATGTTCTCATTCCACAGGTTTTTAAAATTTTTAAAAAATAATCATACACTGTAATGAATGCTGGAGACCAGATTTTGAAAGCAAATTTTATTTGCTAAACCAAGGTCAAATTGAGGGCCTTGTATACGCTTGGTCAGTGCTTTGCCACTGAGCTTCAGCCCTTACCCCATGCAATCAGTTTGCACTGCTTCAAACTGCTAGACCACAGGTGCTCATATAATAACACTAGTCAAATTCAATTTGTGCAAACTGGCCATGGGAAGGAGCACAGGGTAGAGAGCTTCCTTAGCTTCCAAGGACTGCAGCAGGGTGGTCTCTACTGTAGGCATGACCAGTTTGTAACTGCGAAAATCACTTTGTCATTTCAGGTGCTCCCACTGAAAGAAGGACCAGCCCAGAGGCTCTTTATGGGGAGCCTTCTTGCCGGAGACACCTTGCAAGCTTCCCGACCCATTTCTTCCTCCTGCAGGGTCACCGCTGTCCCTCCTGCATCCCTCGCGCCTGAGCACATGCTTGGATGGAAGGGCGCGCTCACAGGCTGCCATCCAACGGCTCCAGCGTCCATTGGGGGCTCCTGCAGGGAACGGCACGGGCGCGAGCACAGACAGCGGGTTCCCAACGGCCAGCTGGGCTCCCATGGCGGCGTCCAGACTCAGTCCCATAAGCCTCTAGGTACTGGACCCGCGAACCTCTTCGGTCCCCACTGTGTCCCTGCCCGTTCCTCTGGCCCCTGCGCCTCGCCAGACAGCCCAGGCCCAGCCTTGCCTCCCCAGGGATGCAGGCGGCCCGCAGCAGGCCTGGCAGTGAGGGGCGAGATGGCCAGTGCGGCGCCCATGTCGACGCATCCTCCATCCATGTCCCTTGCAGCCTGTGTGAAACCCGGCTCCAGGGCACCTGTTTGGTGCCTGAGAAGCGCGGTCCTGGTCAGCAGGTCTAAGGCTCCTGTAGGTGTCTGACAGAGTGGTGACTGTCATCTTCTTGTTCCGCCTGAAACCTGTGAATGTTGGGGACACTGTCAGCTGGCATCAGGGTTGTTAGCTGAAGGCCGCTCATTTCCCTGTCCTTAGCAACTTTGCAGAAGGGAACACACTGAGCCAAGTGTGCTGAGTCTGCTGTGGTCACCCCGTGATTGACGGGCCATCGTAGGTGGGCTGTTGGTGGACCCATCTGGACAGAGCACCTAAATGATGATGGGAGAACCGTGTGACCACAAGTCGTGTGCAATAAAGAGAGTAATGTTGTCTTATTAATTTGTGGTGCTTGTGTACTGCGGCAGTGAAATTGATGATATGGTCTCGCGTATGCGTTGGTGGGCTGTTGGGGGCCCCTGTGGATATTTCTGTGTGCCAGGAAGTTTTCCTTCCGTTTTGATGGGCATGAGATCACGGGGGTGGATATTTGGGTGAGAAAATGAGATGCTGCGCTGGTCCTGGATGGTTAGTAGGAGTTCAGAGGGCTCTGGTTGTTTTCGCTGTTCCTTTGATGGGGTGGTGGGGTCCCTAATGTGTTGATGTGCATTCATAATTTGGATCTTGCTCTGTCTCGACTGCCTGACAAGAATGTGGTATGTGTTCAGAAGTGTGGGTCAGACAAAGTGGTGATGGTCATCTTCTTGTTCTGTGTGGATATTGGAGATCAAGGGAAATTAAGCTCTGGTTTTTGTAATATTTTACTTGTGGTGGTCTTGTATATATATATTTTTCCCACGAACACACCCTGGGGAGTTTGGATATATATGTGTTTGCATATGGGCTATGTTAAGGAAGGCATTTGGGTAGTTTTCTCTGCACTTTCAATGTGATTGTTATAGTTGGGAAATGGAGGAGGGATATTTGTACATTCTGGACATCATGTTTTGGTACAAGGGATTTTGAATAAATTTTATTTTCATTTCTCATGCACATGTACTTGAGTGTGTGAAAGCTGGTCGGTTACTAATTTCGTGGAGCAGTAGGATGGATATATTCATTGTGTGGTGTGAAGATGGCAGGCTTCTGCATTTTGGAAGACAGGGAGTTATTTCTTCATATTTGGGAGTGTGTGAGCTTGTATATGAAGATGAGATACCTATGGAGAGTTCCTTGTGTATTGAGTTTGTATTAACTACCCCACCTCAGGTGTGTGTGTGTGTGTGTGTGTGTGTGTGTGTGTGTGTGTGTGTGTTTGTGTTGTGGTAGTAGCAATAGTTGTGAAGAGGAAAATATTTAGGTGTCCCTTAGTAGATGTATTTAAGGGACATGGCAATTGAGGTCTGCTTCCGGGGGCCATATATGTATTAAGTAGATGAGACCCTCCGACAGTGGAAGGTAGTCAGTTTTAATCAAAGTCCGCTGACTGGATATACGAAGTCCCACCCCACGCCCCAAACAAAAACTTTCACAGTAACATTTAACTGGTGTTTGGCCCAAACTGCTGGGTATTTGTGCCTAGCCAAATCAGTACATGGAGTTAACTATTACAGTAACATTGAATAATCTTCCTTGTAGAATCCAGCATGTCCCAGGGTGGACAAGCAGAAAATTAAGTTTGGCTGAAACAATTTTCAGAGAAGTTCAGGAAAGACAGTTATGATATGTGCCTGAGAAGCAGAGAACCGACTGATAAACTGAACTACTACCACTTGCAGTTGGCTCCTCTTCCACCCTCTCATGAAATGTGCTTTCCCCTCCCAAAGAGATAACAACCAAAGTGTTCATTCACTGCCAGAATGTAGTCAGAATCCCATATCTCTGTATGATTCTCACCAGTCCACATGTGAGACCCAGTTTGACCTTGCTTAAGTCACAGCTGTGAATTCCAAATACCAGCATACAGTGTTAGGCATATGCAGCCTGCTGTAGGAAGTATAGAATGAGGTATGTGTTGTGATTTGGATCTTAAATATCCACGAAGGGTCTATAAATATTTCCTCATCAGCCTCTGGCAATATTGAGAGGTGATGAAACAGTAGGCGGTGGGTCCTACTGGAAGGAGGTTGCATGATTGTGGACATGCCCTTGAGGGGGATATTGGGACCCTGGCCTCATGCTGTCTACTTTTCAGCTGCCATGAGGTGAGCAGCATTACTCCAATGTGTGATCTCTGCCATGATGTTCTACCTCCATGGAGTCTCCAGAACCAAGAAGCTGACAAAGTATACATAGAAAGAAATCTCTGAAATGTTCAGTCAAAATAAAATTTTCTTCCTTGTAATTGGTTTACCTTACATATGCTTTCAAAGCCACAGAAAGATGATAATGTAATGAGGTAGATTAAAGGTCAAAATGCCTGCTCTATAACACTTCTTAGATATTGCAGGGCAGATAATTTAATGTTATCTTTATGGATTGGAGTTTATTACTCAATTTGACAAGAGTTCTTTCACATTATTGTTTACTCAATTTTTTGTAGAGCTCCTGGGTCTTTTCTCTGAGAAAACTTTCTGTTGTCATCTTGGATTTTTCTTTTTTTAAGTTTTTTTCTTTTCTGTGGATGCCGATGAACATGATTTATTTGTTTGTTTGATTTACTCTTAAGGTTCAAACCCAGGGCCTCACACATCCTAGATAAGCACCCTGGCACTGAGCTACAACCTCAGCCCCTTGGTCTTTTCCTAACTAGACATTGACCAATATGCCCTTATCTTTAGGTTTCTCATCCAGAGTCTTGCATCTAGACAATTGGGAATACAAGGGTTGTTTTAAGTCTCAAAGATATTTGAACCCAGACTGGGCACTATTTTGATAAATATGTTCTCAGAAACAGTTTTCTTAATTCCTACAGTTATTCCTTAATTACTCTCCCTGATTCCATGGCATGCCCATGGTAACCAGAAATAAATTCCACCTAAGAAAGCAACTATTCTATTGAGCATACCATTCATGATATATCCAGTAAACAATATTTACCCTTGTCATGTGAATTAAAACGCATATATGTGTATAAGTAGACATGTGAATCTATACATTCATATGTATATATGTATGTGTGGTATCATATGTGAAGTACAGATAACACTGAAAGTGTAAATGAAAACCACAAGATGTAATAGAGCTTTGTTTCAAGGAACAAGGGAAAGTAAATAAGGAAGAATTGTCAATATACAGAAGAGGGCCCTGAGGCCTAGATTCAGAAGTAAGCACAAAGTGCACTGCTGCAAGAAAATGTGGCCTTCTCCAGGTAGATGTAGGCTCATGTGGTGATGTGCAGAGGGGATATTATTTGGAAGAACTGAAGAACTCTCAGATGAGTAAACCTGCATGAACACTTGTTTGGGCTGCTTACAGAGGAAGTTGCTCTCTTAGTGCCCTTTCTGCATGTTGCTCACCCACTAAGCATTAAAACCTACATATCCTGGTATGTATGGGGCAGGAAGGAAATTCAGAATTAGCATCAGGAGAGAAGAGGTTCTCAAACATCTTAGGCTTCTTTGGGTTAATTTAGATGCAATCACAAACAGGCAGAGTACAACTAGCTCCCTTAGTATTAGCAGTTCTGCGGTTGGAGTGCCAGGGGCTCTCAGATTGTAGCATTAGCAGCACTCCCCATATGTCCCTGGCACCCTGAGCCAGCAACTCTCTATCATGGAAAGCCATCACCAAAATGCTTCAAAACTTCATACATCTTTAAACCTCTTGAATTCAGTAAAGAGAGAAAAGTATTTATGCACTGTTTTATGATATCTTAATGTGCCACTTCCGTATTACACCATGTGAAATGCAACACTAGACAACCTTCCCCACACTGCACGTTTTCTTTAGAATTCATGGAAATGCAGGGTTGTGAGTTGAAGTTTCAGCTCAGAGGTGTGTATAGCACTCACCTAGCATGCATGAGGCACTGGGTTTGATCCTCAGTACCACATGAAAATAAAATGAAGACATTGTGTCCATGTGTAATTGAAAAATAAATACTCTAAAAAGTGCATGTGGCTAGTCAGAAAGTGTTTTGCACTTGGGAATTCCATTGGTTCAACTTCACTTTTTTCCTGAGTAAAAATATTATTTATTGTCTTTATTAAATGGAAGGAGAACCAATACTATTGGTCTAAGTTTATGCTAATTGGGGTTTGGAAAAGTTGTGCAGTGGGCATCCCCACTGTGGGCAGGATTTGTTGCAGAAGGATAGCAGATCGGCTTGCCTCAGCTCACTTTGGTTTTGGCCTGCCAGGCTCAGGTCTTCCTGAGGCAGGGGTAGAAGAGTCAAGGTCAATTAGATGGACTTATCAGAGGGACCCTCAAAACACTCAGGTTTTAAGGATATGCATGTACTGGTATACAGGAAAATGCATCTTTTAAGTCTAAAATTTTAGACTTTTAAGTCTAAAATTGAAGCCTTGTCCACCATTGCAGGAAGCCCTTTGTCATGCTGAATATTTGTTCAGCCTGGATATCTAGCCTCTTCCACAGGATCAGAAAAGAGGTATCTAAGTAAAATGCCATCCCCATTGCCAATTGTAGAAAATTCTATGATGGTTTAAAAGACTGAAGGCTCCAAACATCTCTCTTACATGAGACAGAAGAGAAAGGGCCAACACTTTCCCAGAGGCATTTAAAGAAATCTTTGGGGACTTGGGTTGTGGCACAGTGATAAAATACTTGCCTAGCTGGTGTGAGGTCCAGAGTTCAGTAACCTGCACCGCCAAAAATACAAAAAGGAAAGAAAAAAGTGGTTTCCCTGTCTTTGACATTCATGGCTGACCTAATTATGTCACTGTGACCTAGAATTATATTTGGTCAAAGTATATTTGAGATGACTCCATCCTTCATTCTCTTTCAATGATACCACCATTTGGAATCTCGTTAGCTGTTTTGCCTCTGCTGTATGAGGAGCCTCTTCCTACCCAAACCTCAGGGAAGTCCCATGGTTTCCTGGAAGGATACTGTGTGTGCTTGAGCCCACCTTTGTATTTCTTTTTAAGTAAATGAGCTTCCTTCCCAATCTCCTTATGCAAAAAGTGCCTGTATCACTTACCCTTGTGGTGCAGCATAACTCCTAGTGAGGCCTCAAGTACATGGTTATATTCAACCTATGCATGCCTTTTATCTCAAGTAGAGTAGGTAGAGCTGATTTTACTAAGAACTGGTTACAGGAAAGGCTGCTGGCACTGAAAGCAGACCTGGAAGGTCACCCTGAGGGCAGTTATGAAAGAGAATGACAGAGAGCAATGGAGAGCTGCTAAGAGCTACTAGGTCTGGCTGTTGAAAGAGTTCCTGGGAACTCTCAGTAGCCACTGTCTCCTCCTGTCAGGAACACAGTTGCAGAGCTGTTACCACTGGACACTGAGGGTCACTGTCATTCACTCTTAGGGCTGTGAATGCTAAGATCTGAGATATGTTGTCCCTGGAATGTCAGAACTGATAATATTAAGGGAGGTGCACTTTTCCTATTTGTGGTTGCTCTCCAGATGGATGTTTGAACCCTCAGCCTGTTGGTAACAGAGATGGTTATGGGACAGAGTTCATGCAGGGATGTACAGAGAAGGCCCCTTAAATTAACTGAGGCTATGTAAACAACATAATGACTGGGTTTCTGTTAAGCTTTTGGTCTGTTTTTTCTTCCAGCATCAGTGGAAGGTGCAGGCTAAATATGGAGGCAAGGGCTTGGCCCTGCATCTGTGCACCCTGAGGGATGGAATCTGCAGATACCTCCTCCTTTCAGTCCTCACCCCACAGAGTAGCACAGACACCACAGCAGAAGGCAGCAGCCATGAGAACATTTCTCTACTAAGTGCTTTTTCTTCACTCTTGACAGTGAACTCCCACCATGTACAGCTTTGCCCCAGGTATGCACCTCTGTCCTTCTCCCATGCCAGTTCCCACCTTTGGCCTTCCTCCTATATTCCCAGTGCCCTGGCCTTGCCCTCCCTTTCCTGAGGACTAGCAGGATCAGCTCTGAATGACAAGGATCTTTGCCCCTTGTGTTGCAGGATGTACTGAAGGGGAGATCTCACCAAGACCCTGCCTGAGAGGTTGGCTCACCAGATACCTATGCTACTGTCTTCAATGTCTCTTCTTCTTCCTCTGGGGTCTGATGACTGACACTTCCTCTCAGATTCTGGGCAATAGGAATCATCCCCAGAGCCAGATGTTTCTTTCCAGAGACCTGGAGATGAGACCCAGAGTAGAGTGTCTTTCCTGCATGCATTGAGTGTCAAGCTATAGCTCACTTCATAGATTGGCATCAGGAGGGGGATAGGGATGAGGACTCTTCTTTGGGGCTGAGGAGCCTGTAGTGCTCAGCCTCCAGGGATGAAGGGGCCTTTGTGAAGTCCTGGGTCTGGGACAGTTGCAGCACAGCAGAAGGTGCTGGGAAGCCAGGAGGATGTCTGGGGTATGGAGGGTCATGGTTGTCCTCACTAAACACCTCTGCTTTCTCATGTGGCTCCGGTAGGAGAAGTCCTGCTGGGACCCACTGCCCTTCTGTGGCCCAGGCTTAGAGAAGAGATTCTGTGGTCCAGGGAAGAGTTGAGGCCTGGATGGGAACCATTGAGGAAGACTCGCAACAGTGCAGGAAGATACCAGTGAGCTTTCATTATAGGACCTAGGGTTATGTGACCCTGAATCTCTTAATTTTCTATGAGGTGACCCCTGGTGGGCCAGATCTCCATATAGGACTCATGTCCAGTGCTGTCACTATGTCCCTCTATACCTTGGCTGGCAGCTGATTTAGAAGCACTTTAGTCGGGGTATAACAAAACTTTGGGGCAGCTCCACTGATAATTTCTACTTTGAGGGCAATAGTTGCATTTTCACCAGCTACAGAACAGAAATGGCCCATGCTCAGTCTGTATTGGGTATGAGGGTAGACAGAGGGACTTGGGGGATGTGTAAAAATGAATGGGAGGTATCACCTGTCTTGGTGTCAGACTGAAGTTCTGATGGCCATTCTGCTGGGTGAGTCCTTCCTCCTGGTCCAGCTCTTTGGTTAGGGTCAAGATAGCCATGTGTAGTCCTATGAAAAGCAATAGTTCCAAGAAATGGGGGTGTGGAAAATGGAGCCTGCACCTGGAGGAGAAGAAAAAAATTGTGTGTGGCCTTGGTAGGAAGTGTCCCCAAGCCCAAGACACCTCTGGGACTTGTAGGAAGCATGGATGGTGTCTTCTGGTTCACACCATGGAGTTGTTAAATCAAGACCATGAGCTACCCCACCCAACAGACAAACAGTGCTGAGAATGTAAAGAATAAAAGATAATTCCATGAGTCTAGGTTGACATTCTCAAAGTCTTGTACACAGCTGGATTCCCAACCCAGCCCACCTTGGTGAAAAAGTCCTCTTGGAGTACAGCTCATCAGTCTAGGGCAGGAAATTTAGATCTTGTTACAAGTTGTCCCCTTTTAGATGTCACTCCATTTCATTCTCTTCCAAGTTTCCCATGGACTTCGCTATGGCCAAATGTGGGCCTACCCACATGTTGAAGTTGGGAAACCCCACCAGATGTTCATGATGTCCATCTATACAGTTATGACTTCAAGTGTGATCTCGTCAGGCACTTTGGTCTCTGGATACCTGCACTATTAAACTTCTGGTGGGTGAGCCTCAGGGCCAGTCTTTCTCGAGGTTTACACTAGGACAGAGGGTAAGAGGGTGATGCATACATGGTTTTTCTAGCTGTGCTCCAGCCATTCAGTGAAAGAAAATGTTTAAGGGATCTACTCTGGTCCAGAATGGCCCTGCACATTCTGACATCAGGAACCATTAGTGAAGACTCTGCACCTGTGGGACAATGTATGTCACGTGGGAGGACATTTTGAGACACCCGTATTCGATATACTTGGGCCACATGGCCTCGTGTCCTAGGCAGATGGTGTGTTGACTCTTTACATAGGCAGGGGGAGAGAAGGTAGCACCTTGGACTAGGCTTTATAAACTTCAAATCCAAGGGCATCTGGAATCCCAAATGCTCAGGGGCTGTTCCACTGGCAAGAGAAGTGCCCTATTCTGAAAAAGTGTTCACATGTGTGTTATCACACTCCATCATCACCAGTTTTTTAATCATCAATTTTTATGGGAATGTGTTTAGCTCTCTCTTGCTGCACAGTCTCAAAGACTGGAGAATGTGGAATATTGAGCCTCTATGGGATTGGATGTGTCTGACACTGGAATCTATCATCAACTGAAGCTTTGAGTCCTCTATCTCTTCAGCCTCAAAATCCAAAAACCTGAAAGGTAAGCAAGACATAGAATTATTTAAGAAAAGAATTTCTTATTGGAAAACTCAAGCTGTAGCTTCATAGCAATGAGGATCTGGTAGCAGGCATGGGGAGTACTGCTCAGACCATGGGATGGGCTGGTCCCAGGAGGGATTATTTCCCAATGCGGAAACCATTCTGAGTGCTCCTGACATCACTTAGCACCTGAAGAGAACCATGTGGTCCTTAGTGAACCAGGCACATTCCTTTACGATGCTCCCACACCTATTCCAGGCTTCTCATGTCCCTGCCCTGAACCACACAGAAAAGCCAAGCTTCAGCATCTGGTCAAAGATATGATTTATGGAAGACAACTCTCTCTCTAGGAATGTTGGGGTTAGGACTATATACCAAGAACACAAGACTCAGCAGAGGTCATGTGAAAGTCCAAGCTGTGCTGAAAGTAGTGGAACACCTGGGTTCCCACCCCAACCCACCTTCCAAAGAGGGCTGTATTTCATTTGTTTGAATGGCGAGAATTACATGGATTACGAGGCCAGAGGTGTGTGCTTGGGGCATCTGAGACACTGGCGTTCCCTGATCATGTTTTTTGAACTCTAAATCTTTCTGAAACATCAGGGTTTATTATGGCATTGTTCATGAGCAGGGGTGATCCATATGCTAGAAGATGGTTTATTTTCCAGGTGGTTGGCCAACCCCAAGGTAGTGAAACTTGTACCCTGTGAACAGACCTCACTGATGGTGGACACCCCCTGAGCTTGGCTGGTTACTGCCCTACACCCTAACCCTGAACCTCTAGGCAGTGGTGGAACTAAGAACGTTGAGGTCGGAGCTTCTGGGACTATTAGAGAGTGTCCAGCATTCCAGGTAGAGGGAAGTAATGCTTGGAGATGTAAGTGTTCAGTGGTTTTCTCTGTGGTAGCAGATGCCCTTCCTGGCTGGGTGACAAGCTCCAACAGAGCCAGCTGTTCAACCCATGTTCCCGAGCACTTAGGCCTAGCCCCAGATACCTGACACACTTTTCTGCCATCTCATAGATCATCTGATCAAAGGTATGCATTGCCATTCCTGAAGACCCCTCCACAATCCCTCCTCCAGATTCATGGTAGGCTCCAGTCCAGATAGGGGCCAAAGCACTGGCCTGGGTTCATCAGGATCAGTCACAATCCACAACCCACACTTCATTGCAAGTTGACCTGACCCAACACAGGCCTTGCCTTTGCCTCTTCTGTCCAATCACTCTGACCACCCCATGTGGGCTCCCTGCATCCAGGACATGCTCTATATACTAGAGAGAACATCAAGTACTATACTGGAATCTGATTTCTCTTGAGTTCTTGATGTTTTTGTGTATTGTGACCTGAATGCTTTGGCCTGCAGAATGCATGAGTGAATGCCCTAACCTCCATGAGATGGTGGCTTCAGCGGCTCTTAAGATTTTAATGATGTCATCAGGGTAGAGTTCCCATGATAGTACTAGTGCCCTTGTAGAAAAAGGAAGGGATGCTAAAGCTCTCTTAGCCATAGGAGGTCACAGGCAAGGTAGCCATTTTCTCAAGCCTGGAGGGAAAAACCTCACTGGACATTAAATCTCGCACCATCTTTCTGGGGTTTCCCAAATTCAGAACTGTGAGAGATGAATGCCTGTGGTTTCAGCTTCCCATTCTGTAGCAGTACATATGGCAGCCTTATTTGAGTGAGACAGAGTACAGAGTGCCCTGGGAGCAGGGTTAAAGCCTGAGACAATGATGTACATCTCCACGGAGGATCCAAATGGAATGAGTACTCACTCATGAATTCTGCAGCACCTCAATATCCTAAGCAGGAATTCCTCGGAAAAATGTGGTTGGGTGTCCAGAGAGATCTATACTGGTGCCTCCCCCCCGCATCTCCAACACTAGTTGTGATGTTGCCTGCCATGAACAATCAGATCTATGCTAGAAGGTGAAAATACTAAGTGAGGGACAATCATGTGGAGTCAGAGAACCAACTCTCCATCCTGGCTCACATTACTTCCAGGAATCTCCTGTGACCTTATATCCCCTGAGTGATGGTGATGCTCATTGAGCACCAAGATTGCTTCACTCACAGGATTGTGATGGGCACCTGAGATAAGGCCCATTTCCTCCCCTGGTGTGATGAACTTGGTTGGGAATATAGGTCTCTCAGCTTATCCCTCCCCCCTCAGGATGTTCCCTCTAGTTTTCCTACATCCCAGCCTCCTTTCTCCATGCCACACTTTTCCATCCATCCCCACTGTCCAGCATCACTCAGTAGAGGAGAACGAAGCTGTCTTCAGAAACACTATTTCCAGGCTTACTTCTAGAAACCTGATTAATGTCAGAGGGGCCTGAAGGCTCAAAAGCAGGTCTCTATCCAACTGAGACAGGAGGGCTCAAAGTTGTCAATAGGTACTTGATAAAAATTTGTGACCCTGATTCTGAAGGCATGGAACCTGGGTCCTATGGAGAACCATGGAGTTAGATTGCACATGACAGACCACAAACAACTTCACTTCCAATCACTTTTGTGCATGTCTGAAGTCACCCCAGTTCTTTATCTCACAAATGACACTAAAATTTGGCCTCCTTGCAATTTAAGTATTCTCCTTGGTAGAGTTCCACATTTTGTTAATTGGCAAACCATGTGATATGCAGCCTTCTTTTTTCCTCATTGATTTGTAGGAGAACTTGATTACATTACATTTGGGCCAGTCACACTCAGTATTGGTCAGGCTGGGGTCGGGGTGGGGCCAATACTACATATGGGAGGATCAGAGCACTGCATGAGTGGGGGGTGGGTCTGTCTTGGGATGCAGTCAGGACTTGCAGCCTGCTGGGTCCCCAGTGAGTTGCGGTCAGAACTGCAACTGTAGGGGGGAGAGGTATAAAGGTCGGCCTTGTCTTCTCAACAGGAAGCCTACACAGGGAGACCACAGCCATGCTGGGGATCAGTTGAATAATATTGTCCATCATCATTCAGGAGAGGAGAAAGAAGCTGTCTAGGAAAAAATTGTTTCCAGGGTTATTTCTAGAATTTACTTAATTGCACAGGGGCTTGAAGGCTCAAAAGCAGCTCTCCATCTAAATGAGACAGAAGGGCCCAATGTTCTCAATAAATTGATAAAAAATTGTGCCCCTGTCTGTGATGGCCATGGCTGCCACAAATGCCTCACAGTCACTCAGAGAGTTTTGCTTCCATAGCAGGTCCTCCCCAGACGACTCCAATTTGCAGTGCTCAACAGGACTCAACCCTTTGGGACCCCCTTCAATGGTCCTTAGTGTGGAGTGCCCTAACCATGCCTAAGCAGAAATACTGTGGGTATCTTGGAAGGACACTGTGCATGCCTGAGTTCACCTTTTAAATCAAATAAGTGGAGAACTGCAGGAACTGCTAGGTGCAGTTGTCAGATGATCTCCAGGGAACTGATGGAAGAGGCTGGCTACTGATCCCAAGAAGGCAACATGGCAGTTGCGATCACTAGGAGCTGAGGGTCCCTGACATTCAATCTCAGAACTAGTCACACTAAGATCTGAGAGCCACCAGTTAGTCCTCAGACCTCAGAGCTGTGAATACCAAGGGAGATGTGCTTTGCCTCTTTGTGATTTCTCTTCATAGCAGGCCCTCAGATGATTGGTAAGGGAGATGTTTAACAGGCAAAGATCATAGAGGGATACACAGAGAAGATCCCCTAAACCAAGAGAGGCTTTTCCATGAGGTGATGAGTTGGGTTTTGGAATCTTGTCTGTTTTCTCCCAGGATTAGGGGGAGGACTCATCTAAATCTGGAAACAAGACCCAATAGATGGACACTTGTGCACCCTGGGTCCTGGCAACCCCAGTTATCACCTCTCAGTTCTCACTGCATGGAGGTGCACAGAAAACATGGCAGAAGCTGGAGATTTTTTTTTCCTACCAAACTGCCTTTATTCCCAGTGACAGTCAAACAAGGTACAGTTTCCCACCCAGGATTGAACATTGTGACCCTCCCCTCTCAGTACCTCCCCCTACCCTCTTTCTACATTTACTATACCCTCCCACTCCCTACATTTTTCTGAGAACCCACAGGAACTGTCCTATGTGATGAAGAACCTTTGGACCTTCCAACACAGAATGAAGCCAGGTGAGATCTTGCCTGAGGGGCAGCCACCCCAGAGGCCACCAGTCAACACGACTGTCCTCAGGGCCTCTTCTTCTTTTGGTTGCCTGATGATGTGCACTTCCTCTTCTGAGGCTGTGAGGTTTGAGCCAGCTCCAGATCCACATCTTGCCCTCCAGTGACCTGGAGGGGAGGCCCAGTGCAGGGCGTGTTTTTCATGAAGCATGTGCGTCCAGTGAGAGCACTCTTCATGGACATGGCACCTGGAGGAGGGTGGGAGCTGAGGAGTCCTCTCTGGGGAGGTGGGGCCTGGATTTCTTGATCTCCTGAGCACAGGGTTTCTATTGGAAGGGCCTGGCTCCGGGACAGTTCCCAGGGCAGCAGGCGGTGCTGGGAGCTAAGGAGGAAATCCAGGCTTTGGAGGTCCTCATCCACACTGCAGCCATTGGCTGTCTTATGTGGCCGCCCAGAAGAAGTGGCTTTTCTGGGACCCACTACACTTTTGTTCCCCAGGTTTAAGGAGGAGGATCTGCCGTTTGGGGGAGGATGGTTGGAGTGGATGGTCCCCAATGAAGAAGACCCTTGACAGCCTTGGAGGACAGCAGTGTCCTTTGAACCCAGCAACTCTGGCTCGGCGGTCCTGCTCCTCTTCACGACCTGGGAAGCCACCTCTGTGGACCAGTCCTCCGTGCTGGCCCCTTGATCAGTGTGATGTTTCCGCTTCTCTGCACCTTGTTTGGCAGCTGCCTCAGAAGCTCTTGTGTCCTGTTGGGACATATCATGACCCTGAGGCACCTGCAAAGGTGCTTCTTCACAAGATGAAGGAGGATATGGGCACTGGCCAACTCTTCTTCATGCATGAAATGGGCCACAGGGATTAGGACAATCATATTTCAGTGGGAAGTGGATCTGTTACTCATCTTGGTCTCATAAAAACACACTGAGTGTCTGCTGGACACTCCCCTGGGCTTCCTTTCTGCTTGATATCCTGAACCCTTCCATGGCTCTCATGTCTCCTTCCTTTTTTTTTTTTCCATCCTACATCATGTGTCCTGGAACAGACTCACTCAGGGAGCCATCACAGACAGGATAATGATAACATCCTCTGGGCCACATGAGTAAGGTCCTGTGCCTTCTTCATCTACCTGCTATCCCTTGCTCCCCTCTCCACCTGTGGTAATTCCCTTTCCTGTATACTTGTGTCCCTTTGTCTCCTAGTCTGCCAGGTATTGCTCTGTGCCTTGGTGTCTGTTCTGAAACCCTGGAAACCCTCGTGTCTCTACCTCCTTTGTTCTACCTGGTGCCCCTTTCTCCTTGTCTACCTTTTGTTTCGTCCCAACCCCTCTTGTTCCTGCCGTCCCTGCACTTTATTATCAGGTGTCCCTGCCTCTCTTCTGTACCACCTACCCCAGGTCTACTGGGAGACCTTCCTTCTGCTTTCTACCTGGTCAGTGGTGTGTCTTTCCTGCTGCTCCAGTTCTTTTGTCAGAGCCAAGATATTTATATGTGGCTTGTTGGAAAGTATTTCTTCCAGGAAGCGAGGATGAATTATACTCTCTGCCTGGGATGAGAAGGAAGAGAGTGTGAGTGAACTTGGGAGGAAATGGCCCCAAGTCAAGAGGACTTCTAGGAGAAAGAGGAAGCAATAATAATCCCATGCTCATTTGCATCATGGGGTTGTTATATCCCAACTACCAGCTACACCCATGTATGAGTGCACATGTGTGCATGCACATTCTCTCTCTCTCTCTCTCTCTCTCTCTCTCTCTCACTCACACACACACACACACACACACACACACACACACACACACACACACCATAATAATAATAATAATAATCTGAGATTCTAAGCCAGGAAACTGAATTCCATGAGTGCCGAAACTTTCTATACACCAAGATTGTAGGCCCAGCTCACCTTGTTGACAAAGTTCTCATCAACATAGCTCAGGAGACTTGGATGTGGGTGTAAATCATCCTGTATTGGCTGTTGCTCTAGTCCTTCCTCTCCCAAGTTTGCGCCAAGCTCTTCTGTAGACAAGTAGGAGGGCTCCCACGTGGCAAAGTTTGTAGGCCCGAATAGCTCATCCATGATGTCCATGTACTCTTGGATGGCTTCAGGTGGGATCTCCTCGGGCGCCTTGTTCTCTGGCCCTTTGGTCTTGGCCACCTTGTTCTTGCGTGCCTTGGTCTTGCGTGCTTTGGTCTCAGGCACCTTTGTCTCTGGTGCCTTGGGTTTGGCTGCTAATGAGCGGGCGGACCATACCTTAGGGTTGGTCTTTCTGGAGGTGCACGCTAGGACAGGGAGGACCAGAGTGGTGTGTGAATGAGGATTCCATGTTCATCCCAAATACTTGGTAGTAGGCAGGGTTCAGGGGACTTAACCTGGTATGCCATGCATGAGGACAACCTGACCCAGGAACCGAGGGATATAATAGTGCACCAGATGCAACATCTAGGAGATTCAAGTGGGAGGACATTTGTAGTGACTGGTAATGCATGCACTCTACCCTACCAGGACCCAAGTCCCAGGCAGATCTCGTGTTGTTTCTTTGGATAGACAAAAAGAGAAAGGAGATCCGTACTTGGCCCAGTCAATACACAGTTCATAGCTGAGTGGCAGGGACCTCAGGTGTTAGGGGCTTTTTTTCTTGTAAGAGTGAATCTCCAATACTGAAGGAAAAGTTCTTATTTGGGACAACAACTTGCCTTGGCCTTTTTCACTGTTTGGACACTATCATAGACTACTGTGTGAATGTGGGTACCCTACCTGGCTGTTGGACAGCCTCAGGGACTGGAGGCCTTCGGATTTCCAGCCTCGGAGTTGCAGGAGGAGGTCGGCACTGGAAGACCCCTGACAACTGCATCCTTGGATCTTCCATCTCCTCTGCAGCCTCAAACTCCATGAACCTTGATGGGATTTGGGTAAGGCAGGCACAGGCTGAGCTGAGAATCAGGTTAGCCATACCAGGCAGGTGCTGGTGTGGGATTCTAGGCTATGGAGTATTCTAAGCTATCAGTCAGGAGCTAGTGGCAGGAATGTGGAGTTGCTTCCTGAAGTAGGTCCGGCCAGTGACAGGAGGGAGCTGCTACAGAGGAAGAACTACAGTTCTCGGGAAACACTACATCAACTAGCACCTTAAGGGAATCAGATCTGAGGGACCCAGGCAGGGCCCCTAGCTGATCCTTGTTCTGGCTCTCTCCTGTTTCTGCCAGGAACCACATGATCAGTTTAGTTGTCGAAAATGGTCAGGGATGTGATTTATATCAGGGAACACCAGAGGTCCTGACCCAATTCAGGGGTACTGAGGCTGGGACCTTGGGCCCTGAAAGGATCATCTGGGATACCAAATTACAGGCAGGGTCATGTGGAAGAGAAAGCTAAGCTGAGAACATTGGGTTTCTTCCAATGAGGGTGGGTTCTTCCCTTCCCTTGTTAGAAAGGCTGGGATTATATGGAGCAAAGGAAGTAAGGACCAGAGACATGTCCTGGGGGCACCTGAGGTGGTGGCTGGCCCTGACAATGCACTTCCCACCACCACCCTCTTCTGGAACATCAGGTTGAAGTAGTGGCCACTTTGATGAGTTATAATGGACCTCACTCTATAAAGAGGTACCAGTTCCCAGGCAGGTGGCCCGAGTGAATCTAGTGCAACTTTTGCCCTCTGCAGAGCCAGCAAAGCAGCAGCAGACCCTCTGGCTGGGCTGGTACCTCCTCCCCATCCTGACCCTGAACCTCAAGGCAGAGTTGGAATCAAGAATATGGAGCCTGGAGTTTCTGGGATTGTTGCTGAGAGAATGCCCAGGCCTCAAGCTAGAAGGAGCCACTATTTGGAGAGCTAGATGCCTCGGAGCCCAAACATAGGTAGGTGACAGGCTGTACCAGACCTTGCTGTGCAAACCATGATCCCCCATCAGTAGGCTCTGGGCCTTGAAAACTGGCTCACTTTTCTGCAGTCTCAAAGAAGACCATCCGATCAAAGTTGCTGGTGCGCTGCCATTCCTTCAAACCCTTCCTCAGGCCCTCTTCCATGGTCATGGTGGGCTCTCGTCGGGACAGAGACCGAAGCACTGGGCTGGAATTCATCAGGATCAGTGTCCACAAGGTCACCCTTCTTTATCAGTAGACCAACAACATAATTTCCTACCTTTGTTATATTTGCCCCATGATGTTCAACTCCAAGTATTGACATTGGGACTCCAGGATACTTATACACAACTTTAACACCAAGGGCTACATTGACCAGCATGATTGTGATTGGATTCCTCAAATATCATTGAGGTGTACCATGTGATGAATGTTTTTATCCCCCAACATTCACCCGTTGAAGCCCTAACCCCCAATGGAATGGTGTCTGGAGACTGCGTTTAGTGCTTAGAAGGTTAGATGAGATCCTGAGGGTGGCGCTTCATGAGGGCATTAGTGTTCTTCTGGGAGAAGGAGGAGACACTGTGAGGACACAGGTGAGCCAGCTGTCTTTTCAAGCAAGGAGAGGAGAGAGCAATCATGGGATTTTAGGTCAGTTACCCTTTACCTGGGAATCCTGACTAAAGAACTGTGAGAAAGGAATGCCTTTTTGTTTTTTCACAAATTTTCCATAGCATCATGTATGGTGTCCCAGGCTGACTGAAGACGGTGCACAGAATGGCCTAGGAGCAGTTACAAACTGGGGCAAAGTTGAACATTCCCATGCAGTATCCAAAGACAGCTTCCCCTCGAGTGTGACATCACCAGAGGGTCCTGATCAGGAGTTCAGGACAATGTGTATGGGTAGCCATAGATTTCTGGGTTGAGGCCAGCACCACTAAACCCACTTGTGGTTGGGACGTCCCTTGTGCTGAGAACAATCAGGTCTATGGTGGAAGGTGAAATGACTGGGGGAGGCATGGAGTCAGACAGCCAACTTCGATTCCTGGCCCACATTACCCCCAGGAACCTCCTCTGACCTTGAGTCCTCCATGTGATGCTGATGATTATTGGAAACAAAGATTGCCTGCACTCACAGGCCTGTGATGGGCACCTGACATAAGGCACGTTTCATTCCCTGGTGTGAGGGGAATACATCTGGGAATGTAAGGGTCTCAGCTGGTCCCCTTACCCTCAGGACCTTTCGAGCAGTTCCCCTACATCCCAGCCTCCTCTTTCCAACCCATGCTTTTCCTCCTGACAGAGCTCAAGGGGGAGCCGGAGGAGAACACTCACATGAGGAAGCAGGAAAGTGCTTCCACATCAGGAGTCTGAGGAAGGTGCCTGCGGACCAGGGTCTTGAAGCGCTGCCAGCGCCGGAAGTTCTCATACACGCTGGGAGGTCTGCTGGTGTCATCTGGTGGCACTGCAGCTGGGAAGGTGGGTAGTGCGCCCTCCCCATACACTGTACCTGGCCATTGGCGCGCATTCATTGGAAACATGATGGGGGCCATCTGGGCAAATGGTCGTGGTGCTGGAGGGCGAAGGCCCAGGTGCCAGTGGATCCCATAGTTTTGAATCCCTCCACTGTCTGAGGCAGGTACAGTGGTCCTCGGGGCAGAAGGTGCTGTGAGGAATGGAGCAGGATGCTCCACACCCCCACAGAAGGCCCCTGGGGCCCTCCAGTTGAGGGGTGCCTGAGTGTGGATAATGTTCTGAATATGAGGAGGCCCCACTGGCCTCAGTTGTGGCCCATGTTTTCCAAAGGTGGACAGCCCTGGCACATATGATTGTCCAGGGTAAGTGGACAGCACCAGAGGGTTACCCTGAGAGATAGGCGCAGTCACCCTTGGTGCCGGGGGCAGCTCCCAGAATGGCTGGTGTGTTGGCACAGGGGCAGCTGGAAGAAAGGGTAGGCCCCTGAACGCAGACACGTGGGCACCAGGAGTGAAGTTCATGCCTGCTCTCCGTGATGCAGATGCTGTGGAGGCAAAGCAAAGCGGAGAATGGAGGAGGGAAAATGACAGCAGTTTCTTACTCAGTGGAAATCTGAGAACAAATGCTCCCAGCTCAGGGCCCTTGGGCAGGGAAATTGTGCAGTTTGCAAATGTCCCTTTGAGTGAATTTCATGCTGTGTTCCTTTAGTCATAGTTCTACCCTGAGAAATCTCATTTTCACTACACCAGGATTCCCAGTTGACTGTGACACCTCAGCTTTCCCTGATTCTGAGAGGCCCCTTGTGCATCCTTTGCAGACACTCCATTGGCCTCCTAGGTGACTCCCTAGAAATGGATCAATTTGACCCTATTCAGTGGCACCATGCCCCTCCTCATTCTCACCAATAGGAAAGGGATCTTCTCCAGGGCAAATGCAGGGGCTTTAGGGTCCCTTGTGAAGGTGACAGATTCTAAAAATGATTCCCCCATCACCTCCTCAGCCTTCCTTTTGCTAATACTCCTTGTATACCCCTCCACTTTTTTCCTAGGCATCCACACACAAACAAGAAACACCTGATTTAGATGTCTGCCTAGCTAGAGGCTGAGGAATTGTGTAGTTCACCCAGGAGCACATCCTGCCCAGCATGTGGGTGCTTCTCCCAGCACTTCCCACACCAAACACTAATGGGGGACAGAGCCTGGCCATCTGTGATCCTAGTGCTCACTGGTTCCTGCCATAATGCAGGGAGCTCCTTTCCCAGGGAAGAGGTCTATGTGATAGACACTGAGTCCCACAGATCCTCTCCTGGGCTGACTAACAAAGGTTACTGAGGTTTATGAAGTTGATGGGATGGTGAGGATTGGGGTTTTCCAGAGGTTTTCACAGACACTGGTCATTTTTTTATTGGGCCTGGGAATTAGAGCCGTTCTGATGTCCTTTTCCTTTGCACTCCTAATAATGGGAAGGGAAGTGTCACAGAGACTCAGGCCTGCACCAGCTGCTACCTGCAGCAAGGTTGTTGGGAGCACATTCCTGTTCACCAGGACATTATGCAGAGTGAGGTCAAAGAATGGGAGGTGTACCACACTTCAACACTTGCATGTATTAATCAGGACAGCTGCCTAAGTTCCAATGACAATATGAGTAGAGCCCCTTCCTAACTGTGTGCTATACTCCTTCCTATCTTCAAAAGAACCCAGTCATCTTCAAACCTGATCCTGGAAAATGAAGAGCACCCCACATGTGCTCCCTTATCATGGAGTACCAACCAAACCATGAAGGTAAGCCAAAGTCTTCTGTGTTGACTTGAAAACAATGAGCTGAGGCTACACACAGAGAGTGTGAAAGTGATAACGATTCAGAAGATCCCCCAGAGGCCCAAATCTATGTTGGCTAAGGTTTCCTGGGTTCCTTGCCCTTCTGGAATCAATGACACCTGCTGTCTGAATGGAAGGAGAAGTTTTCCTGGGCAGGAAGTTTGTGAGGGACCCTGGGCTATGGCAGTTGGAGTGCCCTGCAGCCTCACCCACAGAGACTATATCGCACGGCATCTGTGGTCATTGAGATCCCCATTGGGCACTTTTCTACTTAAGAACACTTCTTACCCCTGCCCACTTAGGATCTGAGACTCTCAGTCAGTCCCCTCAGAATGATATCCCAGGCAGCTTCCATGTGTCTGAAGAATGGACACAGGGCTCAGCATCTTGACTCCAGGAAGCCCTCACTGTGACACCATCTGTGACTGCCTAAAAAACCATGCAGTGACCTGGGTCCATTCTACAAGGAATCAATCCCGTGGCCTCTCTCCTTTCTGCTGACCCAGTGTACTTCCCCGGATTAGTTTGGACCTGGGTCTTAGGAGCCCTCCTCCCCATGAGCAGTATCAGTCTTCCCGGGGCTTCCTGGGCCATGTCAAGTGTACTGTCTAAGGCTCTTTCCTTCCCTTCCTTCTATTCAATCAGTTGACCACAGGGTAAGTGCTCCATCCTAACTCCCAAGGGTTTGGGGGGTGACTGGCCCTCAGATAACAGACCCCTGACTGTCCAGGCTCACCTCCTTCTGAAGTTCAGGCAGGACACCTGACACAGTGTCTCACAGTCTCCACAGTGGGAAACGTCAGTACAGGACCCAGAGAGTGACCTGTCTGTAACGGATGCTCAGGGTCCAACTGAGCCAAGCTGGCCAAAGTTTAAATGTAAACCACAGTGGAATGTTGGATCCAGACATTCTGCAGGGGGGGGAGGGGCCAAGGACAGCTGGCCTGGGTGGAGGGGGGGCTGGGCAGACATTCCATGAAGAGCTCTAATAGGTATAGAAGAACCTTGAGTTCCCTTCAGGCAATTCAGGGGTGACACAAGTGGTGTGTGCCTCTGGGACATTTTGAAGTAGTTTCTAAAATCCACAGGAGAGGGGTGTGACAGGTGGCCCTGTCTTTCAACAACCAAATTGTCTTTGCTTCCAATGATGGGCAGGACCAGTGAGCCACAAAGTCACCGGTATGAACAGTCAATACTCTAAAAATCTGTGGGGTATGGATTGTGTTTTATGTATAAAGTGTTTTTTTCCTGGTTGTTTTTGTTGGTGATGATTTTTTTTATCCCATCCCTGGCTTGCAAAACACACAGTTTGGTGTTCATGAAATATTAACACCTTACTATAAGTCTTTTCAATAAATGGCAGGAGGGGGCAAACCATGATATTCAGGCACTAAAAAGAAGCTTCTTTCATTCTTTCTTCCCTTGTCATTTCTTTTGAAGCAGTGATATAAAATATGCAGTGCAGAAAAACTATGTTCTCATTCCACAGGTTTTTAAAATTTTTAAAAAATAATCATACACTGTAATGAATGCTGGAGACCAGATTTTGAAAGCAAATTTTATTTGCTAAACCAAGGTCAAATTGAGGGCCTTGTATACTCTTGGTCAGTGCTTTGCCACTGAGCTTCAGCCCTTACCCCATGCAATCAGTTTGCACTGCTTCAAACTGCTAGACCACAGGTGCTCATATAATAACACTAGTCAAATTCAATTTGTGCAAACTGGCCATGGGAAGGAGCACAGGGTAGAGAGCTTCCTTAGCTTCCAAGGACTGCAGCAGGGTGGTCTCTACTGTAGGCATGACCAGTTTGTAACTGCGAAAATCACTTTGTCATTTCAGGTGCTCCCACTGAAAGAAGGACCAGCCCAGAGGCTCTTTATGGGGAGCCTTCTTGCCGGAGACACCTTGCAAGCTTCCCGACCCATTTCTTCCTCCTGCAGGGTCACCGCTGTCCCTCCTGCATCCCTCGCGCCTGAGCACATGCTTGGATGGAAGGGCGCGCTCACAGGCTGCCATCCAACGGCTCCAGCGTCCATTGGGGGCTCCTGCAGGGAACGGCACGGGCGCGAGCACAGACAGCGGGTTCCCAACGGCCAGCTGGGCTCCCATGGCGGCGTCCAGACTCAGTCCCATAAGCCTCTAGGTACTGGACCCGCGAACCTCTTCGGTCCCCACTGTGTCCCTGCCCGTTCCTCTGGCCCCTGCGCCTCGCCAGACAGCCCAGGCCCAGCCTTGCCTCCCCAGGGATGCAGGCGGCCCGCAGCAGGCCTGGCAGTGAGGGGCGAGATGGCCAGTGCGGCGCCCATGTCGACGCATCCTCCATCCATGTCCCTTGCAGCCTGTGTGAAACCCGGCTCCAGGGCACCTGTTTGGTGCCTGAGAAGCGCGGTCCTGGTCAGCAGGTCTAAGGCTCCTGTAGGTGTCTGACAGAGTGGTGACTGTCATCTTCTTGTTCCGCCTGAAACCTGTGAATGTTGGGGACACTGTCAGCTGGCATCAGGGTTGTTAGCTGAAGGCCGCTCATTTCCCTGTCCTTAGCAACTTTGCAGAAGGGAACACACTGAGCCAAGTGTGCTGAGTCTGCTGTGGTCACCCCGTGATTGACGGGCCATCGTAGGTGGGCTGTTGGTGGACCCATCTGGACAGAGCACCTAAATGATGATGGGAGAACCATGTGACCACAAGTCATGTGCAATAAAGAGAGTAATGTTGTCTTATTAATTTGTGGTGCTTGTGTACTGCGGCAGTGAAATTGATGATATGGTCTCGCGTATGCGTTGGTGGGCTGTTGGGGGCCCCTGTGGATATTTCTGTGTGCCAGGAAGTTTTCCTTCCGTTTTGATGGGCATGAGATCACGGGGGTGGATATTTGGGTGAGAAAATGAGATGCTGCGCTGGTCCTGGATGGTTAGTAGGAGTTCAGAGGGCTCTGGTTGTTTTCGCTGTTCCTTTGATGGGGTGGTGGGGTCCCTAATGTGTTGATGTGCATTCATAATTTGGATCTTGCTCTGTCTCGACTGCCTGACAAGAATGTGGTATGTGTTCAGAAGTGTGGGTCAGACAAAGTGGTGATGGTCATCTTCTTGTTCTGTGTGGATATTGGAGATCAAGGGAAATTAAGCTCTGGTTTTTGTAATATTTTACTTGTGGTGGTCTTGTATATATATATATTTTTTCCCACGAACACACCCTGGGGAGTTTGGATATATATGTGTTTGCATATGGGCTATGTTAAGGAAGGCATTTGGGTAGTGTTCTCTGCACTTTCAATGTGATTGTTATAGTTGGGAAATGGAGGAGGGATATTTGTACATTCTGGACATCATGTTTTGGTACAAGGGATTTTGAATAAATTTTATTTTCATTTCTCATGCACATGTACTTGAGTGTGTGAAAGCTGGTCGGTTACTAATTTCGTGGAGCAGTAGGATGGATATATTCATTGTGTGGTGTGAAGATGGCAGGCTTCTGCATTTTGGAAGACAGGGAGTTATTTCTTCATATTTGGGAGTGTGTGAGCTTGTATATAAAGATGAGATACCTATGGAGAGTTCCTTGTGTATTGAGTTTGTATTAACTACCCCACCTCAGGTGTGTGTGTGTGTGTGTGTGTGTGTGTGTGTTTGTGTTGTGGTAGTAGCAATAGTTGTGAAGAGGAAAATATTTAGGTGTCCCTTAGTAGATGTATTTAAGGGACATGGCAATTGAGGTCTGCTTCCGGGGGCCATATATGTATTAAGTAGATGAGACCCTCCGACAGTGGAAGGTAGTCAGTTTTAATCAAAGTCCGCTGACTGGATATACGAAGTCCCACCCCACGCCCCAAACAAAAACTTTCACAGTAACATTTAACTGGTGTTTGGCCCAAACTGCTGGGTATTTGTGCCTAGCCAATCAGTACATGGAGTTAACTATCACAGTAACATTGAATAATCTTCCTTGTAGAATCCAGCATGTCCCAGGGTGGACAAGCAGAAAATTAAGTTTGGCTGAAACAATTTTCAGAGAAGTTCAGGAAAGACAGTTATGATATGTGCCTGAGAAGCAGAGAACCGACTGATAAACTGAACTACTACCACTTGCAGTTGGCTCCTCTTCCACCCTCTCATGAAATGTGCTTTCCCCTCCCAAAGAGATAACAACCAAAGTGTTCATTCACTGCCAGAATGTAGTCAGAATCCCATATCTCTGTATGATTCTCACCAGTCCACATGTGAGACCCAGTTTGACCTTGCTTAAGTCACAGCTGTGAATTCCAAATACCAGCATACAGTGTTAGGCATATGCAGCCTGCTGTAGGAAGTATAGAATGAGGTATGTGTTGTGATTTGGATCTTAAATATCCACGAAGGGTCTATAAATATTTCCTCATCAGCCTCTGGCAATATTGAGAGGTGATGAAACAGTAGGCGGTGGGTCCTACTGGAAGGAGGTTGCATGGTTGTGGACATGCCCTTGAGGGGGATATTGGGACCCTGGCCTCATGCTGTCTACTTTTCAGCTGCCATGAGGTGAGCAGCATTACTCCAATGTGTGATCTCTGCCATGATGTTCTACCTCCATGGAGTCTCCAGAACCATGAAGCTGACAAAGTATACATAGAAAGAAATCTCTGAAATGTTCAGTCAAAATAAAATTTTCTTCCTTGTAATTGGTTTACCTTACATATGCTTTCAAAGCCACAGAAAGATGATAATGTAATGAGGTAGATTAAAGGTCAAAATGCCTGCTCTATAACACTTCTTAGATATTGCAGGGCAGATAATTTAATGTTATCTTTATGGATTGGAGTTTATTACTCAATTTGACAAGAGTTCTTTCACATTATTGTTTACTCAATTTTTTGTAGAGCTCCTGGGTCTTTTCTCTGAGAAAACTTTCTGTTGTCATCTTGGATTTTTCTTTTTTTAAGTTTTTTTCTTTTCTGTGGATGCCGATGAACATGATTTATTTGTTTGTTTGATTTACTCTTAAGGTTCAAACCCAGGGCCTCACACATCCTAGATAAGCACCCTGGCACTGAGCTACAACCTCAGCCCCTTGGTCTTTTCCTAACTAGACATTGACCAATATGCCCTTATCTTTAGGTTTCTCATCCAGAGTCTTGCATCTAGACAATTGGGAATACAAGGGTTGTTTTAAGTCTCAAAGATATTTGAACCCAGACTGGGCACTATTTTGATAAATATGTTCTCAGAAACAGTTTTCTTAATTCCTACAGTTATTCCTTAATTACTCTCCCTGATTCCATGGCATGCCCATGGTAACCAGAAATAAATTCCACCTAAGAAAGCAACTATTCTATTGAGCATACCATTCATGATATATCCAGTAAACAATATTTACCCTTGTCATGTGAATTAAAACGCATATATGTGTATAAGTAGACATGTGAATCTATACATTCATATGTATATATGTATGTGTGGTATCATATGTGAAGTACAGATAACACTGAAAGTGTAAATGAAAACCACAAGATGTAATAGAGCTTTGTTTCAAGGAACAAGGGAAAGTAAATAAGGAAGAATTGTCAATATACAGAAGAGGGCCCTGAGGCCTAGATTCAGAAGTAAGCACAAAGTGCACTGCTGCAAGAAAATGTGGCCTTCTCCAGGTAGATGTAGGCTCATGTGGTGATGTGCAGAGGGGATATTATTTGGAAGAACTGAAGAACTCTCAGATGAGTAAACCTGCATGAACACTTGTTTGGGCTGCTTACAGAGGAAGTTGCTCTCTTAGTGCCCTTTCTGCATGTTGCTCACCCACTAAGCATTAAAACCTACATATCCTGGTATATATGGGGCAGGAAGGAAATTCAGAATTAGCATCAGGAGAGAAGAGGTTCTCAAACATCTTAGGCTTCTTTGGGTTAATTTAGATGCAATCACAAACAGGCAGAGTACAACTAGCTCCCTTAGTATTAGCAGTTCTGCGGTTGGAGTGCCAGGGGCTCTCAGATTGTAGCATTAGCAGCACTCCCCATATGTCCCTGGCACCCTGAGCCAGCAACTCTCTATCATGGAAAGCCATCACCAAAATGCTTCAAAACTTCATACATCTTTAAACCTCTTGAATTCAGTAAAGAGAGAAAAGTATTTATGCACTGTTTTATGATATCTTAATGTGCCACTTCCGTATTACACCATGTGAAATGCAACACTAGACAACCTTCCCCACACTGCACGTTTTCTTTAGAATTCATGGAAATGCAGGGTTGTGAGTTGAAGTTTCAGCTCAGAGGTGTGTATAGCACTCACCTAGCATGCATGAGGCACTGGGTTTGATCCTCAGTACCACATGAAAATAAAATGAAGACATTGTGTCCATGTGTAATTGAAAAATAAATACTCTAAAAAGTGCATGTGGCTAGTCAGAAAGTGTTTTGCACTTGGGAATTCCATTGGTTCAACTTCACTTTTTTCCTGAGTAAAAATATTATTTATTGTCTTTATTAAATGGAAGGAGAACCAATACTATTGGTCTAAGTTTATGCTAATTGGGGTTTGGAAAAGTTGTGCAGTGGGCATCCCCACTGTGGGCAGGATTTGTTGCAGAAGGATAGCAGATCGGCTTGCCTCAGCTCACTTTGGTTTTGGCCTGCCAGGCTCAGGTCTTCCTGAGGCAGGGGTAGAAGAGTCAAGGTCAATTAGATGGACTTATCAGAGGGACCCTCAAAACACTCAGGTTTTAAGGATATGCATGTACTGGTATACAGGAAAATGCATCTTTTAAGTCTAAAATTGAACCATTTGAAATGTTTCAAAATCTGGGATTGCAAGGTGAAAGGATTGAAGAGCAAGGATGTATGGGAACCACTACCTACCTCATTTGTTGATCTGAGGTCCTGTACTGGTTCCATTCCCCATTGGACTTCCGTGGGTGTATTACATGAACTTTAACAGTGTCTCAAGAGGCCCTGTTACTTGAAGTTACCTATTATAGCTTGTAACCATTGTTTAGCCTCTGGTTTCAGGGGATACTTGTTTTGGTGGGGAAAGGGTGTAGAATCTTTGAGATGAATCTGTACAGGAGCAGGTCCTATTGCTTCTCACCTTTTTCTCACTGTGTAGCCCAGACTTCTAGGTTAATCTGAGTTTCTACTAGGGGCAGACAAAGTACTAGTTCTGCTGTCATATGAGAAGTGTGATGCTTAGGTGGGTCAAAATATCTCTTTCCATAGGGCAGTGGGACTTTCAGGAATTATCAAAAGGACATGTGAGAAAAGATCTTCCCAAGAGCAGCTAAGAGGTTGGGAGAAATATCCAGTCACAGGCTTTCTTGACACTCACCTTATGGTTGTACTGTGAGAGGAGAGGAGGCCTGGGTTTGAGAGGAATTAGAAAAACTGGTACCAGTGTCAAGAAAGAAATTAATTTTCCTTTCCTTGACAGTCAAGGTTATCCTGGGCTCCTGTACAGAAATAAAAGTCTGAATAGTTGGGAACCTAAGAAGGATTTCCCAGGACCCATCACTCCTATGGTTGGACTGTTTGAAGTGAGGGATTTGTCCACTGGACTTGCCTGTGAGTGTATTCTAACCACCTGTGATCCCCTTCAGTGGCAGGTTAGGGTGTTGGTGGCATCCCTTTGTTTCATGGGCAGTCTTTCTTGTAATGTCCCTCTTTGCCACAGTTCTAGCAAGCTATGGTGGGAGCAATACCACTCTGGGGACCTTGTCTACTGCATTTAGCCATCTGTAGGGCTGTCCAAAGGGCAGTTGCCTTTCTTTTGTGTTCTCTCTCTCTCTCTCTCCTCATCTTCTTCCTCCTCCTCCTCTTGGTCATGATTGTAAAACACCCAAGTGGCATGTTTTAAGAGACTATCTAGAGTGTTGTCTCCTTTTTTCAGTAGATTTTGTAATTTTTTCCTAATGATTGAGTTACGAATTTGTTTTTTAGGTTGTTATGCTGGGGAAACAGGGGACACTGAGGTATATTTAATTAATGCTTTCCCGAGTCTTTCTAATATGATTGTGGAAGTTTCTGCATTCTCCTGTGTTGCCAGAGAGTTTGAAATAATTTAGAGATTTAGTATGGGTTTTCCTAAAGCCCCATACCACACAGTTCCGAAAGTACTTTCCCTTCCATTGCCCCATGTGACCATCTGTATCCCATTTTTGATCCTCCTAGAGAACTGCCTATTGCTTTCTTGGCTGTTTCTTCTGAGTCCATTTCAGTTAGAAGGAGTAGGCCTCCTGGGACTTGCACTATATATCATTCATCCCCAGAAAATTCATCCACCCATAAAGCATCCTAGTGTTGAGTGCTAGAGAGAATTTGGTTCATTAACATCATTATGTCTTTCCAAGGTAGGTCAAAATTTGGTTAATGCCATGAAATATCTCTGTATATTTATCAAGGTCATCCGGGAATCTTTCTAAGTCACTCTCAATTTGTCTCAAGTCTTAAAGAGAAAATTGACCTGTATTATAATGAGTCTTTTGGGACTCTTTCCTATGACTTGTATGTATAGGAAGGAGGCTGGTGTGTATTCTTCCTGATTTTCTATTCCCTCAAGATGTTGGGGCTCTGTTGGCTAACCCGAGTAAAGGAGGGCATAAGTGCTTAGAAAAAGGCTTTTCTGTATTTGATCCTTGTCTAAGAGACACTGCTTTACATTTTAGCCTTTCCTGATATATTTGCCATCATACTTATACTTAGAGCCAGTAAAGTTCTATTCTATTTGCTGCAAATATTGGTGCTAATATAGCTTGAGAATCTTTGGATTGCATTTTTTTAGTGTAGCCAAGAGTGAAGAATCTAATTTACATTGGTTGCATAATTTTGGGTTGTGTCTCCCGGCAAAAAAAAAAAAAAAGCTTATTATGTATAGGGTACATGTGACTACTTTTTTCTCCCTTTTACAATCTATGTTTATGTGTAAACTCAATGATACCACCATTTGGAATCTCGTTAGCTGTTTTTTGTCTGCAGTATGAGGAGCCTCTTCCTACCCTTACCTCAGGGAAGTCCCATGGTTTTCTGGAAGGATACTGTGTGTGCTTGAGCCCACCTTTTTTTTTCTTTTTAAGTAAATGAGCTTCCTTCCCAATCTCCTTATGCAA
Source organism: Ictidomys tridecemlineatus (assembly GCF_052094955.1). NCBI lineage: Eukaryota > Metazoa > Chordata > Mammalia > Rodentia > Sciuridae > Ictidomys > Ictidomys tridecemlineatus. The sequence goes on along the minus strand of NC_135489.1, from coordinate 87,315,807 downwards.
AAAGTGCCTATATCACTTACCATTGTGGTCCAGTAAAACTCCTAGTGAGGCCTCAAGTACATTGTTATATTCAACCTATGCATGCCTTTTATCTCATGTAGAGAAGGTACAGCTGATTTTACTAAGAACTGGTTACAGGAAAGGCTGCTGGCACTGAAAGCAGACCTGGAAGTTTACCCTGAGGACAGTTATGAAAGAGAATGACAGAGAGCAATGGAGAGCTGCTAAGAGCTACTAGGTCTGGCTGTTGAAAGAGTTCCTGGGAACTCTCAGTAGCCACTGTCTCCTCCTGTTAGGAACACAGTTGCAGAGCTGTTACCACTGGACACTGAAGGTCACTGTCATTCACTCTTGGGGCTGTGAATGCTAAGACCTGAGATATGTTGGCCCTGTTATGTCAGAACTGATAATATTAAGGGAGGTGCACTTTTCCTATTTGTGGTTGCTCTCCAGATGGATGTTTGAACCCTCAGCCTGTTGGTAACAGAGATGGTTATGGGACAGAGTTCATGCAGGGATGTACAGAGAAGGCCCCTTAAATTAACTGAGGCTATGTAAACAACATAATGACTGGGTTTCTGTTAAGCTTTTGGTCTGTTTTTTCTTCCAGCATCAGTGGAAGGTGCAGGCTAAATATGGAGGCAAGGGCTTGGCCCTGCATCTGTGTAACCTAAGGAATGGAATCTGCAGATACCTCCTCCTTTCAGTCCTCACCCCACAGAGTAGCACAGACACCACAGCAGAAGGCAGCAGCCATGAGAACATTTCTCTACTAAATGCTTTTTCTTCACTCTTGACAGTGAACTCCTGCCATGTATAGCTTTGCCCCAGGTATGCACCTCTGTCCTTCTCCCATCCCAGTTCCCACCCTTGGCCTTCCTCCTACATTCCCAGTGCCCTCTCCTTGTCTTCCCTTTCCTGAGGACTAGCAGGATCAGCTCTGAATGACAAGGATCTTTGCCCCTTGTGTTGCAGGATGTACTGAAGGGGAGATCTCACCAAGACCCTGCCTGAGAGGTTGGCTCACCAGATACCTATGCTACTGTCTTCAATGTCTCTTCTTCTTCCTCTGGGGTCTGATGACTGACACTTCCTCTCAGATGCTGGGCAATAGGAATCATCCCCAGAGCCATGTTTCTTTCCAGAGACCTGGAGATGAGACCCAGAATAGGGTGTATTTCTTGCATGCATTGAGTTTCAAGCTGTAGCTCACTTCATAGATTGGCATCAGGAGGGGGATAGGGATGAGGACTCTTCTTTGGGGCTGAGGAGCCTGTAGTGCTCAGCCTCCAGGGATGAAGGGGCCTTTGTGAAGTCCTGGGCCTGGGACAGTTGCAGCACAGCAGAAGGTGCTGGGAAGCCAGGAGGATGTCTGGGGTATGGAGGGTCATGGTTGTCCTCACTAAACACCTCTGCTTTCTAATGTGGCTCTGGTAGGAGAAGTTCTGCTGGGACCCACTGCCCTTCTGTGGCCCAGGTTTAGAGAAGAGATTCTGTGGTCCAGGAAAGAGTTGAGGACTGGATGGGACCCATTGAGGAAGACTCACAACAGTGCAGGAAGATACCAGTGAGCTTTCATTATAGGACCTATGGTTGTGTGATCCTGAATCTCTTAATTTTTTATGAGGTGACCCCTGGTGGGCCAGATCTCCATATAGGACTCATTTCCAGTGCTGTCACTATGTCCCTCTATACCTTGGCTGGCAGCTGATTTAGAAGCACTTTAGTCAGGGTACAACAAAACTTTGGGGCAGCTCCACTGATAATTTCTACTTTGAGGGCAATAGTTGCATTTTCACCAGCTACAGAACAGAAATGGCCCATGCTCAGTCTGTATTGGGTATGAAGGTAGACAGAGGGTCTTGGGGGATGTGTAAAAATGAATGAGAGGTATCACCTGTCTTGGTGTCAGACTGAAGTCCTGATGGCCATTCTGCTGGGTGAGTCTTTCTTTCTGGTCGAGCTCTTTGGTTAGGGTCAAGATCTCCATGTGTAGTCCTACGAAAAGCAATACTTGCAAGAAATGGTATATTTGTACATTCTGGACATCTGTACATTCTGGACATGCTGTTTTGGTACAAGGGATTTTGAATAAATTTTATTTTCATTACCCATACATATGTACTTGAGTGTGTGAAGGCTGGTCAGTTACTAATTTTGTGGAACAGTAGAATGAATATATTTATTGTGTGGTATGAAGATGACAGGCTTCTTCATTTTGGAAGACAGGGAGTTATTTCTTCATATTTGGGAGTGTGTGAGCTTTTATATGAAGTTGAGGTACCTATGGAGAGTTACTTGTGTACTGACTTTTTATTAACTACCGCACCTCAGGTGTGTGTGTGTGTGCATTTGTCTTGCAGTAGTAAACAGTTATTTAAAAGCAAAACAAAACAACAACAAAAATAACTGTGGAATGAGGACTGGATAGTTTTTCTACACTGCATGTTTTATATCACTGGTTAAAAAAAAGCCCCACCAGGTATATCAACGATTACATCAACGTGGGAAATAATAAATCACAAATGAAGGAAGAATGAAAGAAGCTTCTTTTTCATGCTTGATTATCATAGTTTGTCCCCCTCCTGCCATTTGTTGAAAAAGACTTATAATAAGGTTTTAATATTGTATGAACACACAATGTGATTAAAAAACATCAAAATCAACAACAACAAGAAAAAACCCGACACTTTATACATAAAACACGATCCATACTCCACAGTTGTTTTAGAGTATTGACTGTTTATACCCGTGATTTTTGTGGCTCATGAGAGCCATGATTCACTGGTCTTGCCCATCAGAGGGAGCAAAGTTGATTCTGTTCAAAGAGAGGGCCACCTGTCACACCCCTCTCCTGTGTATTTTAGAAACTACTTCAAAATAAACCAGAGGCACACACCACTTTTGTCACCCCTGAATTGCCTGAAGGGAACTCAAATTTTTCTATACCTATTAGAGCTCTTCATGGAATGTCTGCCAAGCCCCCCCCCTCAGGCCAGCTCCCCTTGTCTCGTCTCCTCTGCAGAATGTCTGGATCCAACATTCTACTGGGGTTTACATGTAAACTTTGGCCAGCTTGGCTCAGTTGGATCCTTAGCATCTGTTACAGACAGGTCACTCTCTGTGTCTTGTACTGACCTTTCCCACTGTGGAGATTGTGAGACAGTATGTCAGGTATCCTGCCTGTCCTTTAGAAGGAAGTGAGCCAGGAGGGTTAGGGGTTTGTTATCTGAGGGCCAGTCACCCCCCAAACCCTTGGGAGTTAGAATGGAGCACTTCCCTTGTGGTCAACTCATTGAGCAGAAATTAGGGAAGGAAAAAGCCTTAGACAATGCACTTGACATGGCCCAGGAAGCCCCGGGATGACTGATACTGCTCATGGGGAGGAGGGTTCCTAAGACCCAGGTCCAGACAAATCAGGGGAAGTACACTGGGTCTGGAGAAATGAGAGTGGCCAAAGGATTGATTCCTTGTAGAATGGACACAGGTCACTGCATGGATTTTAGGCAGTCACAGATGGTGTCACATTGGTGGTCGGTCAGGGTTCCCTGGAGTTGAGATGCTGAGCCCTGTGTCCATTCTTCAGATACAGGAAAGCTGCCTGGGATATCATTCTGAAGGTATTGACAGAGAGTCTTAGATCATAATCGGGCAATGGATAGAAATGTTCTTAGCTAGGAAACTGCCCAGTGGGGTTCTCAATGACCACAAATGCAGTGATATACTCTGTGGGTGAGGTTGCACAGCACTCCAACTTCCATAGCCCGGGACACCTCACCAACCTCCTGCCCAGGAAAACTTCTCTGTCAATTCTGACACCAGGTGTCCTTGATTCCTGAAGGGCAGGGAACCTAGGAAACTTCACCCACCATATACTTGGGCCTCTGTGAGGTATTGTGAATCATTATCACTTTCATACACTCTGTCAAATTGTTTTTACATTGACACAAAGAATTTGCTTAGCTTCCTGATTTGGTTGGTACTCCATGAAAAGGGAGCACATGTGGTGTTCTTCATTTTCCAAGATCGGGTTTGAAGATGACTTGGGTTCTTATGAAGACAAGAAGGAAAATAGCCTAAAGTTATAGGAGGGGGCCCTACTCAAACTGTCATTTGAACTTAGGCAGGTTTTCTGATTAAACATGAAAGTGTTGAAGTGTCGGGACCTCCCATTCCTTGACTACACTCTGCATAATGTCCTGGTGAACAGGGATGTAATCCCAACATCTTTGCCACAGGTTGGCAAGGTTGTCACAGGCCTGAGTCTCTGTGACAAGGTTGTCACAGGCCTGAGTCTCTGTGACACTTTCCTTCCCATTATTGGGAATGCAAAGTAAAGGACCTCAGAATGGCTCCAATTTCCAGGCCCAATAAAAAAAAATCCAGTGGCTGTGAAAGTCTCTGGAAAACCCCAATCCTCACCATCCCATCAACTTCATAAACCTCAGTGCCCTTTGCTGGTCAGCCCAGGAGAGGATATTGGGAACTCAGTGTCTATCACATAGACCTCTTCCCTGGGAAAGGAATTTCCTGTATCATGGCAGGAATCAGTGAACACTATGGACACAGATGACCAGAATCTGTCCCCCCCAATAGTATTTTCCATGGTAAGTGCTGGGAGAAGCACCCACATATTGGGCAGGATGTTCTTCTGGGTGAACTACAGGATTCCTCAGCCTCTAGCTAGGCAGAGATCTAATTCAGGTGTTTTTTGCTTGTTTGTGGAAGCCCAGGAAAAAAGTGGAGGGATATACAAGGAGTATTAGCAAAACAAGGCTGAGGAGGTGATGGAGCAATAACCTTTAGAAACAGTCATCTTCCCAAATGACCCTAGAGAACCCACATGAGAAGGGGCATGGTGTTACTGAGAAGAGTCAAATTGGTTCACTTCGAGGAAGTCACCTAGGAGGCCAGTGTACTGTCTGCAAAGGATGCACAAAGGGCCTTCCAGAGGCAGGAAAAGCTTAGGTGTCTCAGAAAACAGGGAATTCTGGTGTCCTGGAAATGAGTTTTCTCTATGTATTACTATGACTAAGAGAACACAGCAGGGATATTGCAAAATGCACAATTTCCCTGCTCACAGGTCCCTGAGTTGTGAGCATTTGTCCTCGGATTCCCACTGTATAAGTAACTGGGGGGGGCCTCAATACTGCTGCCATTTCCCCTCCCCAATTCTTCCCTTTGCTTTGCCTCCACAGCAACTGCATCACAGAGACCAGGCATGAACTTCAATCCTGATGCCCACATGTCTGCATTCAGGGGCCTACCCTTTCTTCCAGCTGCCCCTGTGCCAACTCACCAGCCATTCTGGGAGCTGCCCCTGGCACCAAGGGTGACTGCACTCATCTCCCAGGGTAACCCTCTGGTGCTGTCCACTTACCCTGGACAATCATATGTGCCAGGGCTGTCCACCTTTGGAAAACATGGGCCACAACTGAGGCCAGTGGGGCCTCCTCATATTCAGAACATTGCCCACACTCAGGCACCCCTCAACTGGAGGGCCCCGGAGGCCAACTGTGGGGGTGTGGAGCAACCTGCTCCATTCATAGAAGCACCTTCTGTCCTGAGGACCACTGTGCCTTCTTCAGCCAGTGGGGGGATCCAGAAATATGGGATCCACTGGCACCTGGGCCTTCTGCCTCTCTCACCAAGACCATTTGCCCAGCTGGTTCCATCATATTCCCAATGAATGTGTGCCAATGGCCAGGTACAGTGTATGGGGAGGGTACACCACCCACCTTCCTGGCTATAGTGCCACCAGATGACTCCAGCAGACCTCCCAGCGTCTATGAGAACTTCCAGCACTGGCAGCGCTTCAAGACCCTGGTCCACAGGCACCTTCCTCAGACTCCTGATGTGGAAGCACTTTCCTGCTTCCTCTGTGAGTGTTCTTCTCAGACTCCTCCTTGAGCTCTGTGAGGAGGAAAAACATGGATTGGAAAGAGGAGGCTGGGATGTAGGGGAACTTGAAGAAATGTCCTGAGGGTGAGGGGACAAGCTGAGTCACCTACATTTCCAGACATATTCACCTCACAGGAGAGAATAAAATGTGCCTTATCTCAGGTGCCCATCACAGGCCTGTGCATGCAGGTAATCATTATCTCCAACAATCATCACCATCACATGGAGGACTCAAGGTCAGAGGAGGTTCCTGGGAGTAATGTGGGCCAGGAATTGAAGTTGTCTGACTCCATGCCTCCCCCAGTCATTTCACCTTCCAACATAGACTTAATTGTTCGTGGTACAGGGGACACCACAATCACAAGTAGGTTTAGGGGTGCTGGCCCCAACAGAGAACTCTATGGATACCCATACACATTGTCATGAACTCATGATTGGGACCCTCTGTTGATGTGACACTCAAGGGGGAGCTGTCTTTGGATACTGGATGGGGATGCTCCTCTTTGCCCCAGTTTGTATCTGTGTTCCCAGGCCATTCTGTGAACTCTCTTAAGTCAGCCTGGGCTGCCATATATGATGCTATGGAAAATGTGGACAGAAACACAGGCATTTCTTTCTCACAGTTCTTGAGTCAGGATTCCCAGGTAAAGGGTACCTGACCTAAAGTCCCATAAATGCTCTCTCTTCTCCTTGCTTGAAAAGACAGCTGGCTCATGTGGGCCTCACATGACTTATATCTCTTCAGTGTCTCCTCCTTCTCCAAGAAAAACACTAATGCCCTCATGAAGCACCATCCTCAGAATCTCATCTAACCCTCTAAGCACTAAATGCAATCTCCAGATATAATCCTGTGGGGGTTAGGGATTCAACAGGTGAATTTGGGAGGATAAAACATTCAGCACATAGTACACCATATCATGGAGGAATCCAAGCACAATCATGCTGGATTGTGCAGCCCTTGGTGTTAATGTTTGGTATAAGTGTCCTGGAGTCTCAATATCAATACTTTGAGTTGAACATGATGGGGCAAATGTAACAATGGTAGAAATGTATGTTGATCTGGTTAGGTTATAAAGGAGGGTGATCTTATGGAAACTGATCCTGATGAATTCCAGTCCAGTGCTTCCGTCTCTTTCCCAATGGGAGCCCACCATGACCATGGAAAAGGGCCTGCTGAAAGGTTTGCAGGAATGGCAGTGCACAAGCAACTTTGACAGAATGATCTTCTAAGAGTCTGCAGAAAAGTGAGCCAGTTTTCAGAGTCCAAAATCTACTGGTGGGGGATCATGGTTTGCACAGTAAGATCTGGTACAGCCTGTCACCTACCTGTGTGTTGGCTCTGAGGCATCTAACTCTCCAAATAGCAGCTCCCTCCAGCTGGAGGCCTGGGCATTTTCTCTGCAACAATCCCAGAAACTCCAGGCTCCATACTCCTGATTCCAACTCTGCCTTGAGGTTCAGGGTCAGGATGGGGAGAAGTAACCAGCCCAGCCAGAGTGTCTGCTTCTGCTTTGCTGGCTTTGCAGAAGGGAAAAGTTGCTCTGGATTCACTCAGGCCACCTGCCTGGGAACTTGTACCTCTTTATGGAGTGGGGTCGATCATAACTCATGAAAGTGGCCACTACTTCAACCTGATGTTCCAGAAGAGGATGGTAGTGGGTGGGGAGTGCATGGTCAGGGGCAGCCAGCACCACAGATGCCCCAAGGACATGTCTGGTCTTTATTGCTTTTGCTCTATGTAATCCCTGCCATTATAACAAGGGATGGGGAAAAGGAGCCCTCACTAGAATCAATCAATTGGGGTTCTCAGTTTAACTTCCACTTCCAAATGACCTGTAACCTTGGTCTCCTAGGTGATCTTTCCAGGGCTTATGGTCCCAGCCTCATTATGCCTGAATTGGGTCAGGACACCTGGTGTTCCCTAACAAAAACCACATCCTTTACCTGCTTCAGGAACTTATCTGATCGTGCGCTTCCTGGCAGAAACAGGAGAGAGCCAGAGCAAGGGTCAGCTAGGGGCCCTGCCTGGGTCCCTCAGATCTGATTCCCTTCAAATGCTAGTTGATGTAGTGTTTTCCAAGAACTGCTGTTCTTCCTGTGTAGCAGCTCCCTCCTGGGACTGGTCCAGCCCACTCGAGGACACAGCTCCACATCCCTGCCACTAGATTCTGACTGGTAATTTAGAATAATCCATAGCCTAGAATCCCACACCAGCACCTGCCTGGTATGGCCAACCTGATTTTCAGCTCAGCCTTTGCCTGCTTTACCCAAATCCCACAAAGTTTCATGGGGTTTGAGGCTGCAGAGGAGATGGAGGATCCAAGGATGCAGTTGTCAGGGGTCTTCCAGTACCAACCTCCTCCTGCAACTCCAAGGCTGGAACTTCCAAGGCCTCCAGTCCCTGAGGCTGTCCAACAGCCAGGAAGGGTTGCCACATTCCCAAGTAGTCCATGATAGTGTCTAAACAGTGAAAAAGGCCAAGGCAAGTTGTTGTCCTAAATAAGAACTTTTCCTTCAGTATGGGAGATTCAGTCTTACAAGCAAAACAGCCCCTATCACCTGAGGTCCCTGCCACCCAGCTTTGAACTGTGTACTGACTGGGCCAAATACAGATCTCATTTCTCTCCTTGCCTACCCTAAGAATCAACACACTAGATGCCTGGGACTTAAGTCATGTTACGGTAGAGTGCATGCAATACCATGTCCTCCCACTTGACTCTCCTAGGTGTTGCATCTGGTACACTGTTACCTCCCTTGGGTCCTGGGTCAGGTTGTCCTCATGCATGACATACCAGGTTAGGTCCCCTGAACCCTGCCTACTACCAAGTGTTTGGGATGAACATGGATCCCTCATTCATGCACCACTATGGTCCTCCCTTTCCTAGTGTGCACCTCCAGAAAGACCAACTCTAAGGCACAGCCTGCCTGCTCATTAGTAGCCAAACCTAAGGCACCAGAGACCAAGGTACCTGATACAAAGGCATGCTAGACCAAGATGCACAAGAATAAGGTGGCCAAGACCAAAGGGCCTGAGATCAAGGTGCCCGAGGAGATCCCACCTGAAGCCATCCAAGAGTACAATGGACATCATAGATGAGCTATTTGGGCCTACTAATATTGCCAAGTAGGAGCACTCCCACTTGTCCATGGGAGAGCTAGCTTCAAACTTGGGAGAGGAAGGACTGGAGCAACAGCCAATACAGGATAATTTATATCCAGGTCTAAGTCTCCTGTGCTATGTTGATGAGGATTTTGTCAACAAGGTAGACTGGGCCTACAAACTTGGTGTATACAAGGTTTCAGGACCCATGGAATTGAGCTACATAGCTTAGAATATCAGATTTGTGTGTGTGTGTGTGTGTGTGAGAGAGAGAGAGAGAGAGAGAGAGAGAGAGAGAGAGAGAGAGAGAGAGAAGAGAGAGAGAGAAGAGAGAAGAAAGAGGGGGGGAGGGAGGAGAGAGAGAGAGAAAGTATTTGCACATGCATGTACACTTGTAAATAAGTGTAGCTGGTAGTTGGGATATAACCACACCATGGTGTAGATGAACATGGTATCAACATTGCTTCCTCTTTCTCCTAGAAATCCTCCTGACTTGGGGCCATTTCCTCCCAAGGTCACTCACACTCTCTTCCTTCTCATCCCAGGCAGAGAATATGATTCATCCCCACTTTCTAAAAGAATTACTTTCCTCCAAACCATATATAAATATTAATATCTTGGCCCTAACAAAGTGCTGGAGCAGCAGGAAGGACTCACCACTGATCAGGTAGACAGGGGAAGGAGGGTCTCCTAGTAGACTAGAGATAGGAGATACACCAGAGTAGCAGGGACACCTGATAAACAAGTGCAGGGACACCAGGATCAACAGGGGTTGGGGAGAAACAAAAAGTATACAACAAGAACGGGGCACCAGGTCGAACTAAGTAGGTAAAGAAAACAGGTTTCCCGGGGCTTGGTAACAGACACAAAGTGAGTAAGGCAGAGAGTGATACATGGCAGACTAGGAGTCAAAGGTACACAAGTAGACAGAAAAGGGAGTGGCTACAGATACAGAGGGAAGCAAGGGATAAAAGGTAGATGAAGAAGGCTCAGGACCTTACTCATGTGGCCCATGGGACTTTGTTTAACCTTATCCTGTCTGTGATGTCTCCCTGAGTGAGTCTGTTCCAGGAATAGAATGTAGGAGGTAAAAAAGGAACAAGACAGGACAACTATTGGTAGGTTCAGGATATCAAGCAGAAAGGAAGCCCAGGAAGGTGACCAGCAGACACTCAGTCTGTCTCTCTGAGACCAAGATGAGTGACAGCAATACTTACCAACTCCCATTGAAATATGATTGTCCTGATCCCTATGGCCCATTTAATGTATGAAGAAGAGTTGGCCAGTGCCCATATCCTCCTTCATCTTGTGAAGAAGCACCTTTGCAGATGCCTCAAGGTCATGGTATGCTCCATAGGATACAAAATCTTTTGAGGCAGCTGCCAACAGAAGTTCAGAGAAATGGATACATTGCAATGATCAAGGGGTCATCATGGGGACTAGTCCACAGAGGTGCTCCCCAGGTCAAGAAGAGGTGCAGGGCGACAGAGCCAGAGTTGCTGGGTTCAAAGGACACTGCTATCCTCCAAGGCTTTAATGGGTCTTCCTCATTGGGGACCATCCATTCCAACGATCCTCCCCAGAACTGCAGATCCTCCTCCTTAAACCTTGGGAACAAAGGTATAATGGGTCCCAGAAAAGCCATTTCTTCTGAGTGGCCACATAAGCCAGCCAATGGCTGCAGTGTGGACGATGACCTCCAAAGCCTGGATTTCCTCCTTAGCTCCCAGCACTGCCTGCTGCCCTGGGGACTGTCCCAAATCCAGGCCCCTTGAATGAAACCCTTGTGCTCAGGATATCAAGCACTCCAGGCCCCACATCCCCAGAGAGGACACCTCAGCTCCCACCCTCCTCCAGGTGCCATGTCCATGAAGAGCACTCTCACTGGACACTCACACAATGTGGACTGCCCCTCCATGTCACAGGAGGGCAAGATGTAGATCTGGAGCTGGTTTGAACCTCACAGCCTCAGAAGAGGAAGTGCACATCATCAGGCAGCCCAAAGAAGAAGAGGCCCTGAGGACAGTCATATGTCATATTGGCCAGTGACCTCTGGGGTGACTACCCTTCAGGCAAGATCTCACCCTTGCTTTATTTTGACTTGAAGGGCCAAAGGCTCTTCCTCACACAGGACAGTTCCTGTAGGAAAATGAAGGGAGGGGGAGGGTATCACGAATATAGAAAGAGGGCTGTGGGAGGGTACTGAGAGGGGAGGGTCATAGTGTTCAAGCCCTGGTAGGAAGCTGTACCTTGTTTGACTGTCAGTGGGAATAAAGGCAATTTGGTAGGAAAAAAAAATCTTCTCCAGCATCTGCATTCTACCATGTTGTCTGTGCAATTCCATGCAGTGAGAACTGAGAGGGGATAACTGGGGTTGCCAGGACCCCTGCCCTCACCCTAAACCTGTGGGAAAATAGACAAGATCCCAAAATTCTACTCAATCACCCCATGAAAAATGCCTCTCTTGGTTTAGGGGATCTTCTCTGTGCATTCCTTCATGATCTGTGCCTGTTAAACATCTCACTTACCCATCACCTGAGGGCCTGATATGAAGAGAAATCACAAAGAAGCAAAGCACATCTCCTTTGGTATTCACAGCTCTGAGGTCTGAGGACTAACTGGTGGCTCTCAGATCTTAGTGTTAATAGTCCTGAGATTGACCCTCAGTTCCTAGTAATAGAAACTCCCATGTTGCCTTCTTGGGATCAGTAGCCACCTGCTTCCAACACTTCCCTGGAGATCATCTGACAGCTGCACCTAGCAGCTGCTGTAGTTTGCCACTGCTCTAGGGCATTCTCTGTGCTTGCCACCATCAGGCTGACATGCCCATTTTGTCCATTTTCAGTGTAACCAACTTGACCTGCTCTTGTTGAGATGAAAGTCATGAATATACAAACTATACCCATACCTTAGAGACTTCATTAGGACTCATGCTGCTACAGAAGAGGAAGTGGAACAGAAACTGTTTGCATAAGGAGATGGGGAAGGAATCTTATTGGAATTAAAAAGGTGAACTCAAGTATGTAGTGTCCTTCCAAGATACCCACAGTATTTCCGCTTAGGCATGGTTGGGAGGGGCTTCTTGCATGCCAGATTAGGGACTACTGAAGGTTCCTATAGGGTGGAGTTATGTAGAGCCACTGCAGGGTAGAGTCAGAAGGAGAGAACTGCTGTGGAATCAAAAGCCTCTGAATGACCAAGAGGCATTTGTGGTAGCCATGGCCATCAAAAACAGATGCAGAATTTTTTATCAAGTACCTCATGAGATCTTTGGGCCCTCCTGTCTCATTTGGATGCAGAGCTCCTTCTGAGCCTTCAACCCCCTCTGCAAATAATCAGGGTTCTAGAAATAAGCAGGTTTCTAGAATTTTTTTTTCTTAGCATCTTTCTTCTCTCCTGAGTGAAGATGGACAATATCTTTGGATAGATCCCCATCATGGCCATGGTCTTCCTGTGTAGGTGTCCTGATGAGAGGACAAGGCCTGCCTTAATACCTCTCCCACCCCCTCTAACTAGGAACTCACTGGGGGACCAACAGGCTGAAGGTCCTGACTGCATCCCAACACAGACCCACCCCCCACTGACAGTGCTCTGACCCTTCCATAGGTAGTATTGGCCCCACCCCGACCCCAGCCTGACCTATACTGAGTGTGGCTGGCCCAAATGTAATCAAGTTCTACAAATCAATGAGAAAAATAAAGGTACACACCACATGGTTTGCCAATGAACAAAATGGGGAAGTTTGCAAAGGAGAATAATTAAATTGCAAGGAGGCCAAAGTTTAGTGCTATTTATGGAATAAAGTACTCGGGTGAGTTCAGACATGCACAAAACTCATTGGAGGTGAAGTTGTTTGTGATCTGTCATGTAAAATCAAACTCCATGGTTCTTCATACACCACAGGTTCCATGCCATCAGAGTCAGGGGCACAATTTTTTATCAAGTACCTCTTGACAACTTTCGGCGCTCCTATCTCATTTGGATAGAGCACTACTTTTCAACCTTCAGGTCCCTGTGCCATTAATCAGATTTCTAGAAGTAAACCTGGAAACAGTATTTTTAAAGACAGTTTCTTTCTCCTTTTCTGAGTGATGTAAGGCAGTGAGGATGGATGAAACCCCAGCATAACCAAGGTCTTCCTGAGTAGATGGTCTGATGAGAGGACCAGCCCTGACTTCTAGGGGGAGAAGTTGCAGCACGTTAGGGAATCATCAATTGACACCACCAACAAGACCCACTCTCTGCATTAATGAAAAGCTGTGCTTTATGGAAGTGACCAATGGGACTAGCCCCTTGTGTGTCTCCTTTTTGAGCTATACCCTTATTGAAATTCATTTTAAGAACTTCCTCCTGATCTCTGTGCACTGGTCAGGACGGATCAGAATCTCCTGTTTCCTGGGATATTGGCCAGGCTGTGGCACACTGTTCAACCATCTAAGGCATGATCTACTACTATCTTACTATTTTTACTATAGATCATTACAAAAAATCTTTAGGAAGACATTCACATAACTCACATCACCCATCAAATATTAGAATTTGAAAGTTTTCATAGAGTTTGCCACAATATTGGCAATTTCATGACTACAATAAAATATAGATTACTTTCATCAGCTCAAAAAGAAATCCCTTACCTTTTAGCTATCAAACCCAATCCTCCATATGTTTTCCCACCACTTTTGAAATACCTCTGTGCCTAATCAATTCTTTTCACCATTTATTTGATATATGCAAGTGTGGTCCTAGTGTGTTCAGTTTTAGCATTGCTTCTCACATGGTTCAAGATTTAAGAATGATTGACATTCTTTCTACTTTTTTTAGAACATTCTTAACTAAAACTGTTATTTCTCTTGCAGCTGGGTGGGTAGGAAAAATACAATCTCTACTAGTACAGTTGAGAACAGTTCGGCGACCATGGCTTTTGCACCTCCAGCCAAAATATTCAAGTTGTAGTTTACTTATTGCCACGTCAAGAATTCTCTTGAGAAAATCCTGTTTACAGATACACTGAGGTGCCAGAATCTGTGTCCACACCTGTGTTTGTGGTTAGAAGCTCAGGGAGAAGTACCCACACTCTGGGCAGGATGTGCTTGCTCCTGGTGACTTCAAGATTCCTCAGGCTCTCGCTAGGGAGAAATTTCATTCAGTTGCTCTTGTTTAGTTGTGCAAGTCCAGGAAATAAACAGAGGGTTTTCCAAGGAGAATCAGCAAAAGTCAGGCTGAGAAGATGATGAAGCCATAAATTATGAAGTTGTCACCTTCATATAGGCCTTTGGAGTGCCTGGAACTTCCCTGGAGAAGGGAGGTCTCCTTCCTTTTGGTGAGAATGCTGAGAGGAATGGTGCCACTCAGCAGAGTCAGTTTGCAGCAAGATGCCTAGGAGGCTGATCCATTGACAGCAAAGAATGCCAAGGGGCCTCTAAGTCAGGGAAAGCTGAGGTGTCATTATAGACCATGTTCATGGAATCTTTGAGTACTGGGAACAATATTTTTCTGGATATAATTTTCAGTTAGAAGAATGAAGCTTAAAATTCACTCAGAGAAATTTGCAAATCATATGATTTCCCTGCCCATAAGACCCTGAACTGTTGCAATTCCTCCTCAGATGCCCAGTGACAAAGGCTTGGGAGCCTCACTCCGATTGCCACTTCCCCTTTACTTTGCTTTGACAGCATCTCGAGTGCTGAGACCAGGCAGAACCTGGTTCCCCTATGTCTCCCCTCAGAGACCTGCCATTTCTTCCCTCTGCTCCTGTGCCAACACACAAGCCATTCTGGGTGCTGCCTGTGTTGCCTCCTGTGACTGCACCAATCTCCCAAGGTAACCCACAGGTGTAGTCTCCTTACCCTTAAATATGAATAGCAGCAGGAGATAGTGTTCCTGATTTGTGTGTGGCTGGACAATTCAACTTTGGTCAACATTGGCAAAGTGGATGCCAGGAGAGCCACATTCAGAAGATTGCCCTCACTGGAGGGCCCCAGGGGTGAGGACCATCCTGATCCATTCCTCACAGCAGCTTCTGCCCAAAGGACCATTATGCCTGCCTCAGCCAGTGGGGGAACCTGGAACTATGGGGGCCATGGGCACCTGGGTCTTCACCCTTTAGCACCACCACCATTTGCCCAACCAGCCCCCATCATCTTCCTAGTAAATGCCCACCAATGGCCACAGGGAGTGTACAGGGAGTGCACACTGCCTACCTTCCACATAACTGCAGCAGACCTCACAGCATCTATGGAAACTGCTGGCACTGGCAGTGTTTCAAGTTCCTGATCCACTGGCACCTTCCTCAGATGCCAGATGTGGAAGCACTTTCCTGCTTCCTCATGTGAGTGTTCTCCCCAGGGACCCAGAACTTCTCCTTGAGCTTTGAAAGGTAAAAAAAAAATGTATCATGGAAAAAGGAGGCTGGGATATAGGGAAACTGGAAGGAACATCCCGAGGGTGAGGGATAAGCTGAGACCTACATTCCCAGCCATGTTCATCTTACACCAGGGGAGGAAATGTGCCTTATCTCAGTTGCCCATCATAGCCCTGTGAGTGCAGTAATCTTTCTTTCCAATGAGCATTACCATCACATGGAGGACCCAAGGTCAGAGAAGGATCCTGGGGATAATGTGAACCAGGGTTTGGAATTGACTCTCTGACGCCATATGACTGTCCCTCACTAAGTATTTTCACCTTCTAGCATAGACCTGATTGTTCATGACAGGCAACATCACAACTAGTGTCAGGTAGAGGGGTGGAGGTACCAGCACAGATCTCTCTGAACACCCACCCATATTGTTCTGGGGAATTTCATTTTAGGATATTGAGGTGGTACAGAATTCTTGAGTGGGTACTCATTCCATTTGGATCCTCCATGGAGATGTAGGATTGTCTCAGGCTTTAACCCTGCTCCCAGGACACTCCATACTCTGGGTTGCTCAAATCATGCTGCCATACACACTGCTACAGAGTGGGCAGCTGAAACCATCGGGATTCATTTA
The DNA here is from genome assembly GCF_052094955.1 of Ictidomys tridecemlineatus. NCBI lineage: Eukaryota > Metazoa > Chordata > Mammalia > Rodentia > Sciuridae > Ictidomys > Ictidomys tridecemlineatus. Next base: position 87,299,817 of record NC_135489.1, on the reverse strand, counting down.
TCATAGTTCTGAAATTAGGGTGTCCCAGAAAAGTGGTGCCAGATAGGCTTTAGATAATGGCTGCATTACCTGTTATATCCTATTGCTGAAACAGCTTTAGTATCTCTTCCTTTTCCTAGAAGGGTACTACTACTATCATGGGAACTCCACCCTCATGATCTCATTAAATTCCTAAGAATGACTGAAGCCATCATCTCCAAATACCACCGTACTGGAGGTTAGGGCATTCACTCATGAATTCTGGAAGACAAAAACATTCATGTCACAATACACAACAACATCAAGAATTCAAGGGAAATCAGATTCCAGTACAGTACTTGATGTTCTCTCTAGTATATGAGAGTATGTCCTGGATGCATGGAGCCTACATGGGGTGGTCAAAGTGACAGAACAGAGGAGGCAAAGGCAAGGTGTGTTTTGAGTCAGGTCAACTGGCAATGAAGTGTGGGTTGTGGATTTTGACTGTTCCTGATAAATCCCAGGCCAGTGTTTTGTACCCTATCTGGACTGGAGCCTACCATGACTCTGGAGGAGGGTCTTGCTGGAATGTCAACACACAACTTTTACAAGTTGATCTATGAGATGGCATAAAAGTGAGGCAGAGACCTGTGCTAGGCCTAAGTGCTACAGAACGTGGGTTGCACAGCTGGTTCTGGTGGGTCTTGTCACTCATACCCAGCCAGGAAGAGTATCTGCTACCACAGAGAAAACTACTGAACACTTACCTCTCCAAGCATTTGTTCCCTCTACCTGGAGAGCTGGATACCCTCTAATAGTCCCAGAAACTCTGGCCTCAACATTCAAGGTTCAGGGTTAGGACATGGGGGAGTAACCAGCCAAACTCAGGAGATGTCCTTCAGGAGTGAGGGCTGTGCACAGGGTACAAGTTTCACTAGCTTGGTGTTGGCCAACCACATGGGAAATAAACCCTCTTACAGAATATAGATCACCCCAGCTCAAAACATGCAACAATTATACCCTGATGTTCCAGAAGAGATTTGGAATTTGAAGAACATGGTCAAGGAAAGCCAGTGTCTCAGATGCCCTGAGCACACACTTTTGGAGTTGTTTGTCTTTGTTGCATGTAATTCTTGCCATTCAAACAATCAAATGCAAAACAGCCCTCTTTGGAAGCAACCCAATACTTTCAGCATAGCTTCTACTTTCTCATGACCTCTCCTGAGTCTTGTCCCCTTGGCCCTTCTTCTATTTCCTTCCACCAAATGGCTGGAGCAAACAGTCCTAACACCACCATTGATAGCGATAGAGGATTCATTGTGTTCTCTTACATAAATCATATCTTTGACCAGATGCTGATGATTGGCTTTTCTATGTGGTTCAGGACAAGGAAATGAGAAGCTTGGAATAAGTGGCAGGGCTGCACAGGGGGATACATAAAGGAATGTGCCTGGTTCACTAAGGCCCACATGGTTCTCTTGGGGTGCTAAGTGATGTTGAGTGCACATAGAACTGTTTCTGTATTGGGAATTGATCCCTCCTGGAACTAGACTGGCCCATGTCTAAGCACTGTTGCCCATTCCTTCTATCAGATCCTCATTACTATGAAGCTATAGCTTGGATTTTTCCAATGAGTATTCTTTTTTTTTTTAATAATCCTATGCTTTTCTTACCTGCCAGGTTTGTGGAATTTGAGGCTGTAAAGATGGAAGGTCCAAAGCTTCAGTTGATGATGGATTCCAGTGTCAGACACTTCTAATTTCACAGAGGCTCTATCTTTCGCATTCTCCAGTCCTTGATATTGTGCAGCAGGACAGAGCTAAACACATTTCCAGAGGAGTTGTAATAAAGGAAAAAATGTAACAATGAAGTCTGCTGTCCCACATGTGAACATTTTGTTCAGGGTAGGGTACTTGTTTTGCAAGAAGAACAGAATCTAGCCTCTGGGATTCCAACTACCCTTGGATTTGAAGTGAATATGGCTGAGTTGATATCTTCTCTCCCCTTATCTATGCAAAGAGCCAACAAACCTTCTGCACAGGACATGACTTTGTGAGGCCCAAGTATATCCAATATGGGTATCTCAAACTGTCCTCCCATGTGACATACATTGTCCAACTAGTACACAGTCACCACTCATAGGTCCTGATGTCAGAATGTGCAGGGCCATCCTGGACTAGATTAGGACCCTTGAACACACTTCCTTCCAACAAATGGATGGAGAAAACCTGGAACCACTATATATGCATTATCCCTTTCCCTCTGTCCTAGTGTGCACCTCCAGAAAGGCTGGCCCTGAGGCTCACGCACCAGAAGTCTAATCCTAGTGGCACCAGAGATCAAGGTACGTGACTAGATCATGCCTGAAGCCATTATGATATATATGGACATTATGAACACCTGGTGGGGTGTCCAACTTCATCATGTGAAAAGCCCCACATTTGGCCATGGAGGAGTCCAAGGGAAACTTGGAAGAGCATGGAATGGGGTGACATTTAAAAGGGGACAACTTGTACCAAGATCCAGACCTCTTACCCTACATTGATGAGCTGTGCTCCAAGAGGATTTTGTCACCAAGGTGGGCTGGGCTGGGAACCCAGGTGTCAACAAGACTTTGAGAAAGCCAGCCCAGGCTTATGGAAGTATCATTAGTTCTTTAGGTTCTCAGCACTGTGTGTCTGTTGGGTGCGTAGCTCATGGTCTTGATTTAACAACCCCATGGTGTGAACCAGGAAGACATTATCAATGCTTCCTATGAATCCCAGAGGTGTCTTGACTTTGGGACACTTCCTAACAAGATCACACACAATCTCTTCTTCTCCTCCAGGTGCAGGCTGTATTTACCACACCCCCATTTCTTGGAAGTAGCCTTCCTTAGGACTACACATAGATATCTTGACCCTAACCAAAGAGCTGAACCAGGAGGAAGGACTCACCCAGCAGAATAGCCATCAGAACCTCAGTCTGACACCAAGACAGGTGACACCTCCCATTCAAATTTACACATCCCCCTAGTCCCTCTGTCTCCCTTCATGCCCAATGAAGACTGTGCAAATGCCCATTTCCTTCTGCAGGTGGTGAAAAATCACCTACTGCCCTTGAAGTAGAAATGATCGGTGTAGGTGCCCCAAAGTTATGTTGTGCCCTGACTAAAGTGCTTCTAAATCATCTGCCAGCCAAGGTGTAGAGTAACATAGTGATAGCACTGGACATGAGACCTAAATGGAGATCAGCCCTCCCCCATAGGTCACCTCATAAGAAATTAAGAGATGCAGGTCACACAACCCTAGGTCCTATAACAGAAGAATATTGGTATCATCCTGAACTGTTTTGAGTCTTCCTCAATGGGTGCCATCCAGTCTTTAACCCTCCCCTGGACCACAGAATCCCTTTCCTAAGCCAGAGAAGAGCAGTGAGTCCTAGAAGAACTTCTCCTATGGGGAGCCAAATGGAAAAGCAGTGTTTAGTGAGAACGACCATGACCCTTCACACCTGGGGCATCCTCCTGGCTTCCCAGCACCTTCTGCTGTCCTGCAAACTGTCCCAGACCAGGGCCTTCACACAGACCCCTTCATCCTTGGAGACAGAGCACTGCAGAAACCTCATTCTCAAAGAGGAGTCCTCATCCCCTTTCCCCTCCTACTGGCAGTCTAGGAAGTGAGTTCCATCTTGACCTCAACTTATGCAAGAAAGACACCCTATTCTGGGTCTCATCTCCAAGTCTACAGAGAGCAACATGTGACTCTGGGGCTTATTTCTAATGCCCAGTATTTGAGAGAAAGTTTCAGTCATCAGACCCTAGAGAAAGAAGTAGAGGCACTGGGTAGGTGTGAGATATCTTGTGAGTCAACCTCTCAGGTGGGGTCTTGGTGAGATCTCACTCTCACTACATCCTGCAACACAAGGGGCAAAGGATGCTTGTCACTCAGGAATAATCCTGATAGTCCCCAGAAAAGGGAGGGCAAGGAGAAGGCACTGGGAATGTAGGAGGAAGGTAAAAGGTAGGTACTGGGAGAGGAGAGGGAGAGAGGTACATACCTGGGGTAAAGCTATACATCATGGAAGTTGACTGTCAAGAGTGAGGAAAAATAGTTTAGTGGGAAAATGTTCTCAAGGCTGCTGCCTTCTCCTGTGGTGTCTGTGCTACTCTGTGGAGTGAGGACTGAAAGGAGGAGGTATCTGCAGATTTCATTCCTCAGGGTGCACAGGTGCAGGGCCAAGCCTTTGCCTCCACATTTAGCCTCCACCACTTCCACTGATCCTGGAAGAAAAACAGATCAAATCTTAACAGAAACCCAATCATCACGTGGCCTCAGTTAATTTAAGGGGCCTTCTCTGTACATCCCTTCATGAACTGTGTCCCTTAACCATCTCTGTTACCAATTGGCTGAGGATTCAAACATCCATCTGGAGAGCAACCACAAATAGGTAAATTGCACTTCCCTTAATATTAGCTGCTCTGAGTTTCTAAGGCCAACATCTCTCAGATCTTAGCATTCACAGTCCCAAGAGTGAATCCTAAAATGTAAATTGCACCTCCCTTAATATTAGCTGCTCTGAGTTTCTAAGGCCAACATCTCTCAGATCTTAGCATTCACAGTCCCAAGAGTGAATCCTCAGTGTCCACTGGGAGCAACTCTGTCACTGTATTCATGACAGGAGGAGCCAGAAGCTACTGACAGTTCCCTGGAACCCTTTAAATGGCCAGTCATAGCAGCTGTCCACTGCTGTCATTCTCTTTGATAGCTGCCCTCAAAGTGACCTGCCCAGGCTGCTTTAAGTTCCAGCAGGCTTTACTGTTAGCAGTTGTTCGTGCAACCTGCTCCACCTGCTCTACTTGAGAAAAAAGTCATGAACATGTTAAATATAACCGTCTACTTGAGGCCTCACTAGGAGTTATGCTGCACCATAAGGGGAAGCGGTACGTGTACTTTTTGCATAGGGAGATGGGGACAGAAGCACATTTGCTTTAAAAAGGTGGGCACAAGCACACACAGTATTCTTTCAGATAATCATGGGACTTCTCTGAGGTATGGGTAGGGAAGACGCTTCTAACATAATAGACAAGGGACAGCTGAAAATATTCAAAATGGTGGTATTATCAAGAGACTGAAGGAGGGAATCATCTAGAATATACCTGTAACCAAATATAATTCTGTGTCACAGTGACATAATTGGAGCAGCCATGTATATCAAACACAAGGAAACAAATTTTTCTTTTCTTTCCTGTCCTGTCCTTTCCTTTTTTTTTTCTTTTTTTGGCAGTGCAGAGGATTGAACTCAGGACCTCACACAGGCTGGGCAAGTACGTTATCACTTACTCACAACCCCAGCCCCCCAAATTTCACTTAAATGCTTCCTAGGAAGTGTTGGCCTTTTCTCTTCTGTCTCATTTAGAAGGAGAGTTGCTTTTGAGCCTTCAGTCTTCTGATCCATTAAAGCATTTTCTAGGATTGCCCATGGAGATGGCATTTTTCTTAGACAGCTGTTTTCTGATCCTGTGGGACAGGCTAGATATCCAGGCTGAACAAATATTCATCACGGCCAAGAGCTTCCTACATAGGTGAACAAGGCTTGGGTTCTAGGGAAAGAACTCATGGCACTCTTTGCTACTTCAACTATCAACACAATCAAGATACACTCTTCCTATTGTCATGACTCCCCAGATGTATACCCAGACATCCATCCTACTGATCACTGCCTGTCTCTCTCACATGCACTGCAAACATCATGTAGATTTAGGATTCTTATACTCCTTGGGCCCAAATTGTTTCAAAAGAAACTATGGATAAGGTTTTTGGAAATTTTCAAAGCTTAGTGCACATGTTAGGCCCCAAACCCCATGGTGTCTCTGGTGAGCTCCACCCAGAAAGAAGGTCCCTTTCTCTAGGTTTCTAACCCTGCCAGTTCAAAGAAGAAAAAATGCAATCCAAACAAAGACTCTTAAGCCATATTAGATCTAATATTTGTAGCAAATAGAATACGACTTTAGTGGCCCTTAGTATGAGTTTGGTGGCAGGAAAGGCTAAAAAATTTCTTCAGGGTACATGACCCTGAGGGACATGGCTCTTTCATAGCATAACTGAGTTCCTCCAGGAAATGCAACCCTGTGTCTAATGTCTTCACAACTGATGGCAAAACAGTACAGAAAAACCAGGGACACTCATTTTAAGAGGGATATGACACAGGAAAGGAATTTTTAATAATGCATTGGTAAGGGCAAATAATACAAGCAGCCTAAATCCTATGAAGGCCTCAAAATGTGGTCGCTCATGTGTTGAGGATCATAAGTAGCTCTGAGTACTTTGTGGTGCTAAGAGCAACTACTCCAAACTGGCAGAATTCAAAGGTGTGTCAGGCTGGTGGTGGTGATTTAGAACAAAGCAGCCTGCATGGGAAAGAGAAACATCAATCAGGCACCAACAAAAAAGATTATCAATCAGTGGGATCTCATGACTAACACATGTCAATCATCAGGACCTCCTGGCCAATCCTGGAGTTCAGGCAGCACCCCTGACCAACTCCAGTAGGACAAGGGGCTCTCAAAACACCTTTTCCTGTCCCAAGCCCTTCCCTTCCTGCCTAAGCCTCATAAAACCCCAGTCCAGTCCACCTCCCACATGGTTTCTCCTCAGACCCTTCTCCTATCCACTCTATGGGTCTGACGGAGTTCTGCCCAGCAGTGATATCTCAAATAATGCCTCTTTCAGTGGACTTTTAAAATCTGCATCCTTTGGTTGCTGCCCAACTTGCCTGATCTTACAGGGTGGTAGCCCATGGATTTCAGGTCCACATGGCACTGAGGGATACCTCAATCTGACAATGGAGGGATGCTAAGGGATGCCTTCTTCCCCTTTGTCTTTCAGATGGGTAATACTCCATTTGGTATACATATTCCTTTGAAAAGCATTTTGAAACATTGGGATTCCTTTGACACTCAGACCCTAAAGAAGAAGTGTCTGGTATTTTTCTGAGCCCAAGCTTGGCCTGAATACCAGCTGGAGGATGTGGTATTACAGTTTATACAGTTACTGGTATTACAGATTATACTTCCCCTGAGGGAATACCAGTTTACACTTAAACTTAGATTTAAAGGGGATAAATAGTGGTCACAGGTACCCTACAAAAAAAAGCTTTTTATTTGCCTGGAGACACAACCCAGAATTATGCAACCAATGTAAAATTAGAATTAGATTCTTCACTCTTGGCTAAACTAAAAAAGTGCAATCCAAACAAAGACTCTCAAGGTAAATTAGATTCAATATTTTCAGCAAATAGAACAGAACTTTAGTGGACCTAGGTATGAGTACGATGGCAAATATATCAGGAAAGGCTAAAAAGAAAATCAGTTTCCCTTAGAGAAGGATCAAATAGAGAAAAGACTTTTTATAAATCCGTATGCCCTCCTCGCTCAGGGAAACACAAACTCCACTGATACTTAATATTGGAAAGAATGTCTTGAACACTGGAAAAGTTTGGGGTACATCAGACAAGGGTAAGAAACTAAATTGGAGCTAAGTTCCAGGTGGGAGTGACATGAAAAAAAAAGCAAGAATGCAGGAAACAGGCAAGCCAGAAATGAAAGACAGAGACCAGGCAGAGATACACAGGAGAGAGGTAAAAGAGGCTTGAGGTTCAAGCCTTTTATGGGGGAGGCTCAGAGATTAGAGCCCAATGGATCCAAAAGTGGGCAATTAATGTGGGGTTGGTAAGCCCTTGGGCAGGAAAGAATGTGAGAGGTTAATAGTGGAGATGGAATGAAGAAGTGTGGAGCCTTTCTCAGAAAGGCCCTTGGGCAGGAAAACCTTAAAATGGCAGCTGTCTGGGGCTGAGATTGTGGCTCAGCAGTACAGTGCTCACCTAGTAGGGGCAGGCAACCTGGATTTGATCAACACCACATAAAAAAATAAAGGCATTTTGTTTTAAAAAAAAATAGTCTAAAAAAATGGCAGCTGTCACTTAAGATGGCCTTCCAGATGCTAAGCAAGGACTTTACACTGAAAGGGGGTGGGGAAATACAAGGTTTGAAAAGATCTATAAGTGCTGGAATATCTCGGCATGGAAAAATCCAGAATTGGAGGGGCAGCTTTCCCTGGGCAGATTGGAGGTTATTTGGCCCACTAAACCGATATGCAGAAGCCACAGACTTCCAGGCATGCACAGGGAGCATAGACTTAAATACCTTCATGTAAAAGTGGTGTGAAGTTAGACGTAGTCCTTAGATCTGTGAATTCCAGGCTGAATTCTACACATGAATCAAGCAAATGTCAACCAGGAGATGTGTGCCTCGAAAATCAGGAGAATCTCTGGCAGAGAGACCCTTTTTCCTGGGGGCACTGAAAGATCAGAGAGGCCAGAGAAAGCCCTCCCCTCACTCCATTTCATCAGCAGTGAGGAAGACCAGCAGCAGAGAGAAAATGACAGATCAGAGAAGCCAGATAAACCTTGACCCCCTCCATTAAATCTTCATCCAAAAGCACACAGAACCATCAGCGGGGAGAAACTGAATGGGGCAAAGCGTCTGAGCTCAGTGCCCCCTTGAGAAACCCAAAACAAAACAAACAAATCCAGTATTCCCAAAAAAACAAAACCAGTGAAGGATGCCCTCTTTCCATAGGTGGTGCCCTGTCACCTACATTAATCTATATTTAGAATACCCAAGAACTACTAGAAAGGTTCTAGAACTTATAAACTGATTCAGTAATGTAGCAGGGCATAAAATCAAGACCAAATGCCATAAAACAATAGCATTTCTATACACCAAGGACATATCAACTGAAAGAGAAATCAGGAAAACTATCCCCTTTCCAACAGCCTCTGAAAAACCAGCCTCTACCTCAGAGAAAAGCTTGTCCAAGGAAGGCGGCATTACCCTTGTCCTTGGAAAGACCCACTGGGCACTCCTAGGCACATTCCCACCCTGCTAAGTTGTTTATCTACAAATAACAGGAGAGATCTGCTGTGCCATGTGTCCTGACTCAGTCAGGCTAGGTGGGGACCCATAGTAATCCCTAGCAGCCACCAATCAGTATGAGACAGGGAAATACCTGGGATGCCAGATGATCCTCCCAGTAGTTTATGATGTTGGGAAACATGTCATTCAGAATGAACACCCCTCTTGGCTTAAACCAATTAGTTCAAATGAATCTCCCTCTTGTAGTAACCAATCACCCCTACCCAACATGTTCCCACCAGTGAATGTCCTAATCATGATTTAGAGTTGTTTTATGATTTTCCAGCGGTGTGTGATGATTTTCTAAGAGATGCTATGATGTATGTGAAGTCCCTGCCTTCCCCAAAGAGTGTATAACACTGCTGAAAACCCTGAGCTCGGGGCATATAAGTGTCTCTAGTTGCTGTGTGCGTGTGGAGGACTGAGCTAGCTCACAATAAACACCTCTTTGCTGTTTACATCGATCTTGGTCTCTGGTGGTCTTTTAGGCATCCAAAATTCGAGCATAACACCTCAAGAAAAATAAAATATGTGGGAATCAACCTAACAAAAGAAGTGAAAGGGCTTGGATTGTGGCTCAGTGGCAGAGCACTTGCCTCACAAATGCGAGGCACTAGGCTTGATCCTCAGCATCACATAAAAATAAATAATAAGATGAAAGTATTGTGTGCATCCACAACTAATTTTTTTTAAAAGGGAAGTGGGGATAGTTGGGGAAAAACCTCTGTAATGAAAACTGCAGAACACTAAAGAAAAATATTGAAGAAGATATCAGAAAATAAAAAGATCTCCCTGGATAGGTAGAGTTAATATTATCAAAATATCCAAACCATCAAAAGCATTATACAGTTTAATACAATTCCTATAAAGATTCCAATGATATTCTTCATAGAAATAGAAAAGGCAATCATGAAATTCATTTGTAAAAATAAGAGCCCTAGAATAGCCAAAGCAACCCTTATCAAGAAAAATGATGTAGGATGGAGGCATCTGTATACCAGAACTTAAATTATACTACAGAGCCATAGTAACAAAAACATCATGGTATTGGCACCAAAACAGACACAAAGAGCAATGGAACAGCATAAAAGACACAGAGACACACCCACATAAATATGGATATTTCATCCTAGACAAAGGCACTGTAAACATATTTTGGAGAAAACATACCCCCTTCAACAAATTGTTTTGGGAAAACTGGAAATCCACATACAATGGAATGAAATTGAACCTCTACTTCTCACCCTACATGAAACTCAACTCTAAGTAGATCAAGGAACTAGGCATTACAGCAGACACGGCACTTAGTAGAAGAAAAAGTAGTTCCAACTCTCTAACACGTTTGCTTAGAAACCTACTTCCTCAATAAGACTCCTAATGTACCAAAAGTAAAATCAAGAATCAATAAATGGGATTGTATCAAACTGAAAAGCTTCTTCACAGCAAAGAAAACAATCAAAAACATGAAGAGGGAGCTTAAAGAATGGGGGGAAATGTTAACCACCAGTACCTCAGATAAGGCATTAATTTCCAGGATATGCAAAGAACCAAAAACACTAAACACAAGAAAAATAGATAATCCAATCGATAAATGGGAAAATATGGAGAATAGTGATGGAGAATGAGAGAGCAGTGACTGAGACTGGGGCCTTCTGATGACCCCATGGCTGTGGTTGCCTGGTCCCTGGGAATGTTTCTATGCAAAGGCATAGGATGTCTAGTTCCTTTGGTAATGCTCTGCTGGAGGAAGCTCTGAGGAAGAGTCTTATCAGCTTTGACCTTAATCTCAGTCACACAGCTCCTAGGTATACAATCACAATGTATTACCAGCTCTGCTACTCCTGAGCCTGCCCGATTAATAGTAACTTTAAACAATGGACCTTCTTGAGCATTACACAAAGCTCCTATCATTGCACATTACAATTGTGGATTGCAACTGTGGAAAAGCTATAAAAACATAGATGTTTCTAGTTTCTGTAATTTTCTGAGTATAAAGAATAATGCTTGCATAGTCTTTAGCCTGGTAATGACACATATAAATAAATATTGCTCGTGTAACACTTTAGATCTGCTTCCTCTATCAGAGAGCAGCACTCCACCTGATCCCAGCTATTTAACTTCAAAATCTAAAAAGTATCTTTATTTTCTAATGCCCCAATCACCACAAATTTCTCCACACTGGTTGTGGCAAGCAAAGAGAGTCCTTTGAATTAACATTAATGAATATTAAATAGGAAAGCAAATTCTTAACATAAAATTCTCTAATGAATATAAATATACAAAAATATAATAAAGGATTATTTTTTAAATTGGAGTTTATGGCTTTTTTATTTTCTTAAAGAATTCAAAAGAAAAAAGCCTACAAATTATACATCCATAATAATAAATACCCATTAAATTAACTGATTGGGGGGCTGCAGTTATAGCTCAGTGGTAGAGCATTTGTATAGAATTTGTGAGGCACTGAGTACCACATAAAAATAAATAAAGGTATAAAAATTACTATAACATTTAAAAAAATAATAAAATAAAATCAATTGCTTTGACAACAACAAGACAAAGGGGAGCAGACAAAGATACAAAGGAGTAGTAGAATGTGACAGAAGATATTGGCTTCAAATACATGTTATAACATTAGAAGGTTATTTTTAATTCCCTTGGAAACTAAAGAAATTTTAAGAGAATACATAAAAGAGAACAGAAAAGGAATTAAAATTTCACTACAAAGCATCAGAGAAATAAAAAGAAAAAAAACAGTAAATGAGGAAATCAGCATCAAAATATTACAACATATAAAAAATAATAAAAAAATGATGATGGTATTTTAATAGTCAGCATGTAAATGGATTAAATTTTTTACATGTAAATGGATTAAATTCCCCAATCAAAAGTCATATGTTGAGAAAATGGACTTAAAAGAGACTTCTTTTCCAATTGCTCCATGGCTTGGTATTTAAGAACTCAGGAGTACAATTCTCAGCATTGTGGGTAAAAGAGGAAATTCACTGAAATTCATTATCAGACAGGCAGACTCTTAAGAGACCCAGAAATTCAAATGTACTAACATACAAAAAGACTTTTGAAACAAGCCAGTGGCATCTGGGGCAGAGGCACTGGTTCAACACAAAGGTGAGGGAATAACACAAACAGAGAGAAACACAAAGGACAAAGAAGACATGGAAAAGCCTGTAAAACAGAAAAGTAGTGTAAACTTGGCTGTATGGCAAGCTGGTGTTTGAAAAAGACTCTTTGCTTCTAAACCAGCAAGCAAAAACTGGAGGAGATTTCCTCTGAAGTAATGAAACCACAGCTTGCTAATGTACAACCCCAGGAGATCACAGGAAATAATATCATGCTGTCCTGTCAAGCACTTGCCTAGGATGTACCTGGTAGTAGGTAATTGAAACAGGCACAGAGAAAATTGTACCCAGAGGGATTCAAGTCAGAGATATGCATGGGAGTGTAACTCACTTTTCCTTTCAATCTGGATGCTCATATGACCACAGGGGAAACCAGTCAGGTGCGTGTGATTTCACTCAAAGGTTCTGCTCTAGGACTGAGTCTAGAAGGGCCACATTTATGGTAGCTATGCATGACATGTGGAAGGTTGACTCCACCTTAGCACCTAAAGAATCCTCAGAAGACCCCTGTGATCCAGGCACCCAGCAGAGATCAGCATCTTCCAGCCCTGATGATGAGCAGATCAATGTCTCCAGAGCACATACACCCAAGAAACTCAATAGATGAGTAGAGCTAAACACCAGTCTCTGTAACTTCCCACACAGAACTCTGCATAGATCTGTTGGTCCATACAAAACTGCAATTGACAGTACTTACCACTCCATCCTGCCATATATCAGTGAGAAATAAAGCTGTAAGCTATTCCAGACAACTGCAATTCCACATCACTCCAGCTGGCAGCTAAGCGAGGATCTCAAAAACAGGAAGGGCTTAGCAACTCCCAATCCTTGATATCTCCTAGGGATACATAGCCCAAGAAGGACTGTAAAGGGGAACAGCCTTGCACAGGCCATGAACATTTCATCCTTGTGAACAGTTTTGACCACCCCAGAAAAAATAATTCTTAGACTTTTATTTAAGATATTGCATTTTTCTTTCTTTTCTTCATTCACTTGTGTGTGTGTGTGTGTGTGTGTGTGTGTGTTTGTGTATGTTCTTACTATAGTAACTGGTTTTAAATATACAAGCACATAATTTTTTCACATTTTTATGTTTTAACTTCTTTGTCTCTTGAGTGTTAATTTTATTTAGTTTTTTCTTTTATTTCTTTCTTTCTTTTTTGTCTATTTCTCTTGTTGCTTTTCTTCTTCTTCTAATACCAGTTTCCATTGTTCTCTTTATTTTTCTTTCTTTTTTTGTATTTTGTTTATATCTTGCTAAATCTCTTCTCTATGGTCACATTTTGAATATTATAAACTTTATTTTACATTTCTGTCACATTTTCTTTTCTCTCAAAGAATTCCATTTGCCTCATCTCTTGGAACTATTGACTTTATACAATTCCTAGCCTTCCACCATTATTGATGTTTCAGTTATTAAGTACTGTGGGTGATGTAGTTATCACATGTTCATTTTTTAAAGGTGTATCTTGTGCAAAATAATATACTATTCTTGCTTTTGGCCATCCTGCCATTTCTATTCCTGTGGCAATTAGTGCTGCTGATGTCATAATAGGCATGAGTATTTATTTAATGCTTTATATTGTTAGCTGTTGCTGTTGTGAGATTGTCCTTTTTTTGTGGAGTGCTGAGCAGTTACATAGATACTACAAGTTGACAGGGTTGAGGATACTATTTCTGAGCCACTTCCAAAACACAAACAAGAGACAGTGCCCCTTGCACTATACCCAAACCACACTGGATACCAATGACATTTTAATACATAGACTAATAGAGACAAAACTTCCAAATCAATGACAAGGCCCCAGGTAGAAACAGCTGGGTGGTAATCTTAGGTCCCACCCAGGTATATCCACACCTACAGAAAATCAAGTAATTAACTTGTATTATACTGTGGATACACCACCTACAAGGGATCTCAATTTAGACAGCTCCTATGCTACTTTAATATATAGAGTAAAAAAAGAACAATCATTTTGGGTATACACCACATACCCAACACACCTGTGAGATCTGCAAAGACTCCACTCTTCTAAAACCTATAGGGACAGCGGAATTCTCAAACTCTGACACAATGTACATTGTGTCTAAATACACTGTGCATCACTAAAGGACTAGATGGGAAACTATACTACAAAAACACTTGGAATTGTTAAAAATTTCCAAAAACCTGATATCCATAGGAGTGAGTCTATGTTCTAAGAAGCATAACACATACTAATGAAGACAAATCTGCCCCAAAGAATGCACAAAACACAAAAGAAAAAAAACCCACAAAATATGATAAATCAAGGTGACATGATACCTCTTTTAAAAAAAAGAGGACACAGAATACCCAACAAAACCAAAAACTAGCAATGAGACAGAAGCAGTAATAAAAAGCTTCCCAAAAAATAGAAACCAAAGTCCAGGTGGTTTCTCAGCTGAATACAGTGAGATTTAAAGAATAATTTGTGCCAGTGCTCCTCACATAATTCCATAAAATAGAAACGAATGAAACATGCCCAAATTCACACTGTGAAGTCAGTATCACCAACACCAAATAGGAACACATCAAGGAAAGAAAACTGCAGACCAATATCCCAGATGAATTTAAATGTAAAAATTCTTAACAAAATGTTAGCAAATCATATTCAACAACATATTAAAGGTATACAACATGACCAAGTTTACTTTATTCCAGGGATAAGAGAATGGTTTAATGTATGAAAATCAATGAATGTAATCCATCATGTAAACAGAATTAACATCAAAATAACTTACCCATCTCAAAACATGCACAAAAAGCATTAATAAAAAGTAGCCCCATCTATGATCAAAACAATGAAGAAACTAGGGACAGAAGAAACTTCACTCAACATATAATCACTGTATATGAAAAAAACAAATCCAACATTATACTACATAAGAAACAATGGAAAATATTTCCCTTAAAACTTAGAACAAGACCAGGATATTCACTCTCACCACTCATATTTAATTTTACTACTAGAAATTCTAGTCACAGTAATTAGGCAAGAGAAGGAAGTAAAGGGGATAAAAATGGGAGAGCAAGAAGTCAAATCTTCACTGTTTTCGGATGATACCAGACCATACTGAAAGATCCAAAAAGCTACCCAAAAAAGACTGACACAGCAAATACATAAATTTGGTAAATTTGCAGGTTATAATATAAACATACAAAAATTAATTTCTTTCCTAGGTATAAGTAATGAATCTACTGAGAAAGAAACCAGAAAACTACACCATTTAGAACACCTTAAAAAATACCTAAGAACAAATCTAATGAATTAGGTGAAAGACCTCTACAATGAAAACATCAGAACACTGAAGAAAGAAATTGATGAAGACACAAGAAGATGTAAAGAATGCCATATTCAAGGAAAGGGGGAGATTAATATTGGTAAATTTGAAAGTTTATAGCTTTGAGTGCCCATGTAGGAACATGCGAAATATCCCAAACAATTTAATTACCAAAAGCAATAAACAAATTCAATTCAACTCAATAAAATTACCAATGACATTTTCATGAAACTAGAAAGAAAAAAAAACTTCTAAAATTCATTTGGAAGAACATAAAAGACCCAGAAATTGAAAGCAATTGTAAGCCCAAATGCTCAGGTACCATCATCTGATACTGGACAAAGGTGCCAAAAAATATGCTGAGAACAGACAGACATTTAAAGTAATGGTGCTGTAAAAACTGGTTATCCATATAAAGAAGAATGAGACCTGAACCTTATTTCTCACCCTGAAAAAAATATCAACTCAAAATGGATCAAAGATCCAGGAATCAGACCAGAAACTATGTAACACAAAAAAGAAAATAGCGGGTCAGCACTCCAACAAGGACTTTCTCAATAGGACCCATAAAGTACAGGAAATAATGCCAAGAATTAATAAATGGGTGAGCAATGAATTTTAAAACTTCTGCACAGGAAAGAAAACAAAATTGTGGAGAACCAACAGAATGGGGGAAAAAACTTTTGTGAGTTCCTCTTATGACAGAGCATTGACATCCAAAATATAAAGAACTCAAAACTCTTAACATTAAAAAGCAAACAACACAATAACAAGTGAGCAAAAAAATTAAAAGACACCTCACAAATGAAAAAATAAAAATTGCCAACAAATGCATGAATAATATATCATTTTTAATTAGGGAAACGCAAATCAAAATTACCCTGAGATTTCATCTCACTTCATTCAAAATGACAGCCTTCAGGAAAACAAACAATAAGAGATGCTGGAGAAAATGTAAAAAACAGCAACACTTACACACCACTGATGGGACTGGAAATTAGTAAAAACCCTATGGAAATCAATATGAATGGTCCTCAAAACGCTAGAAATTAAACCATCATATGACCCAGGAATACCACTCCTCAGTATTTATCCTGAAGATTTAAAGTCATCACATTTTAGAGATACATGTACACTCACCTTTATAGCAGCATGATTCATTGTATCCAAATATGGAACCAGCCTCAGCGTCTCTCAAAAAATGAATGGATTAATAAAATATGATTTTATATAAAATATGATATATATATAATTTACCATAAAATAAAAGGAAATCATGTAATTTTAAGGAAAATGGATGGAACTGGAGACCATTAAGTTAAACAACATATTCCAAAATCAGACAACAATGGTTGGACGTTTTCTTTTATATGTTCAAGCAACAGAAAAAAAAATTAAAAAGAGAGGTGGTGGCTCATGTAAATCAAAGGGACATAAGTAGAATTGATGAAGGGACTACCAGGAGGGAGCAGGAGGGAACAGAAGGGGATGATACTTTAAATTATTTTCTTATATCTTGTGCATATATGAATATGTAAGAACAATTCCCACCATTATGCACAACTATAATGCAACAATAGCAAAACAAGAAAAAAGAAATCAACACTTATCAAAACAAGATAAAAAACATATAAATACATGAAAATTGATCAATATATGAATGGGAGACAGAAAAAAATCAGGTAAGTACAAAATTCACAGAATCAAACAAGAACCTCTGGACGTTGTGAAAGCTCTCCCAAGAGGAAAGTTTATAGCCTTGAGTGTCCATGTAGGAACATGTGAAAGATCCCAAACAATTTAATGGTTCAACTCAAGGTCTTAGAAAAAATGCAAACAAAAAATCAATTACAAAACAGAAGAAGGGGGAAAACAATGAACATCAGATCTGAAATCAAAGTAATAAACAACAAAATTTAACATAAAGAATGAATGCAATGAAGCTTTGCTTCTCTGAATAGTTAAGCCCTTAGCAAAACTTAGAGAAAACCCACATTAACAAATTTAGAGATTAAGAAGGAGAAATCACCACAGGTTTCACCACATCCAAAGGATCATTAAACATGTTTTGAAATGTAAATTGGAAAACCTAGAAGAAATAGACACATTTCTATACAAATATGTAATATACAATATTACATATTCCTAATGAAGACTATATAAAAAGCCTAAGGAGATCAAGAAAAGCAATGAGATAGAAGCAATAATTAAAATGCCTTACAAAAAGAGTCCAGAGTCAAACAGATTCTCAGTGAAATTCTAGCAGACATTTAAACAGAAACTAATGATGTAAAAAAACAGTGGAATCCATTCAATGAAACCAAAGACCATCGTAATACCAAAACCACATCAAAGAAAAAAAAACCATACACCAATATCCCTGATAAATTTAGATGCAAATAGACTTAGCAAAATATTAGCATATCATATTCAACAGCATATTAAGAAGACTGTGTATCATGACTAACTTGATTTCATTCGAGGGATTCAAGGATGATTTAACATCCATAAGTCAATAAATGTAGTTCACCCCATGAGTAGAATTCAGGAGAAAAACCATACAGTCATCTAATGTAGAGATGTAGAAAAAAGCCTTTGACAAAATCTAGCGCCCATTTATGATGAAAACACCGAAGAAACTAGGGGTTGAAGGAACTTACCTCGACATCATCATTAAGACTATATATGATAAATTCAAACCCAAACACATCATACAGAAAAGAGGAAAAATGGAAAGCATTTCCTTTAAAATCTGGGACAAAATGGGGACAGCCCACTCATACCTGAACTTTTCAAAATAGTACTAAAAATGTAAGCAGACCAATAGGACAAGAAAATGAGATAAAAGGAAAAAATAGGAAGGTAAAATTCAAATTGTTGCCATTTTTCAGACATGATGCTGTACTTCTAAGGTCTAAAACACTATGAAAAGACTGCTAGAGCTAATAAGCAAACTCAGCAATGCACTAGGTGAAAAAATCAGCCTGTGAAATCAATATATACCCTATACACCAATAATGATCCCAGTGAAAGCAAAATCAGAAAGGGACTAAAAAAAATAAGAAACAACTAGGGAAAAAATAACCAGTGAGGTGAAAGACCTCCACAATGAAAACTAGAGAACACTGAAGAAAGAAACTGAAGAAGAACTTAGAAGATGAAAAGACCTCCCATGTTCTTGAATAGGCAGAATTCATATCATCAAGGTAGCCACACTACCAAAAAATGTTATGTAGATTCAATGTAATCCCCATCAAATGGACAATGACAATCTTCAGAGAACTAGAAAACAATCGACCCTAAAATCCATGTGCAAAGAGTAAAGACTCATAATTGCCAAAGTAATATAGAGCAAGAAAAAATGATGCTTGATGCATCAAAATACCTCATCCCAAATTATACTAAAGAGTGATAATTTTAAAATCATTGTAACTTTTTGGACAGAACATCAAAAGCACAGGCACAAAAGGAAGAAAAAAAAATGAATTACATCAAGCCTGAAAACTTATTCATTAAGGGACACAATCATCAGTGAAAAGGCAACTCCCTAAATGTAAGAAAGCATTTGAAAATCATGTTTCTGATAAGAAGTTAGAGTCTATGATATAAAGAGCCCTTATACCTCAACAATAAGAAAACAACAACCCAATATTAAAATGGGCAAATGACTTCCATAGATGTTTCTCCAAATATATACAAATGGCTGAGAAGCACATGGGAAGATGTTCAACATAAATAATAAGTGGAGAAATCAAAATCAAAATCACAATGAAATCCAGCTTCACATACATGATGAGGCCTACCATAAAAGAACCAAGAAAACTCCAGTGCTCCTGAGAATGTGAAGGAACTGGAACCCTAGTGCACTATGGGTTAGAATGCAAAGTGGTGTAGGCTCTATGTAAAACTGGGTGGTTCCTCAAATTATCAAAAGCAGATTTACATGATCCTTCAATTCTACTTCTCAGCAAACACCTATACAACATTAAAAGAATGGTCTTGAAGAAATATTTATACGCATACAATCACTCTAGGTTTGTTATTATACTCAAGGGTCCATTGAGAAAGAATTTTTATAGTTTTAGCTGTGCATTATATTATACATAAGCAGGGAATATAGTGTTCCAATTTGGTCCTCAGAACTTGCCCATTCCCTCCCCTCCTACCTGGCTCTGTATCTTTTCTTCTTCTCTACTGTACTTCCTTCCATTTACATATAATTTTCATAACTAGGCTTTACAGACATACATGAAGATGTCATTCACTATGGTTTCTTTATAGAGGTCCACAGGATAGTTTGGTCAATTTCATTCCACTATTTCAGCCTTTCTTAGCCTAAGGAAGAATATTTTACATGTAGCAAAAGATGAAATATTAATTTGTCTGGAAAATGAATGAAAATCTGGCTGATGCTAGAACAAGGATTATCCTTGACAATGCTTAGTAAAGAAATACATTCTGAATTATACTTACTTATATGAGGCACAGTACACAGAGAGATTAAAACAGTACAGAGGGGAGAATGGTGGTTTCTTAGGACATGAGGGAAATTGACAATTATTATTTCATAAATAAGCTTCAACTTTGCAAGATGAAAAAACTTCTGTGGCAGCATGCTGGTATTAGAAGAATGGCCAAATAAGTGTAAATAACACCAACAATGTGCCTTCCCAACTAGTTAACATGATAAAATTTTGCTGTGTTTGATCACATATAAAAAACTAAATTCCTTTTATCTATTTCCACATAAAAACCAAGGAAGTTCTCCACTAGTAGAACTGATCAATAAGGAATGTGAAAGGTTCATTCAGGTTGAAAGGATGGATAACTAACTCATTCCTGACAAGAAATGAAGAATAACAATGAGGATAGCTCTTCAGGAAAATTTAAAACCATTATCATTGTACATTGTACACTTTTTCATTTTGTTTTGTTTTTCTTGTGATAAGTTTATTTTATAACACTCAAGACATTTATTTATTTATTTTAAGCTTTCTTTTGGTACATTCAGTTTTTCACTGTTTCCAAATGTGCTTGAGGAGCAACTATGTAATAATTATAGAGCTCATGGGGTTGCCAGAGCATGCACCCTATGAGGTCAGTCATGTGCACACATGGGCCACCAACAGAACCAGGCTGGGAGGAGCCTGTGGGGACTTATACTGAGAGTTTTGGCCTTTGTCTTGCAGAGGGAAAAACCCCAAGGGAGGAACCAATAAGTGAACAATCATAAACAACTCTCTCAGCAATTGTTCCTGGATCTATGAATCTGCCATAAACTTCCTTCTGGAGTCAGTCCCTTTGAACCGTTCTGGAGAGGAATGGCCATACCTCACATCATGAAAGAAAATCTCCCCCTCCACTTCTAAGGGGTCATCTTTGATCAGCTTCCATCCACCAACCCAGGATCCTGGAAGTCAGCCCCACTCAAGCACAAGAGGCACATCCACTCACCATCACAACCAATGCAGACAAGATGTTAGATAAGGATGAGAAAGCAGAAATCACTTTTGGAGCTCCAGATCCACAGGAACAAGGGTCAGTGCACATGAGAAAAGCTTGCTATCACCTATGTGCTCCTGCTACTCCTTACAGCCATAGACACACACATGCCACCCAACCACAGAGACCTGTGTACATTCCACTCAGGCACACACACATGTGAGGATACACACTCAAACCCTCACATTATGGATATCATCAAAACCCCTCACATTTGGAAACAGGCACATGTCCCACAACTCACTGCCACACCATAAACACACAGATGTGTAAATCTACCCCATCGTTGCCTTCCCTGAATACACACACCACCCTTTCCCTTCTAAAAAAAAATATACTCAATGCATATCCCCAAATATACATGCTTGTGACTACTCAGGTACTGATGGACGGGCAGCTACAATGTATATTTTTCCAAATGCAGGCTTATACATTCCTATATACTCTATAGTTCCTGAAGACATGTGCACCTGATATCACCAAACAACAAGTATATGTACACACACACACACACACACACACACACACACAAATACACAAAAAACTACTTGTTACCAGAAGTCAAATAAACAAAATCCTAAATTCAGAGATTTGACTCTCTCAAGAAAAATACACACTCAATAAACATAAGTAATATTGCTTCATCCCCAACTTACACAAAAAGCTCTTAGGACTTCCCCAAGCTTTAATGCAATCAGATACACCCTGGTCATAAAAATGTAGCATCCATAACCCTAAAGGACACAAGCAGAAAATCTGGGACAAGTGCCACAGATTGGTATTGCTCCCATTATAGCCTGCTACAACTGTGGCCAAGAGGGATACTACAAAAAAGCATACATTTTTTTTGTCTCCAACTATAGGGTCCCATGGTGATTTTGAGTTTCAAGGACAGGAAAATTAATTTATATGTCTACACTGGAGCCATTTTTTCTGTTCTCTCAAACCCAGGGCTCCTCTCCTCTCACAGTATGACCATAAGGGGAGTGTCAGGAAAGCCTGTGACTGAATATTTCTCCCAAATTCTTAGCTTCTCTTGGGATGATCTCCTCTTCTCACATGCCTTTTTGACAATGCCTGAAAGTTCCATCCCCCTTATAGGAAAAGATATTTTGACTCACCTAGGCACCACACTTCTTATGACACCAGAAGAAAGACTTTGTCTGACCCTAGTTGAAACTGAGAATAAACCAGAAGTCTGGATACCCAGTGGGGAGGGAGGAAGATGCAGCAATAGAACCTGCTCCTGTACAGATCCATCCTAAAGATCCTCCATCCTTTTCTCAACACAAAATTATCCCTGAAACCAGAGACTAAAAAGGGGGTGACAACCTATAATAACATAACTTAAAATGGCAGGGTCTATTAAGACCCTGTAATAGGGGGCTGAGGATATAGCCCAGTTGGTGGAGTGCCTGCCTCACATGCATGAGGCCCTGAGTTCAATCTCCAGCACCACCCCCCGCACACACACACACACATACACACAAAACCCTGTAATAGTCCACATAATACACCCATTAAAAGCCCAGTGGAGAATAAAAATGAGTAAAGGGCCTCAGATTGGTAAATGAGGCAGTGGTTCCCATATATCCAATGGTCCCCAATCTTTATACCTTGTTATCCCAAAATCCTCAAGATTCTAACCGGTTCAGTTTTAGACTAAAAAGAGGCATTTTTTCTGCATCCTGCACCCAAATTCTCAATACCTAGTTTCTTTTGAGGATTCCCTCTGACAAGTGCACCCAATAACCTGACATTTTCTGCCCTGGGGGTTTAAAGACAGCCCCCAATTGGTTGCCCAGGCATTGGCCCAAGTCTTAATTCAATTTAGTCAATCACAAGTTAAGGTCATACAATATGTAGATTACATCTTCCTTTGTGCCCCAACTAAGGAAACCTCACAGCAGGGCACCCAAGCACTACTTGCTTTCCTGGCAAGAAAAAAAAAAGGTTATAAACTTTCACAATCCAAAACCAAACTTTTCCAAATATCTACAAGACACTTGGGCATATAGGCCAAGGTAACCCAGATGTTAGGAGAAGATAGAATATAACCTATTTCTCCCTACCCAGTACCCCCATCAATGCCCCTGTTCAGTTTTAAGTAGCCAGAGTGGTCATGTCCCTTCCCCCTAATGGGTTCCCAAGAAGAACCACTGGCATCAGAATCTGTGCAGGAATCCTGGCTGCAGCTACTAGCAGGATACCTAGCTGCTACCCATGTGCAGGACTTCTGGCTGCCACTCATGTGTTGACCCCCATCTACCAATGTGGATGAGGGCCCACAGTCGCCTCTATCTTGGGACACTATGACCACTGTCATAGTCACCTGCACCTGGAGACACTGCACAAGGTCTGGAGACAGCCACCAACCACAATACCGCATGCCACATGCTGCATCTCTGAACACGCCTCCCAACACCACCACCTGGCACCACCCAACCTGACACTCCATTGCTGAAAACAACCACCTCCATCTTAGGAGACTTTTGTTGTCATCTTGATTTGGTGCAACTCCCAGTTTGGGACACCAGCTGGGGCTTAGGAGCAATGTCAAGATATCTATAGTCCCCAACTCCCCCCCTTTCTTTGACAGCCGCTAACCTTGCACAGTGCTTGCGGCTATGCAGCTGGTCCGTAACTCACAAAACCTTTTCCTGAACTGCCCAATACAAAATACCTCTCCACAACAGGTGTGCAGCACCTAGAGTGCAGCCCACAAGACCTCCAGAGAGAAATGTTCCTGATTGGGAAGTAGAAAGGCAGGGGGTGAGTGAGATATAGTTTAGAGACTAAATTAGAGACCAGGAATGGTGAGGTCTACAGTGGATATAAGGAGATAAGATCAGGTGCCCATATCACACAAGCAGGCCCCAAAGGAGATCCTTGGAGTTTAGTCTCACATTGGGGATGAGCAAATGCTATATCCCATCTCCAGGAGCTCTGCTCCCAAGACAACCCTCCAACACTAATAACTTTCACCATCCCGAGGGTGTATATACCAGCAAACAATAGACAACCCCACCTAATGGATGAGAAGGGAAGCAAGAAAATACTGATCTCCAATTAGTACAATCCTTGTATCTTTCTTCAATATATTTTTTCTCTTTTCTTTTTCTTCTCCCGCCCTCACATACCCAACATTTATGAAACCAAATGCTTTTCATGAATTAGGCTACTGAGGACTGGAATGTCTGAACAGTTTATTACAGTTGTGTTGTATATTCTTTTATCTCCTATTTTTATATTTTTTGAATTTTTTTCTTAATACTTATATTTTTTTTTACTCTCTCTATTGTCTTCCCATTTAGCTCCCAAAATCACTTTCTCTCTCTTCTGCTATTGACCAGCTTCTTTAGATTCCTTTTTCATGCTTCCTAAGGTCTAATAAATCTGTATCTATCTTCACCTCCTTCCCCCTCAACAATGCATCCTACACCTCACCCCTAATTCTTTGTCCACCGTCAGAAACTATAGACCCTTTTGCAAACCTACTCTTTGTATTGTAGATAATAATTGAATTTACCATTTCTGTATATTGGAACAAAACTGTAAGTGTCTTAATTGCATCTATTTGGTTGAAGGCTGTATATGGTTTGTATTGGCATCTCTTAATATTCTTCTCCCCCTTAAAGGAGACATATTGGACACCATAAGCCTATAGGGTAAAAACTGTAATGCCTCAGATCTGCAGTGCTAGAAGGGAAAACACATGAACAACATGAAAAAGCAAGGGAATAAAGTGCCCCCAATAAACCAAAATACTACATTTCTAGAATCCATGGAAAGCACAACAGAAGAAATGACAAATAAGGAGTGCAGGATGTACATAATTAAAATGTTCTGTGAATTAAAGAATGATATAACACAGCAAATACAAGCAGCAAAAGATCATTTTGATAAAGCACTACATATGCAAATACAGAAAGCAAAACATTACTTCAATAAGGAGACAAAGGTTCTGAAAAAAATTAAAAACCAGAAATCCATAAAATAAAACAATAAAGAAAATTTAAAAACTCAGTACAAAGCACCACCAACAGATTAGATCACTTGAATGGTAGGACCCCAGACAATGAAGACAAAATATATAATTTTGAAAATAATGTTGACCACACAGTGAAGATGGTAAGAAACCATGAGCAGAACATTAAAGAATTATAAGATAACATAAAAACACCAAATTTAAGAATTATTGGGATAGAAAAAGGAATAGAGTTACAAACCAAAGGAGTGACAAATCTCTTCAATGAAATAATATCAGAAAAATTTCCAAACATAAAGAATGAATTGGAAAATCAAATACAAGAGGATTACAGGACGCCAAGTGTACAAAAATCACGACAGAGCCACAAAAAGCATATTATAATGAAAATACCTAGCATTAAGAATAAGGAAAGAATTCTAAAAGCCATAAGAGAAATGAATTGTATATATATAGGAGGAAACCAATTAGGATATCTGCACATTTTTTTAACTCAGATCCTGGAGGCTAGAAGATCCAGGAAAAACATATACCAACCTCTCAAAGAAAACAGACACCAACCAAGAATCTTATATCCAGCAAAATTAAGCCTTAGATTTGAAGAAGAAATAAAAACTTCCCAAGAAAAACCAAACTTAAACTAATTTACAACTAGTTTAACTTCATTACAGAACATCCTCATGGCAAAATATTCCATGAGGAAGAAATGAAAAACAACAATGAAAATCAGCAAAGGGAAGTACTACACTAAAGGAAAAACCAATCAAAGGAGAAACTAAGCCAAGTTTATTACAAAAAAATTAAACAAAAATGAAGAGGAAGACAAATCATTTCTCAATAATAATCCTGAATGTTAATGGCCTAAACTCACCAATCAAAAGACATAGACTTGGTATGGGGTTGTGGCTCAGTGGTAGAATGCTTGCCTAGCACGTGTGAGGCACTGGGTTCGATTCTCAACAACACACATAAATAAATGAACAAAATAAAGGCCTATCAACAACTAAAAATATATTTAAAAGAAACACCTAGACTGGCAGATTAGAGTGCCCTCTCTCCCTCTCTCTCTCCCCCTCTCTCTCCCCCTCTCTCTCTCCCTCTCTCTCTCTCTCTCTCTCTCTATATATATATATATATATATATACACACACACACACACACACACACACACACACACACACACACACACACATACATGCACAGATGTTTTCTTTGAATGTGTTTGTTATACCTTTAATCAAGGCTTGACTCTGTCCACCAATTTCATTAGAACAATTTTACTTTAATTTTACTTTCTCTTTCTCTCCCTGTTTGTAATATATGGCATACTTTCAGTTGATATACTTTAAAAACATGTATCATGAATAAACCTAGACTGTAATATTGAGGGGAAAGAATCCACTCCCTTGATGCTGTTTCTGGAAATTCAGGTAATTAGTATCACTTCCCTCCAAAAAATAATATGGCAGACAGATTAGGTGTGACACTGCCAAGGGCCACCCTGGGTGAAGACATAAAAGCTCTAAAGGAAGCAGACTGGGTGTTTGCCATTACTTCAAGGTTTCCCGATTGGGTGGAAGTGCTTCTGTTTTCTGAAGCTTTTCAGATATACTCAGACATGTTTTTTTTGTGTGTTTCTTTGCTCAGCAATCAGTATTAGCCTAAGGATTTATAACAATAATGGACAGATGGTAGGACAGAAGGACATTTAACTGTTCCTTTCCATGGCCAGTCTGCACAAATTGAATTTGAGCTAGTTGGATTATATGTGCATGTAGAGTCTAGCCATTTTGAAGGAGTGCAAAACTGATTGCATGGGGTTAGGGCTGAAGTTCAGTGGTAAAGCACTGCCCAAGATTGTACAAGAACCCTGAACATATCTTTGTCTAGAAAATAAGGCTTACTATCAAAATCTTACCTCCGTCATTCATTACAATAAACCATTATTATAAAAACAATTGTAGAATTATGAGAAACAGCATTATCACACTGTCCTTTATATCACTATTTCAAAAAAATAGAAGAAACACACCAGATTTAATATCAATGACATGAATGAAGACTGTGGGAAACAATGAGCATATTAGATAAGTGAAAGAAAAGCTGAAGAAGCATGTTTTTAGTGTCTGAGTTTCCTGTTTTGCCCCTTTTTTTTAAAAAGGCTTGAGTTGGTGTTGAATACCTCATGAACACCCAAGTGTGTGTTTTGAAGATTTGAATGGATGAAAGAAATATTCTGTTCATAAAATTCAAGCCACACTGCTTAGAGAATTGGCTTTTTATACCCATGATTGTGTGACTGATGAGAACCCTGGCTAACTGGTCATGGCCAGCAGGGGAAGGAAACAGAGATAATTGATGAGGAGTTGGAATAGAGTTGCATCTGTCAAGCCACTTACCCATAAATCTGAGAAACTATTTCAAAATGGCCCAGAGGCACACACCACTTATGGCCCCACTGAATTCTGTGAAGGGAATTTAAGTTCTTCTATACCTGCCCGAGCTCTTCATGGAATGTCTTCCCAGTCCTACCCAGGCCTGCTGCACTAACCCCCAATCCCCAAAGAATGTCTTGACCCCTCATTTCACTGCTGTTTACATTCAAACTTTGCATAGTTATAGTAGGACCCTGAGCATCTGCTATAGCCAGTTGATGCTCTGGGTCCTCTATTGATGTTTCCCACTTGGGAAACTGCAAGACTCTGTGTCCAGTGTCCTAGCCTTTAGAATGAGGTGAGTCTGGAGGGTCAGGAGCTTGTCATCATGCTTCCAGTTGCTTTGTAAAACCTTAGGAATTTGAATGGAGTAATTCTCTGTGGTCAACTGATTGAGCAGAAGTAGAGGAGGGAAAGAGCCTCAGATGATGCACTTGACATGGCTCAGGAAGCCCAGGGAAAGCTAAAATTGCTCATGGGGAAGAGGGCTCCTAAGACACAGGTCCAGAAAATTGGGGCCTAACCCCATGTGATGGAGATTAGAACCTACTTTTTCTTCTAATAGAGAGTCTCTGGTTTGATTCCTAGATCCTTGATCCATTTTGAGTTAACTTTTGTGCATGGTGAGAGATAGGGATTCAATTTCATTTTGTTGCATATGGATTTCCAGTTTTCCCAATTTCCTTAATAAGACACCTATAGCACAAGAATTAAAACAAAAAATCAACAAATGGGATAAATTCAAACTAAAAGTTTTTTCTCAGCAAGAGAAATAATATGTGAGGTGAATAGGGATCCTACATCCTGGGAACAATTTTTTACCCCTCACACACCAGGTAGAGCTCTAATCCATAGGGTACACAAAGAACTCAAAAGCTAAATAGAAAAAAAATTTTAAAAAATCAACCAATCAACAAATGGGCCAAGGACTTGAACAGACACTTCTCAGAAGAGGATATACAATCAATCAACAAATATACGAAAAAATGCTCATCATCCCTAGCAATCAGAGAAATGCAAATTAAAACTACTCTAAGATACCATCTCACTCCAGTAAGAATGGCAGCCATGATGAAGACAAACAGTAACATATGCTGGCAAGGATGTGAGGGAAAAGGTACACTCATACACTTGTGCTGGGACTGTAAATTGATGCAGCCAATTTGGAAAGCAGTATGGAGATTCCTTGGAAAGCTAGGAAAGGAACCACCATTTGACCCAGCTATTCCTCTTGGACTATACCCAAAAGACATAAAATCATCATACTACAGGGACACAGCCACATCAATGTTTATAGCAGCACAATTCACAATAGCTAGACTGTGGAGCCAACCTAGATGCCCTTCAATGGATGAGTGGATAAAAAAAAATGTGGCATGTATACACAATGGAATATTACTCAGCACTAAAAAATATTAAGATCATGGCATTTGAAGGGAAATGGATGGCATTAGAGCAGATTATGCTAAGTGAAGTTAGCCAATCCCAAAAAAACAAATGCTGAACGTCTTCTCTGATATAAGGGGGGTGACTCAAAATGCGGAAGAGAGTATGGGAAGAAGATTACCTTTACATAGGAAAGAGGGGTGGTCATAGGAGAAACCAAAAGGAGTATGATGTATTAATTCAAAAATGGCAAGGATAGTGAAAGTGAGAAGCAAATGTTATGTAAATAAAGGAGGTTAAGATCCGAGAGGTGATGACATAGTTGGTTCATTATCATTACAGAAACATCAACATAGATGACTACAATCTGCAGACTAGCTCACTCTAAAATGCACAAGTGCACCCAAGGGAACAGAAATGATTCCAATAATTACCTTAAACAGAGTTAAATAATTTGAGTTTGAAAGAGCTGCTAATTTATTTAGAACTATTTTAAATTTTACCAGTAAAATATTAAACCAAAGGGATTTTTTATCTATTACTTATTTTGATCTTATTTAATATTTATTAATTGTTTGATCTATTACTTATTTCTAGAGAGTAATACATTTATTACTCACATATTCTGAATGAGCTTGCATCAATAACTAGGAGTAATTCAATAAAATTCATCATTGAAAAATGAAATGGCAAATGTGTTTAAATTTGAGAAAGCCAATTTGGGGCAATTGATGATAATTAAGATCTTTTACTGGGATGGGGTCTACTAGATTCATAAATATATAAAATGGAGCCTTGAAAACACTAAAAGTTAAAGATCAGAGATAGGATGTGAACAGCCAACAACAAAAAAATAATAAGATTAGGTGAGCAATGCATAAGTAAGTGACTGACACTGTGGGAGTGTGTATATTCACATGTGTGCAAATGTAAAAGCACAATTAAGGTTACAAAAAAATTGTAATTTTTTTCTTTCCTCTTTTCCTCTACTCCTTACAATCATCAGTATGTATTCTCCATCTTTATTCCCCCCATAAAATAAGAATTTAGAATCTTATGAGTTGATATTTACGTTATAGAAAATTTCGAAAAAGGCCTTGAATTACAAAGAGTAAATACTGGAAATAGACTACCAAGCAAATTTCGCTCTCTGACAAGTTTTAGGGAGGAGCAGAAACTTCTCTGCCACCATCTTGAGCAGATTCTGCCTGAGCAAAGAGTTCCCATGGTTAACCGTTTCTGAAAGCATCAATCCAAAGCAAACTGTGCCTACTTATGAAGCAGGACTTTTTCACCATTCATATGAAGCTCAGGAAAATGAGGTTTCTTTAAGCACAATTAGATTTGATGTCCTGAACTTGATATAGTTCCAATAACACCTCCAACTGTCTCCTCCCCAAGGAGCACCAAAAATGTTGTTGGCAGGCACTTTTTCCAACTTAATTAATACTTTTGACTGTATAATCTTCAAAATATTTAGTTCTAAATTTAATAAAAGCACTTGCCTTGTTTCCAAAAATTAACACATTTGGTTGACTTCACTCTTCCTGTTGCTGAAACAACAGTAATTAAATCACTGCCAAGCATAAAGTGCTCTGTAGGAGCCTCAGTGATGGACAGCCACTACCGGAGTTGAGCATGGTAAAACACATGTACACGCTCACACACAAACTCACTGAAATGCAAGGCGGCCCATTATTCCTGGAATGCATGGAGCAGGCTGCTCTCGAGGGAGTGGGGCAGGCTCTGGGTACCCCAGTTGACCGACTTTTCCAAGAGCCATCAGCAGCTGGTCCTTTCTGCTTCCTTGGACCAGCCTCAGGGTACTCCCAGGTGAGGACTTTAAGTCGGCTGGGCTCAGGGCTGGGTGGTACCCAGGTGCGGCGCCGCGACCCTAGCCAGCTGTGTCCGCTTCCCACCCCTCTTCTAGCAGCCCTCGCCTTTGGGCGATAGCTCTGCCGCCGCCTTGTCTCACACCCCGCACTACCCGCCTCATGCTGGTGCACACTTACTCCGCCATGGAGCGCCCCGACGCGCAGAGGTTGGCGGGGCCCATCTGTCCTCTTGGCCCCAGGCAGTCTACAGACCAGCACCACCGCTCTACCACATGCCAGCGGCAGCAGCGCCGCCCGACTTCCCGCCGGCCGACTTCTTCCCGCCGCCCGACTTCCCGTCTATTAACTACATTATGTTTGTACACTAAAGAATCTGTTCCCATTACATGTACTATCTGTGAGAAAATTTGATTTGCTTTATTAAGGTTTGCTGTATCCAATGTTATTTGGTCATCCTGTCTTTGTAACTGGTCTACAGTATGCTCAATCTGGTTTTGAAGTTCCCTCATATGTTCCAATTGTATGTCTGGTTTATCCTCATCTTCATCAAATAATATACTAGTTTGTAATGTGTGTTTCATATGTATCTGCTGATTTGAGAATGCTGTTATATTTTTACATGAATTAATATGTAAATTCAACTTCCATGTGTTGGATACCATATGGCATCTTGCTTCATGGGTTGTTTTACATTCACCAAAACATATATTGGTGTCAGGATATCCAGAGTATTAATATTAATAATCCTCACTCTGGGAGATTCTGTCAGATGTGTCTTGTGTAGTTGTCATTGTATTGTAGGGCATATGTATTTACAAGGATAAGTTATGCTAAAGGTATTAGGTGAACAGACTGCAAAAGATTATTTCCCAATTGTATTACTTCTTCTTGTGGGTCAATTATATGACATTAAATATATGTAACTAATGATGGTTAATATGTCCTAAGTATAGGTAAGTCGATGTGCCAACTGGTATCACTGACTCCTCTGGTAGCATTGTTCCATGTAGGATAATGCCTGATCTTAGTGATTTATGAAAGTGTTTCCTATTTTCCTGTATAGTGTGCATCCATGATATGCTGTGTATGCATCTGTGAACAGAATTTTTAGTAAAGATAATTTACAAAGTGCAGCATGTGTCTCTAATGGGATCTAGTATAATTGTATATGAGTTTGATTGTTCACCTTGTCCTGTATTCAGCAAATGTTGTAAGTCTGCTCTGGTCTGTTCTTATAACAGTTCCAATTGTGTACATTCATATTTGAATGCTATTATGTTCATTTTCTTATTCATTTTCTGTATAAAAGCATCATAATATTGTTTGGGGCTGTTAGTGTCTGAACTATACTTTGCCTCTGTAGTTAAGCTTGATGTATAATTTCTGTTATTGTATATAAAGATTTAGAAATCATTTTTATTCCATGAATTTCTTTGTCTCCAATGTGTTCCAGGGCTGTAATTCTAACATCCAAGTTCTCTATGTTTTGCATTAACAATTTCTCCTAATGCTAGTCCAGCTATATCGATCCATTCTAAAATCTCTCTTGTTCTCCTAATGTGTGGTCTCTGTATTGTTGGAATGTGCCATGTTGTATCCTGATGGTATCTCCTATATAGCTCCTTAGCATGTGCCATGTTGTATCCTGAGGGTAGCTCCTTAGCATATATTGCTGTGTCAATAGTTAATGTGATCCTCTGAATTATGGGATTTACAATTACTTGTAGAGAAATTTGTATTTTGGTATTATATAAGGTGCTCTGGTGACTGTGATTAATCTTGGACTTTCTCTATATAGTTTCACTCCTGAAGGGTAATGTGCTGTAAATAGTAGCATTTATACCTCCTCTGTCAATTATACATGGTTGGAGGTGTTCCTTGATATAACATCTTTCAAAGGACATAGGTAATACATGTTCCTTTCCTTGCCATGATCTTTTGGTAATTAAATATCTGTTAAATAGAGGTGCATAAACAACAAAATTATATTGAATTAATTCCCATGGCTTATTCCATTGTGGTAGTAGCATATAGAAATGGTATGGCATATTAATATGATCTACTCTATATTGTGCTACCCTATCAAAATTCATGCCTGCTGTTTTCCACCATGATAAAAGCCTTTTATCTTCTTCTTTTATCTTATACCTGGCGTAGAAATAGGTGTATTCATTTTTATATTCCATAGTGATTCCATCAGTATGTCTGGTGTTTCATAATCATCTATCCATACAGCTCCTACTTATTTTAAGTTTATGGTCTGATCCTTTGTCTGGGTATGGTATTATGCATGGTTGGTTGTCTGTTTTTATGTCTAAGGGAGTTTTAAAGTCTAATGTGTTGTACATGTTTATTGCAGGTATTTGGTCACACATAAAGAATACAGTTAATCTGAATGTGCATTTATTGTCATCTATACTATAGGATGTATTCATGAGTCTTTTTACTTTCATTAGTTCTTGAAAAGACATGACCAACATTTTGTTATATGTCCGGGTTTCTGTTTGGGGATCATATTGTGGGCTACATGGTGTTATTAATGATGCATTAGGAAGTACGATATAGTCAAAGAATGCTTCTAGATTATTTTCTAGAAGCATGGAGTGTGGCTTAGGTAAGTCACAATGTGTACCATTGTGTGTTCATGTGTGTGTCCAATTCCATGAAACATTATAAGTTAAGTATTCTGTTGTATAGTTTATTAAGTTGAATTTTATACATGCTGATGCTAATGTATAGTTTTCCTTCTTATCCTTGAAAAGATATTATTTATTATCATAATGTGAGAAATTATTGAAATGTGTGAATGTGGCATCTTATGCTATTTTTTAAAATAAATTATATTTGGTATCTATAGCTTGAAGTACGTCTCCAAATTTGTTTGCTTTTATATTCCTATACATAAATAAATTCTTGATTGTAATTAAAGCAAGAATATCCTAAGAATGCTTGTGAAGTTTCTCTTGTATAAGGCTGTACTTCAGGGTGTCTGAGGATAGAAACTGTGCAGTGTACCTGTCAATGAGCATTGTTTTGAAGCAAAGGTAATCCCAATGTAGGCATCTCTGTTTTAGAGATGACCAAATTTGTTTCACCATTTTATAAGGCTGAGGTATGGGATCTGTAATAATTATAGGAAATGTATATGTTCGTGTACCTAATATTAATATGTCTGACCATGTCTCAGCTGTTGGAAATGAGCCATTATCTATCTTAAAAACTGATGTCCCATGTAATAAGTCAAATTTACCATAGTATGGGAGATTAGGAAAATCTATTACACACCATACTGTTGTATTTTCATTATAATTCCCTGGAATGAAGTTCCATACATCTTCAAGACATGTGAACATAAATGCTGAATGATTGTAATGATGGAATTTTTTCTCAGAATAATATGGTTTGATTATGTAATTGGTTTGTGTAGGAGGTTCTTAGGGATTATCCCCATTGGGGTATGTGTATATTAAAATGCATTGCTTGTTACTTATCTCTATACACGAGGTTTGTGGGAACATAGGTGAAAAGAAAAGTGATAGGAATTTTAATTCTGTAGCCCATTTGCATAAAATATAGGTTTTTGTGTAATGTGTTCATATATGTATGTTGCCTGTGTTCCATTAGGTCTGAATTCTGTGAGTAATTTTGGATTTAAGTGAAGTGAAGTAGAAGGGGTAAATGGCCTCCAGGGAAGTTAAGTTTCTATAATATTCAATGTATGTACATCTTAAAGGGT
Organism: Ictidomys tridecemlineatus; assembly: GCF_052094955.1. Taxonomy (NCBI): domain Eukaryota; kingdom Metazoa; phylum Chordata; class Mammalia; order Rodentia; family Sciuridae; genus Ictidomys; species Ictidomys tridecemlineatus. The sequence goes on along the minus strand of NC_135489.1, from coordinate 87,265,581 downwards.
CTGTGTCAGTTAAATCTCTGTGTGTCAGTGGTGGAAATGCTTTGGTAGTTTTATAGTATTCATCACAACTAAGATGTTGATACATGTCTGTTCTACAATGAGCAAATTTTGAGAAAAAGGCTTTAGTTATGAGTGTCTGAACAAATTGTATCTCTCCCTATCTACCAACAGTCCCTTTAGATGCTTTTTTAGTCATGATTCTCCAAATTATTCCAGTCTTCAACTTTTATCCAATTCTAAAGTCTCATTAATAATTTCTGGCCCTTCAGTATCCGTGTATTTGTTTTATAGCTGATAACATTGGGTGACATTGGTTCTTCTGTCTGTCCCAAATTTTCCTCTTCCTATCTCTTAAGAGTAACAAGTCATTTGCTATGGCACTCAGATAATTCTGGGTCATCTCTTTATCTCAAGACCCTTTACTTTGTTACAAATGCAAAGATAATATTTTCCTTAACAGTGTAATCTGTATGGGTTTCAGAATTTGGACATGGAGACTTCACATTGAAAGCCACCATTTCATCCACTCCATGTGAAACATGCCTGTGTGCAAGGACATGGAAGCTGCCTATAGGTTGTTGATAAAGTAAACTGACCACAATGAAAACCTGTACCTAATGGTAAGTTTATGAAAGGCTTATGTGGAAGTGTTGTAAACAATAGGAAATATTTCCCAAAGCAATCTTTATGCCATATTCATTGTATCTTTGTAGAATTGCTCATTTAGCTCCTATCTGCATCTCACCTCTTCCAGCCTGCAGCAACAGCTGTCTAACTCCTCCTCCTATTTCCCTATAATAAAGGCCTCACACTATACTCACTGTTATGCTTTGAGCACCTTCCAAATTTCTGTCTTTATATAACAAAGACATAATGAGATAAACCGTGGATATGCTGAAGTCGTAAAAGAATAAATTATATTTATTTATTTAATAACACTTAAATAGTGCTTGCTATATACTGAATTAGGCTAAGAACTTCTAAATATTAATAATACTAACTTGACCCTCAAAAATTATCTTCATTTCACATATGAGTTGTTCTGTGCATTGAGATAGGGTGGGTTTAGTGTCTTGTGCAAAGTTGCAAACTCAGTAATGGTATGAAAGTAATGGAGAGGCAAGTTCAAAGATCAAAAACATGGAGGTCAAATATCAACTATTAGTTGTAAAATATAAGAGGATAGATATAGATGTATTTGTAGTTTCCTAACATTCACATTAGAGTAACATTAATCAGTGAGATTATGGGCTTCTTAATAGTCCAGAAGGGACCCTCTGTTCAGGAAAGCTTCTTAGAAAATAAGCCATAGACTAAGTCATTTTTGTCTTGGGTCTCCTCAAATCCCTCATCAGTGAGCCTCTCTTACTCTTCTGGACCCAACTGAATAAAGGTGGACAGGAGGCTGAAATATAACCTTATCTCTCCATATGGGAGCATGTGAAGTAAAGAGCACATTTTCCCATCTCTTTCCCTGAGCTTACACTCCTCCTTTGCTTTTGTTGCAACTTTTCATCACTGCCCTGAAATGAATTCCCATATACTCAGATTAGATTCCTGAAAGTTTTAGTGGCATGGTATTATTTTTATTTTTAAAGGAAAAGCTTGTTGATAAAAGGTGGTTGTTTTCAATTTTAAAATTTATATAACATGAAAAGACCTGCTTTCTCATATTTTCTTATACTGTTATCTTACTGATTGTTTTTATTGATCATAATAGTTAAGGGATAAATAAATCTTTATGATTCCTTATTCACAGCTCTGAACTTCATAAGGAAACTTCATGAATTCATTATTTTTGTTTTAGATTACTTATCTTACAATGTTATTATGAATAAACTTGTTTTTAGATGAAACAAACACCAAATTCATTTGTAATGTATTTTATATAATATATTTAACAATTTTACACATAATTATAAAATATATTAATATAGGGCCTAAAAAAAGACAAAAAAACCAAAGGAAAATTCTCACTTTGAGGCAAAGAGGAAAGAATTGTAAAGATGAAAAAGCTTTGTTGCACATAGTTTCAGAACAACTCAAACAATGAACTGTTGAACCCAGATTTTGCAGAGTTTTTTAAGACATATCTATGCTAAAATGGCTGTTATTCAATACATACTTGTTGAATGAATGGCTAATAAATAATAATAAATTACTTTTGAAACAGTCATGACTTCCTACGTGGAATGCCTTTTTCTGACCTTCCATACTTATCCCTCAGGTCTCACCTTGAATGTCACCTTATCTGAAAAATATTCTTGGCATTACTTATCCCTCAGGTCTCACCTTGAATGTCACCTTATCTAGAAAACATTATTGGCATTATACTCCTGTATAAAAATGGGACAGAGACAAAGGAAGTACTGTGTTCCTAGATGTACCATAAAGGGATGGCCTCTGTTCCTAGCTCTCTATTATATATAAACAACCCTCTGTAATTAGCTCTACACAAAATTTAGCATAATTTCACCTAAGTAAGGTTTAATGCAGTTTTAAATCTTCAGTAGATACTTTTAAATGCACATTAACATTTGATTTATATTGTTAAAATCAACATACTAATGTTGCTATTTTTAATTTCCCACAGTTTAGAAAATACTTTTATTTAAGATTGTGGGTTTAAAAGTTCTGTGGTTAAATGAATTATTTATTTTCAGCTTTATGGGATGCTTTTTTGTGAAAGTAAGTTGCCCTTGTGTTCTTGGCCACAGTTCCCTTTCTCCCTGTTAATACAGCAATTGCCATCAGCTGCTTCCCCAAAGCTAAAGATGTCATAAAAGGTTTTTGAAATTTAAAATGTATGGAAATTGAAAGTTAATGTTATATAGGGAAAAGTAAATTTGTTATGTGGGCAAAATATTTCTTTAGATGTGGGGCTTCCATAAAAACCTGTGTTAATAATTGTGCAGATACACAAATAATCTTATTTTTTCATTTCTATAAAAGAAGCTGGGCTGGAATGAGATGAACATCACTACCCTAAGTGCATGTATAAAAAAGACATGAGTAGTGTGAATATACTTTATATGCAAGCAGAGAGATGAAAAATTGTGATGTACAAATGTAATATCAATTATAATGAATTCTGTTGTCATATATAACAGATAAGAATAAAAAAATTTTTAAAAAAGCTGAAGGGATTTGGATATACTATCACCATTAAGATCATTTGAAGCAAGTTTCATTAGTTTTATATTTACTTGTTATTCAAATAAAAATGTTAATCAGAAAAATTTTTAATTCATTAATACTGTTATTGGAATTCAAAATTGATAGAGGTCTAGGGGCTTGAAAAATTAATCCTGAATTTAGTGCCATAATACTCTCTTCTTTGGAGGGAGTTTTTCATAGCACTTCAGTGACTTCTAGGCCAACATATTTATTTGTATATTTGGATAAGGCCTAGATAATATATTTACCCAAGACCATTCAGCCACCAGTGGCCGTGCTTCCTCATGCACATTGGAAAATAGGAAAGAATGTCTAAAGTTCACACTGAAGGAGATCCATCCAAGGGAGCCCACACTCCTCACAGCAACACCCATTTCAACTAACAAAGCTTAGAGGCTGGCTCTCAAGAAACTATTAGGCCAGCACACCTCCATGTTTGTGGAAGGTTTGCCCTCTACCCTAGTTTAGCACTCTTCTCCACTTCCTTCATCATGGTGAGCTCCTGAGCATTACCCATTCCAGATATGCCATTGCAGATATCCTCCTCCTTCTAGCTATAATTGTCTAATTTTTGATAATGACAATTTTATGTCATTATTTGCAATGGCTTTTGAAAGTATTTTTGTGTTATCACCTGGTTCACATGCACATTCTATGAATATTCAAATTTTATGGTCTATGTATTCTCTAACATTAACTCTATTAAATATTGACTACTAATCCTAATATTATGTTAAAAATAAGTCTAATATAATGGGAATACAGTTAGATCAAATGAGGTTTTATGTATCATTTGTCTTTCCATTATCAATGGTATAGTTATATAACTAGTCACATATTCATTATAATATGTATCCATGTATCCTCAAATTTAAGAAATGCATAATATCATGACTCTCATTACAATCTACCCAGGGTCAGAACGTGTATATATATATATATATATATATATATATATATATATATATATATATATATTCATATATATTTTCACATGAACATTCTTATGAGTACTCTAATGTTGGAAGATACAAATTCCCTTATCAGAACACAAACCATAAAAGTTGGCTGAACTGAAGATTAACCTAGTGTGATAACCATATTTAAACAATTTTTTACATAAGAGCATGTAGTATAAAATCAATATTTATGTGGACTTTGAATGATACATATTCAATTATCAAAGGCATATTTCATATCTATTATTATATACTCATGTATATGATATATGTACAATCTACAAATATGAGTAACATTATACACTAACCTGAGTTATTACATGTACATTTAAATGGCTTTTCATGCAAATTTTCAATAGTTCAATTTCAGGAATATTCATATTTCCTGATATTCTTATTCATTCCTTTATGCTTGCAGTAACCTTTATAATATTAAATACTAACCTTAATATTACCACTGTAACTATACCTAATTTAGCACAAATCCATATATATTCATATGAGATTTGATGTGTATTTTGACTTATAATTTTAATTAAAAATGGTTAAATTAGTATATATTGATTATATTGTATATCCATTCCTTCCAAGTTCAAAACTTTGTATTCGTATGATTCACTTTAAATCATTTCTTGTTTTAATACATATCTAGTCATCCATATTTTTCTACTCTGTTTGACATGAATATTCTTATAATTATACATGGTTTTCAAAATATATATTTATTTTCTTTTTAAATAATATTTTATTTGTTTATTTTTAGGTGGTCCTGAGGATCAAACCAGGGCCTCACACATGCTAGGCAAACACTCTACCACCAAACCACAACCACAACCCTACATATTCATTTTCTACAAAAATTTCAAACAAACTCAATATGTAATAGTAACCCTGATATTACCACTACACCTATAAATAGTTTGAATTAATTAATTTTCATGTATATCAGATTCCATATATATTTTAAAATGTAATTTCATTCATCCATGTTGAATTTCCATAAATATTTTATATATTCGTTATATGATATATTTATGCATCATCTAGTTAAAAATTGGTATTCATAGAACTCACAGTACAACTTTTTCTATCTAAAAACACTAATTTATAGGATTTCCAAACATTTTCACATGTATAGTAGAATAAATACTCATGTTACCTAATGCACACATTTATTTAATAATAGTAAATTACTGACACAATATTCAGAACTAACCTTGAACTGATGTTTATACCAAAACCTAATCTTAAATAAAAGCATGTATGGCTATAAACATACATGGTTATATTCATAAATATATTGAAATTTCAATGATATTTTTGCATATATATTTTGTGTCTTTGTAATATTATATATATTCTGCTATTCCCAATTTAAAAACATTCATGATCATATAACTCACATGATACTTTTCCCTATCTCAGAACTTAAAGATGTATATCTGTTCTCAAACATATTTTCTCCTGTACATCCTTTTGAGTTCTGTATGCTGACATTCACATTCAGAATCTAACACAAACCCTACTGAAAACGAAAATCAATACTAATCTTAAACTCATTCTTCTTCCTAAATCTACATTTGAAACCTACAAACTGAATGTTTCAGTGGATTTTGACATGCACATTCAGTACACTTTCATATATTATCATATATTATTTGACTTCTATGGGACATCCATGCAGCCCCTAACTTAAAAAATAAGTGTCTAAATTACATACCTAATAACCTTCTATGTTTCAGATCTTACATATTTGTATGTTTTCATACATATTTTCACCTATACATTCTTATGAGTATTCATGTTTCCCCATACCAATATTCTTCCACTAAAGTGACTCCTAACCCAAACAAAAATGGCATGTTAATCCTAACCTTACTCCCTTACCTAAATCTAATTTCATGAATAAAGTTGTTTTTCCAGTACTGGTATGTAGGGGACTATACACCTGCTGAGAACCTCAAAGGTAGATGCCAAAATGATCTCTGGGGAATATTAAGGTTGCTCTGTAGGCTCTAAGATGCCTAATGTCATCTTCCAGGACAAAAAAAAAAAACATGGTCAGAATGAGGGGATGTGTCTGAAGCAACCCAGGAAAGATGGACAAAACCAGGCCTGTCAGGATACTTGATGCCAGGTGCGTTGGTGTAACTGTCAACTTGTGAAAATGCCATAGGAAGATGGGTGCAGCCTCCATCCCATGAGGCCCTTGGAAACACCTGGTAGGAGAAAGTGGTTGCCAAGGAAGTGACCTCACTTCACTTCTTTGAAGGTAGTGACCCCACCCAACTTCATTGTTGATGGAACTCTCTGAACTTGGAACCCAGGTAGCTAGGCACCCAGAGCCACACACAGTACCAGTCTGCTTACTTGTTTGGACTCAACAAGTGCAGAGTTATACTTTCTTGATATCTACTGATCTGTGGATTGGCAAATTCCAGGAAAGCACCAGGAAGGGCCCTTTCCTGAGAATGAAAGTACTTGATCATCACTGGGTCATGGCAGCTTCATTGAGTTTGCTCAAGGAGACCAGAGGTGAGACAGGACAGGCCATTGAAGGTGATCATAGTTTAACCCACCATCAGATGACATTTTGGATAGATGCAGAAGTTCAGGGTATGTCTTGGTATGTTTTTGTAAATATGTTTGAATTTGTGGTTTTTGTCTCATATTCCCTGAGAATATGGAGGGAAAAATCATTTATTTGGTATTTAATTGAGTGTATAGTGGTGAGTCATGGAACTGTGGACAAAGAATGGTTACTGTAAATATGAACAGGAATATGGTTTCACAAAGTAATTCAGGCCCTTAATTAATATGCCTGCTTTTTAAAGGTATATGACCAGACAACAAAGTTTTCCTCTGTCTTCTTGTCCATGTTGTCTGATATTTCAACAATTTTATTTTCCATAGCACTTCATTTTCCTTCTACTATTCCCTTCAGATTGAAATGAATGGAAAAAGTGATCCCCTTCTCTTTTTCCTATAAGCTCTACACATGAATTGGACTTTAGTTTCTGTGCCTGTCATTAGTTATGACAATTTAAATGGGGGACTTAAGTCCATCCTGAAAGGTTTGCCAACTTTAGACAGTGGCTAATCTCAGATAAAATTTAATAACACCATTAGAATTTAACTACTTTAAAAATATAAGCATATTTCATTCAGTCATTGTTTTCTTCCTAATTTTTAATAATGTAAAATTTGACTCAGGTATTTTTGTATGATGCTGTTCTCTTAAGAATAGTATAATCTTACAGGGATGGGGTTGTAGCTCAGTGGTAGAGTGCTCACCTAGCATATGTGAGGCCCTGGGTTGGATCCTCAGCATCACATAAAAATAAATATAAATAAAGGTATTGTGTCCAACTACAAGTAAAAAATAAGTGTTTTTAAAAAAGAATAGTATAATCTTAACATTTCCCTTTCTAGCAAAAACTTAAACAGGAAATTTAAAAAGTAAATTGTAAGTAAATGGCTATTACTTTTATTTTTATTAATGCATTATAATTATACATGATATAAGGGTTGATTTTTACATAATTTTACAAGCATAGATTATAATTTGTTTCAATTCAGTCCCTAGTACTTCCCCCTTCTCCTCTTCCCTTCCCATTTCCTTTCCTCTATTCTACAGTAGGTCTTTCTTCCTATTTATTTATAGATTTCTATAAATTTAGAAAATACATATAAGAAATACAATACAAATTATACAAAATCTAAACAGTGAAGAATATCTTAATATTACAATTAACATTTCTATCTATATTTATATAAAATGCTTCTATATAAAGTAGTTTTTACAAAAAAAAACCCCACAAAAACTTATATTATACATATTATTTTGTATTTGCATTTCTTTGTGTAATATCTTTCTGAGTCCTCATTTCACTTAGGTACCATTCTATGTGATAATATAGGAAGTGTGTTTATAAAATATTACAAACACTGTCTGGAACATAATAAGCAATCAAATGTCATTTGTTTTTGTAATCGCCTTATCATAAATATGAAATTTGTGTTGCTGTTTTCCTATTTGTAAAACTTTACTTTGAAACAATCTCAAATATACAAAAAATGTAAGATTAGTACACAGAATATTTCTTTTGATTAAGTCATTTTGAACAAGTTGATAGTACAGTGCCTTTCAGCCTAAAATTCTCTAGTGCCTATAAATGAGAACATTCTCCTTAGATAACCTGAATTCACCCATCAAATTCAGGAAATTAACATTAATACATCACTAAACTCTGATCAAAGCTAATTTCATATTTTTCCCAATTATCCCCAAAGAGTTCTTGACAACAAAAAGTTCCAGTTTAGAATCCTGTATTACATTTAATTGCAATGTCTCTTTATTATCTTCCATTTGGGACACTTACCAATATTTTCTTAACCTTCATGACCTTGACACTTTTGAAAGCTGCGGGCCATTATTTTGTAGAATGTCTCTTCACTTTCTGTTAGTCTTTTGTTGTTGTTGTTGTCTTATTGGGGATTGAACCCAGGGCCTTGTGCATGTGAGGCAAGCACTCTATCAACTGAGCTATATGCCCAGTGCTTCTGTTAGTCTTAAAGGTCCATCATGATCATATTTGGATTTTGTTTCTTCAGGAATTGCACAGGTTATCTGGTCTTTTCAATGCATCCTATCAGTTGGCACCTGATTTTAATTTGTCTCATACTGACAAAAACTTGATTATGGTGGTATTGGTCAGATATCTCTAATGCTATTTTTTCTTCTCTTTCTAGTTAGCATTATTTATGGGTCAATAAGGAGTATTTTGGAATATTCCTCATCAAACTTTTAATATTTCATGTAATTATTTCTATGAGTATGGAGTCAGCCTCATTCAAAGAGTTACAATGTTATTTATTTTGGTGCCAAATGCTCTCAGATTTGGCCAGTCCGAGGCCCTTTCAACTTGTTTCTGTGTAGTTTAAACATGTATCTATCATTGTTCTTAACCTCTAAGTTCATTTTGTACTTTTTCTGTACAAAATGAACTTTTTTTCTGTACTTTTTTGTACTTTTTCCCTTAGCAGAGAATGGTTTCTGGAACCAAAATCTGTGTACTACAAGTACTCATTGATATTTGGGGTATTGCTGCTCCTAAGCCCAATTGGTCGAAGAGTTAGGGAACATACCCATATACATATTAATATCTGTATTTCCAAATGTTTATACATGGAAGACCATGAGTTCTTTCTAATACCTCAAGTTCTAATTCAAGACCATTCTAATTTTTTCTTTTTTCATATTTTCACTTCTCAATAACTAACATTAAAAAATGTGCTTCCCAATATTTGACTGGTTCTGATGTAGGCCAACAATACTCTGTTAATGCACTCTTGCCCTCCACCTCTCTGAATACCCTCCTTACTCTTGGCCTCCAATAGTCTATGCCTGGCTGCAGCTGCCAGCTCCCAGAATGAATATCCTCCTCATTTTTTTCAGGCTTCAACTTACTGTGCCAGGTCTCCCCTAGTCCCCCTATCAGGGCATGTCTGCTTTGCTGGGCCCCAATAACAGGATTTTGACTGAACTGTTCAGGAAAGGAAATGAAAAGAACAGTTTCTATCCTTTAATTTTTAAGTTGATGTTACCTATTCTCTCACTACCAGAATTTTTAAAGATTACTACTCTTCTATTGGATGTTCAGGTATCTCACATGTTCTTGTTGTGGTTGTTCTTATAAATAGTGATTTACTGCAGGCAACATCCACATTTTTTATTATAATTTATGGGAATTTTGCTTGCCAAATTGAGTGCTGTTCAAACTAATACTAACTAGCTTGCTGGGCATGGTGGTGCACACCTGTAGTTCCAGCTACTCAAAATGCTAAGGAGGCTGAATTTCTTGAGTCCAGAATTTGGAGGTCAGCCTGGTAGCATAATGATATCTCATCTCAAAAATATACAAACAATGACAACAACAACAAAAATCCAACAATAGTTTACTCATTTATTATTATTGCTGGTTTAGTTTCTACCTAATTATATTATAGAAATAATGGCTTAATAAATGAGGCTGCTGGGACTAAAATGAATTTTCAGATAATTTTGGCATTATTTGAAAACTCCTACTGCTTTCTCATAATAACCATTTTTGAATGAAGGTAATTTAAAAATCTATTGCTTGTAATCTATTCCTAGTTATTTAAAATTAAGAATATGAGTTTTTAAAAAGTCTCATGTCCTTTGCATGTTATAGAAAGCACTTTACCGAACTCCCAAACTACCTGTTTTGCCACTTTTCTTTTTGATTAGTTTATCACATCATTTTATCCTTCCTCAAGTTGCCACTTTGTTCTTATTTCTGCAATAATGCTGTGTTCCTCAAGGCATAGGTACCAAACAATGAGGTGAAAAAAAGTATATTTGATATTTCATGAGCATTATATTTCTCATCACCAAAGAAATTAAATCTTTATTTGACTTCTTTACAACTAAGTCACAGTTTAGAACTATTTATATTTTCATGTACACATGAGGGAGACACCATAACCTTTTTCTGTAATTAGGCCTCTGAAGTTTTAATCAGACCCTCCTCTGTGTCTTTGCTCTTACTGAACATTAGTACTGTGCAGCTTGCCTCCAATCAAAATCACATGATTTTCTGTCCCATAGTATTTGATTACACATCTATTAAAACACTTAGAATTCACTTGTGTAATATTTTTTAATACTGTCTCCTGACTAGACCATGAAGACCATGAGGAAAATTAAGTGTTCTTATCTAGCCATTCATTTCCTGTAGGTAGCCTAGTGATTTTTCTCATGTAGAAACTCATTAAATGTTGTCAAACTGAATAACTTATTGTCTTGTTTATAGATGCAGCTGGTGGCCCTTATAGCAGAGACTTAATTATTTCTCTTAAACTTCAGGACACTTAATTCATTAGTATCTGCTAGGATAAAATTAGACATGTCCAAGTATCCAGTTTGTCAATACCTCAAACTGTTCAGAGAATAGGTAGTGTAGAAATAAACAATATAAAAATGCCATAAGATTCTGATGCAAATTGATGGTTTGCTAGTGATTTTTTCCTTCATCTCTCCCAGTATTCTGACAAGCAGGATACATCTTTTGGTTTTCTAGATTTATCTCTATACATATTCATGTTCACTCATTTGCACTGTTTTTTTTTTAAATCAGAGAACTTACTTAGATCAGGTCCAGCATTGTAAGCACTTCCAATTTGTACACACAAAGGTTCTTTTGCTGTATAAATATAATTTATCTGTGTCCTACAAGAGCCACAACATGGCTTAATTCATTCTTATCCTATCTGTCCTGCTTCATTGTATAAATAAAGCTCCAAAGGTCATGTTTTAAATGTGGAGCCATCTGAGTAGGACATTTTCCAATGGCAGTGATTCTCGTATGCTAGTTAATGTCATCTGCAATGACATATAAAAAGCAACAACTTGATTTTTCCTCAGAAAGCTAAATTTTTATTGAATATAAAGGATTATCCTTTATTCTAAGATTGTCCTTCATACTTACTGATGATTTAAATTGAAATTTGCCCTTTCTTTTAATGAAACATTCATGACCAGTTACTGTGAATTTGTACCCTCATAATGTGAAATACTTGAGACAACATATGTTTCAGAATTTAGGTTCATTTTGGATTCTGGAAAGGTAATAAAGTCCATGTATCCTATATGACATAACAGCCACAGTAGGGTCTGAGAGGACACTCCCTAATCAACTACAGTAGTGTTTCTGCAGTGAAACATAAGAATATTTATACTACATGAGAGAATAAGCCTGTGAATAGCCTCATGTCAGTTCAGGTCAGGCTTTATTGCCAGATGAGGAGGGTTAGTTGAGATGTTGAATGTAAATGAGTTACAGGCAAGAATAAAAAGGCACGTTTGATTTTCAAATGTTTGAATTTTGAAATTGTGGATGAGAGGTTGCCTTTTAAAATGTTCTTAGTTTGCAAAATTAAGTTGGCTACCCTGTACAGGACCCCAAGATGTTTTTTGAAATTTCACTGGTCCACAAAATCTGAAAGCATAGGAAACACTCCTTGAAAGCTATTGAAGTGAGTGTAACTTTACTTTTATACTCATCCCTAGCCAATAATAATGTCCCTTTCCATTTTGTTTGCAAGGAAATACATTGTCAGTTATAATCTTTGAATGTTGCAAGATTCCCAAACATGCTTTTTTAATTGAAATAATCAAATTTATCTTGTGACAATTTTCAGAGATTAGAGCAGGATAGGTTGCAGTCTAAATCCATTCACAATGTCAAATGGTGGGTTAGGATTTTCCTAAAGGGATGGGTTCTAGCCAGAAAGGTCTTGGTTGTATTTGTTTGGGTCAAATAGAATTGTGAACATAAGACTGGAGGTTGGTCTGTGTTGGGGAAGGGCACAAATATCTATGTGAATTTAGGTTAACTTTGGCATTTGTAGTTTATGTTCCTATTCATCAAATGAAGCTAATAGTTCCCACCCCACAAGTACAAAATAAGTTAGCAGTCATGAAAATACTTGGATGAGGAGGACACTTTAACATGTCAAATGGCTGTTTTGAGAAATAATTTATATACTATGAAACAATACAATAAAAATAACACAGATATACAATTCTTACCCTAGCAAATTTGTCCAGAAAGTAGACTTGGTACTTTATCCTAGCTAGGCTATAATTAACTCTTGCTTAAAAACTATATTTTTCTTAGCCATTGTGTCAGTTATTTATAGTGTTCTAAATTTAAAATCACATTTTTGCCTGCTTTGTGAAATGTATCTGATCAATCTCAATTTCCTTCTTGGGAAGGTAGAGATAAAAAAGATAATAAATTAATTAAATCAAGTATATTAAAGTGCACCATGTAAAATAAGGTGACATTACTTGTATTTGTTAAATGTTTTTCTCTTCTATATATTTAAATTTCTAAAAATATTTACTTTTTAGTTGTAGTTAAACACAATACCTTTATTTTATTTATTTACTTATATGTGGTGCTGAGGATTGGACCCAGGGCCCTGCACATGCTAGGCGCGTGCTGTACCACTGAGCCACAACCCCAGCCCTAAATTTTAAATTATATATAAAACCATTTCAGAAATGTGTCCTGTAGACTAAAATGAAACTTAGGTATTTTAACAACAAAATTACACTAGCACACTATACATGACAGCCCTTTTCATGAATGGCACTGAACTGGCAGAGGACAGTTGGGCATACTGTTACATACTGAGTGTTCAATAAATATAACCTGGATAGATGAAAAGTAGGGAGGAAAGAAGAGAGAGAGAGAGATGCTAGCCTTTGGGCTTAGGTTCCTTATATCTCTTCTCCATATCATGGCTGCCATTCTTAAATGAAATGCAAAAACTAATTCCTTACAAAATCTACAGTGTGAGAACTGAGAATAAATGGATTTGAAAGATCTCTGAGGAAACATGAAAATTTTCTAAAATTATTATGGTGATATTGGCACAACTCAGTAAATTTACTAAAAAAAACATTGAATTGTATACTTTTTCCAGGTGAATTTTATGATATATCAGTTATAATCCAATAAAACTATTTTTAAAAATTCAAATTACATTTTATTTTAAAAGCTTTGAGGTTCCTTCAGAGGTGCTTATAACTTAATAAAACATATTTATATATAAATATATGTAATTATCAGATGAGGCTGAATGGGCTGGTGCTAAAGTAGGGGAATAAAACAAGGTACAGCAGACCCAACAATTGGAGCTTAATCCAGAAGATTCATGAATTCCAAGGCAAGGCAAGCCAGGTGATCTTGCAGTATCTAAGTTGCCATTTCTTAAATGGCTGTGACATAAATGGATCTGATACTAGGCAGTTTACATATATTATCAAATTCAACTTTACATTTCTTTTTTTTTTGGTACCAGGTGATTGAACCTAGGAGTGATTAAACACTGAGCCACATCCCCAGCCCTTTGTAAAACACTTTATTTAGGGAGAAGGTCTCATTAAGTTGCTAAGGGCTTCATTAATTTGCTGAGACTGGCTTTGAACTCAAGATCTTCATGCCTAGGCCTCTTGAGCCCCTAGGATTACAGGTGTGCACCACCAGACCTCGCTATTTGTATTCTTAAATTATTTTAATATGTCTTGGACTGATTTTCAAAATACTTTGAGGTCAGGTTTAAATGCAGATGTTTTATTATTTAATTGAAACTCACCCGTTAGTTGTGACAGTAAAGTCTTCAGATAGAAAATTGTTTTTTATACAATTTTTTAGGCATATCCTATTTTTGTATACATTAACAGACACTTGCACTTGGAAACATCGTTAAATATGTTTTACCTCACAATTAGGATAAATAGAAGAATGACATGATAATCTCCATATTAAACAAGGAAAATGATTTGTTCACCAATTAATTGGGTTTGAAATATTCTAGGGATTGACATACTTGTTTGCATATAGGAATAAATATAGCATGCTATTTAAATTGGAGATTATTACTGTTCAAATCCAAAGCATGGTGATATTGGCATAACTCAGTAAATTTACTAAAAAATAACATTGAATTGTATATTTTTTTTGCATATAGGGATAAATATAGCATACTATTTAAATTGGAAATCACAGGATGAGTGCATCACCCAGTGGAAGATGTTGCTAAGTGCAAGTGATTGTGATCCCTCCCTATGGTAATTGTCTTTATGGCTGGGATTCTATAAGATGCTCCCCAAAGACACTTAACTTTTCTCTTGGGAATTTAAGAGGTATGAACCTTCATATTTATTTCCAATTTTTAGGAGGAGTCCATACTTTTTCCATTTGAAGATGAGGTGGAAACTTCCTCTTTCTTTGGCCATAAAACGGATGAGGATAGCTTGTGCAGCTTTTAAAAAATAGCCCCTCTTAGATCAGCATTTTCTGAAGAGTGGTATACATATTACTAGAAGTAGACAAACACACATAATTTGAATTTGCTTCTTCTTTTAATGCTTATTAGAAAAGAGAATGTCTTGGTTGTGCCATATTTATTATTATATGAATGTTATTGCTGAAGTTAAGATGAGAGCAGGCGTCAGCACCCTATCCAGACCAGGTGATAAATTACTGATGCAGTGCTCAGGTATGCCTGAGAAAGTGTTGCTACATTTTTTAAAAAATATCTTTAGTTGTATATAACTTTATTTTATTTATTTTTATATGTGGTGCCTGACACATGCCAGGCAACCACTCTGCCACTGAGACACAACTCAGGCCCTGCTATTGCATTTTTATAGGGATACAGTAAAATCTTATTTTCATAAAATGGTAATAATTAAATATACAACATATTTACACACAATTGTGAATTGGAATCAAAACTGTGCTCTGTTTTTTCTTCCTATTTTATTGTTCAAGTCAACATGTTCAAGGTATATAATATACCTTTATATTTATTAAATATAAAGGTATATTCTGTGAGGGAAATGTTAATACAAGGGAATGATTTTTATGAAATCAATTTTGTATCTTTAGATAGATATTGAGACCAAATTTAGTAATTGCTTGAATCATCTACTACTCTTATAGAGTGACCAGCTGTAAAGAAAACTATTATCCCACAAATATGATAAAAATATTTGAAGTTTGTTTTTTCATAAGCGTGTTGAGAATGAACGTATTTCATTGTATGCCATAAGTTTAGGGACATACATTCTGGTGTGATTCTTTTTAACCCCAAATGTTATTTTGAAACACACACACACAATATATATATATATATATATGTATATATATATATATATATATATATATATACATATATATATATATATTTCCTCAAAATTTCAACATAGAATTAATCTTATAATCTGGATATACCACTCCTAGATACATACCAAAAGAATTGAAAATTGATAACGAAACAAATCTACACCTATGTAGAACTATGTACAGGGTAGCACTATTCACAATAGCCAAAGGGTAGACAGGGGAGAATGGGGATCAGTTTCCTCTTGGGGTGGTGAAAATTTTTTGTAACAAGATAGAAGGCATGGGCAAGTTGGGCTGCTGCAGCTGCAGCTGTGGGAGTCGGGGCGCTGCGTGTGAAAGGTTCCAGATGCATCTGTGGTTCCAGCCCTGCCACCCTCAGCCTCTCCCACCCTAGTCTCTGGGCTGGGTTCTGAGGGAAAGAGAATGCGCTAGCCTCTGGAGCCCCTTGGAAACCCCTGGCAGCCTCCAACACCGCCCTCCTTCCCTTTGCTGAGGCTGGCCTCACTGGGTGCTAGGCTACTCTGCGGGAAGGCGGCTGTGTGCTATAGAGATCCTGCTGCCCTCCAGCCTTGCTCCTTTGCCTGGCCCTGCAGGGGCCCGCCCTTCTGCTCGCCTTTTTCATCAGCTGGCTGGAGCAACGTGGATCTGGGAGGTCTTTGGGCTGAGGAGGTGGCAGCTCCTCAGGCTCCATCGTGTCCGTGGGTGGAGACTTCGGGAATCTGCTAAAGAAATTCAAGCTGGTGTTCCTAGGAGAGCAGAGCGTTGGAAAAGCGTCCCTGATCACCAGATTCATGAATGACAGTTTTGACAACACTTATCAGGCAACAATTGGCATTGACTTTTTATCAAAAATCATGTACTTGGAGGATCCAACATCCAACAGTATGATTGCAGTTATGGGACACAGCAGGTCAAGAGCGGTTCAGGAGCTTGATTCCTAGCTACATTCGTGACTCCACTCTGGCAGTTGTTGTTTATGACATGACAAAAGTTAACTCATTCCAGCAAATACAAAATGGATTGATGATCTCAGAACAGAAAGAGGAAGTGATGTTATCACCATGCTAGTAGGAAATAAAACAGATCTTGCTGACAAGAGGCAAGTTTCTTTTTTTTTTTTTTTTTTTTGGGGGGGGATTCTTCAGGTTCTTACTCATCTTTTTTTTTCTTTTTTTTTATTGTTGGTCGTTCAAAACATTACACAGTTCTTAATACATCATCTTTCACAGTTTGATTCAAGTGGGTTATGAACTCCCAACTTTACCCCGTATACAGATTGCTGTTTCACATCAGTTACCCTTCCATTGATTGACATATTGCAAGTTTCAATTGAGGAAGGAGAGAGGAAAGCCAAAGAGCTGAATGTTATGTTCATTGAAACCAGAGCAAAAGCAGGATACAATGTAAAGCAGCTCTTCTGACATGTAGCAGCGGCTTTGCCTGGGATGGAAAGCACACAGGACAGAAGTAGAGAAGATATGATTGACATTAAACTGGAAAAGCATCAGGAGCATCCAGTCAGGGAAGGAAGCTGTTCCTGCTAATCCCTCATGGCATCTTCAACCCTTCTCCAGAAGCTCACTGCTTTGGCTTCTTTACTCTCATTGATTGCAGTGTGAATATTGGCTTTTGTAATATTCCCTTTTGTAATAACGCATTGCAATTCATCATTGCTGCCTATATCATGGACATGACCCATTAGCTTTACATGCACAAAAAAGTCAGTGCCTTCATTGTTTATATTTTACAAAGAAACAAAAGATTCCAGCATATTCTAGTGATAACCTTAAATATCAGATACATTTTCTTAACATTTTTCTTTTTTTAATGTTATGATAATGTACTTTAAAATGATGGAAATCTCAACAATATGAGCATGGCTTGGTTAAGGAGCAATATGTTCTCAGCAGCATTTACCCTACCTATTTGATCTTTCCCTGCTTTTCTTACCTTTCTCTTATCTGCATTCCCTATTCTCATCCTCTCACAAAACAAACAGGAGGTGGCAATGCAGCAATCCCATTGGAATTATCCTTCAGTTTTACAGATAGCCACTTGCTTTAGGCTAAGATGTCCAGAATTATTCTTGAGCACTGATATAAATTACTTAGATCCTTTTTGAGGTCAAAACATGGTGGACAATGCTTAAATGAGGAAAGGGTTCTGGTATATCCTCAAAATTAATCCTAATGAACATACTGAGTACTTATAAGTAGATGAGCATAAAATTTATTTCTGACCAAGACAATTGACTTTTTCACATGTACTTTATTAGACTCTGGGAGAAAAAAAATAACCTAGTGCTTCAGAACAGGTTTTTAATGTTTAATTATTCATCATAAAATCAGTTCCAATTAACTCTTTCTCCCAAGTTTTTAAAATTGTTGATATAGCTATTGTTTGTTTTAAAACAAAAAACTATACCACCACCCTTTTAAGCAACAGATTTTGCTTGTATTTTCTTTCTTTTAAAAAAATGCTATGCAGGCAAGGCATTGTGAAAATCAAATTCCTTTAAGAAACAGTGGAAGTATTTAAATTTGATGACTTGATCGAAACTATGACAAATAGAGATAATGATACCTAAAGCTTACCCACAAAACCCTCACAGAATAGCAAATACCCTACTATGAACATTTTAAGTCAAAATTAAAATGGAAATAATTTTTTGTAAGCTCCTAGAGGTAGATAAGAACATTGAAAAGGGAAAGGAGAGAATGGAAATAAAAGTCAATATTATGCAGATTTATGCTTTATTTTTTAGCGTTTTTTAACAATGTTGGGTCTTTCAAGATGGTTTTGCTTTTTATTAGATCTAAATTGTTTGATTAATTAACTAGTGATTTAGTTTTATATTTAAGCTACAATTAATCTTTTTTTCTTTGGTGATATTTATTTCTTTGACTTTTTTTAGAGTTGAATTTTTAGATATTTTGGTGAGTCATTTAGAGCTTCATCACCATGGCAATATGCATTTTTCTTAAAACACTGCAAACAAATATACTAGGAGTGCACCCTTTTAATCTTTACTAGTTACTGTGAGATTGCTGTGTAAGTTAATAAACATATATGTAAATACATTGTTTGCAGGGAGAAAATTTCTGAGCTAAAGCTCATGAAAAGCCTGCTGAATTTATGTTGTAAGCATTACTTAACACAGTATAAAGAAGAAAAGACAACAAAATAACTTCATACTTCCTTGTCTCCTCATTGCTACAAAACCCTTAACTCAATACCTTGCTCCCCTCTATTCCTCTTCCTCCTTCACTTCTCATTTATTGTCACCTTGTAATATTCAGAGAGAACTTGGATTATGGATCTGAATAGAGAAATGTTTTCAGGTGATCATTAGCCCACATACCTGTAACTTATACTCAAAGATGAGATGGAGTTGTAAAGTGCTTTTATAATAGAATGTTATTGCTAAAAGAAAAAAAAAGATAGAAGGCATGATTCCATAACATTCTGAATGCACTAGATGCCCTGAATTTGAATTATTCATTTTAAAACCATAAATTTTATGTCATGAAAATTTTACCTCAATTAATAAATGCAAAGATCTATCTATCCTGTAGTGTGGTATGTTTAATAAATAGAATGATGTTAGGGTATGTATAAGCATTACTTGATTTAGGAATTACATATTTCATGGTTTTCTTTTTATGGTAAATTATATTAATTTTCTACTTTTAGGAATATAAATTTTCCTTTTAAGATAAATTTTAAGTTTAAAAGGATTAATATAAAAGAAATAATAAAAGTACTACAGATGACAAATGAAAACAATTAAGAGATGAGTGAAAACAGTAGAAACTTCAAGAAATACTGTATTTTATGTTCAAGCCAATTAATTTTTAATGAGAAAATATTGAGTACTAATTGTTGTTCATTTCAAAGTTGAACAAAATTTGTTTCTTGCCATCAGAAATTTTATCTAATAAAGATGATAAACCATATTCATAGATAATTTTAGGCAGAGGCTAAATGTGCCAAGTGCTCAGACAGACTGAGATCAAGATCAGGAACCTGTTTGGTTACCAGTATCATTCAAGAAAATGAATGGAGAGGGAGAGAGAGAGAGAGAGAGAGAGAGAGAGAGAGAGAGAGAGAGAGAGAGAGAGAGAAATGAACTAAAGCCAAAGATAGCAACTTTAGGCATTGTTGGTTGGTAGAAGGGGTATTGATGGGACACTATTTTAGAGAACAATTTGCCTTAAAAGTTAGAGATGAGGAGCTGCAATGTATTTAAATACACAAGCAGTGTATTTAAGTTTTATGCACTGTATTACTTTCTGTCTGTACTTTCTGACAGTTATCTGGGTTCCCTTGATAGTATGCTAAAGCACTTAAGAATGTGGGCTCTGAAGCTCAATTGCCTTGGTTCAGATTTCAGTTCCATTAGTTATATGTCATGTAAAGTTAGTAACATCACTTGCTTTTACTATCTTAGTTTTCCAACTTGTAAAATGAGAATACTATTATTATCTACATTACAAATTTGCAGAAAGGATTAAGTCAAATGATTAAGTGGATAAAGCAGTTTTTTATTATGGTGCTGGGAACCAGATCCAAGGCCTGGTGTATAACAGGTAAATACTTCACCACTGAGCTACACCCCAGCCTTGACAAAGTGCTTTTAACATTGATTTGAACTTAGTAAGTGATGAATAAATGATAGCCATTATCATTATTTTTGGTCTATTAGTCCTGTACAGTCTACCTCCTAAAAATATTTTTGAATGTCCCCCAATCCCACTGCCTTAGTATAAGACCTTATGTAGTCACAGTTGCAATTTTACCCTAACTACTTGCTTCATCCCATCCAAATTCAGAGGGCTAACAACTTCTTGATACACTTTGCTTAGTCTCATATATTCAACTCAGGTGACATCTTTTGAAACTTTCCCCAATCCTGTACTACCCTAGTCCAGTTAGAGCCATCCACCAGCATTTATGTCACCTTGAGAATACCCCAATTATAGCACATCTCATGGTCCTGTGACTACTTGATGATCCTTAGGCTATGAAACCTTGAAAGCTGCTGGTACAAAGTATATACTTATTGAATGCTTAAGTAGATGAATGGATGATTTCTGCCTGTGGACTGCTGGCTCACAGTCTATACTCAGAAAGTTAAGGTGAACACACTGAAGAATAAATAACTATGAACATTGTGTGGTAAGTGCTATAAGAGTTCAGGGAAAAAGAAGTATTTGGTGAGTGTTGGGGTAATCTAATTAGGCCTCAAAAGGTAGAGCTTGATTTGGAATTGAAGAAAAATTAAAACTTGTGTGAAAAGAAGGGCAGCCACAATCTGTGCAAGGGAGATATTTAATGAATTCAATGGATGGTGACATAAAAAACATGTAACATTTGCAAAACAGAAGACACCAGTCTAACTAGGGTGTTTGGGTAGGAGTTATATGTTGAAAATGACAAGTAGTTCCCATAAACAGTGTGTGTTCTAAGGATATGTTTATAAATTATTAGGACTTTAGAGATTACATACATGATAATGAGATTTCTGAGCCAGCCTAGGATACTGTAATTAACCTACTTAAGTAGTCGAAGTGGCCTAGGACAGCACTGGCCTGAGCTCTGGGGCCTGTAGAAGCAGAGGTTCAGAAAAGATGTGATGGATTTGGGACAAGAAGATAAAGTGATAGAGGAAGTCAAGCTTTTTCTTTAGCCTATGGCCCTCTCTACACCACTTTTTACATGTCAGTTTCTTGGTTCTACAGCTTAGTTTCTCTGTCATATCCCAAGACCTCTGTGCTGCTAACTACCTTGAAAAAAGCAGTAGAGTTGAGGGTGCTGGGTCTCATCTCCAGCCTTCCCCACTCCCTCAGGGTAACAGCTCTTTGCTATTTAAAGAGACTTGATTGAATTCATTCAGGACAATGTGACAATGACTGATAGCTACCTCATTCTGGCAGCTGTATTTCCTATAATTTTAACAGCCTACTCCTTAGCTCAGCTCAAATGAACTTGTAATTGCTGGAATTTTTGACTGTAGTACAGACCAATAATGGGGTGGGATAAGGGTTGAAGAAAGAGAGTTCCACTGCGTAAGATATTTTCATAAGGGAAACCTTGGCTAAAAGATTTTCATAGTTCCCTTTCTTCTTCACCTCTCTCCCCCAAGTTGTTCTTGTGTATTTTTCTCCACAGAGTTGCAAGTTGTGTAGTTTTTTTCATAGGTTTACAGAAGTTCTTGGTAAGTATTGTTATTCATTTGTGCACAAATCTGGGACAGCCTGTAATGGAAAATAGGATTGATTACAAAGGCAGGAGCTACAGTTAAGGGGTCCTTGAAAGTGGAGCCTACAAAATACATCTACACAAATAAGTAGAGAAGGTTTTTGAGTAGAATATTGAGATGATTAAAGCAATAAAGCACAATTAATTCTAAATTTTGGATTATAAATGATGGGGTGTCTACTTTAATCTTGACTTGTAATGATTAATACAAAATCTTATTTGTACCTGATGTTTTTTATTTTACTTTTTATTAAAACTGTTAATGTCCAGTTCCCTAGTCATCTGACTTTTCTCTGTGGCTCCTGAACAGACTTCCTTTAAGATTAAAGCTCTTTGAGGCTTTTGTGTTCTTGTATTCCCAAGTAGCCCAAAGATCTTATACATTGTTTCTGTATTTCAAAATTCAAATCCAATGTTAGCAAAACACCAAGACTACTTTATAAAACAACATTTTTCTTTTTAGTAAAAGTCTCCAGCCCTTTCAACTGTCCCCCAGAACACAACAGAGATAGAAGTTAATTATCTGCGTCTGTTAACCCACATGGCTGCAGGAGATTCTGCCCTCCTCCCCAAGCTATGCATGGTAAACCATATTGCAAATAGACTTTTTCCCTGTTGTTTTCTTCTTTATAATGTTCATTATGTTAATACCTTTGATGTTTCTACCCTCCCAGTCTGCAGAAAGGAAGAGGCAAGGTAGTGGGGGAGATAGACATATCAGACACTTTCTTAAGCCTAAATTATAATGCTGTAATTGGAACAGGATTCATAGGCTTTAATCAAATGTATATATTTTCCTACATATTGAAAGTTAAAAAGTCATTAATATTAGACGCTGGGGCATCTCATTTGCATACTTTACTCTTGACAGGTTGCCATACCATTTGTGATACTGGGTATTAGTGATGGGCAGTGAGTTTCTTGGTGGAATTTGCTATTTTATTTTCTTGTTCACATCTAATGGAGCAGTTATTGACAAAATTAGATTTTGTGGTTTAGTCTTTAATCACCACAGGTTGCAGCCATAATTCAATGAGACCTAATAATCCAAGCAGTACACTTTCATCTTTTTCAATTTCCAGTCTGTATAAATGACTAGTTTTAGGGGATAATATTTTATTGTGTATTATTCACTGGTCTAGCTGCTGAAAAACCAATGAAATGCATTTTTTACTTTCTAGCATTAACAATACTATTTCGACATAGAAAACTAATTACTGACATTTCCTTTTCTTGTCTGAGCTAAGTGTTTCCCTTGCTCAGTTCAGTTCAGCAGTCACTTATTGAACAAGCCACACACACCCTACATCCATTGATCATAAAGTTGTTGTATATCTGTTATGTTGGGCACCCTGCCAGGCACACACAGGCTCTATCATGCAAACAGCAAGTGGAACTATTTAAGAATATTGTTTGCAATTTTAATATTTTATTTATTTTTTATTTTTCATATCTTTACTTTATAAAACTTTCATTAGAAAAGTAAGCATAGGCATGGAGGAAGAAAGAACCTCTCTCTGCTGCCTTGATTTCACCAAAATTGCCTCCTATTGGGTTATTATGTGATAGGCACTGAGTTAGGTATCATATCAATGTGGGATTTAATTCATGAACCTATCTTGTGACAAAATGGGGAAACCCCTAAATAGCAATGTCCCCAAACCTATAAGATTAGAAATTCCTCATGCTTCTGACATTAAAGAAATTGGCATGCCCACATTTTACCTTTGTTTTGTTTTTTGTTAGTTTATTTTATGTTCTCTTAAAGCTTTAAAGTGATTAAAGCTTAAGTAATTACTGATGTGAAAGCATAAAGGTATAGCTAAGACATTGCATCAGAAAACTTTAATGTTTAACATGAGATTTTTTAAAAAATTCTACTTATCTAAAACCTGATTTCTTTTGTGTAATAGCTTAAAATCTGATGATTGATGGTGGTGATGGGTTGTATATGGAATTGTCTTCTACAGTATTTTTGATGAATTTGAAACATTTGGAATTAACATATTGGTCAGAAAATGAATCTTTTAATCAAGACTTTTATACTGTAATTGTATGTCAATATTAATAAGTTTGATGTTGCATCTTTTCACTTCTGTGAACACATTTAGTTGGGCCCTTTTATTCTTCCACACAGCACATTCACATGGACAGACTAAGGAAAAGGAGATGAAATTTAAATCAGCATTTTTTTCTTTATTATACTTTTCCAAAATAAAAAATAAAGTACGTTGGAACCTTTTATTATTGTACTTGTCCATGACTGTCTCTTAACTAGGTACCTTTAGAAACTGCCAAATAACTTCTGATCATTAAGTATTCATTTCGTCTTCTCTGTAGGCTTTAACACTATTTACATCACAGTTTTGTATATTCTAGCCATCTTTGTTAGTGGTCGTTTCATTTAAATTTTTTGGCTAATATCCATTTGTAGCAATGCTTCAAGTGCTTGCCACATACATTTTATTAGGCAAAAAACTGATTCTATTTCCCATAGTACAATGAAATAGGACTGTCAAGAAAAAAAAAAGTAACTCAGTGCATATCAGATACTTTTAGCTTTTTAGCCTGCAATCCCTGAGTAACTTTCAGTACTGCATATTATCGAGCAGAACATGCTCGTGATTATGCCATCACCAAGCATGGTGATTTTAACAGTGCAACACAGGAACTAAGCCTTTATAAAACATTTTTCCAGAGGCTAGACTCATCTGTCATTACCTCATCTCTTTCAACTACAGTATATTTTCTTGTACCCACAGATTAAGATGTTAAAAAGCCAAAACCCCATACCTCAAATGTATGCTGAATCCTGGCATGAAAAAGAAACCTTAGGTTTATATTCTAAAGGAAATTAGGCTATTATAAAGTAATGCCTTAAGTTCCTTGCTCTAACAACTAAGTTATGCTAAAAGCTCACCTAACCAAGCAAGGATTACTGATGCCCTAACCTATCACTTATCTTCAGTGCTATTTTATCAACAATGGGAACCCCATAAGATACAAAGGGGTTTTATGATTAATTCAAGGTTAGCTTTATTAATATAATCCTTTCAATCTCCAACCTATATAGACCTAAATAAATAAGTTCCTAGAGAAATGAGTCAAACTTAAATCACCTTATATTTTTAGCCAAAGAGCAAAGATGTGAAAATGTTCTTAATGTTAAGTGCCAAACTTTCTGTTATTTCCCACCTAAGTTCTTATTTCCCATGGTCCTGTTTTGCACAATCTCAGACTGATGTGTTAACACCAAATAAACTAGTATATACTTAGCAAAAGGATAGCTGGTGACCTCTAGTTTAATGTTTGTCTACCCAATATTAAGGGATGAATATTACTTCAGAAAGTACTACAGTTCACTTCTAATTTCTCAAAGGGCTTACTTTTAATACCAAGGTTAAAACAAAGGTGACTCCAGCACTAGTTTGATGCATAGTGTTTTATGCTTCTCTTACAAAGGTACCTGTTAATAGTGTTAGTATTAAGCAAGAAAACCTGAGTATTAAAAAGTTAAAAAAAGCAGTAGCCTGGCTAAATCTATTTTTTTAAATATAAAAACTTGGGAGGAATGACAACTATGCCTCTCCCCAATCCAAGCTAAAAGTCATCCTCATATGAAGAGTACTGTAGTTCTACTGAACATTTTAGGTAAACAGGCAATTCATAATTTAATTAGTTTTTATTGCCAATAGAAATTACTAATGGTTCCTTTATAATTTATGCTTAGGTGAGTTCCAGTGCATAGGTATTATAATGTATTGCTAACCCTTAATATATATATATATATATATATATATATATATATATATATATCCTTGCTTTTATTACTAAAAACATTAAAAAAGTTTTTCAAGATCTACCTCAATCAATCTCAGTTGCAGAATTATGGACTTTTTAGACTCAAACCATCTCAAAAACTTTAGAGGAAAAAAAAACTCCAGAAACAATATTGCATTATCTTCCAAGAGGAAACATCTGATAGGAGACTAGGGAGTGACTAATTGAATTATTCTTGGGTATAAGTTTCATTCTCTCTTTTTAGAAAACAAGATTTTAGTTATATATGGGAAGGAAATTATGGAAAAGTTGTTTAAAGCTCATTTTAGTTTTGACCAAAAAAATTTCTCAGTTCTACAATTTACAGACAATGTTATCCATTTCACCTAACTGAACAAATTTTTAAAGTGTATCCATGAATATAAAATACCCAGATGAAAAAAATTCTCAAAATACTACTAGCTACGTTTCTTTAAAAAAAAATGCTTTCAAATTTTTTAAGACTGCTCCCTTGTCATTTGCCGTTGAAATCTTCCATTATAGGATTTTATTTTGCTGTCTGGACACAAGGCCACTAAGGGTGTAAGTTGGTCACTGCCCTTGTAAAGGTCAGAGCCAGAGCCCTTCAAAGGCTAGACACAATTATATAACCTACCAAGGAAATCTATGCTGACAGTTATTTTCTATCTTGCATTATTGGTTTTTCTTTTTCCCTATAAATGTCTATATTTATATCAACATTTTTTTAAGGGTTCTGGGATGGAACCTAGGACCCTGCACATGTAAGACAAGTGCTCTATTCCACTGAGCTGTTTCCCCACCCCCCGCATTTTTGGCTCAACACATTACATTCTAAGAGCTGCAAAACTTGCTACATAAAAGCACTCCTTGAACCAAAAGCAAGGTCAAGCTTTCCCCCAAGTCAGGATTTGTTCAGAACTAAGTGTTGTTTGAGGTTTTTTATTTTTTGTATTGCCATGGATTGAGGGCAGGAACTAGGAGGGGTGAAGGACAAAGTCTTATATCTGCAAAAACTTGACATTTCTTGAAATTAACTTACCTATTTTCCTCCCCTTTGCTTGCCTAGTTGGTACATCCCCTTTTCTAAATTTAACTACTAAGATTATTTTTCATACAAGTATAAACAACCCTAATCATGAAACTGCTTCTTAGAAGTTTAACACATATCCAGACAGCATTTTTTTCTCCCATCTGTTCCCACTCCTTGCTAATCTGGGAGCTATGGTGGCCTGCCTAGTATTATCTGACCATTTTTTCCTGCTGCGGTTATTAATTTATGCAATTTAACTACAAGGTATACTCAAGACTTTTTGAAAGGCACAAATAAACTGTAGGACACCTAAACTGATGAGCATTAAAGTTGGAACCTTCCTCATTGATTAAGTATATGCAATCTTCCTTCACAATGTATATTGAAAAGTTAACTCGTGCCAGTGATTGCTAGCAGTAATTGCTAAACATACAAAAACCTACTTCATATTGTTAAAATATCTCTATTGTGATCAAATCTTCATCCCCAAAATTTCAAGTGAACCTACATCACCATCTAAAAACTAACTTGTATCAAAAAAATTCCTAGGAGTATGAAATGAAGTTTAAAAATCTGATTTTACAGTAGCTAAAACAAAATCCTAAACACTCAAATATAGCAAACCTGAACTTACCAGAAACAGCCTAAAACACAAAAATAAAACTACACTGAAGTCAAATTTTAGTTCTACAGTTTGACTCCTGCTTCCTCAGTTCACAGTGAGGGTCCTTTAGAAGATTAAATGTTCTGTGCAAACCCAATAAAATTACAATTAGGGGATCTAATGTTATCACATAGCTACAGTTAAGTTAGCAGTGTTGTGTAGTAGTGAAATCAACAACTGGCTTACATGATGGCTTCTAAAAGCATCTGTTCCTGGAGTTTCATGTATCATAAATATGTATATAAAATTATCAGTTGAGGACAGCCGTTAGCATTTCATAAAGATGATACAGTGAGCGTTAACTTCTCCCAGCCAGTACCTTTTCCCCTCATTAAATGTTAAAAGCAGTCTGAGGGGGGAGGGGAAGGGAAGAAATCAAACTTTACTTCATATTATCAATCAGTACACATTTAAGTTTTTAAAACCTAAATGTTCCAAGTACAGAGTAAAGAATAAAGCTGTCCAGAAAGCACACACTTAAAATTTTTCCTCTTGGGAGTTGTACAAAGGGATTTTGAACCTTGATGGCAAGAATCCCAAAACAAGAGTAAAATGAATTCTTTTTATTGCAAACAAACGTCTAAATTAATTTCTCCACCCACTTTCTTTAGAAAGAAAAAGAAATCAGCAGGCTAAGGAGATACCCATTCAAGAACTGACATGATTAAAAATTAAGATATAAATGGGTGACTCACAATTTTATTAGCTTACAAAGATGGTGGAGTTAACTACTACAAGCACACTACTTATACAGTATTTTGTGGGAGAAGGGCATACAGACATAGCTAACTTCATATAGATCCCATTAGACAACTGGATTTACAACAAGTTTTTTAATAAGAAATGGGCAAAGCCAGCTTTCTTTTCAGAATCAAAATGCAGAACAAATGGAAAAATTATGGTATTTAACCTTCACAAGTTTGAGCCTCCACAAATAATGCAACCAAGTTTTACATTTTTAACAGCCCTTCTACATACACTCCATCTTCTCCATGTTGGTTCCAAGTTTTAGCTTCATTCCCAATTATGCCAATTCCATTGTCATTTAAACTGAAAAAGTCTTCCCAGTCTTTGTTGGAAATTACTATTTAGCTTATCCCCTCCACTACTACCCAGCAAACTAGAGAGAGGATGGAGTGTAATATTGAGCAGTACAGAGTCTTAATGCAATTCATGAGGACCACTTAGTCCTTACATGAATCTGGTTGCTAACATTTCTATTATATTGTGACAATGACTCCCGACTGTTATTCTCTGTGAGAAATAGGGGAGTAAATTCTTAATAAAAGACACCAGGTACAAAGCAACATTTTACTTTTGTTGTGATAAAAAAGTCACATTTTACAGATAAAATGTAGAACCCTGAAATACTGACACATTCTCTTATTGTGCACAATGCTGAGGTTCTCTCACGATTCACTTTAAAACTGCAATTAAAAATGTACAAAAAAGAAAAGAAAAAGAAATCAACCCACAAAGCTTCTAAAAAAGGAACCTGCAGGCGCTTCCTCTTGTGGAATGTTTAAAAAGTTAGCCTACTAAAGAAAAAGGTCGACTTCTTGTGAAGGTTTTGGAGAAATATGTATCAGTTCGTTTTATTTGGGTACTCAATAATATCCTTGGTGATAATGCTGACTCCATGGCTTCTGACCCCAGAATTGACCCTGCTGCCACTGGTTGTAGCCCTGAGATTGGTTTTTATAGCCAGGATTGTTTCCTCATGCTCTGAAGTTCTGGTTATAGTTCCCTCTGTTGGGCATTCTACCTCTGTTGTAGTTCCCTCTGTTTGAGTAGCCACCTCAGCCAGGAAAAACAGGGCCATGAGGGTATGGATTCCACCACTTCCACCGCCACCACCACCTCTCTGTGGCATATTGCCCCGCCTATTATATCCACCACGATTCCCAGGAGCTCCCCCTCTGAAGTTTCCACCACGCATATTGAATCCTCCATGTCCTCTATGGCCACCACCTCTGTTAAACTGGTTCTTGCCACTCTTGTTTTTATTGCTCTTCTTTGAGCCAGTGTTTTGTTTCTTTTCTGGTGGAAGTGCCTTTTTGCTTTCTTCCTTATACTATTCCAGAAGTTTTAGAGCTTCTTTCTGAAGTTCAACATAGGTTATTTCATCAAAGCACTCGGCCACCTCTGGTAGAGTAAAGTTACCTTTCATTTTAAGGACTGCATGTTCTGGTAGATCTTTTCCCTCTACTTCTGCTTTCTTCTGTGTTCTCTGCTTGTAGTCTTCATCTTTTGGACAAACTACAACAGCTTTTCGTTGGAAACCTGCAAACAGGCACATTTTTCTCCTCTGGGCAGCAGCAGATACATTTGTCTGATCCAGAATGAAATTTCGTTTCTTGCGGGCAGTAATCTCGATAAGCTTTCCAAGACACTGTGGGGCTCTCTGCAACAGTGTGTTCAGTTTTCCAGTATCTGCCATTTGTTTTTTAAAACCTGCCACCATCATTTTATCCATAATGGTATTTGTTCCAAGAATGTTGTATTTACCAGGATTTTCAGCTGCATGTTTAGTAACCCAGGTAGTTTTTCCAGCTCCTGGCAAGCCAATCATCATAACAACTTCACAATCTTTCTTCTCTTCAGGCTCCTTTGGTCCTCTAATTCCATCCTCTAGGGGGACATTCTGGATAAAAGTATAGTCTTCAGGTATTGGAAAATATGGCTTTTCCTTCTGACCAAAATTAAATTCAACTGCACAGTTATGGCAGAGAACATGCGGAAAGAGTGGTCGTCCAGCAAGAACTTCCTTACTAATTTTGAAGGCAACGCCAAGATCTTGTCCAGTCTTGGCATAGGAGAGCTCTACTTCATCGTTTTCAAAGTTAGCAAAACATGTAATAACATCATTTTCATCAAACTTCTCTCCATAATCTTCTGTCTCACAGTTGCATGTTTTAATTCCTTTCAGAGAATACCCATACGAAAATTCTTCTTCACCAAGCAACATTCCACTTGTAGTCAGTGACCAGCCAATTCGAACTTCATGAATGTCAATATCTTTTGTATATAAATGCCTTACAGGAATCTTCTCTGTAACCTTCATCTCAAAGCAGACTTTGCCTTTTGACACACCATAAGCTGCCCTTCCTCCAGCCCAAAGAAAAGCAAAACTCTCCATAGTAAGAGAAGAAGCACTGTGGCGATCTCTTGATATTTTAAAATGTAGATCACAATTATAAGTATCAAGACAAACCACTGTGTCATCGAAGTGCTCATCTTCTTCTTCAACAGGTGGCTGAGGAGACTTGGCTCTGCTGTACTGGTTTTCTTCGATGTACTCAAACTATCCTCGGCCATGATCTTCTCAAGGTCTTTTAACACCTCTTTTTATCTCCGCCTTTCTGTTCTGTTTTGCCATCTCCTCCCGCCTGCTGCTGGCCCTGCCTCGCCCCGGGTGGCGCCACCGTCACCGCGAACAGCGAGGTGGGGCCGCAGGTCTTCCCCGTGGCCTCCTTGGCGGCCCCGCGCTGCTGTGGGGGCTGTTGCTGCGGCGTCGCCGGCGGTTGAGGCTGCTGCTCCCCGTGCCCCTTCTCGTCGCCCGCGCCCTCCTCCTCGTCTCCGAGCTCGTCCTCCCCTTCCTGGAAACCTTGATCGTCGCCGTTCTCCTCTTCCGAGGCCGCCTCCTCCTCCTCCATCGGGCCTGAGTCGGCCGCCCCCGCGGCCCGGTTCTCCTCCCCTAGCTCCATCTGGTCGCCGTCCAGCGCGGCAATCCCTTCTTCCTCCTCTTCCTCCTCCTCGTCGCCGCCGGCCGCGGCCTCCTGCTCGAGGCCTGCTCCCGAGCGCCCGGCGGAATCCCCGCCCAGGTCTAGGCTGCCGATCCCGGGCTCCATGGCGGGGCGGCCGCCGGCCTCCTCGTCGTCCAGCGCGGCCTGGAGTCGATCCATGAGCTCGGCCTTGAGGCCCTTGTCGGAAAGGCGCCGCTTCTTGAGCTCCTCTTTCAGCTCCGACACCTTCAGCTTTTTAACATTAACAGGCGAGGAACTCATGGTGAGGGCCCCGATTCACCGACAGGTGCTGGTTCAACCTCGGCTCCGCTCCCTCGGCCACTGGTGGCGGCAGCTGCGGCTGGAGATGGGTTCGTGCTGCAGAGCGGACCCGCCTGGTTGTCGAACAGCGCCTAAGTTCAAATTCTTGCAGATTATACTTTGAGCAGTTATTTATCTGAGAGGATGGAAAAATATTCTATTTGTTATTATTTTAGAAATGTATATTAAGTAAAAAATACTGAACTGCATTGAGAAGTCTATCCAAGATTTTTTAGAATTTTCCAATATCTTGTTAATTTCATAAAATGTAGTTTTAAAAACAAATTTTAGGAGATAAAACAAAACATTCTTTTAAAGTAGTATTCACAAACCTTTTCTTTTGGTGGAGGAAGGAGTCAAGGAAAGCTGGACATTTTTAAAAAACAAAATTAGTGCAAGAAAATCTTTTGAGTAAAAAAATGAATATATATATATATATATATATATGTATATATATATATATATTAACTGTGAGTGTTCACTTTAAAATATTTTCCAGTAAGAAAGATGCAGGATTTTTTTCCTGCTTTAGGTTAACTGTGTTGTAAAAGTCTCGTGAGTTGCCATTATTAACTTAGTTTTTCTTTTATATTAGATTCAGAAACACAGTGACATCTGTCAGGTTCTTTGAAAGGATTTTAGCTGCTGAGGAAGTGTGTTTATGCTTTCAGTCCAAAAGAAATGATTCCCTGGAAAGCACTGAAAAAAATGAGGATATTTCAGAATCATTTTCAGATTATTTTTCATATTCCTTTTTGATGGTATAAGTTATTTTATCTGTTATAGGTGTTAAGCACTTTTTATGAAGTAAAAAATTTAGACTATATTTGGAAAAAAATACCCAGCTATATCTGATTTTTAAAAGCTGTTTTATCAAAAGCATAAATTAAAAGTGGTGACAAGTTAACGAAGGTGGACAAGTTAGTTGAGCTGTCATTATGTGAGAAAATAGCATATGCTGGAGGACTTTATGAATCATGCTGGTGAGAAATCACCAAGATTTACCAGAAGCAACTTTATCATAAACAAACTTCATTAAAATCAGCAGATTCCAATTCATAAAGGTTATAAATGTTTCTAGTATTCATACTGTTCAAAAGATTCCAATCACAGCTCCAATTGCAGCTGATTTGTCAGTTTTTAGGGATGGTCGAATATATGCCCATATTTTATTAATTCATACAAGCCACAAGTCCATATACAACTTAATAAAATATTTTCAGTGAATCACTTTCTTCCTTTTAAGTATTTACCTCTTTGACCTAATGATATGAGTGAACTGATTTAGAAGATAGAATCCAGAAAATACCACAGGTTTTAGAATGCAAAATATTGATCATTGGTGGTACACATAGGTAGAATGGAAAAATATGTTAGAAGACCTGATGGGAGGCTAAACTATTTTGACTCAAATCAATCTATATATATATTTAAGTTTGCCTAACTTAGTTTTCTTTACAAAAGAATTAATATTTATTGTTAAGTACATATACACCAAGAGAAAATATTACATATAGGGAACACTTGCTTAGGGAGTTTAAAGCAGGTCTTTTTTAAAAAAATTGTGTAGTTTTTGACTATTTTAGATCATAGTTCATTGCCTCACTTAGCATGAAATAAAAACATCTTATTTAACATGTTCTCATCAGTATTTCTTTATATTACATAAACCTCCTACATGCAAAATTGATATTAAGATTAACATAAAATTTAAAATTATGAAAACTAAGTTAGATTACTTACTCAAGTAGTGTATTTGCTCTCACAACTGATTGGCTGCCAAATATAGGTTAAATCAATTTCTTTGCCTAAACTCTTTGCATTGTAATGGAATAAATTCTGACTGCTTGAAAAATTGTGGTCTACTAGAAATGTACCTGTAAAATCATTTTTAAACATTAAATATTTTGAATATAGGATTCATCACAGTTGATATAAATAATTTTGTATGTACATTGTATGGCATCAGTGTTGATTTTTAATGTTTATCATTATCTTCTGTAACTTGTCTAAAACACATTATGAGATTTTCATTGAAGTATTGGGTACTTTCTCCAAGACTGAAATACAAATATGAGGTGTGCTTGGAAGTTGCAAAAATGTGTTGCATTAATTGAGCAAATGAAGAAAAATATAAAGACTCTTTATGGTCTTTTTCTAAACCTAGTGCAGGTTATGCTTAGCTGTAGCTCTTTATTGATGCTATAGATAGGGTGGTTCTGCTATGCTAGTGCAAGTTAAAATACAAAACATTTCACTTACTGCACACCATGAAGAGAAAGGCTATTTTTTTCTTTGTGCATTTAAAGACCAGTTTGTTTTCTCTTTTTAAAAACACGAGTGATACTTGAAATGTTTCAACAATTTTAAGGAAAATAGATTCTCTAGCATAAAATTCTTTTAAAATTGTGTCTCTAGTACAATTTGTGATACAGAAGAAATAGAGTATATTAAGACAAAAGACCTGGGATAATTAATTATGTAGATATAATCTTTCAACTTCAGATTTGAACACTTGCAGGATGGTATATCATAAATTTCTTAAGGGATTGTCTAACTAGAAATCAAGTCCTTGGTGACATGTGTTTATGTTACAGTCTTTTCAACAGTGGGTAGCCTGAGGAAGAATCTCCTTATCATTGTAAACTGCATTAGTAAAGACTTTGTTCTTGACAGCTGCAAACCATACAAACTACCTTGTCATTTTGCCTAAATTAATAAAGCTTAAAGGCCAATCATATCTAAGCTGTTTTCTGGTGTTTCGATATTCACTGTTTTAAACAGCAAATGATTCCTTTAGGCCAATTTTATGGGGTTAATGCATTGTTAGATTCTAAAGACTCACTGAAATAAACAAGATTAGCACTAGCAATCTTTTTATCTTTTCTTCACAAGCACCAAATTTTAACAATAATAGTATGACTATCTGTTAGGTAAGAATTAGCCAGTGCAGTATCACAGTGAATTTTAGCAAGAAAGATGATGTGAGATGTTTTTGTTAGAATTTTGTTTCTTAAGCTAAAAGACAATCAGTGTTAGTGAACTAGCTTTGGACTCCTTTAGTCTCTGCACTTGTACTCAGTGAGCTTCCTGTATTCAATTATTTTGTTTAATAAGCTAACCTATATTTTATAATAAATGCCAATAGAACAATATTTTATAGCAATTGCTTTCAATTATTTCATCAATAAAGCGAAGTCCCTAGATTTCCTGTTAAAAATTATGCAAACTTTATAAATTTTTCTTGTTTGTAGGTGATTCAAAAGATAGATATCATAAAAATGTGCTTTCTAATTTTGACATTTTATTCCAATAAGACTGTCTTTTTTCTAATTCATTGAATATATCAAGATTTAAGAAATCTTATCTAGTAGAATAAACTTTTTAAATTGATAATCTCAAATTAGAAAGAATATTTAGTTCCTCTCAGAGTCACCACAAACTTTTACTTGTGAGTCTGCTTAATCTGTTTGTACTATATATGCACACTCTCATAAAATTGTGTCAAGAAAAAACATAGCTAACACCTATGAACTATTTTTGGTCAGTCTGTAACATTTTTAGCATGTTCTTTGGGAATATGCCTTGTGTGTACTTGCAGAAGTGCTAACTTGTCATTTATTAATGGAAAAAAATCATTGAGATACAAGTGATCTTTTAGATCATTTGGAGAATTTACACTCCCTTTAATTAATGCAGGAGTTACTTTGTGATACCTCTCAAAGATGGTAATACATGTCCTGCTTGAATATGGTCAGTGACAAAGTGCTCACTGCCTCACTAAGGAAGCAATTTTCATTCAAGGACAGCTCTTATTTTGTTGAGCAAAATCAGTTCCTCCTATCTTTAAATCTCCTGATCCCAACATAGCTATATAGAATTTTTTTCTCTATTACATTTGAGCTTGAAAATCTCATGTGCCATGATTTCCAGATCCTATATTCTCCCAGTTATCCTCACCTATTAATCTTTATGTGTAATATGCATTTAAATGGGATCCACTGCATGGTCCCACTAGGAAAAGGCATCTCTCTCTTTAAAACAGATTTCTGCTTGTCTAAAATATCCTGAGATTATGCTAGTTTTTAACTATGGAATTTATACTTGTCCCTCATGAATTTAGAGTTTGCACACTTCTGTTTTGGAGGTTTATGATTGGATTGCTTGCTCCTTGTTGTCAGTGTTTATTCTTTCAGCTGCTTAGGCATGTGCAAGTACAAGTTAAAATTTTGTCTTCAGCCCTATTGCATATATATTTTTTAAACCTTCATTTTATTTATTTATTTACTTATTTACTTATTTATTTATTTATATGTGGTACTGAGGATCAAACCCAGTGCCACATACATGAGAGGGAAGTTATCTACCACTGAACAACAACCTCAGCCTGCATATATCTTAAAGACCTCCTGACACCATTTAATGTAACTGAAAAACACTATCAAACAACAACAACAAAACACTATTAAATCTTAAGGATAGCTAGTGTTCTTGTTGCTTTTAGATATTTCAAATAATTTTATTTGGCAATAATTTATGTAGATTCATTATTTTTGTGGTTATATGTGTCTTGCTTTTACATAAGCTTCCACTTTCCCAAACACCACATCATTCTCCCAGAGCGAATAAAGGCATAATTGTAAATTTTCACACCATCATGGGAAATCCAGAGTTACTGAGAATTCCAAACATTCAACTTGACATTTAGCATATATAGGTGAGACCTCTGTGGAGCCAAATTTGGGGGAGAGGGATGAATAAGAAAGACTGTGAGAAATAGGTGATATAAACCTGATACTCTTGGGGAATCCATACATAAAGAGGTTCATGGATAATCCAATTTCACTAGTACTCAGTTCATTTTCAATTACCCTGAAAGTTGAAAATATCATAAGTCAAAATGCATTTAGTACACCTAATCTACTCAACAGTCCAGCCTACCAATACAGTACAATGCAGAATTTGGTTATTTATCCTTAAGATGGTGTGGTTGACTGGGATCTGCATCTTTGCTGTAGCTGCCCGGCATCCTAAAAGATTATCATACCACATATGATTAATTATAGAAAAGGAAAAATTCAGAATCAGAAGTGTTATACTCAATGTATATCACTTTTACACTAATGTAAAATTTAAAAACAAGTCAAACTATCATTATGTCCGTGCCCATCTCCCTCCGTCTCTCTCTCTCTCTCTCTCTCTCTCTCTCTCTATAGAGAGAGAGAGAGAGAGAGAGAGAGAGAGACATGATTTTTTTTTTGAGCACCAGGGAATGAAATCAGGGGCACTTGACCACTGACCCACATCCCCAGTCCTATCTTTTATTTTATTTAGAGACAGAATTGCTTAGCATTTTACTATTGCAGAGGCTGGTTTGAACTCAAGATCTTTCTGCCTCAGCCTCTGGAACCACAGGAATTAGAAGTGCGTGCCACTGCACTCAGCTTATATTAAGTTCAAAATGTTTAGCAGTTACTCACTATTATATGTCAGGCATAACTCTTGTGAGTATTAGGAATATAGATTTGCATCCATTCAGAAAGACACTTCTTCATCTCCTGTACTACCTTTATTTATAAAGAATTAAATTATTTATTTTACTGTTGTTAAAATTCAGAACCAAGACAAATCGTTTAAATAAAATTTTGTTTACTGTAATTTTAGTATTGATGATGGATGCAAGGGCAATGAAAACATTATAGAAGCAAATCATGTCTGGAATAAATGAGGAGAAATAAGTAGGAGATAGGTACCGAATTTCAAAGTGCCTATCGTACAGCATAGAAAATGAAGTTTATGCCTAAACTTAATGGTATTCTTTTGTTTTGTTTTGTTTTGTTTTTTTAAAAATAGTGTTTTATTAACTACCACACTGTTATAATACACTTGAAACATACAATAAGGTAGCCTTTAAATCTGAGGTGGTCTTAAAGATAATAAATGAACAGAATTCCAAATTTCTGAAGTAGGTGAACTGCTGCAGTTATAGGTATACATTTAGGAAAATTGTATAGCTCTTACAAGACCATCAATGTAACTTTATTTTGTACATTTTTAATTGAAAATATAAACAATAATTAAAAAATAAAAAGAAAATACAGCATAATAAAAAACATACGTTTCTCAATTAAATGTATTGGATACATATAAATTTTAAGGGAAGAAGCAAAAAAAGAAAAATGGTTGATATTTAAGTGCAGACTGACTACCTACACAAAAAAACAAACAAAAAAACTTAAAAAATATCATAAAACGTCTAGTTTTCTATGACTAATATCCATATGGTTGGAGTATTGTCACTATGGAAGTGATTTTGTTATGTTTGCATATGTTATACTTTATTGGTAATTTACATGATGGCTTTTAAGGCCCTGGCAGACATGGTTTTTGGAAACAAGATTGGATAAAAATCACCGCTAAGACGCAATACACCTTATTTATTTTTCTTTCTTTCTTTTTTTGGTCCTCCAATATTCAAGAAAAGGGCTAATTCACTATAACATTTTCTTAGCACACAAATGCCTCAACCTATACATTTTAAACTTTTTTTAAACATTGGTTATATTGCCCAACTTCGTTATTGAAAGAATATTAACAAGACATTATTTTGGCAAATTAAATCTTAAACATGGCTTTTCAACAGGATTTAAAAGGTGACTATCCCTAGAGTTTCATGTTAAAATGTAGTTTTTAAAATCTTACAAGAGTAATGCTTAAAATATTGTACATAGTTAACCTAATTAAAATAATTAGCTTCAAAATGACAAATTGATAAGCTAAGTAAAGCCTACACTATGTAGCATTTGCTTGGAAACTTGATTTGTCAGTTATGCATAATAAAAATTCCAGTCATCAAGAAAATTACAAAAATTTTTATCATAACATGATTTCTTTCACCCACCAACTTTTTTTTTTTAATCTTACAATAGATAAATACCAACATGTTCTCATTTTTACACTAAACCACACAGGATTGATGCATTTGGTTAGACTACTATTCGCATTGTTAACTTCAATTTTCTCTTTATATAACTTGGTAAAATTTCATTTTTTCTAGATTCCATAAGTACCTACAAAACCCATGCAATTTTAGCATTTTAATATACTATGGAATATCATACAAAGTAAGGCATTTCAGTGTCATGTATAACCAAGTTACTGTCAATCCAAAAATGTTTGCACATCAATAAAAAGATATCTAAGAACTTAGGAACAATATTCTTCTCACTACTGTATAAAAATAACCACAATGAATAAGTATTTGTGTAATATTTACTCCATTGTCTTATTTTCAGAAACTGTCACAAGCTGTAAAGGTATTTCAGTGTTGGTAAGAATATTCTGATTGCTGGTGGCAGAAGTATTAACAGTTCCTATCCCTGAAACAGAACCTTGTTGAATATTTGCAAGGATAAGTGTTGTTCCTCCTGCAGTTATCAGAGTATCATCTTGCCCAGCTTCCACAGAGGCTATCACTGTACTGCTAGAGTGGATAACTTTTTTGTTTTGATGTGTTTTAATATGTTTGGCAAGGTGGTCACTTCTCATAAAACGTTTTGAACATTCTGGACAAACAAATTTCTTCTCACCTGTATGTGTCCTTCTGTGCCTCTGTAATTCATCACTTCGAGTAAATCTTTTGCCACAGAAAATCCAGTTACAAATAAAAGGGCGCTCTCCAGAATGCCAACGCAGATGCGCTCTCAGATGTGAGGTCTTCCCATAGAATTTACCACATCCTGGTATATGACAAATGTGTTGCTTCTTTTTCCCAAGATTGGTACCTCTCCCACCGCCTTCTTTACAGTTGGGACAGGTGCAAGCTACCCTCCAAAGTCTTTTTCCTTCTTGATGTTGTTGGTCCCCTTCTTCATCTACCACCTGTACTCTTAAGTGTGATAGATCATTGGTATTCAATGTAGAATCAACACTGAGCTGCCACTCTTCAGGATCAGGTTCTTCTTCCTTGATCCTAATATCTGCAGGACTGTCAGCATTCTCTCCTGGATGCAGCTGTATACCAGTAGAATCTATAGAGTTTACTGTAACTGTCTGTAGATTTGGCAACTGACCAGTGCTTAGACTAACTGGAGTTGAAGTCAAGGCTCCACCTGCTGCAACTTGACCAAACGTGAGTGTCTGGACAGGTGTCAAAGTTATTTGTTGGGCAGCAGTATTCTGTATTTGCAAATTCTGCAAGTTCTGGACTCCTTGTACTTGAAATGTTTGCCAAGTTATCTGTCCAGAAGGGGTCACTGTCTGTGCCTGAATTAAAAAGGTTCCAGGATTCAGCTGCAACTAAAGATTTGGCAAAGCCTGTTGTGATATATTTTGACCACTGGCTTGCACACCATGGATTGTCTGTGGTGTAATACCTTGCACAATTTGGGCTTGACTGGTTGGCTGCTGAGAATCTTGAAGCTGTAGATGTTGTACAACAGGCTGTGCTGTAGAAACCTGAATATTCTGAGCCTGTGTCTCCTCGGAAACAGGCGACTGGATATAATTTCCCTGAAGATCTGAAGAATGAACTTGCCCACTAGAATTAGTCAAGCTATTTGTATTTTGTTGTAATATACCTGTACTATCTATCGTAACAGGCAACTGTGATGAAGAGGATGTTGGCACAAATAAATCTGTATCAGTATTAGTTTCATTAATATCAGGAGAAACCCGCTCACCAGTCCTTTCTGAATTGTCTGAACTATCCATAGCTTGTCCTGTGTTTATCAAATGTCCATCGGCATTAATGCCTGCAGTCATTGTCTCAGAACTGCCAGATAGTCCCAAAGAATCTAGATCGACACTATTGATTGGTACAAAGGTAATATTTCCTGGCAGACCAAGAGGCACATTAGCAACTACTTGGGTTTGGCCAGGAAAAGATGAACCACCAATTGCAACTCCCTGAACGTGGACTTGACCAGTCTGTGGTATGAGACTCTGGATATTAGCAGGAGGTGTTCCAGAGGCAAGTAAGGTTTGATTAGAGCCAGGAATGATCTGAATTTGACTACTTTCTTGATTTATACCCCCATTATCTGAAGAGCCTGTGAAACCAATCTGAACCTGCTGACCATCTGTTGACTGAATCTGTGGTATTACTTGATATTGAACATTGGGCACTGTACCATTTGATGAATCTGATCCTGGTGCAACTGAAAATATTTGTTGATTCTGCAAATTTTG
This sequence comes from Ictidomys tridecemlineatus, assembly GCF_052094955.1. Taxonomy (NCBI): domain Eukaryota; kingdom Metazoa; phylum Chordata; class Mammalia; order Rodentia; family Sciuridae; genus Ictidomys; species Ictidomys tridecemlineatus. The sequence continues at coordinate 87,224,731 of NC_135489.1, read as the reverse complement.
AAGGGGAAGGACATACTGCCTACTCGAAGTAACAGCACTTGGAATCTGTACTAGATTACCAGCTTCATCTTTTATAATTGTAGGTGTGGCTGGCAAAACCTCCCATCGGTTTGGTGCTCCTCCTAACTGGGCAGAAGCCAAATCACCTGTCGCTCCGGCGGCGGCGTCTGGGGCCCCGGCTGCTGCGGCTGCCTCCTCCTCGTCGTCGCCCGGCGATGGCGGCCTTATTTTCCTGCAGGTAGCGGCCAACAGAGCAAGCGGTGACGGCTGAGGGTCCTGGGCCGCCACCGCAGCCGCCGCCACCGCGCCCTTTCCGTGCTGCTGCTGCTGCATATACTTGCCGTGGCTGCCACCGCCGCTGCCGCCGCTGGCTGTCCACGTCCAAGGCAGCTATTTCCTCTTGTTTCACGGGCTTTTCGGGAGCTGCAGGCACACCGCGGGGGGGGGCGGGAGGAGGAATGCGGGGGGGAGGGGAGGGAAAGGGGCCCGAGGGCCTTGGGGAAATTACTCCCTCCGAGCCCCGACCGAGGCCCCTTCCCCTCCCCCACCTCAATGGTATTCTTTTGAACAAGAAGAATAGAATGCCATCCTTCATGTTGGGCAGGGAAAAATTTATTCTTTAGATGTTTTTATATCATATAAGGGTACACATATTGCTTTCCAAAAAGCAATAATTTGGTCCCAGAATACAGCATGAAATCTTAGTTTAAAATAAAATGATTTTGTTTCCACTTACACTGAAATTTTTTTACTGGAGTAACTTGCTATGATGAAGTTTCCTATTATTTTTATCCATTTTTTTCACATTTATCATATGGTAAGACAAGAAAATACCCAATTTGTTTTGAGAGTGCTTCTTAAACTATTGATTGAGAAGTTAAAAAAAATCCTTCAATAAGGGAAATATAAACAAAACCAGTTTAAAACATTAATTTATCTTGTATAACAGATATTCTCAATTTCATATGAGACATATTTATTCCCAATGTAAAAATGTGCTGGTTTAGCTTAGTTAAACATAATACTCTTTATTGAGTGCAACTGTAAAAGTGCTAAGCAACTTGCATGATGTTATCCCAAAACTTTTTAAAGTAAGTCTTCTCCCTGTTTACATATAAGTAAAATCCCTTTACTCTAAGGATGTCTCTTCTATTTGAATGGTACTTCCCCAACACTTTTATTTTTTTGGGGGGGGGGGAGTATCAGGGATTGAAGCCAGAGGCACTTAAACCTTGAGCCACATCCTCAGACCTTTCTATTTTTTACTTTGAGACAGTGTCTTGCTGAGTTGCTTAGGGACTCCCTAAGTGGCTGAGGCTGGCTTTGAACTTATGATAATCTTGCCTCAGCTCTTGAGCTGCTGGGAATAAAGGCATGCACAACTCTTTCCAGGAATTACATTTATTTTTGCATAATCACATCAATGCAGAAATGAGTAAAAAGTAAGATGCTAGGCATTAAAACTTTGGTATTTCTTTGCTTTCTTCAGATGTAGGTTGCTTTGTGATAATTTGTATGATCCAAATCTTTTTTTAAGTTAATAAGTAGTAGTGCCACATTTTTAATAAAATCATAAAATTCTTAATAAAATTTGATGTAAAAAATAGAAGTATTCAAAATTACTCCATTGACATCAGAACTTTCAAAAGTACAAAAGTGAGTGCAAAATATGTTGGTCAGTGTTAATTGTATTGAACAACTGAAGGACTCAGCTGAGTGTTGTGGCACATATGTTATCCTAGTTACTCAGGAGGCTGTAACATGAGGATCACAAGTTTAAGGCCTACCTCAGCAACTTAGTGAGTCCCTGTGTCAAAATAAAAATGGATGGTGGTGATAGGAATGTAGCTCAATGACAGAATGCCCCTCAGTTCACTCTCCATTACTGAAAAAAGGAAAAATTGAAGGAATCTATGTTTCTATCTTAAAACATTTTCAGTTTGTTTAAAAAGGTTCAAAATCAGAAAAAATATTTAGGCTGCTATGTACATTACAATAGCCAAGTTATGGAACCAGCACAGGTGCCCATCAACCTAAGAATGGATAAAAATATGTGGTATATATATATGAACAGTAGAATTCTAATCAGCCATAAAGAATAATGAAATTATGGCATTTGTTGGCAAATTAATGGAACTGGAGAACATCATGCTAAGCAAAATAAGCCAGACTCAGAAAGTCAAGTGTTGAATATTTTCTTTTATGAAAAAGCTAGAGATAGGGAAAAAAATTCAAAAAGAAAAATAGAATGGAAACCAATAGATGAAGTTGCTTGAGAGGGAGGGAGAAGGAGAATGTATGAGGGCATACTAGTAAACAAAATCTACCAAATTATGCTTGATTTATGTAAATGTACCACAGAGAATCCTGCATGTATATATAAAGTTAATACATTACATGTGCATTATATATACTATATATATATATACATGTGTGTATATATATATATGTACATATATATATATACATATATATTGCATTTAAATAATAATTATAGAAGGGACATCAATAGGGGAAAGCAAGCAAATCAGGGGTACTTTGGAATGAGATTGATCAAATTATGAAAGTATGAATGTGCCATAATGAATCCCACTATTATGCGTAAGTATAATGCACCAATAAATAATTTAAAAGAAACAAAGGCCACTATAAAATAATAGTTGGCAACCTGAGTGTTCCCTCACATCTCTGGAAATGGCACAGATTGTTGCAAACACTTTAAAAATCTTCATATATGTCAGTTTAAAAATAGATTTATTTTAATTTGAAAAGGAAAGAAATTCAATAATCTTAAAAATATTTACCTAATTCTATAACAGTGGCAAACAATTATATGGTTGTTGGCCCTTCAATATTTGGTCTTTGGCAGATGAGTGGGGACAATATTAAAATTTGGGTTGTTACTCAGTTAATGTTGAATGAAATAGGAGCTGTAAAATAACAAGTGATGAGCAAGTATGCTACTGTTTCTGAGCTTTTAAACCTGATTCACCAGGAAGTGACTCTAGCCTGAAAAGTGGCATTTCTCAACTTGGAGTTGAATGTAGGGAAGTTCTTAACTCAAATCGATTTGCCTACCTCTCTAGACACTGTTTCTTATCATGGGAATTGCAAGGGCTTGATTACGATTGCAAAAAGTTCAAATACTGTATTTTTGAGTACCAAAAGTTTAAGAACCATAAGTGAGGAGAATAATGGATGAAGTGGCAAGCTGAGTCTAGGGTATGTGGATAGTTGTTCTAAACTTATGCTTATACTATCCCTCTGACTCCTTCCTTCTCACATTTAAATCTCTCACTGCAGGTGTTTCAAAAATTTTAAATGATTCTTATTCATGATTTTCAAGGTTCCTTGTATCATCTTCTATTTTAATTTTTCATTTTTCTGGTTTCAAAAATATAGAGTGTTTCACCAATCAATGAGATGAGACCTTGAAATCTTAAAAAGAGCATAATTATATTGTTAAGAGCTCTTTGAATCCAAGAGCTCAAAGGCACCTTATAAATCACTCTTTTGGTTGTACTTTGAAATGCCTAATCACTTTTCCTCCACCTAGGTACATTTTTATTTGATGATTCAACCCAATCTTAGTTTATATTTCGTTTTTAAAAAAATACCATTTCATCACCTGTATTACAAGTTAATGTTAAAGATCAGTTTACTGTAAGATTCAAATATGAACTGATACCCTAATGGACTGGGAACAAAATTTGCAATTAATTGTTATTATTGTTTATATGAATTATACAACATGATATTTGTTGGTAGATAATGTTATCTTATTATATCAGTTAATCTTTTGGAAAGTAATTATTTATTTGATGCTGATCTCTTAGCAAGTATCCTGACTGCTGTTTTTTTTTTCTTGTTTCCTAATACAATTCCTGGCATGTAGCAGCTACTGAATGAATGTTGAATGTATGAGTGAATTTAGAGAGGCTAGTTTTTAAGTCTGTAGCAGTGTTTATATATATATCACAATCTTACTGAAGAGTAATAATTTAGGGAATCTCTCCTATTAAAGAATGGATACAAAATTTCGATTCTATTCATTGTTGATGATAAATATTCAGATGCAAGCACAAACTGGAAGTAGTTCCATTAGAAATAGTTTGGCAGTCACAAAAATACTTAGTTATGGTGCACCAAATTGTAATTTGATAAAGAAAATAATGTTATAATCTGCTGGAAGGTTGCAATTCCTCTTAAAATTAGGAGTTATTTGAGTTATTTTCACATCTTTTATCAAAACAGAGAAAACTATTTGAGACAAATTTATATCTTGAAGCTAGTATGCTTGCACTTAAAGGATAGTGTGTTTGATGTGAGGAATTTGATAAAAAGAATGGCTGACTAGGAGAAAAAGAAACCTGACTAGGGTTTAGAAGAAATATATTTAAAATTAGTACTCAAAAAATCATCCACATTTACTTATGTTTGAAGTTTTTATACTTAAAGTACTTCAATGCAGTTAAATTATAAGATTAGCAGATATTAGATTTACATGAAATGAATTTTCTACTAAAAATGTTTAAATAAAATGGTTTTTCCACATTACTTGGTTAGCAATAGACAAAAAGTCATAGCTGTGAATATGTATAAGCAATGTACTTTAAAGGAAAAATTATTATGTTGAAATATTAATTTATATTTTTGTTTATTCTCTAATTATATATATATATATATATATATATATATATATATATATATATATATATAATTTCTTTTGAATCATTTGTTGGAATGTGGAATCAGTCAAAGAGAGCTTGGTGAAGAAACTTTAAATATAAGAGTGTAGGATTTGATTGTTTTTTAGAGAGTAGTGAGTCATTGCATAGTTTTGAGCAAGGGAATGATTTACAATCAATCATTTTATAGTCAAAGCTATAAATATAATCATAATATGTAAAGCTATGCCACAATGTTTATGAAATTTGTAATCATAACCAAATCCAAGTAACTTTTAGTAGAGACTAGAAGTATGGTAGAGGCAGTGAAGAGGAGGTGAAGGGTAAAAACATTCTAGAGAGATGTAGTACTTAAAAGTTGAAGCCGTCTGTAGTGGTTTACTCCTGTAATTCCAGTGGCTTTGGAGGCTGAGGTTGGAGGGTTGCAGGTTCAAAGCCAGCCTCACCAACTTATTGAGGCCCTAAGCACCTCAGTGAGACTCTGTCTCTAAACAAAATACAAAAAACAATGGCCTGGGGATGTGGCTCAGTGGTTAAGTGCCCCCGAGTTCAATCTGAAATTAAAAAAAAAAGTTGATTAGACATGAGAGATGGGGAAGAGTCAGTGGTCAAAGATGACAAGTATTTTGATGATAACAATTTTCTTTTAGAATCTAAAATATTTGGTCTGTAGTTGCAGCTCAGTGGTGAAATGCTTGCTTCACAGCATGAGAGACTGGGTTTGATGCTCAGCAACACATAAAAATAAATAAATAAAAAAGCATTATGTCCATTTACAACTAAAATTATTTTTAAAAAATCCAAAATATTCTTTGTATGTCTCTCTTGAATGTATGACATCAGATAAATTTGAGATTCCTAAAATTTCTTTTGACTAACCAAGCTTCCAGAATGGCCATTAAGAAATATGTAGTGAAATGCATTCCCCTGTAGAGTATCTTGAGTCTATGAAAAGACTGGATTTTGAAGATTTAAAAGTGTTTATAACTTCAAGAAATAGCTCATGGAGATGAGTGCAGTAAACTTTGGAATAACATCTTCCAACTAGCTGGGCAGACTCTTAACACCTCAACTCCCTGCTATTCTCACTTTCTGGTTGACTCTTGACTTCCTTTGTCTGCTTCTTATCTCCAATCTGAGAGTCAGAAATTATAATTTAGGTGTGAAACAATTGTTTAAATGTCTATATTGAAGGAAGAAATAAATGCTTCTATCTCAGACAAATTAAGGTTATACTTAATTATTTCACAATTAATAGGATGCTTTTTCAAAACACATACTCATACAACCCAAAATGCTCCAATTATCTTTTATTTAAAATTTCCACTTAAATCAAGAATTTGAATGTTTGATACATATGGCAATATGTCATCAAATGATATGGTCTGTATAAATGATGTCATTTCTACCTAATAAACCAGAGCCCATGGTATTTCTTAAAAAATCTTACTCTCAAAGAAATAAACTCCCCAGTGATTTATAATTTTCATCTCTCTTCCACCCCATACACCAGTCTGGCTTCCAGGGAAACATTAAAAATTTTATTAAGAAATTTTAATTGTTTTACTGCATGGCACAAAAATACTTTGCCCAACTGACTCCTTCCTTAGAATTAATGCACTATGGACAAAGACTTATAAAAGAGTTTTTAAAGAACAGTTTTCATTATTCACTTAACACAATTTACTGTGGCTAGAATATGAAATTACTTGTGATCTAGAAGTTAGCACTGTAGTAATCTTCATTAAAATAGTTTCCTAGGAGTGTAGTAAAATGGTCTGGAAGGCATTTTAGGAGAAAAATCCAATACCATTTCTAGGATTAAAAACTGCATTTATAAAATTGAAGTATGATCATTGTTTTTGAATAGATGAGTGGACTATAAGTGATAGTATGGATTTTTGCTTTTCCTAACAAATAGCTTAAGGCCAGCAATATATATATGTTTCTTTCTGGGGAAAATAGTACAGAAGGATAATTTCACATTTATAACAAAGTTTTTAAGAAAAAATACCCTTTAATGTAATGTAATGTACCTTTAATTGTAAGACAGATATAAAAAAGGAGAAAAATGACAACTTAGAATCTTTGCTTCCATAAGCCCCATATGTGAGATGAACTTGAGAGAACAATACTAAGTGGAATTCCCAAACTTATGAGGTTGAGAGCCTGTCTTCCATTTTTTATATTATTCATTCTTGTTTTAAACAATACTGGCAATTGTATTAAAAGCATATGATTGATTTGATACTGAAATTTTTATATTCATTGATATAATTAGAGATGCTGGTAAGTTTGAAGGTTGTGATTTCTGATATTTATTGTTGGATGTATGTTTACTTTAAGAGAGAAATAAACATTCCCTTAAGACCTGGTCATGAATTATGTGAAGTTGAATATAACTGGGAAATTCAGAAAAGGAAAGGATTTTCTTTATCTTTTTAAAAGTACTTTATTAATGGTTTTCCTTCTCCCAAATGGATTTGTCCCAGTGATTTCTAATTGGTTTTTGGGTGTATGAAATCTGTCTTTATAATAAACACTAAAATTGGATAACTTGGATGTTTGAATATTTAAAAAACTGAAATTTTATGCAGGTGAAACCCAATTTGTTTATAACATGACTTTCAATTTAAACACACCATGGCACAATTGTGACATTTCAGAATTGGTAAGCTACAGATAATGGGAGTAAAATGACACATTGATTACCATATCATCTGGAAGCAGAACTCCTTTAGAAAAAGTTGGCCTGGGTGTTGGAGGGATTTAAATGCCTGTTCCAGTTTCTTCATTCTGGGATTGAAGAAGGCAAGCTGTTGCTGTAGGTATAATCACACTTCTCAATGGGCAGGCATGCTGTTAGCAGTAGGGTGGAGGATTGTGGTAGAGGGTTTATGTGCAGCCAGAGGATTGTAACCATTTCCTCTGTGCATTGTGAGAGGGACTGTTGACAGCAATGGAAGCACATGCTTTCTCTCAACCTACATCATATCACCATCTTCCCACATAGAGGCATCTCTAATGTCAATGAATATCGAAAAACTTCAGTATCAAATCAGCCATATGTTTTTAATACAACAGATACAACACCCAATATTTTAAAAACAAAACACTGTCGCTTGTACACTTCCTTATTTTATGTGGCTTCTTAAGGACAAGAAGAGCTTTGAGATTTGGATTTTTGTTTGTTTTTTTGATTGCATAGTCAATATAGAATCAATATTCATCAATTCATTTTTTCTTATTTGCTTATTCCTTCTTAAGGAAATAGAGTGAATTCTTACATATCTTTTTAAAATTTTTTTAATTTTTTATTTCTATTTCCCTACCTACCATCCATTTCTCCACTTATTCATCCATCCACTTACCAATCTGTCCATCTGCTTGTCTACATATCTTGTTTCCACCAGAATAGTCCAAGAAATATTAATAGTGAAAAATAATAGATAAATCAGTCTTCCTAAACAGAATTATTTGGGGGCTGGGACTGTGGCTTAGCAGTAGAGCGCTCATCTAGCATGTGTGAGGCTCTGGGTTCAATCCTCAGCATCACATCAAAATTAAAAAAAAAATAAAGGTATTGTGTCCAACTACTTTTAAAAAAAGAATTAATTGGTCAACATTGTGAGACTCTATATAGTTTTAGTAGAATCTGGATTTTATAAGATGAAGGAAAACTAAACTCTTGAAATATGGTAAGTAGAGGGTTCAAACATTAATTTTAAAGTTTTTCAAGGGCAGGATTGAGATATTCAGTGCATATGCTTTTCAGTTTGGATAATTAACTTTCATCCTATTCTAATTATCTAAGGAATGTCATTTATCATTCCATTGATCTAGCCCAATTCTCTCATCTGTATCATAGTGCTATTTATGTGATTGTGATGGTTGGCATTGGAATGTGGAATCTGTTCTTTCAAATGCTGATACCAATAATGTAAAATTCTCCCTATATTTAATCTGAGTTACATTTTAGGACATTCAATCTCCTCACTCAATATGCAATAGAAATTTTTAGCATTGGCATTGTTTTTATGGAAATGGAGTGGTAAAAGTGCATAACTTCAATGATTTTTTTATTTTTAAACTATATTTTTAATTTTTATTGTTTGAGGCAGGGTCTTGCTGTGTTGTTTAGCTGATCTTGAATTCCTGGACTCAAGCAATCCTGCCTCAGCCTCCCAAGTAGCTGGTATTATGGGCATGTTCTGTGCGCAGCCTAAAAATATATGTTCATTTTTAAATAAGATATAGTAATTGTACACATATATGTGATACAGTGTGTGTGTGTGTGTGTGTGTGTGTGTGTGTGTGTAATGTTTATATTTGGGTAATTGACATGTCTACCGCCTCAGACACTTATCATTTCTTTGTGTTAGGAACATTCAAAATCCTCTATTAGCTACATCAAAACACTCAGTTTATTTTGTCAACCACAGTTACCCTATTTAATTGTACTGAATAACTATTAGCAATCCTCTCCTCTATCCCCCTCCCTGACACACAAAGCAGGTGTGTTTATACTGAATTAATTAAACTAAAAAAATCACTTGCCTCTAACAGAATCTCTCAGGTATCCTTGTTGTATTTATAAATTAAGTGTTGAAACAGGAATTGCTTTTTATAGTTTCTACTATCTGCTATTTTTAATTTTTATGTTTTGTGCATTGGGAACAATGTGGGTTCTGGGTTCAGAAGTGGGTTCAAAATCAGACTCATAGTGAGGCCTTAAACTCTCTAAGCTTCAGTTCCCTGTCTTTAGAATGGGGATGTCATGAGGATTAAGTAGCATACTACAACGTGCCTGGCACAATGCCTGGTACATAGCAGGTGCTGGGTAAATGATCTTATTCTTATATTAAAATAAACATGAGCTATTAATTAGTGTGATTCAATTTTAAATTTGACAGACATATAAGAAGTATGTGCAATAGCTACTCTGGAAAATCATCTTCTAGTATAATCCTACCATCTTGATCTTTGGTGGACTCTGGTATAGCTACATCAGAAAAGAAAGTTTTGGGAAGATAGCAGGTATTTTATAAAATATCATCTATGGTACAGGTTTCCATTAATGAAATCATTTCACACAGATAGATATCTAATTATACTTATGTCATTAAAAATACAAATAACCATCTAAAACTTTGTCTCTCTGGAATCCTTATAGGCAAACACCACATTAAGGAGATACGTTTTTTTATAGCATCTTAAGCAACAAGTAATTTATGCCTTCTTGAAAGAGGTTCAGGCCTTGTCTGGGGTTGTCCTTTGCAGCTCCCACACTTGTGCCACCAATTTTGGGATGCTTCCTCTGCTGTGCTGCCTTCCCAGAGCCCCCGGTGCCACCATAGCCTGCCTCTGTGCTGTCACGCCCGGCTCTTGCCTCTGGCAACTGCTGCAGTGGGCACCTGGGGCCCAGCATTGGGCCCTAAAGACTGCTCTTTGTGTGAGCCAGGTCGGAGCAGCAGCCAGGCCTCTTGCAGCCTTCTGGGCCCTTGGCTCTGGCTACCGCACGCTGCGCATGGAAGGAGATAAAGCTTTTGTCGAATTCCTGACAAATGAAATTAAGGAAGAAAAGAAAATCCAGAAGCATAAATCCATTCCCAAGATATCTGGAGTGAACGTGACAGAAACTAAATCAGTGCAGAAAGTTGCTGGGGAAAAGATTACTTTGAACATTAACAATAGAATCCCAACAACATTTGATGGTGAGGAAGAGGCCTCAGAAGGGCAGAAGGTTGAAGAACAGGAACCTAAACTGATCCACTCCCAGTTGTGTGGTTGAAATTACGGAGAGCGATAGCTAGAAAGCTCTTGTACTAGACTGTCAGTATCCAGAGGATGAGATTGGACAAGAAGAGGAAGCCTAGAATGACATCTTCTCTATTAAGGAAGTTAACTTTCAAACCACTGGCGAGTCTGAATGAAAAGACTATTTACACTCTGAACACAGATTCCTTAGACTGAGCCTTGTATGACCACCTAATGGATTTCCTTGCAGACCGAGGGGTGGACAACACTTTTGCAGATGAGGTGGTGGAACTCAGCACAGCCCTGGCACCAGGAGTACATTAATTTTCTTGAAGACCTCAAAAGTTTTGTCAAGAGCCACTAGAGCAATCAGAGACACTTGAAGGCCTTAATAGTATGGTGAGCTTTGACCAGTGAACAAAAACTACCCTTACACCAGATGGTGTGCTTTGAATTGGATGTCATCCTAACATCATGGGGGTGGGGCAGAATAAGCACATTTAAATTATTGCTATCATGCTCTCATTTACTATTCATTTGATAGTTTTCCTGTACAAACCTATTATTTCTAGATTTTTGTATAACATAATGATGGACAATAAAATTATTTTATCTCCAAAAAAAGAGGTTCGTATGATATTTGTAATTTCTTCATATAAAGATACCTGATAACATTTTACACTTTAGTTGGAGGACAGATCTTTCAATGCTCAAAGATTTAAAGGTTTTTTCCCCATTTTTTTCAATAAACAAGACAAGTTTATTTTATAGATGTTAATTCATTTCAGGAGTTGGAAATTCTAAGTCTGATTTTTATTTAAAATATTCTCCTAATTCTTCATAACAGAAGATGAGCCTGTGTGTGTTTTTGCAATAATTCTTGTGGTCTAACATTCAAGTTTTGTTTGGGAGGGGTGATAAAGGACAGTAGAAAAGTTATTAATATCTTTAGAATTCAATGTTGTATGCATAATTTGAATATATCTGGAAAACAATGAAAATTATTTCTACCATCTCCAGTTTTTAATTAATTTCTTAAGGGTGGAAGGAAATACTTTGAAAGATTTAGCAGTCAAATTCAAATGACTATGCAAACAGGTGGCAAAATTTCTTCTCCACCTGCCATGCAACTTTATCTCAAGAAATGTTTCATTCAGCAAATGCTGCTGCTAACAAATAATTCTCTTTTTTCAGAGCAAAAAAAAAAATGGAGGGGGAAAAATTCTTTGAAGAAAACATTTTTCTTGATTTTTTAAAAAATTGTGAGTATTCTGCAACTTGTATTTGGGGTAAAAATGGGAGTTCATAACCCACTTGAATCAAAGGTATGAAAGATGATATGTCATGAGCTTTGTAATGTTTTGAACAACCAATAAAAACATAAATAAATAAATGAAGAAGCAATGAGATAATTAAAAAAAAAACTGTTTTGCAAATCCAGTGCAGAATAAATTGGATCTAGGTAGCAAAAATTTAAAAAAATTGTAAGTATGAAAAATATGTATTTTATTTTCTTGGGGGATGGGTGGTGGAAAGCATGAATGAGTGAGTACACTGATTAACCCACCTGTTTTGTAGTATTGTTAAACCATTACTGGCTTTTTTGTTTTGTTTTGTTTCTCTTTTTGTATACCAAAGCACTGGTAGTAACTTTCAGATGTGATAATTATATTAACATGGGATCTTAAAACATTTGTATAATACTTTAAACACTAGCTCAAGAGACCATATTCTTAGTAAAATTATGTTATTAGAATATATTGTTAGACTTAACCTCTGTAAGGAAATGGTGGCAAGCAAAATGTTGCACTGAGAAACCAATTGGCAACTAAATACAAAAAAAGGTAAAGATATTGTTCATATACTTTTGCATTTTTACTTTTCTTTGATTCATTTATTTGGTGTGAGCTAGAAGCTAAAGTGCCAATGCATTAGTTGGCATACACAGCCTCTACTAAGAAAAGTTATGTTTCTCTGTATTTTTGAAACTAATAATTTCAAAAAGCACCAAAATTTAGTTTCCCATTCCTTCCCAGTAAAATTTGACCTGATCTGCCTTTCTATATAACATGAATTGGGGTTTGCAATGATTGAACCAAAGAAAATGAAATGTACATTTTATATTTTACCGGGACAACTCCTCATTTTTTAAGTACCAAAGTACTGGATACAGTGGATTTGTGAAGATTTAGTTCTGGGCATTGGGAGATTATTTGGGCTTTGAACTCAAATACAATTTAAGAGGTGATCTTCCATTTCCTATGTGACAAGTTAATTTGCTATAGCAAATTTTAAGAACGTACCATTATTTATAGAATCTCTAACAAATTAAACTTCTACATAACTATGTTTTTAGAAAATATATTTGAACTGTATTAACAGAGCACTCTCGCTGTAGCCCATCTACCAGGACATGGATGTAGTATAAAATCATGACATTTGCCATAAAAAATAAAAATAAAAGATTTGTCCATTAGATGATTTTAAATTTTCTTTTCAAATATCCATTTTGATGAACATTCCATGTAGACAGTAGGGACTTAATATATGTCTGCACTAGGAACTTCAAAGAATGTCTTCTGCTCTGCTCTGCTCTGATCATTTTATAGGTTTAGAGTCTTTGTTTTAATTTGCATATTCTGGAATACTGATGAAGTTTAACCTACCATTTTTGTTAACCATTAGTATTTCATGTTTGTGAATTGTGTGCTCATGTGATTTAAATATATTTCTCTTAGGGTGATTGTTAAACTATGGAAATTCTGAGGCAGGATTACAATGTTAGCATCATTTTGTGAACATACAACATACTTAAAATGTTTTCCTTGTTTGTCTTAAAACAACAATGCAAAGAAATGTCATATTCTGTGGATGTTCAGTTTCACCATGTTTATAATTCTTTCCGCAAAATGATACAGGGATGCTTCATCTGTAACCTAATGCTCTTCAAAAAAGTAATTGTTTTCTGTGAGCAAGCACAGTTGACTGATTCATGCCCATTTTTGTGAAAGATTACTTTTGTGTTCTGGGGGTGTTTACATTGTTTTGAAAATAGTAAGTGTCCAATGGATAGGAGTGCCTTGACAGACATATGCAGATTTAATATCATGTGAAGAAAGAGATATTTAATTTTTAGAGGACATATATTATGCTTTTCATGCCAGGCTCTGTGTAGAAAATATAGATACTAATAAAGATACTAGGTGCTTGAATATCCTATTAAACTAATTCTCAATGAATAGAAATCTTCTGATTAGAGATACTACTCACCATCAATGTATTTTTTTTTTTACTTTTCCAACTGATTCTGTAATTTTAAATGCCTGGCTACAAAAGTTATTGAGAAGTATACGTGAAGATATGTATTAATATTTCTGTTATGATTATGATATCTAAAGTTTAAAATTTTATCCTTTTCATGAGATCTTCTAAGAATTTTCACATTTTAGATTCTTGAAGCACTGGAAATTTAATTTTGTTATGAGGTAGGTATCCATTGGACACTTACTATTTTCAAAACAATGTAAACACCCCCAGAACACAAGAGATCTTAGAGATCTTCTAAGAATTTTCACATTTTAGATTCTTGAAGCACTGGAAATTTAATTTTGTTATGAGGTAGGTGCTTACATTTTCTTTTCTTCCATGTGACAGTTATTAATTTGGTCAAGTGCTATCTGGTTGCATATAAAATCCTGTGGGATTTTAATTTGAATTGCCTTAATTTCCACAACAGTTAATGGATAATTAATTATAATATTGAGTCTCCCCATTGGTGAACTTAGGGCATGTTAACATTTAATCAGGTTTTCTTATATGTCCTTCAACAATGTTTGTAACCTTCACAACAATAAAAGTCCTGCTTGATGTTTGTTGTTGTTGTTTTTTACTTCCTGCTGTTACAATAGTATTTTCTAACTAGTTTCCACTGTGTACTGGGAAGCTATTAATTTTTGGTCTTTTGTCCTAGAAATTTGCTCTCCTTTCTTGCTACTAAAGAAAACCTTTTTGATTTTGTCTTTTTTGTTCTTATTCTTGTGCCCTTATTCCTTATCTTGTCTTATTGCAAGGATCTCCAGTACAATGTTTGACCTAACAGTCACAATTATCTTACTCTTGCTTTGATAGTACTATAACCAAAATGTCACTATTCATGTGATATTTTCCATATGATTTTTTCTAAATATATTTCATAAGGTTAGAATGATATCCTTCTATTTCTTGTTTACCAAGATTTTATTTTTTAAATTAAATTTAGTGTCTATTATATCATATGCTTTTTCCAAATATCTTCTGAAATGATAACACATTTCTATTTTCTCCTTCAGTCGTGTAATGTAGTTAATTATATTGATAATTAACTTCTGATAGTTAACCAGTCTTTTATACCAGCACTAAATCTTTCCAGGTCATATATTTTTGTTTTGTTTCAAACAGATGGTTAAAAATCACAGTGCATTTAACACAAGATGATGGGAGTTGATGCGTTTTAAAGAAATAAAATCATTTTCTCAGACTTAGAACTTAATTTTTTGATTACTGTAATTAGACATTATTATGAACTTACACTATTTCATCTGTCACTTGAAATGTGAAGCAGTTTTTTAAGTTGGTATAATTTAATGAAAAATATATATTATAATTTTGGTTTCTATTTTTCATTTTTTAAAATACTTGGCTTTAATATTATTTGATTAAGCTCTCTTAATATGAGAGATCATGTGTATATGAGATACCTATGGGATTTAGATGATTTGTTTTCATTTCATCATGTATCTTATTTCCTAAAACAGCATTTATATAATCAGAGTCTCAAGCTCAGTACCCAAGTTAACTTTGCCTGCACATATAATGTAGGCTTACCTCTTTTATGAAAGCATATCAGTAACTTCTCTGTCTTCCCATGGTTTTTCAGTCAAGTGGCACAGAACTTTGTGTTGACTGCTTAAAAACAATTTTTCAGAAAGTTGTATTACTTTTAATGCAAATCCCTGTTATTAAATGTCAAACATTAAGTCCATAAATTTATACAAAAGATGCTTTCTTCACACATTCTATAGGGTTTCTACTTTCTTTCCATTAAAATGAATGAAACATAACTCGATTTACAAAAGGATTAAAACATGATTAAGTTTCAGGAGTGATGTCATGTGAAATGCCTAGATGGGAAATAATAGATAATTTATTTTTTCTTTGTCTAAATATCAGAAATGTTTTAAATTAAGTTACTTTATGGCAATTATTATCAGTTTAATTCACCTGACTATGATTAGAATGGATAGGTAAAAAGATGCCTGGAGCAACAGCTGATTTTAACTTTCATTCTTGCAGTTAGATTCCTGGGGATGGGTATGTTTAGTCATTAGTTAAGTAAGGACAACCACATTTTGTCCAGAAATGGAAATTATTCATATATTAAAGGAAATTAGAAAAAAATGTGTGCAGTCTGCAAAAAATAAGATATCATGGGATAAATTATCCATATTCTAATTTTGGGGGGTTGGTAATAAGTGAATTCTGAATTAATCTAAAATGTATTTTCTGTGAGTATCTCTTTTATTGAATATTTATTAATTTTAATTAATATTAAAATGTTATTCAAAATTGAAACAATTTTAAGAAGTTTTATGAATGAATGAATTTTATTCTATACATTTTAATCTAGGAATAAGTAGATAATTTTTTGTACTTAATATAGAGATAAATGTGTAATTCAGACAGTAATTCCATGCTCAATAAAGTAAGAATCTGTAGTTTGCATTCTTATATTTGTCCAATCTCATACTGTTTAAGATAGATCAGAACAAATTTATCTTTAACATTTGAAAAGAGAAAGAAGCATATTACATGTCAGAAGTCTAGACCTGAACTGTGCAATGGAAATTTCCATAGTGAATAAAATCTTCTATAACTGCATTGTCTAATATCATACCCAGCAACAATATAAGGATATTGAGCATTAGAAATGTAGCTAGTACCATAGAGAACTATATTTTGAATTTTATTTAATTTTAATTAATTTTGTCTTGCATACATATATTCACACGTGGCCAGTGTCTACCATATTAGACAATGCTGGTCTAGAATCAGGTTCTCCAACCTTGTCATCATAGCCATAATCCACTACTACAACATCAACATAACTCTTGTTTTTATAAAATATGCATACCAAATTTGAAGTTCATACCTCTTATTAAAATCTATTTGGCTAATATTTCACATGTGGATCAAGTTACATTTTAAATAACATACTGCCATAAACTAGAAAAATTCTGAACAAAGCAAATGCTGAAAAATTTTATTGTGTGTAGGGAAAACTGATAAAGGCCAATACAATTGACCAGTGCATTTCTACCAGTTTCCATGCCAACAGAACTTTGATTATTGGGATATTTGATGATAACTGACACAATGGAATAAATATGAAATACACATCCTAAGACCCTTTTTATTCTCTATTAATGTTAAAAAATCTCAAACTAAGATTACTTGTTAATAACTTTCTTTAAATAAAAATTTTTCTAAGACTCTGATATGGAACTAAGAGGGCCATAAAAATAAATTTATATTTGAAATATTAGATATAAAATATTAGATCTGTTACTGAGGTCCATACATTCAAAGAGAATTAAACTACCCCTTAAGATTATCCAATGATGTCACAGTAACATTTTAAAAGCCAGAAATAATCAGAAACCACATTTTTACATGGTGAATGACTACTATTATAAAATATTTTGTTAACTACTTTATTTCTAAGTATTGAAATTATGAATTAAAAATTGATAAAGAATTGTTGCATATACTCTGAGGGAACGAAATTTTAAAATAATTTTCCAGGCCTTAAACTCAAAAGCTAGATTCCAAGTTTTAGTTTTTCAGAAAAATGTTTCTATACATTCTTTATTCCAGAATAAGATACAATATATAACTATATATTTTATTTTCTTTAATATTTTTTCAGCAAATTTATTTCAGACATTAATTGTTGTGTAGGTTTTTTCTAAAAGGTATTAATGTTCTTAACATATAAATATACATGTACATATATGCATACATGTATACACTTTTAGAATTAAAACCAACATAGAATTATTTTATTAATACTGCTTGAATAACCTCATTTAGTCATTTTGTGCATGTAGACATATATGAAAGATAAAATATATTTAAAAATAAAATATGATTTCAAAAATTTAAAATGTGAATCTCACACACATAAAAAATGAAAATATGTGCTGAGGTTGTGGCTTAGTGGTAGAATGCTTGCCTAGCACATGCAAGGCCCTGGGCTCAATCCTCAACATCACATAAAAATAAATAAATAAAATAAAGGTATTTTGTCCAAATACAACTAAAAAATAAATATTAAAAAAATTGAAAATATGTCAAAGACTTTTAGTCATTAAAAATGAACACTGGCAAAATGATACAATGGTGTGAGAACTTTATAAACAGTAGTTTTATCATCCATCTCAAAAAGATGCTGAATTAAGTTGTAAGTTAGAGACAAATTTGATTAATATAATATAGAGCAATAAAACAATCTTTTTTCAGAGAGAAAAATATGCACCTTTAGTGAAAAAAAAATATAACTTAATATGTTCCCAGAATTAGGTCCTAATCAAACAGTAAATACTAAGTGTGACAGAAATACATCCCTAACAGAACTGAATTTTTGAATGTGTCTGTCAAACAATGCTCAGTAAGACATTTAAAGTTGTATGTCCATGTACATATGTACAACTATAATGCACCAATTAAAAAACGAGGAAAAAATACAATAACAATAGACATATGGCCTTTATCTTATTTTCAGGCTTTTGATAATTTCTTAACAGAAAGGAAGTATTAGATCTTAGAATTTTTTCATCAGGATAATACTTCTTTTTTTCCAATCCAAAACTCTAAACAAAAAAAAATCTATATAATTTCTTCATAAGCTCTTGAGAGATAAATAATTTAATTTTGCAATTTATGCATCACATCTTACCAACACTGATAACCTTAGAAAACAGAATTTTGTGCATTTTAATGTGGTGACAAAGACTTTAAGTATCATTGTAATTTTTGATCAAACTAGAGTGGAGTCAGCATGCAGGCAATGCAGAATGAAAGCCTTCTTGTTTTCTCTTATTAGTACAGCTACCATTTCAGAGACCATTCTGCTGCCATCTGTCAGACTAAGGCTCTTTTTAGGCTACAAAGATTCTTTGGTTAAGTTATATGGGCTGGTGGTGAGGTGGGGTGTGGTGAAAATCTAAAACTGGAAAGGGGACTATATTAGAAGAAATCCCTCTTTCTTCCTGCCTCCCTCCTTCCCACCCTATTTTTTTCCTCCCTTCCTGCCTTTATCAATTCCTTCCCTTTCTTTGTTCTTTATTTCTAGGTTAAGGAAGCTTATTTCTCCTTTCTGTGCAGGCTCCCAGTGCCTGCACTAGAAGGTGAGGAGACACTAATAGCTCCTAGATAGATGGGATAGGGGAGTGTCACTTAACAAGATGCACAGATCACAATAAACAAGTGAGCAAACAGATAAAAAAAACATGGTGGGTGCTTCTCCCAGAAGAAGGTTTGTATAATCTGTTTTTTTTTTTTAAAGGGAAGTTGAAGCAACAGAAAACTCACAGGCAGAAATTTTTCCTGTGTTGGTGTGATAGATACAAAGTTCTTTCCAAGAGTCTTATAGAGATATAATGCAATTTAAAGCAAAGGGCAGTGGGGAGGGGAAGTAGGTAGAGTAGCATGGATATCTGAATTTTAGTTATTGACACATTATAAACGTGCAATAGCAAAAGTGCTGAGGCAAGAATAAACAGAAATCTATATTATGGAAAAGAATTTAGCATAAGTGGTGTTTTGAAAAAATATACTAATATTTTAAGATTTGTGATTGTATTTTTGTTTCCTTCTTTTGATTGTTTATCTTTTCTGTATTTTTAAGAATAAATCTGGCCGGTATGTGCAAGATGGAGGCCACAGCGGCAGTCATGGTGGCTCGGTGTGTGAGGCTGGTGCAGCACAATATCCCAGCTTTGGCATTGTCTCTGAGGACCTCTCCTTGGTTGTTGTGCACAACTACAAAACAAAAGAACAATGCCCACAGCCTGGAAGAGAAT
The DNA here is from genome assembly GCF_052094955.1 of Ictidomys tridecemlineatus. Lineage (NCBI taxonomy): Eukaryota > Metazoa > Chordata > Mammalia > Rodentia > Sciuridae > Ictidomys > Ictidomys tridecemlineatus. The sequence continues at coordinate 87,205,167 of NC_135489.1, read as the reverse complement.
GTGGGTCACAATGAGCAGAAGACAGAGCATCCTTGGAAGAGAAGGTCAAGTTGGAATAGCAGCTGACACTATGGAAAAATACAAAAGAGCTTTGGCAGATACTGAGAACTTTAGACAGAGGAGCCAAAAACTGGTGGAAGAGGCAAAATTATATGGCATCCAGTTCTTCTGCAAAGACTTGCTGGAGGTTGTGGACATTCTGGAGAAAGAAACGCAGAGTGTTCCAAAGAGATTACAGATGAAAACCCTCACCTGAAAAGCCTTATATAAGGGGCTGGTACTGACCGAGGTGCAGATCCAAAAGGTGTTCACAAAGCACGGCTTGCTCAAGCTGAACCCCTTTGGAGCCAAGTTCGACTCTTATGAACATGAGGCACTGTTCCACACACCAGTAGATGGCGAGGAGGCAGCACGATGGTGCTGGTTAGCAAGGTGGGGTACAAGCTGCATGGGCGCACCCTCAGGCCTGTCCTGGTGGGGTGGTGAAGGAAGCATAACTGCCTACCTCAGGGTCTTTGGCTTTTAAGTCACTTGCTGTAACTCTTGAAAGGCGGTCTATCTTTTCCTAATTTTTGCTATATCCAGGCATTTAAACCATAAAATGGTAAAGCAAATGTAAAATCCAATCAAAGAAAGACACATCTCTGAAGATCACCTGGTGTCAAAATTCAAGATATGACACATACTGAGAAGCTTAATTTAGCAGGATAATTGTGAATAACTTCCAGGAAATAGTTTGAAAAAGAATAAACATATAATAATTATTCTGTATAAAATGATCTGCTATTTAATCTGAGATTTAGGAATGCCAAGCATATGAATTTGTTCCTTCAGTCCTTCTTTGAAATGTTTCTATAACATACAAAACAGTGAGGGAAATAGGCCATGGTACTCTCATGTTTATCTGAAGCAAAATTAAGAAAATCTGTTAGAATTGCTTTTCATTATTGAGTATGTTTTCAGAATCCTCTATTTTCTGTGTCCAGATCTATACAGTAAAATAGCTTTATCAATGGCATTTTATATACCAAAAGGACTTGGAACACAGGCAGGTGTTCCAAAGAAGAACAAAGGTAATGTTAATGAGAGATAGTGAAATAAAGATAAAATCTTTGAATATTTGAGAAAACAAAATAGGATGAACTGGTACTTGCTGAAAGAAGTAGGGTAAACATGACATAATAGTATTCAGAAAGCCTTCCTGGACTGCAGCAACACTGAAAGCAGTGCACAGCAAGGCCCCTGGACATTCCGTCAGGTGTCAGACTGGCCCAAGGGTGAGCTTCATTTAGAATTTAATTGCAAGAGTTTTTTCTCAGGTCATTGAATGTGTACCTTGAGTCCATCCTTTACTTACCCATCTTATGGGGGAAACATCTATTTCAAAGTTGATCATTCATTTTCTGAGGGAAGATTCTCACAGTCTCTCTTGGACAATGGCAGACAGCACTTGTTAAAGTTTACTTTCCAAGAAAAAATAGTGATTCAACAAAATTAGCAATTCTTTAAATTAGAATGAAACTTTACTATGTTCTCTCATGTCAATATTAGGAATCATTGCAATAAAATTCACAATTCAGATGTTTAAGCTTAAAGCAAAAAATAAAATAGAAATACACTCTTTCTGAAGATACATCCTGACCTAAATTTGGTTATTTTCAAAACATCATTAGCCTAAAATTAGCACATGTTTAATTTCCAAATGCAAAGATATACAAATAACCTTGTGTATTTTAGCTTCTAGGATTGAGACACAAATCTCTCTGTGGTTTTATTAGTAATAATTTATATAAATTTAACAAAATCACTCTGCACAATTTTTGACAGTCATAGAAATTAAAATTTTAGAGTTAGTTTTTTAGAAAGTACAAATGCAGTCTTCTTATGAGTAAACAGAGCTGTGGTCATCCAAGGTGGGTGCCTGAGTTATCCCATACTGTAGTTACTTATTTACCTTCACCTGGATTCACAAAAATGCAATTTAATCTACCATGAAAATTATATTCTATTGAAACAGCACTATAATCTGAAAAAAATATGGTTAACTTGATCTAAGTTAAGGCAAAGGGCAAAAAGGAATGGAGCTTTGCATAGTTCAATCTGCAAGCTGTTGGGGATTCTTTCATTTGGCTTTCCTCCCTTCATGCCACAAGCAGTAAGCTCTATATGTAAAGAAACCATAGTTATCATTTTAACTCATTTGAGATAAAGATAATTTTTTTCCCAAGAAAGATAGAGTAGCCCTTGTATGTTATGGATTGATCAATAATATAGGAGCAAACTGCGTTTCTGCAGAGTTATACAAGTCCAGGCATTAATAATGACAATGATTTAAAACAAACTGAGCTATTGGGAAAAGGCAAACATTTAAGAGTCTAGGCTAGATTTGTAACTCAATATTTATTAATTACATGTTGGCTGAAGTTGGGTTCCCTAGAAACTCGAGACCCAAGTAGTACTAGATGTGCTAGTGTCTTATTTGGAGATCAATCCCAGGTGCACCAGTGGAGAAGTCAATATATGATACAATTAATGAGCAGGTTACTATTGTGGGCAAGGGGGGTCTCTGGATACTTCATGAACTACCTGGCTTACATGGATAGTTCATGTCTATCTGAAATACTGAAATTTCAATATCACACTCATTTTCAGTACAGTAAGACACTCATCTTATAGGGCCTTTACTTATAGGGACACCCAGGGAATGAAGGATTCCCTTTTCTCATCTCCTACTCATACTCACCTAAAGGAATGGCAAGTGAAATCATTAATGCAATTTCAACTATGTTTACCTCTCTTTTTGTGCCAAATACATATATAGAGAATTTAGACAAGTTATAGTTAGAATGCATAGTCTAATAAAGCTCAAAACTCTCAAAGGAAATGTGCATGCAAGATATTCTTTATGTGATACACCTACCATTCAGTGTTCTCTGTCATGGGGAAAGTGACACTCTCCAGTACATGGAGCTGCAGTGTAAAAAAAAACTAGCTTACTTAGCTCAGGACACACATATAGACCACTTCTGCCCATGAGAAGGCTGCTGCAAGGTGCTCCTGGTGAGAGCTGTTGCTTGAGCTGTGCTCTCCCATGGGAAGCACTTGTATGTAGCCTCTCACCATCTTTTTCCCTCTTTCCTTTTATAGCTAAAAGTGGGACAGAAACAAGACCTACTGGCTGAGCGAGGAAGCTAGAGCAGAATGTAAGCTATGGGAACAGCCCCCTTTAACTTATTGAAGGTCATGGCTCATTTCTCAGATCAGTATCTGCACAGGCCACCAAGCAAACAGTCCTCTCAGTTGCTCGAACAGTTCAGACAGAACAAGAGTCCAAGCTCCTTCCAGATAAAGGAACAAGTTCCCTTTGCTTTCCAGAGTGAAGAATCACTCATACCTAAATACACCACCAAATAAACACTTATCTTTGTGCCCATCTGGATCATTCTGGAATGTTCTACTGAATCAAAAATCTACCAGTCAACCCTACATATAAAAACAGGACTCTTTACAAACAAAATAGTGTTTTAAAAACAGAAACAAAGCACTATTTAACATCTCTGAATGCCTGCTAAGACCATGTATTCACATTCCATAAAAATTAATATAGCTAATCTCTATTGTCAGGAAATTTCTTAAGAGAAAAGCAAGTTTCATTCTTATAAGTGGGGGATGACCTAAAAATCTCATTAACACATTTTATGGAAATAAGAGTAACCCAAACAAATACAAATAAACAATGCATTATTGTTAATACTCTCTCTTAAGGTCATGAGAAGAACAAACTTTATTCAAAAACTTAATTGGGCACCTAGTGAAGTTATTGCTGCTCTACAGGCACTGTGGAAGATAGAAACAAAGGTAAATTGAACAGTTTCTATCCTACTTCAACCCTCCCCCTTTAAGAAGCTTAAAGTCTACAAGAACCTTAAGCCAGCATCTTACCATAAGGAAATCCATAGGAAGAACACAAACACTTGTCAGCAAAATAAATGAAGAAGTCTTAACAGGTTAATGACAAGAAGTTCATCAAATGTTCCTGTGAGGAGAAGTGTAACTGATCAATCATATATTTATCCAAATATATACAATGGCTTTAAGTAATTGCTTTCACTTGATGAGAAAGAAAACACAAGACAATAATAGAGTAGCAGGAGAGATTTTGCTATTACAAGCACATAAAGGTATGATTGAGAATGGTTTGACTACTCACTGTTTTTCTTGTACGTCAGAATTTCATAGGAATTCATCTCATATTTCTCAAAGGTTTGCCACACCTTTTCAATTGTGTCTTTATGAGTCAGCTCTCCATACATAAACCTGCAAATCAACTGAAGAGCTCACGTTAGCAAATCAACAGGTATTTATTATTCTATAAGCACATGTTAAATATCTGTTCTGTGTTCCCAAACTATATGCTAGGCATTGTGATGTGCACACATATGTGAAAATGTTTGTTGGATCAAAAAGTCTTAGGGAAAATAGCAAGAAAGAAGGGAAGAGAAAATTCAAAGCAGAAGATGAGCATGTGAGCTTTAACCAAGAGTCATGTTAATTCAATAAAATAACAGCCCAATATGACTGAAGGTAGGCATGGAAAGGGAAATCTGCTATAGATAATACAGAAAAGCAAGCAGAGGACAGATTAAGGAGGAGACTATGGCAATAGAAGCCATGCGAGGCAATTCTAAGTTTATCCTGATAGCAACTGGAGGACATGGAAGGTTTTAATCAAAGGAGAAACCTAATCATATTTCATTTTAGAAATGTAAATTTGGAAGAATTCTGATAAAAATGGCCAAGTAAATATGGACTAAGATATTCCCTCTTCTAATTCCTAATAAACAAAAAATTAAAAGAGGAGCAGGGACACAAAAAAATATTCACCAAGTAAACAAGAAAGTGGGTGCAATTGGATGCTGTAAACATTAAGATACAGCTAAGGAAAGAAACAAGATTCAGTCACTGTCTGTGCAGCAACTTTTCCTGATCCTGCCCCACCAAACAGAAAAGAAAAACAGCATTGGGTTAAAAATAATGTTGACAGAATAAAATCCTACATGTTATTAATAATATAACTCCCTGCTGCTCATATGTAGAGACAAGTAGCCTAAGGGGGTAAATACAGAATATGAAATGAGAGAGAGAGAGAGAGAGAGAGAGAGAGAGAGAGAGAGAGAGAGAGAGAGAGAGAGAGAATGAGCTAGAGAAAACCTTGGGATAGAGCTTTACTGACTAACCCTAGTTCTTAGGCAGAACAATTGCCAGGACTGTCCATTTTTTCTGGTCCTACACTAAATATGGTCTGAATACCAGAACTTATCCATGCTGGAACAAAATAGTCCCTCAACTGAGTAGAATGAACCTTTCCACTGGACACTAACAGAATGCAAGAGGAGGGGCCATCTCTCAAGGGAGCTGGAAGCCCAGCTTCCAGATGAAGGATGCTCAAGGTTTCTAATAAGCATTTTCCCTTCCCACCCCAGGTCTCAGGCAACAACGATAAGGAAGGACATCTCTGGTCAATCCTCCAAGTCTTAAGTAATGCAGAAATGGTGATATGGGTTCCCAAATTCTGCCATTACTTAAGACTTGGAGGCATTGACCAGAAGATGTCCCTTCACTTTATCGTTGTTGCCATGAGACTGGGTGGGAAGGAAAATGCTTATTAGAAACCTTGAGCATACCTTCATCTGGAAGCTGGGCTTCCAGCTCCCTTGAGAGATGGCCCCTCCTCTGCATTCTAGTGTCATTTTGAATTTAAATTTACTCAGATTGAGGGACAAGATTATCTGGGCATTACATCATGTAGCTCTCTGTTTTTAAGTTGTTCTTTTTACTTATGTACTACAAAAACAGAATATTGACTTTGTTAAACTATCTTTTAAAAGAAAAATAGATCAACAATAAATTAGCCCTACCTGAAAACAAGGGAATTTCTCTTTATTTTTCTCTGAGTTAATTTTCTAGATATGTGGCCATCATTTAAGTGAAGCGATGGTACATTTAATAGCAATTTTCTTCCTAAGTTAACATAAATTGCTGCAAAATTGAGTCTTCATATAGAAGAAGTGCCGTAATTACCTCCAGTTTTCACTGGTCTTGGTTACTCTTTCAAGTAGAGCAGATGTAAACTTCCTTAACCTGAACATTATATTACAAATATCTACAAGGCAGGAAATAAGCCAAAGAAGTTCCTGAGCTATCAGTAACATAGCTAGTACAAAGGTTTTTTTATTCTTATAGTAGGGGTCATTCAGGTAATTAAATAAGTTGTTTTGAATTGTGCATAAAAGTTTGCTAGATTAGCAAAATATTCTATCTGATTTTTTAAAGTACTTATACTCAATAAGAAGGAAGAAAGACAAGAAAAGGCTGTTCAATTTATACCAAAAAATGAAGCTAATCTTCTCGATTTATTGATTTGTACATATGAAGTACAGATGCAGATATAGATGCAGATATATAAATGTATAGATATTTAAGAGGAAACCAGCACAGAAAGAATATAACAGCATTCTATTGCAGTTAGAGTCATAGTTTCTAAACCTCTGAGAAGTGGGGAGAAAATCTTAAATTTTCCATTGCTCAGTCTTCACAGTATAAAATTTTAGAAAATTAAAATACTTCCAAACATTTCTTGTTTTTCACCAAACTTTTTATTTGTCCGATTTAATACATGAAAATGTAACTTCTGAGAACAGACAAATATGTCTGAACAGACAAGCTTCTCCACCCTTCATAGATGAGTTTATTTCTTAATTTGGCAGGTGTGGGAAATGGTTCCACTTTATGTAAACAGTGCTAAAGAGAAAAGGCTGAAAAAGGAGAAAAAGAGGAGCTTGACGCTATGCTGTACCAAGACCTTGGCAGGGCACAGCAGAGGAATGTCTGGCAGGATCCAGGCTACATGCCCAGCTCACCACCTTGAAGATGCTTTGAAAGGATTTTCCCAATGCCAAGGCCCAAGGGGAGTCTTCAAATACATAATATTTGCCATTAGCACAATTTGCTAAGAGAACAGAAAGAGAGCTCTAACAAAGACACAAAATATTAGTTCTCTTTTTCTGAAATAAAAAATTTTAGCTGAGAAAAAAAAACTCTTTAAAAAAGGCTCTTGTCTCCAACATTATAAATTACTCTTCTCTAAAATGTTCATAAATCTTAAAATTAATCCAATCATCTAAATTTTCTTTTCATTTTCATTTACTTTTATTTGATGTTTTTCAAACTTATTCCATATAAAACTTCATAAGCTTCTGAGTTCACATTTTTTTATAGATAAAGTTTTCCCAAGCTTTTCTAAGTTTCTCCCCATCTTACTGACTACAAATATGTAGTTGTAGCCACCATGCCCCACATAGGCTTTGATTTTCTCAGCACATTCATGAATGAGAGAACATATTACAATAAAAATTCTTCAATAAAAATGGAATGAGGGGAGCTCCTTTTGTGAGTGGGTGGAGGTGAGTCCCTGCTCAGAGCAAGCCCTGGGCTGTCAGTGCTCCAACCCTCCTGGTCTGCTTTCGCTGCCCAGAGCGCCCCTGTGCTCTTCTCCTGGCTCTCTCCCAGCTGTAGCATGTCCACCACTGTGGCCCTATAGCGCTGTTGCTTGCTGCCTGGCCACTTTGTCTTGGCTACTCTTGTTCGCGTCCTGGGCTTTCCATGGGCGCGCTGTCTGCTGTTGGCTTCTCTGCTGTTGCTGCTATGGTGGCCTTGCACTTTCCCCTGTGCCTCACCTAGAACTTGTATCCCCCACACCTTAGGCCATGTGGTTTCAATCAGAGCAATGCTTCAGTAGGCTGTCAAAAGACAGCATCTCCAGTCTGAGTGTGTGTAATGAGATGGAGGCAGGAGTGGTGAAGTGAGAGCGCTGGATCTGAGTTGACGCTCTTCTGTGGCCTAGGACAGTCACTGAAAGACAGAATTCTCTCCTGCACAGCCAGAGAGGACTGGCGGGCTGTAGTGCCCCACTGCATGTAAATTCTCCCTTGGTTGACTCCTCACCACACTGAAAACTTTAGGGAAAATCCTTTTGTTTAACAGCAGAGGCTTCAGAGTGTAATCTATACTGGGGCCTAGAAATCATTTTAACTGGCGACTGATATGTCTCAAGGTGAACTCGGCCATCCAAGGCACTGCCACTTATAGTGGGAGCTCAGCTGATCCACCCGGAAAAGATAGGTGAGGTAGAAGATAGCACCATGCAGATTCATCAACTTGTGAATTCTATGTGGAAACTCTGCCCAAAATAAGCTTTCTGAAGGTAAGGAAGAAAAGGAAGAAAATAATGGAAAGAAGGATTGTGTGGCATAGGTAGTAAATATCTGTCCTTGTTCACAGTTTGGACCACCTCAGAAGAGACAATTCTTTTATTTTTCATTAAGAACTTTTTGTTTTGGGGTTGGGGTTATACTTTAGTGGTATAGCTCTTGCCTATCATGTGTGAGGCACTGGGTTCAATCCTCAGCACCACCTTAAAAATAATGAAGGTATTGTGTCCATCTTCAAATAAAAAATAATAATTTTTTTTTTGGTTTTTGTTGTATATGTTGATTCATTCATGTTACACATATATAGAGATATTTTGTTATCATTTTTCTCTTTTTATTACCTTTTACTATTTTGTTTTGTTTTATGAGTGTTTTTTATTTTTTTGTTTTTGATTAATTTTCTTAGCTTCTCCCTCTAATAGTTAAATTCTCTTGTTCTCTATCAACCTGTCAATCTGCTTTGTTGTATTTTTAAATTTTGTTATTTTCTCCCTTCTTTATGGCCTTCACTTTCTTCTACCTCTCTTCTACTTTATCTTTTTCACCTTTGGAATATTTTAACCATTCTTTTGACTTCCTTTCTCATTTTCTTCCTTGTTAATGAACTGTATTTTTGCCATCTTTTAAAACTAGTTTATATAATTCTTGCTCCCACGATTCATGTTTTTGAAGTTATTAGTACTGTGGATGTTGTAGCTGATATTCAGTGTTTACTTTAATTCTAAATCTAGTTCACTGCTTCTTATGTTGCTGTTTTAATTTCTGATTATTAGTATTGTAGATGCTGTTTTAATTTCTGATTATTAGTATTGTAGATATCATAATTAACACCTGGTATTTACTTGAATATTGTAGATTCTTCCCTGTTATTGTTGCTGTTCTTCATTTACCCTTTTCCATAGTGGCTGGGCACCAAATGTGACACTATAAATTGTTGGGGAATGTGCTCTGCCCCTGAGTTACACCCCCAATCCAGGTAAGAGATTGTGTACCTAATTCCACACATAACAACTATTCTTAACCTTCAGCAATAATTTAAAGAATATTGGGGACCTCAAACTGGCAACCATGGCCTAAGTAGAAGTTGGAGAGAATGCTCAACTTACCCATGGACATATGCTCCTACAGCAACAGCAGAGAGAAATAACAAAATAACCTCAACATAGGTTACTCTTATACACTCTTAGAATATACAGAATTGTCATATCTAGAAGATCAATCATGGGTGGTATGTATATACAGTGATATAGGCAACACAACTGTCGATCTTCTAGAAAGATCCTGTGAAATCTACAGAGAAAGTGGAATCCTCAAGCTCTAATATACTACAAAACTTGGAATGATCACTTTGATCACTAATCACAACCAAAAACATTAGGATATTAAATATACTACAAAAAACACTGGGAAATATATTCAACAATTCACAACAACGTGATATACCAGAACACTTTGCCAAGAGAAGGCTGTTCCCTAAGAATAACCTCACATAAAAGTGAAAAAGAGGTGGCTGGAGTTGTGGCTCAGTATTAGAGGACTTGCCTAGCATGTGTGAGGTCCTGGGTTTGATTCTCAGCACCAATATAAAGTGAAGGTACATCTACAGCTAAAAAAAAAATTTAAATTAGAGAAGAAACCCATCTCAATAGATATGCAAATCTCAACATAAGAATATAAGTGATACAAAAAACTAATGTAGTAAGACACCTCTTAAGGTGTGTAATTCATCAACAACAGACTTCAAAAATATCCAAATACTGGATACAAAATTTTTTTAAATGATCATTTAAAAATTATAGGATTCTCAGATGATAAAAAAATAAATAAATTAAGAAAGTCAGTACATGATATAAATGCTAAATTCAATGAAGAGATAGAGATATTGAAAAATAACTACACAGAACTCTTGGAAATGATCATCAAATCAAAAATCAAATTGTATATGTTTCCAATACATTAGATTGAGTAGAGGACAGAATTTTAGAGATTGAAGATAAGGTGGACATCCTTGAACATTATTAAAGACACCCTTGACAGTATTAAAGAAAAAAGTAAGAAACTACAAATCTAATAAGAACTGAGGAAACATTAAGAGACCAAACTTAATGTTCACAGACATTAAAGAAGGATCAGGGATACAGGATCATGGCAGTGACATAATGGCAGAAAAATTCCTGCAGACTTAGGAATAAGATGAACATCCTGACACTGGAAGCATTTAGAACCTCAAATAGCCCAGACCAGGAAAAAAAAAAAACTTCTTCACATCCTATCATAATTACAAAGCCAAAATTTCAGTTCAAAGAAATAATTTTAAAAGCTACTAAAATTTTAAAAGCCAGGTCACATTTAAAGAAAAATCAATCAGATTAACATCCAATTTCTTGACAGAAACCCTAATGTCCAAGAGGGCTTGGAACAATGTATTTCAAATCCTGAAAAAAAATAACAGCCAACCAAGATCATTCTATCGAATAAACCATCAGAATTGTACTATCAGAATCAAAGAAAAAATAAAAACCTATCGAGATGAGCATAAAGGAAAGAAATTCATTATTACTATTCCAGCATTGCAGCAAACACTCAGAAGAATTCTACACATAGAAGAAGATTATAAACCACCAAGAGATCTTAAAAAAATGAATTAGATTGCAACTGGGGGTGAACATATGCCAATCAGGATAGAAGCAAACATTAAATGTAAAAAAATAAAAATAGATGAGAAGTAACACATTCCTCTCTAATGACACTGAATATAAATGGTCTCATTTTTCCAAATAATAAACATAGATCATAACACTGGACAAAAAATAAGACCCAATTATTGTTGCCTCAAAGAAATATATCTATGGCCAAAGATATTCACAGGCTAAAAGAATTAAAAAATGACATTTCATGTAAATGAAACTTGAAAGCATGCAGGGATACCTATTAATAACCAACAACGCAGATTCAAGCAAAATTAGAGGAGAAGTACAGATCACCATATCTTGGTAAGGGGAATAATCCAAAAAGAAAATATAAAGATAGTAAACATTTATGCCCCAAACATTGGTGCACCTGATTACATAAAACACAATGCAACATAAAGGTTCATATAGGGACCAATATAATAATAGCAAGTGACTGCAATATACCTCTGAGAGATCATCCACACACAAAATCAACCAAGATACTACAGGGTTAAATCAAACTGTAAATCAAATGGATTTAACAGGTATTACAGAGTATTTCATCCAATACAGCTGAATCCCCTTTTTTCAGTTTTCTCCAAAATAGATAATATTTTAGTGAACAAAGTAATCATTAGCAAATATGAAAAAGTTAAAATAATTCCACATATCCTGTTTCAATGAAAATGGAATAAAATTAAAAATCAAGAAGAAAACCACATATTCAAAGACATAGAGATTAAACAATACACATTGTAATGATGAGTGGATCATCAAAGAAATCTGACAAGAAACTAAAAAATTCTAAGACTCAACAAGATTAGAAGTTCAAAATACCAGGGCCAAGAAGCTGCTGCAGCAGCCACTGTTTAAAATCTGGTGTCTCTGGGAGCTGAGGGATCTGCTGGAGGATGGAAACAAGAGAAAGCCTTGTGGCCTCAGCATATCCCAGTGCTCAATCCCTCTCTTCAGATGCACAGCATCCACCTTGGGAGTGCATTTAGCTGATACTGTGGTTTCCAGATGCGGAGGTCCTGGGTTCCAGGTAGCAATGAAGGGATAGCAGTGCCCTGCTGCTGAGCTCCTTCCTGCCCCCTGTCTGCCTAGGCACAAAGGAGGGTCAGAGGAAGGCCTTGCAGTGTGCCTGCCTCTATGCTTCACAGCCTCCCACCCCAGGGTCACTGCCTAGAGGTGCCTGCTACCCAAACCTTTGCACTACAGCTGTGCAGGGTGCCTTCAGCTGCCACCTGCCATCCTGAGGCAACCACCCTCAACTCAATATGACACTGCTGGTGTTCCTGGCCATGCTGCTGATCGTCCTGCTGCTGCTGATGTGCAGAACTAGCCTTAAGGCCATAAGCAACAAACCCTGTGCCAACATTGTACAGAATAGGGAAAGCCTGAAAGCATTTCCTCTAAAATCAAGATCAAGTCAAGGATGTCCACTCTCACCACTCCTGTTCAATATAGTTTTTGAAACTCTAGCCACAGAAATTAGGTAAGAAAAGGAAATAAAGGGGATTCAAATAGAAAAGTCAAATTGTCTCTGTTTGCAGATGATATTATCCTGAACTTAGATGATCCAAGAAGCTCCACCAGTACACTTCTAATGATGATAAACAAAGTAAGCAATGTAGCAGGATACAAAATCAAAATATAGAAATCAACCACTTTCCTATACACTACTGATATATCTGTTGAGAAAGAAATTAGGGGAAAATCATTAACAATAGCTTCCAAGAACATAAAACAGTAACAAAGTTAACCAAAAAGGTGAAAGATTTCTACAAGAAATATTTACAAAATATGGAAAAAATAAATTGAGGAAGACACCAAAAGATGGAAAGACCACAAATGTTCATGGTAGGGAGATTTAATATTGTTAAAATGACCATATAACCAAAATCAATCTGCAGATACAATGTAATTTCCATGAAAATACCAAAGATATTCTTTTGAAAACCAGAAAAACAAATCCAAAGATTTATACAGAAGAACAAAAGACCCTGGATTGTCAAAACAAATCTGAGTAAAAAGACTAAAGCTGGAGGTATCACAATGCCTGACTTTAAATTATACTATAGAGTCACAGTAATGAAATCAGCTTGGTACTAGCATACATATAGATATTTAGATCAGTGGAACAGAATGAAGACACAGAAACAAACCCACAAAGGTTCTATAAAATTACACTGGAAACAATACAGCCTCCTTAACAAGTGATGCTGGTAAAACAGGATACCATAAGATTAAAAATAGATACCTATCTATCACTCTGTAACAAAAGTCAACTCAATTGGACCAAAGACCTAGGAAAAGACCTTAAACTTTGCAACTGATAGAAGAGAAAAAAGGAATAGCTTCAACATATAGGTACAGATAATGACTTACTTAATATATTGTACTTCTCCAACTCAGTAAATATTAGGGACTTCTCCAAAAAATGCATTCCATAAATGGGGAAAGAAGTTAAACAGACATTTCTTAAAAGAAGAAGTACAAACAGCCAAAAATTATTTTAAAAATGTTTGACAACTAGAGTCATCAGGATAATGGAAATCAAAACTACACTGAGATTTCATTTCACTCCACTTAAACTGACAGCCATTAAAAATACAAATAACAATAAATGCTGGCAGAATTGGGTAGGGGAGAGAACCATCCAAATCATTTGTAGGTATCTATATTAGTACAGCTAATACGGAAATCATTATGGAGATTCCCCCCAAGACTAGGATTGGATCCTGTAAAGGAACACCTATGTGGGGAGAATTGTGGAAGAGGCGCACAAACGACAGACACAGACACACAGGGAAGGGTACAAACAGACAGAAGGATGGCAACAAAGGAATGCCTACCCCTCTCTGTCATCATCTTTAATAACCAAAAAGTTACTTATTACCCACTACCAGTGATTACACTTTGACTAGTATTCCTTTAACCCTGAGTGCTAGCTAACTAAGATAAGGTCCAGGTTAATCCAAACACATAGCCTCTCTCCTTCAAAGGATATCACTATGTAAACCAGGTAGTGCATCCACATAGTTATCTTAATAACCTCAGCAGGGAATAGCTGGGCATTCCAATCATGGGAATCAGTTACCTCCTGGGAATTTGCTCACTCAGAGAACACTTCCGTATTTCCACTGTCAGAAATACCTACAGGAACCACCATCATCGAGTATAACCATTTACTCCTCAGTATCTATCCAAAGAATTAAAGTCAGCATACAACTGTGACACATGCCTCTCCATGTTTATAGCAGCACTATTCACTATTGTGAATTATTGTATGAATCACCAATTTATGCAACCAGTCTAGGTATCAGTCTATAAATGAATGGATAAAGGAAATGTGATATACAGACACAATGGAATTTAATTCAGGCATAAAGAATCACAAAATTATGTCATTTGCAGGGAAATGGATGGAACTGGAGAACACTGTGTTAGACAAAACAAGGTAGACTCAGAAAATCAAGAAACATGTTTTTTCTCAAATGTGGAATTTAGCAAGAAAAACGGGATCTCCTGAAAATAGAAGGAAGAGCAGTAAGGTAGAAAAAGGGAATAAGGAAATGGAGGAAGGGAGGGCAAGGGGGTACTAAGTATTTAAGTCTATCAAATTTTGCAAGGTACATGGGCTTGGGTTGTAGCTCAGGGGTGGAGTTCTTGCCTTGCATATATGAGGCACTGGGTTTGATCCTCAGCAGCACATACAAATAAATAAAATAAAGGTGTTGTGTTCATCTACAACTAAAAAAAATTTACAAGGTACATATACAAATATACCACCATAAAACCCACTATTCAGTGTAATTTTTTCTCTCTTTTAAAAAATTTCTTAACTGAGTTTTAAAAAACAAATGACAGCAGAATGCATCACAATTCTTATTACACATATACAGAACAAGTTTTCATATCTCTGTTTGTATATAAAGTATGTTCACACCAATTTGTATCTCCATACATGTACTTTGGATAATGATGCCCATCACATTCCACCATCCTTGTTAACCCCCTGCCTCTCTCTTCCCCTCCCACCCCTGTGCTCTATCTAGAGTTTCTCTAGCAACACAGAGACCTCACACAGTTTTCAAGAGATCCCACTCAAGTACTTCATAGATTTCCCAAAAACCTGACATATGAGACCTTTCACAGAGACTTACCACAGAGATACCAAATCCATTCTTCCTTCCAAGTGGACCTGAAACCACTTAGCTAACTGAAGGATACCACCAGCCTGGTTCTGCCCTCAGGACCCAGAGACACTGAGACACTGTCAATATGGTCTCCCAAATGGTGTTCTTTGCTTGGAAAAATCCTTGGGAATTTCTATTCCTTTGTAATGCCACTGCCTCTGAACAAAAGAAATGCAGATTCCAAATACAGGTCTGCAAAATTCCTTCTTCTCCAAGTTTCCACTTCCTTAGCTCTAACCCACAGTTTAGAGAATCACAAATATTAATCATGAATAAAATGTGGCCAACCTTCAGTGAGAGAATTCATTTCTTTAGCTTTACTTATTCACAAGTCAAATGCATTAATATCTCATTTTACTTCACTGAAGATAAGAACTGAATTCAAGATGGTTGACCACTTTGGAAACACAATAAAGACCTGTAACAAATGGACTCTAGAAATGAAATAAACAAGCAAAGAAGCATCTGGACTCACTCTACCTCCCAGGGGGGCTGTCCAACCAGCATATTATTCTGCACACAGCAGGTAGTAACAAGTTTGCAGAATCTGCTTTATTTTCAAATGAAACAAGATAAAAATCAAGTAAAGAATTTTTGCAATGAGATTTCTGGAAATACTCTTATTTTATCATCTAGGAAGATTATATTTAATCTTATAATGTTTTGTTCCTTAAAATATGATAAATCCCTCAAATAATATTACACATTTCCAAAATATAAAAGTGTTACTGTTCAGTTAACATAGCTTAAACTGATGGACTAAATATAAGATTTCATTTTCATTTTGAAAAGAATTCCAACAAATGCACATTTTTTTAAGACTCAGGCAGTCAAGTTGTTTTATGTTCAGTATAGAGCAAAAAAAGGACTAGCTTCAAACAGTTTAAAATCCTTCAAAATATATCAATCCATGTTTGAGATACACATAGAGCCTAATGAAACTACTAAGGAATATTTAAACACTGGAATTGAGAAAATTGTACATTTAGTCATATTTATATTAGAATAGTCCATAGTGAAAAGTCTCATTTATCATACCTCAGCATTTTCCAAAGGATGCAATTGGTAAGACTACAAATTACTTATCACTCATAAGCAACCCATTGGTTCTATCTTATTTATTTTAAAGACTTCTGTCAAGAATGTGTCACTGGTTGTGTCTCTCAGATTATCCATCATGATAACAGCATCACAATCTTTTCTTCTCAGTCTTTTCATTAAAAGTAGTGGAGCTGACATAAGAGCTCTTTAAGTCTATTTGTTTCAAGATGTCCCCTTCTCCATAATTACAAACTTATACTTATTAATTTTCCTACTATATTACCTTATAAAGCTATCAAATCATAAAAAGAAGCAATGTGATCATGGATGTCCTCTTATATAATTGGACTATTTGTTTTTTGATAGTGGAACTTATACAAGGTAAGTTACAGGAAACAAATTAGGAAAAAATCTATACAGAAAATATTTTATAAAGAATAGTGTATCCTTTTAAAATTGATTTTTTTGAGGGGAGGGTAATCTAGGATTGAACTCAGGGGCATTCATCCACTAAGCCCCATCCCCAGCCCTATTTTGTATTTTATTTAGAGACATGGTCTCACTGAGGTGCTTAGCACTTTGCTTTGGCTGAGGCTGGCTTTAAACTCTTGATCCTCCTGCCTCATTCTCCTCAGGTGCTAGGATTATAGGTATGTACCACCATGCCCAGCTCAATTTGATTTTTAACATGGTTAAATTAAGTGATTACTTCTGGATCTTTAGAGGTGGCTGTAAAGTCTGAAAATACACAAACATTCATAAAAAATAATCACTGACATGCTGAATATATTGTCCATCAGTAGCAATTTGTAGTTCATTAAGCTATGCAAAACAGCAATAAACAATTTGCATTAAAGCAACATTCCCATCAGTCACTGCACATGCATCTGTCACATATCACCTCAATGATTTCTGTGTCCAATTTTCATGACAGAAATCAGAAGTTTATCCAGGGCCTTCAATCTATTATCCAGATACCTCTAATAACCCAGGTGCTTCAATCTGTCACAAAGATATTTACATTACAGACTTTATAGCCACTGGTATTTTAAGATTTACTCACTATACATCTTATTAATATTTCAGCATTTTTATACATACAAAGAAATAGATAACCAAAACAGTAAGATATTGGAGAAAATAAGAAAATTATATCATCTTTGTCTTGAAAATTTTTCACATCAAAACATTTTGCTGCAAATAAAAGTAATTTGTTTTGTTTTGCTACACAGTATAGAGATTGAATCTGGGGCCTAGCACAAACACATGCTCTACTGCTGAGCTACACCCCAAATCCCCTTTTTATTTCATTTTGAGGAGGCTGGCTTTGGACTTGCAATCATCTTTCCTGAGACTCTTGAGTAGCTAGGATTACAGGGGTGTACCAACATGCCTAGCTTGAAGTGACTTGAAATCTACAGATGAAAGACTTTAAATGACATTTAGAATTTACTGCAAATTCGGTTTTGAAATAAACTTTTCTTAAACAAAGGGTTCACATTGACTTCCACAAATCAGGCACTCCAGAATACAATGTAGAGTAGTGAAATATGTGATGCCTTCTACATACACCAAGGAAAAAAGGTCTTTTGCAAATAAGCAAAACCAGAATTGCAGTTGTCTCTAAGAACAATTCCTTCCCATTCATAGACTATAATGCTGTTGACAATTTCAAGCACTTTCACTTCTAAAGAACTCCCACAGGAAGAAATTCCTCCAAGCTTTCCAGATACAGGTGCACTTTCTGTCCTTCTCACTACCTTAACAGTGTGACACATCCAGCTCCAGACAGTCCCAATAGCTTCCCCCTGTGTTCTCTAAGGTCAGTCACTTTCATAACCATTCTTGTAACACAATAAATTGCTATAATTATTTCCAGGGCCTACGTGTATTGCTGCATTTTCCAAACAGGTGCAGGTCTCTGTGGTTACTCAGAGGTTTGCTAGGGCACCCTTCCCTGGGCTGAGCTGTCAAGATCAGAAAAGCCCATCTACCCATAAACATGTGCCCCATCCCACTACCCTTTTATATTCCTGTCATAATTTAATGCTAGGAAAACTTTACATACCTATTTCCAACAACAAGAAAAACTTCACAAGGTATACAAATTTCTTTTGTACACTGTGATCCCCGGAGTGAGAGAAACTTTCCATATTCCAGGTCTAGGACTTAGGCAAGTATCTTGGGGTCTTCAGACATCACTTTCTAAAATGAAAATGAAATTCAATAATATGAAGTTACAACATTAAAACACTTTGCATAATTCCTATTAGATTATTTTGATGTTATCTTTATTTTCATTATTATTACCAATGAAATTGGATGATTTTGATATTATCATTGTTTTTATTTTCACTGCATGATTATCAATTTAACTTTTACTTGCTAAATCAAATATACACACTTGTGGTATACTGTTTTCACAATTAAACAACTGATTTTCTAGCACAAAAGCTAATGTTTAATACATACTAGACATTTATAGTTCTAAGAAAAAAATAGATATTCTTTCAAGTCATTTTTCAAATCGCTTTTTTGAACACGAATAAGCTCCAGGTGGGCCTAAGGAGAGTGAAAAGGCAGAGGAGCAGCAGAAGCCTGTCTGTCATCCTCCTGTGTGGTTAGATAGGGGTGAGAAGACCTTGCCTGCCAAGGGAGCAGTCCACAGAGTCTGACCTGGAACTCTCAGGGCGGGGGCCTCCTGGCTCCTGGAGATTGCTCCAAGAGTATGTGGAGGTGCCTGAGAGAGTCTTTATGTCCCCAAACTGAACCTCTTCCATTGCCACAGGGTAGGACCCTTTTGGAAACCCCTTTCAACATCACCCTCCCCCCCCCAACAGGCCTGCCTGTCCTCAGGAGCTTGTCTCTCTTTTAAGATACCCTCACTGAGACCCACACACCTGTTCCTCCACTCAGACACTTTAAGGTATGCCCTCCACCTAAATGATCCTCACAGTGCACCTGCCCCTTAACACAGCTTACCGACACCAGCGGTATCCCTTTGCCTCTACCCCACAACCCCCAAACTCGCAGGCCACCCCTCCAGCCCTGTAGAGGTAGAAGCCTCCAATAGATGAGCTGCCCTCTAAAGTGGCGGCTCCTGCTGCCAAGGAGCACCTCAGAAAAGCCGCTGCACCTCACCCAAAGAGCCTGCACCCTCCCCGAGTGGGTCCCAGTACCTCCTTCTTCAAGGTGCTCCACATCTTCTGCTGGGTTTCTGCCCCTGGGGGAGCAGCCAGGAATGCGCGGGTGAACTCGCGGTGGGAGTGATGGAGGCTGTCCTTCCCGCCGCCTAACCTGCGGGAGCCATGGCCAAGCCGTGCGCAGCGTCCTTTTGGCTTGGGTCCTGTCCTGGGCAGCTCTGAACTCACCGAGGCCGGCCGTGGCTCCATTGTTCAGTGGCTCCTGTGCTCTGGCAGCGGCTCCTGTTCCTGGAGTCCGAGATGGTGGTGTCCTGGCTCCAGGGATTAGGTGATGCCGGCGGCGGCTCCTTAATTGCTGAGAAGGGCGATGGCGGCTTTGGCTCTTGTGCTCTGCACGTGGTGGCGGCGGCAGGTGGCTTTGGTGTCCAGAAGAGGGAGACAGTAGCAGCGTTTCCTCCCGCGCTCAGGCCCTTCCTGTGCTCTGGTGGAGACGTCAACATTGGCTCTGGGCAGGGGGTTGGCTCCGGTAGCAGCTCCGTGTCCTGTCTGCAGTGGGGTCGGCAGTGACATTGTCTCCAGCTGGTGGGCGACTGCAGTGACAGCGGAGCGAGGGAAGCGGTTCCCATGATCTGGACACGCTGAAGGCTCCAATGGTTCCTGTGCTCTGGAAGCGGTGACTCCCGTGAGTCAGCGTTGACTCCAGCAGTTGTTGGACCTGAGGGCGGCAGTGGCTCCTACTCCCCAGCTGGCATTGTCTACCACGGGTCTTGTGCTCCAGCAGCGGCGGCGGAAGCTCCAAGGTCTTGCGGCTGCATTGGCAACAGCTGCGGCGGGCGGCAAGGATGGTGGCAGTGGCTCCTATGTTTTAGACGCGGCGTTTAAGGTTGCTGTGGTCTCAAGGCCAACAACATTGGCTTAGGGCGGCGGTGGCGTTGGTTTCTGCATTGGCTCTGGCGGCGGCTTTGGCTCCTGAAGCAGCGTTGGCGGAGGCCTTGGGGGCTTCTGCAACAGCAGCTCTGGTCCTGCAGCTCCAGCGGCTCCCACGGATGAAGCTGGCTCTGGTCCCTGCTCCTGTGGTGGCTCCTGCACTCTGGATGCTGCAAGGAAGTGATGGCCTCTGAGCTAATGGTCCTTTGGCAATAGACACTCTCTATTGGTTAGCTCAGGAGCTCTCACTTCCGTTTTCCCCTCAGGGGGCGTGATGACATAAATTTGGACCAATAGTGTTGCAACTTTTTCCAAACCCTTATTAGCATAAACTTGAACCAATAGCATTGACCCAAGAGGTATATATATATATATATATATACCTCTACCTGCGGAAAGTCCTGCAGCTATTTGCCATAGTGTCTTAGAGGCTGGACTTCCTCTCCTGGATTCAGAACACCGGTAACCTGGAGAAGATTGGTGGTGAGCTGCTGCAGTATGCTGGAACATGGGTGGGCAGAGCCTGCTACCCAGAGCTGCTTGGCTCCAGAGGCTTGCTGCTTCTGAGGAACCCACCCGCCAGTACAAGTATGAAACTCTACTTTCACTACGGGGACCTTTTAGCAAGGCATGTGTACTTATTCATACATATTAAAATAAATAGATTACATTTTCTTTACATATGTGTGTGTGTGTGTGTGTGTGTGTGTGTGTATAACTTCACACATTGTTTACTCAAAATAAGAAATTAATTTAAAAATTAGACACAGGCAATACATGGTGGCACATGATTTGTGATCACATAACTATAATCACAATTATTAGGCCTAGGAAGGAGATTTGCCAGTTCAAGTTTCCATTTCATTTCAAATGACTAATAGAAAATCTATTTCCGGGAATTTATCTGTTTAACATAAATTATCAAATTTGAGGATCAAGAGTAATGTAGTATTATATCATTTCCCTATTAATATGTATGGGGGCATTGAAGGTGCCTCTACTTTTATTCCTGATACTAACAATTTTTGCCCCCCTCTTCAATCAGTATGGTTAGGAATTTAACAATTATGTGTTTTTTTTAATATCCAGGTTCATATTGAATTTTTTCAATCCATTTTCTTTTATCTCATTTTACTGATTCCGAGTTTAATATTTGTTATATTTTGACAAAGATTGAATTTTTTTCTTTTTTTCAATGTCAATGCTCAGGTTAATTATTTTAAAATTCTTGTTTCTAATAGAAACATTCAATGCTACACATGTTCTTCTCAACACTATATGATTTTACTTATATCATCTATCTAGTATAAGTTTTTACAAATTCTATTTGTGTCTTTGACTCATGGATTATTTAGAGTTATGCTATTTGATTGTGAAATATTAGGGATGTTATACATTATCTGTCTCTTTCTGGTGTGTGTGTGTGTGTGTGTGTGTGTGTGTGTGTGTGTGTGTCGAGGTGTATGGGTGTTGCCAAGGAATGGACCCAGTGCTTTAAGTATTCGACTGAGTGCTGTACCACTGAGCTATTTACCCCAGCCCCATATATATTGAACATATGCTTTGCACGATATCAACAATGATACATTTTGATGTTTGTTTTACCTGTGGTCTAAATTGTTGAATATTCTGAGTGCATTTGAGAAGTGCTCTTTTTTTGGTGATGGGATTTTGTTCTGTAAATGTTAATTAGTTCATGTTCTCTGATGATTTCGTAAAGATTATCATCTATGAATTGTTGAATTTCTGTGTAGCTTTTCTATTAATTGTTGAACGAGTGCATTTGAAAACTTCATCTTTGTCATTGAGTTTAAGTATTTTGCTTATAGATCTAATATTTTATGTGTTCACGTACTTTAACTTTTGGGAGAACATAAAAATTTAAGTTAAAGTACAAGGTTATCCCTGGTGTATTATGTTGCAATAAATTAAGATAAGAAATGCAAAATTCCAAAAAATAGATGTAGTCAGTAACCAAAGTGATTGGCTTTTTAAATTCTCATTTCTGGTCAGGACTTACTCTTAATTTAGGAAGGAGTAGGTAAGTAATGCTAGGTAATGCTCATTTAACCACTTGAACTGTTAAAAATGTATGACTTGTCCAGTGTCACCAAAAATACTCCTTATGGGATACTAATCCTTCCGTGGAAGGAACAGAAAACCAAGGTCCTTAAAATAAATGTAACTAGCAATCTATTTTAACATAGGTGAA
Organism: Ictidomys tridecemlineatus; assembly: GCF_052094955.1. NCBI lineage: Eukaryota > Metazoa > Chordata > Mammalia > Rodentia > Sciuridae > Ictidomys > Ictidomys tridecemlineatus. The sequence goes on along the minus strand of NC_135489.1, from coordinate 87,182,700 downwards.
AATAGGAAACTAGAATGTTCTCTCGGATAAGTAGATGCTGATCCATATGGGTTTGGGAGTGGGGAGCATGGGAAGAATGGAGAAACTTTAGCCAGGGTAAAGGGGAGGGAAAGGAAGAGAGTGGGCATGGGGGTCAGAAAGATGGTGGAATGAGATGGACATCATTACCCTAAGTAATGTGTGAAGGCATGAATGGTTTGACTCTGCATTGTGAACAACCAGAGTCATAAAAAATTGTGTTCTGTGTATACCATGAATTGAAATGCATTCTACTATCATGTATAATAAATTAAAATAAATACATAAATTTAAAATAAAAAAAAACGGGATAGAAATGCAAATCTGGATATTATATATTAAGGAACATATGAGGTACATTAAGTATGAAACAGTAAAGACTTATGCATTTTCCTCAGTGCATCTTTTATATCTTTGATATGAGAAAGATACTTGTGAATATAAAGAATTATCTAACCCATATTTGGAAATTTAAATAATCTCTTGTTTAAAACAATGGTTTAAGGGACTCACAAAGTTAACACACATACATACAACACACGCATACATGCACACATCAATGATTGTTTTCTCTTGCACTTTGACTTCAAACCACATTTATTATAGCTTTTACAGAACACTACACCTATGCATCACTTCCCACTACAACATAGATTCTTTTTTGATTTGATTTTTTTTAATAACTTGATAATGATACTCTCATTAGAGGTGCTGAGAATTAATTCAAGAAAATCAACAGCTTTAGAGAATGAATCGATTATTCAAGGAACACTAAAGCTCCAACGTTATGAGGTGATAGAAATGGAAAGAAAAGGCAAGCTTACAAGATTATTAAACATGTTCCCTTTGTCTTCTGCTTCTGACCCAACAGCAACCATTCCTAGAATAATGGCAAAGAACGACAGACTTCATAAATCACAGTGCTTCACTTGATTTTATATCAATTTGATTCTAAAAATTAAATCTCTCAAATTAAAAGAAATATATGAAATTTAACATTTTTTTCAAAAATAGGAAATGCAGTGCAGTTATAAAGAGAATAAACTTTGGAATCACAAACACCCCCCCCCAAAAAAAACACAGTTCCTTGTGATGATTTTTCATAAAGCCAAACAACAAATATTGGCTTTCTCTTGTATTGGAAAATTAATAGATAAAGAGTATTGCAATGACCTGAAGTCTTGGATAAAGAGAATAAATAAATTATTGACACATGAGGAATAGACAATTCTCCATCCACTGTTGAGATTTTTATTCTTTGTGGAGCAGATGATCTAAATAAAGCAGCCAAAAATAACAGGTAGGTTTTTATTGCATTAAACCATTGAAAACATTAAGCATCTACAGTTTAAATCATGTTCAAGATAACAAGCCTTAAAATAACTTTGGGTTTTTTTTTTACAGTAGTGAAACACCTTTGCCCATTTTAAACAATATCAAAGCACAAAGACTAATGTGTAGATGAACATATACTTAGGGACAACACAGAAGAGACAGATTGGAAGAAACAGCTGCTTTTTATGGAGATGGTTTAACATAGGGCTGTTAAATCATGTTCGTAAACTCAACTGATATGGATAACATCACCTTTTCTGAGGCCAAACAAAGCTTGGGTCTAAGTCATTGTTGCTTTAAATCTGATCTGATAACATCACATGTCCTACACATTTCCATTTACCAAATGGAAGTCAACTACAAAGAACTCAAATACATTACTCCTCCTATAATTTGTCATATGCATTAGTCCAATTATAATTCAAATTGAAGTCTAATAACACCCATTCAATATTTTATGCATTTATTATATAAGAAAAGTTTACATAGGTCAAGGAAGAGTCTGTGATGTAGGAATGGATAAAGTAGAATATATTACCTGGGTTATCAATTGAGGGGATAATATAACTCTGTTCAACATTGTTATGTTTTAAATATGTATTAATGTATTATAGTTATGCATAGTATTGCAGTTCATTTTGATATATTCATAAATATATATAACATAGTTTGCTCCATTTCAATCTCCAGTACTTTTCATCCATACCTTCCTCCTACCCTTGATCCTCCCCCTCTACTCTTTTGTTCTTCCTTCTATTTATTTACTTATTTTTAATACATACATCATGTTTTCATACACAAGAGGACTGCATGGGATGACTTGTGGCATACAGGCACATAATTTAATGCAGGCATATAATTTACTCCCTAATTCTTATCCTTCCCCCCCTTTCCTCCCTTCTAATTTTGAGACATATTGTATTCTGTTATAAATAAAATGTGGTTTTTCACTTTAAAAACTCTAGATATCAAGTAAAAACTACATATTTTTATCTATCTTCCCCAATATCCTGCTTCCCTGGAATAACTACCATTATCTTTTCACAGTCTGTGCATGTACCTTGACAGTTGAATAAATGCTCAAACCATTAAGTCTACAGTGCATTTTAAAAATCCCTTAAATTCATAAAATATCTTCATTCTTTTTGAATAATTTAAAATCATAGCCACTTTCCTGGATATGAAGGATGCATTATATAAAAAGTGGGATTATGTCTTCACTTAATGTTTGTAATTTACTTTTAAAAAACTCTACATTGTCTCATAGCCTTTCTTTATTATCATACATGGAGATTTATTTCATACTATTCAATGTCCGCTCTTTAGATAAATTCTAGTTATTTTTCAAAATATGGGTATTTGTTTAATTTCCTTGCATATAGACACACTTTCTTATGCAATTGTATCACTATTTCTACAGGTAAAAGGAGAACATGATATATCAAAGACTTCATAGACTTTTATTTAAATGCCTTTTGGAATATCCATTTTAAAAAAATTCTCAATGTCTTTTACTTTCAATAATCCATATTATTTTTAATAGTATTTGCTTCTTTAGGGGGAACTGCAATGTCTCTTGTTCTTGCATCTTAGTCTGGCTGCACTTGGGCATCAATTAAAAACTGTGTACTATTAATAGTTTGTAGGGCAAAAAAGAGGATATAGTAGAAGAGAAAAATGTTTAAACCTCGAGTCAATAATACGGAGAACAATGGTACTGCCATTGAGTGTAATAATACAATTAATTAGTAATAAAATCACTAGATAAATAAATATGCCTCTGAGGTTTTGATTGTCAAACAAAATCTATCTTATGTAATCTCAGTTCAAATACAGATACTTGCAAAAGAAAATGTAGGGTATAAGTATGTGGTAGGAGTGTAATTAGCAAGAGATAATTTCAGAAAAAAAGATATGGTGTGGCAATATGCTATTATGGTAGTCAGAATGAGACTAGATAAATGAGAAGAAATAGATAAATAAGAGGGAAAGAAAAGGGGGGATTTGATCCTTGAAGATACTGAAAGATTGAAAAGGAAAAAGATATATTATATGTAGAATATAGAGGTATAATTTTAAGGTGCAGCCCCCAGCCTTGTCTCCCCAGAATCAAAAGACATGGTATGAAAACAGTTATAGTGGGATTGGGGTAGGAGAAGAGTAGAACTAGTAAATCACAATGACTAAGGTCCAGGCAGGGCCAGGCACAAAACAAAGAGGATAGGTACTCAGCAGATTTTTAAATTAACTAGTGCATATTTTGGCTCTACTAAATTATGGTAAGCAGCTGCAATTTGACTACTTGTATATAGGTTTTGGACTCAATGAAGCAAACATCTGTCCCCAAAGAATGAACTGAGGCCAAGAAAGATCAGTCGCTCAGCTAAGGAGGAAAAGCCAAACCTGGAGTACTCTCTTCTGACTCACTGAGCTGGATTTCCCTTACCTGGGATCACACTGTCTAGACCCAAGAAAACCTCCTCTTTGTAAGTAATATTAGAATTAATGCTAGATACAGAATAATAAGCATTTGTTGGTCTATTTTTTCTTACTCTGTCCTGGAGTATTTTATATTTTATTCCAAATTTATATATATATACATACACTTTACATATGGGCCTCAATTTCATATTATAAATAAAATTGAGAAAAGAACTAAGAAATTCTCCTTTCGCATCAAAATTGCATTCTAGCAACCTCAGGCCTACTTTACCTAGCTATTTTTTGACCAGAAAAGATAACTGAATTCGGACTGGGGCTGTAGCTCAGTGGTAGAGTCCTTGCCTCGAATGTGGGAGGCACTGGGTTCAATCCTCATCACCACATAAAAATAAAGATATTGTAAAAAACTAAATAGAGCTTTAAAAAAGATAACTGAATTCTCAAGAGTTATTTTGGTCTATATGAGGTTCAGTTGTATTCTCCCCATGTTTACACTTTTTTGAGATGTTCAAGAAAATGAGTAATCCTACTTTACCCGCTTAGTTCATTTAGAGCAATATTTTCCAAGTTCATCCACACTGTCACCTACTGCACACTTTCCTGCTTTATTAAGGATGAATAATGCCCCATTGCAGGCATATATCACATTTTATAGAATAGAGTCACTTTGTATTAGGCAGAGACAAGTGAAGGGAGGGGAGGAGAACAGGGGTAGTAAGATAGAATGAATTGGACATTATTACCCTATGTGCATATATGACATATATGACTGGTGTGATTCTACATCATGTACAACAAGAATGAGAAGTTATATACCATTTATGTATGATGTGTCAAAGTGCATTCTACTGTCATGTATAAACAATTAGAACAAATAAAAAAAGTATATACTAAATATATGCATTTTTGTATAGCAGTTTTCCTTATTTACATGTTTTGCAAAAGGAAATTGAAGGTGTTAGGATGGCAGAAATTAAAACTGCTAACCATTACAAAGGCAAATATGACCTTACCCTCTTATTTTCTATTACAACCCAGCTGGCCGTCCATCCCTGGGGAAGGTAGCTTTTGGTTTGTAATCAACCTTTATTGGCATATGCACATGCTCCCTGGGTCTCTATTGCCAATCATCATGGCAGATTCATGCTTCCCACTGGCTACTCAAGGAAATTTCTAGGGTGCAGTGATGAGCATGTTTGCACAAACATTGGCTTCTCAAAGATTGTACCACATGGTGCAATACTTTAAAATATTTGTTTGTGTCAATCAGGATTTCATTGTAGCCTCTTCTTTCTTTCCCTTCCTCTTTCTTTTCAAGGTGCTAAACACATGTATTTTGTGTTAGGACAGCCTGAGTTCAATCTTGCGTCCATCTACTGAGTAAATAGTAGTATAAAATTTGTGGTATCTTTTAAGTCTCATTCTCCTTAAGAAGAAGGGTAAACTTAGTTCTTTTGTGTGAAAATTAAATGTGATCACAAATGCAAAGTGATTGGCATACTATTTGACATGATGATACATTTAGGTCAAGTTGGTTGCACTGAAAACTGGCAAACCAGGCAGATCAGCAGTGGAGAACTGCAGGAACTGCTAGGTGCAGCTGTCAGATGATCTCCAGGGAACTGTTGGAAGCAGCTGGCTACTGATCCCAGGAAGGCAACATGAGAGTTGCTACCACTAGTACCTGAGGGTTCTTAACATTCAATCTCAGGGCTATTAACACTAAGATCTGAGATCCATCAGTTAGTCCTCAGACCTCAGAGATGGAAGAAGTGCTTTGCCTCTTTGTGACTTCTCTTCAAAGCAGGCCCTCAGATGATTGGTAAGGGAGATGTTTAAGGAGCACAAATCATGGAGAGGTGTACAGAGAAGATCTCCTAAACCAAGAGAGGCCTTTTCCATGGACTGATGAGTTGGGTTTTGGGATATTGTCTGTTTTCTCCCAGGATTAGGGGGAGGAGCAGTCTAAATCTGGAAACAAGACCCAATAGATGGACGCTTGTGAGCCCTCGGTCCTGGCAACCCCAGTTCTCCCATCTTGGTTCTCACTGCATGGAGGTGCACAGACAACATGGCAGAAGGCAGCAACTGGAGAAGATTTTTTCCCTACCAAACTTCCTTTATTCCCAGTGACAGTCAAACAAGGTACAGCTTCCCACCCAGGATTGAACATTGAGACCACCCCCCTCTCAGTACCTCCTGCAGCCCCTTTTTTTCTGACAACCCACAGGAACTGTCCTATGTGAGGAAGAACGTTTGGACCTTCCAGCACAGAATGAAGCAAAGGTGAGATATTGCCTGAGGGGAAGCCACCCCAGAGGTCACCAGCCACCATGACTGTCCTCAAGGCCTCTTCTTCTTTTGGTTGCTCAATGACATGCATTTCCTCTTTTGAGGCTCTGAGGTTCAAACCAGCTCCAGATCCACATCTTGCCCTCTGGTGGCCTGGAGGGGAGACCCAGAGCAGGGCATCTTTTCCATATGCATGAGCATCCAGTGAGAGCACTCTTCATGGACATGGCACCTGAAGGAGGGTGGCAGCTGAGGCGTCTTCTCTGGGGAGGTGGGGCCTGGAGGGCTTGATCTTCTGAGCACAGGGTTTCTATTGAAAGGGCCTGGCTCTCTGACAGTCCCCAGGGCAGCAGGCGGTGCTTGGAGCTAAGGAGGAAATCCAGGCTTTGGAGGTCAACACTGCAGCCATTGGCTGTCTTATGTGGCCACGCAGAAGAAGTGGCTTTTCTGAGACCCACTATACCTTTGTTTCCCAGGTTTATAGAGGAGGATCTGTGGTTCTGGGGAGGATGGTTGGAATGGATGTCCCCCAATGAGGAAGACCAGTGATGGCCTTTGAGGATAGCAGTGTCCTTCGAACCCAGTGGCCCTGCTCCTCTTCACAACCTGGAAAGCCACCTCTGTGGACCAGTCCTCTGTGCTGGCCCCTTGATCAGTGTGATGTTTCTGCTTCTCTGCACCTTGCTTGGCAGCTGCCGAAGAAGATTTTTTGTCCAGTTGAAACATACCATGAACTTGAGGCACCTGCAAAGGTGCTTCTTCACAAGATAAAGGAAGATATGGGCACTGGCCAACTCTTCTTCATGCATGAAATGGGCCATAGGGACTGGGACAATCATATTTCAGTGGGAAGTGGAGCTGTCACTCTTCTTATTCTCAGAGAGACATGCTAAGTGTCTGCTGGCCACCCTCCTGGGCTTCCTTTCTGCTTGATATCCTGAACCCTTCCATGGCTCTCATGTCTCCTTCCTTTTTTTTCCATCCTACATCCTGTATCCTGGAACAGACTCACTCAGGGAGCCATCACAGACAGGATAATGATAACATCCAGTGGGCCACATGAGTAAAGTTCTGTGCCTTCCTCATCTACCTGCTATCCCTTGCTCCCCTCTATACCTGTGGTCACTCCCTTTCCTGTATACTTGTGTCTTTTTTTCTCCTAGTCTGCCAGGTATTGCTCTGTGCCTTGGTGTCTGTTCTGAAACCCTGGTAAACCTTGTGTCCCTACCTCCTTTGTTCTACCTGGTGACCCTTTCTCCTTGTCTAAACTTTTGTTTCTCCCCAACCTCTGTTTTTCCTGGTGTCCCTGCACTTCTTTATCAAGTGTCCCTGCCTCTCTTCTGTACCTCCTACCCCTGGTCTACTGGCAGACCTTCCTTCTGCTTTCTACCTGGTCAGTGGTGAGTCTTTCCTGCTGCTCCAGCTCTTTTGTTAGGGCCAAGATATTTATATATGGTTTGGAGGAAACTACTTCTTCCAGGAAGTGGGGATGAATCATAATCTCTGCCTGGTATGAGAAGGAAGAGAGTGTGAGTGACGTTGGGAGGAAATGGCCCCAAGTCAGAAGGATTTCTAGGAGAAAGAGGAAGCAATAAGGATCCCATGCTCATCTGTACCAAGGAGTTGTTATATCACAACTACAGGCTACACCCGTTTACAAGTGTACAACTGCATGTAAACACTCCCTCTCACACACAGATAAACACACATACACTCACAATGCTGATATTCTAAGCTATGTAGCTTAATTCCATGGATCCTGAGACCTTGTATACACCAAGATTGTAGGCCCAGCTCACCTTGTTGACAAAGTCCTCATCGACATAGCTCAGGAGACTTGGATCTGGGTATAAATCATCTTGTATTGGCTGTTGCTCCAGTCCTTCCTCTCCCAAGTTTGCAGCAAGCTCTTCTGTGGACAAGTGGGAGGGCTCCCACATGACCAAGTTGGTAGGCCCGAATAGCTCCATGTACTCTTGGATGGTTTCAGGTGGGATCTCCTTGGGTGCCTTGGTCTCAGGCCCTTTGATCTTGGCCACCTTGGTCTTGCATGCCTTTTTCTCAGGCACCATGGTCTATGGTGCCTTGGGTTTGACTGCTAATGAGCAGGCAGGACATGCCTAAAGGTTGGTGTTTCTGGAGGTGCACACCATGACAAGGAGGACCAGAATGGCGCATGTATGAGGGATCCATAGTCATTTCAAACACTTGGTAGTAGACAGGGTTAAGGGGACCTAACCTGGTATGCCATGCATGAGGAAAATCTGACCCAGGACCCAAGGGATGTAACAGTGCACCAGATGCAACATCTAGGAGAGTCAAGTGGGAGGACATTTGGATTGACTTGTATTGCACGCACTCTATCCTACCAGGACCCAAGTCCCAGGCAGATCATGTGTTATTTCTTTGGACAGACAAGGAGAGAAATGAGATCTGTACTTGGCCCAGTCAATGTGCAGTTCAAAGCTGGGTGGACAGGACCTCAGGTGCTAGGGGCTGTTTTGCTTGTGAGACTGAATACTCAATACTGAAGGAAAATTTCTTATTTGGGACAACAGCTTGCCCTGGCCCTTGTCACCATTTGGACACTATCATGTGCTACTGTGTGAATGTGGGAACCCTACCTGGCTGTTGGACAGCCTTAGAGACTAGGGGCCTTGGAATTTCCATCCTTGGATTTGCAGGAGGATGTTGGCACTGGAAGACCCCTGGCAACTGCATCCTTGGATTCTCCATCTCCTCTGCAGCCTCAAACTCCATGAACCTTGGTGGGATTGAGGTAAGGCAGGCACAGGCTGAGCTGAGAATTAGGTTAGCCATACAGGGCAGGTGCTGATGTGTGATTCTAGGCTATGGAGTATTCTAAGCTACCAGTCAGGATCTGGTGGCAGGGATATGGAGCTGTGTCCTGGGGTGAGTCAGGCCAGTCCCAGGAGGGAGCTGCTATACAGAAATAACAGCCATTCTTGGGAAACACTGCATCAACTATTACCTGAAAGGAATCAGATATGAGGGACCCAGAGAGGGCTCCTAGCTGTCCCTAGTTCCAGCTCTCTCCTGTTTCTTCCAGGAACCACACAATCATATTACTTCTAGAAACTGGTCAGGGATGTGATTTATTTCAGGGAACACCAGGGGTCCTGAGACAAATCAGGGGTATTGAGGCTGGGACCATGGACCTTGAAAGGATCGCCTGGGAGACCAAGTTACAGGCAGGGTCATGTGGAAGTGGAAGTTAAGCTGAGATCATTGGGTTGCTTCCAATGAGGGCAGGTTCTTCCTTTCCCTTGTTAGAATGACAGGGATTGCATAGAGCAAAGGGAATAAAGACCAGACACATATCCTCTGGGCACCTGAGGTGCTGGCTGGCCCTGTCCATGCACTGCCCCCCATCACTCTCTTCTGGAACATCAGGCTGAAGTAATGGCCACTTTCATGAGTTATAATTGACCCCACTCCATAAAGAGGTACCAGTTCCCAGGCAGGTTGTCTGAGTGAATCCAGAGCAACTTTTCCCTTCTGCAGAGCCAGCAAAGCACAATCAGACCCTCTGGCTGGGCTAGTTACTCCTCCAATCCTGATCCTGAACCACAAGGCAGAGTTGGAATCAGGAGTATGGAGCCTGGAGTTTCTGGGATTGTTGCAGAGAGAATGCCCAGGCCTCCAGCTAAAGGGAGCTGCTATTTGGAGAGCTAGATGCCTCGGAGCCAAACATAGGTAGGTAGGTGACAGGCTGTACCAGACCTTGCTGTGCAAACCATGGTCGCCCACCAGTAGGCTGGGGTGCTGCCATTCCTGCAAATCCTTCTGCAGGCCCTCTCCATGGTCATGGTGGGCTCCTGTCAGGACAGAGCCCGAAGCACTGGGCTGGAATTCACCAGGATCAGTGTCCACGAGGTTACCCTTCTTTATCAGCAGACCAACAACATAATTTCCTACCTTTGTTACATTTGCCCCATCATGTTCAACTCCAAGTATTGACATTGGGACTCCAGGACACTTATACCAAACATGAACCCCGAGAGCTGCATTGACCAGCATGATTGTGCTTGGATTCCTCAATGATATGGTGAACTATGTGCTGAAAGTTTTATCCTCCAACATTTACCTGTTGAAGCCTTTATCCCCACAGGGATGGTATCTGGTGATTGGCTTTAATGCTTAGAGGGTTAGATGAGATCCTGAGAGTGAGGCTTCATGAGGACATTAGTGTTCTTCCTGGAGAAGGATACACTGCAGAGATGTAAGTCATGTTAGGGCACAGGTAAGCCAGCTGTCTTCTCAAGCAAGGAGAAGAGAGAGCATTCATGGGACGTTAGGTTAAGTACCCTTTACCTTGGAATCCTGACTCCAGAACTGTGAGAAAGGAATGTCTGTGTTTGTGTCCACATGTTCCATAGAATTGTATGGTGGCCCAGGATGACTAAGACAGTGCATAGACTGTCCTGGGAGCACAGTTATAAACTGGAGCAAAGATGAACATCCCCATCCAGTATCCAAAGACAGCTTCCCCATGAGTGCCACATCACCAGAGGGTCCCGATCAGGAATTCATGACAGTGTGTATGGGTATCTCCAGAGTTCTGTGTTGTTGCCAACACCCCTAACTCCATTTGTGGTTGTGATGTCCCCTGTGCTGGGAACAATCAGGTCCATGGTGGAAGGTGAAATGATTGGAAGAGGCAGGTACCCCCAGGAACTTCCTCTGACCTTGAGTCCTCCATGTGATGCTGATGATTATTGGAAACAAAGATTGCCTGCACTCACAGGCCTGTGATGGGCACCTGACATAAGGCATGTTTCATTCCCTGGTGTGAGGGGAATACATCTGGGAATGTAAGTGTCTCAGCTTGTCCCCTCACCCTCAGGACCTTTCTTCCAGTTCCCCTACACCCCAGCCTCCTCTTTCCAACCCGTGCTTTTCCTCCTGACAGAGCTCAAGGGGGAGCCTGAAGAGAACACTCACTCAAGGAAGCAGGAAAGTGCTTCCACATTGGGAATCTGAGGAAGGAACCTGCGGACCAGGGTCTTGAAGCGCTTCAGCGCTAGAAGTTTTCATAGATGCTGTGAGGTCTGCTGGAGTCATCTGTGAGCACCACAGCTGGGAAGGTGGGTAGTGCGCCCTCCCCATATACTGTACCTGGCCATTGGTGCACTTCATTGGGAACATGATTTTAGGTGGGTCTGTTTTGTGTAGGACAAAGCTGACTGGTTGTATACTTTTTGATTTGCCAGAGTCTGTGCCTGTAGGGTATTCATTGGGTATATATGAACAGTGTGTTTTTTGTACAAGTATTTGCCTGGCCCATGTTGTATGTGCAATCTCAATTGTGGGAATACACATGAATATTTAGGATAAATAGGGTATTTTTCTCCAAACATTCATGCAGTAACAGGTGGTTTCTCTGTATGTTTAAGGTGGAGATATCAGATGTTCACCTGTTCAGAAGCCATGTAGTGCATTTTTGTGTGGAGATGTTAATATGGTTTTGTTTGTGCATTAAGGTTGAAATTCAACTTAGTACCCTGTGGACAGGTGAATTTTGTACACATATTCTTTCTGTGCTTGAGCTGCCAGGAACCAGCTATGGTAGCTGACACTGTCTGTCCTTTCAGTTTGATGTTCAGTGGCATCAGGTCTTAGGTTGAAATTAGTCTTGAGATAGATATACCTCATAAACTAAAAGTCAAGGCTTCTTTACTTACCCCCTATATATTTTATCTTATTAAGTGTTTACTAACAAACCTCTTGTGTGTGTGTGCATGCGTATTTGTTGTGCATGTGTACTCACAGTTATTAATACTAGGCATTCATGTGAAGTAAACGTATTCAGACAACAATGTGTTCATATCTTGGAGATTGTCCATGTATTGTGAATGGGGCATCAGGGACCCTTTTGGGAAAGTGTTGATCCTGATCATTCTGATCCACAGCATTGCTCCTAACAGGGATAGTTCATTCTTCAGGGGCAAATCATCCACATGTTTATTGATTTTTGGCTCTTACTCATGCAGGTGGGTTCAACCGTGTATGCTGCAGCATATATGTGGTCTAGGAGTATCAGTGATGAGATAGCTGTGGAGAAAAGAAACTTTTAAATAGGCATCATGTTTGTGATGGGCAGCAAGCAAAAAAAAATGTGGGGTTTTCAAGACAGGAGGTGAGTTGGGAAAAGTCCTTGTCCATGCCAACACACTGAGCATCATCTAGGCAGTTACAGATGCTGGTGGCTGCTCTGAGGCTAAGTTGGTGGATGAAAGCACTGTGCTCCACAGTGGGCCTGGCTAATATTCTGATTCATAGCTTATCTTGGTATTGTCCATGTGATGCTGAAGCCTGCAGAACCTCTGCCCCACTACCACATGTGCCCTTGGTGGTGTTTGCTGGTGGAGATCAGGTAACCCTTCCCTGGAAAACCTGAGGCTTCAGGGCTAGTCAGGACCTCCAGGGACCCCAAATATCAGAGAAAATTTGAGTTTCTGTTTTGGTAGCTATGTTCCATTGGGTCATGTATTGAAGTAAAATTCTTTTTTCTATTCTGAAGGGTAAGATTCTCTTCCTGTGGGAAGCAAATCCCTGCTTCATGTTTGTCTCACAGTGTGGTGCCACCTTCATTTTCTCTATTCCCATTGAGTGGCTGACCTATCAGTTGCATGCTCAAGGTGGTCACCAGGGGACCCCATAACATGCCCTTCCTTATTGGGACTCACCAGAGGTTTTCTGTGCCTGGCTCTTTCGGATGATTCTCCTTCTGGCTGTGACCCAGGGATGGTTCCCAAGCAGGATAGGATGGTACATGTGTGTGTGTGTGTGTGTGTGTGTGTGTGTGTGTGTGTGTGTGTGTGTGAGAGAGAGAGAGAGAGAGAGAGAGAGAGAGAGAGAGAGAGAGAGAGAGAAGAGAGAGAGAGAGAAATGACAGATGGAATAAGTGAGGGAATCTCAGTCCCCTCTGAGGGTTGGATACTCACCATCTGAGAACGACTCATGAGTTAAAGTTTGGTCTCTAGTGGATAGTGCTATTGGGACGTAAGGGGAACTTTTAGGAGGTGGGATATATTGGATGTTAATCATGTCATTGAGTTGTTCTTCAGAATGGGACACTGGAACCTGAGCCTTTTCCTCTCCCTACGTCCTTTCTTTTTCACTTTTCTTCCTAGCCACAGTTTTTCTCCAGCATATTATACTGCCCAGCCTCAGGTCCAAAAGCAACAGGGTCAAGTAGTCATGGATTGTAACCTCCAAACAATGAGTCCAAATTAATCATTCCTTCATTTATGTTGTTGATCTCAGATATGTTAACACTGTGACAGATGACTGACTAACCCAGAAAAAATGGTGTGAATAGTGTGCACATTTTTGTGACCCTACCTGTTCAGGTGACTCAGAAGGCTTTGGAACTGGTTTTCAGGATATATTGGCAAAGCTTGGAGAAACAGGCTAGAGAAAGCATAGAGTGCTAGAAAAGAGCTTTGTAGGTGATGCTGATTTGAGGTTTAGAGGTGAAATGATTGGGTTTTGAGAGCTTAATCCTAATGAGTGCATTAAACCTCTAGTATGGATTCACTGGATGGTAACTGTAGGCAAGTAGGGTAGACCTAGAAGTATTCAATCTAAGAGGGCATGCCTTTGGGGTTCATACTTTGTTTCTGGTGAACAGAGTTCTCTCTCTGCTTCCTCATTGCCATATCCTGAGCTGCTTTCCCACTCCCTACATTTCCACCACTATGTTCTGCCTCACCTTGGCCCCAGAGCTATGGAGTTGGTGGTCAGTGGAGTGAGACCTCAGAAACCATGAGCTTTTCCTGCTCTAATTGTTGTTGTTACATCTTTTGGTCACAGTGATGTACAATGCAACTAAAACACAGACTTATTAATCCAGAAGAGAATATTTAAAGGCAGTACAACATCTGAGATATGGCCTGGGTATTTCTAGTGTTTTAAGCCTAATTTACAGTGGTGCTCAGGAACAAAAGCCAGAGTAGAAAGACTTAAATTACTTGCAGGTTTTCCAAAAAAGAAAAACTTGTAATGTTGGGGCTAAGGATGATGTGGTTGTTAAAGATAGTTCTGTTATACAGAAGCTACCTTTAGGCATCTCAGGAGTGGGAAGGACCCCACCTTCAGAAGGCTCAAAAACTTGTGGAGAGGAGCGTGTCAGGGTGCCTTGCTTGCTTACGGCAGCCTTGGAATACTTACGTCAATATTCATTTTGCTGTGTAAATAACACCATATGGGCTGACCTAGGCCTTGGTCCAGGTGGGCCTGGCTAATGTCCTCATTCACAGCTTGCCTTGGTATTGTCCATATGATTCTGGTTATCAGGTTTACAGAATGAAGAGTTGTGGGGCTGTGAAGGTTTGTATCAGTACTTCAGAGGAAAGGCTGGTGGCTAGTAAGAGCATGTCACAGTCAGAGTGCAATCCAGTAGCCCTAGAAACAGTGATTTGTCAAACTGTGAGAGTGGAGCCAGTGTTTTGGTGGAGAGCTGAGTAAGTTAGCACTGGCAGGCCTATGAAATGCCTGCTCAGGAAAGTGAAAGTCAGTGAGCACACCAGCTCTAGGGAGTGGTCCCACATCAGACCAGGCTGGAGGGATGAGGATGCTCAAGCTCTCGGGGACCCATATCACACCATCAGGTGCCCTAGTTTCACACCTGGAGCACTAGACTTGACATGTTCCTTGCTGTGCTTTTTCAGTTTCCTCCTTGCTGGTTTCCTGTTCTTCCCCTTTGGGGCTAGTTGTGTTTCCCCTGTGCAGTTGTATCTTGGAAACATGTTAACTTTCTTTTTGATTATGAAAGAGGATTTCAGCTGATGTAACTAACTTCAAAAGGTTTGATTATGCTGTTTGCTTACACCCTTGACAGCCAGTAACTCAAGAGGCAGAGAGATGGGAGAACAAAAGGCTTCATTTGCAACAGTGCAGGGATTAAGAGATGAATGGCTGTCTCCTGGCTTCATCTTGCTTAGTGCTGCTGAGTGAAAGTGTATACAGTGTGTTATGTGGGATTTTTCTCTCAGTCTTGAGTAGTAGGGCACAAGGGCAGTTCACTAGTCTTGACACAATGTCCTTTAGAGGGGGCTGGGGTTGTGGCTCAGTGGTAGAAAGCTTGCCTGACATGTATGAGGCATAGGGATCAATTCTCAGCATTGCATATAAATCAATAAAGATCAATTGACAACTAAAAACTTATATATTAAAAATAATTTTCTTTAGAGGAGCTGGGGTTGTGTGGGTCCTATCTGGGTCCAGTGGTCACTGACCCATTTTAGACCTGTGAGTCAAAGAAAATGAGATTGTTTAGATGCTTGCATTCTGAAGGTGTGTGTGCCAGGATTCCATGCTAGTCAGTGTCTTCTCTACGCTTCTGCCAATACCTTTGCATTTGGACATTTCCTGTGACCTAGTAAGGAGGAGTGCCCAGTGCAAGGGTTAGTCATTAAGACCCTCATATGACTAATGACTAACCATAACTCTATGGTTAATCATTAAGACAGAGGTGAGGGTGTAGGGAGAAAAGAAAGCTATGCTCATGAATGAAAAAAAAAGAGAGTGGCAGAAAATACCCTTTCAATTCAGGTTTTAACATCACTGTGTTCCCTTAAGTCTCAGAGGAGACTTTGGACAAGGACTATTGAGAAATGCACTATTGATATTTGTGGACTCTTGGAGTCCAAATGCTTATATATATATATATATATATATATATATATTTACACATAGATAGATAGATAGATAGATATAGATAGATATAGATAAATGTAGATATTTAATTTATTTAATTTATTTATGCTGTGAGAGGGACATGAGCTTTTGGAGATAAGTGGTAAATGTTCTGGTGTTGGCATTTAGTGTCCCTCAAAGGCTCTCTTGTTAAACATCTGGTTCTCAGCTGATGGCACTATTGGGAAGTGTTGGAACCTTTTAGAAAGTGGGGCCCAGTTGATAAAAATTAGTTCATTGGGGATGTGCCACTGGAGGGGTACTGGGACCCTAATGCACTTCTATCTCTGTTCCTCTTTGCTTCCCAGCAGTCATGAGGTGATCAGTTTTCCTCTGCCCCACACTCTCTGCCAGATGTTTTGCTTTGCTACAGATCCAGAGGTAAGAGGGCCAAGTGACCATGACTGTAACCTCTGAAATCATGAGCCAAAATAAATCTCTGTTCCTTTGAATGTGTTGATCTCATGTATATTATCACAGGTTGAAAGTTATTAGGACAACTCCCGTTCAAAACACAAGAGGTCCCAAACCTTTCCTCTAACCAGATTCACCTCTTTTGTCTGAATGTAGCATGGAAAAGCTGATAATTTACTCACTCATATTTTGAGCAACAAACATGCCAGTAATGTGTCCAGATTAGAATTTGGGCATGCAACGATGCCAAAGGCCTCTTATATAAGAACACTGAAGATCCCATTCAAAAATTGGAGCTGACGTGGCTAAAGGGGGAACCCAGGTGAACAAGCCCAGCCCTGGCATTGGAACACATATTGCACAATGGTCTGGCTTTCCAGCTAGAAGACATCTATCTGGGCTGACAGTGGATATTCAAAAGAGTCTATTTGGGGGATCCTCTCCTTTATATACCCCTTAAGTGTCCCAGAGGATCTTCATCTCCAGAGGCATTATCTGAGAGGGCTGTCTTCATATTTGAAGGGTTTTCCTCTGTATTGAGCAGTTATTGAGTGTCTGGAAAGTACCTTTCAGTTTTGTAGAAGGAAATGTGCTCTCTCCTTTGTACTTTTATAACACCAAGGTATGTGCCTGAAGTCTGCTTCTTCACCACTCCACCTCTGTGTGCAGGGCCCACAAGATCAATATCATTGAACAAAAGGCTAACTGTATGTGTCAATGTTCAGATTATGTAAGTGGTGTCTGTGTTTGTGTGTGTGTGTGTGTGTATGTGTGTGTGTGTGTGTGTGTGTGTATGAACTTGTGCCTCTACCACCAGGACTTTGTGTTCTTGTGTGTTTCATGTGTATAGGTATGGAAAGGATATGAAACAGGATACCATGAATTATCTTGTGAGTGTTTGACTATTGTGTGTAAAGATTGTTTTTGAGTGAATTCTTTGGTCAGTGTTGGCTGAGTATCTTTTGGCAGGACGTGTGTTTAGGGTTTTAGTGCTGCTTCTGTAGGTGTTGTTGGCATTTGGACTATTGTGAACATGTGTGCATGCATTTGAGAAGAGCTAGGATGTTGTCTTACCATTCTGTGTTGGATCTGTGCATTTTCAGATTTTAGAATGTATATGTATGTTCATGGTGTCTAGGTGAGAATTTAGGGACATAGTCTTTGGTGTACAGAGATTTGGAGAGAATGGAATCATTGAGTATCTTGGGGTGTTAGGAGTTATGTATATGTGGCCCATGGATGTATACAGATTCTGTTGATAATGTCTCAAGATGGACTGCTGTGTATGTTCTTATTTAGGGCTTTGTGGTGATCCTGTTGTTCTTGGGAATGGAGGGGTATTCTTTGTGAGTATGTAGGAGGAGTTAGCAGTGTCTGTGTGTGCCTGAGATTTGCTGAACATCAAGTTCTGAGTCATTCTGTGTATGTGCATGTTTTCAACCTATGTGATTGTTTATGTTTTCATTTGAGAAAAGAAATTGATGTCATATGTTAATGAGTATATTTGTTTGGTCCATGTCTGTTCAGTTATTGTGGGAGGGTTTGTGTGATTGCATTTTGGGTGATTCTAACTGGTGTGTGTTTTTCTGGGGTGTGAGTTCATATGTATCTGAAGTACACCAAATATTCCCACCCAAAAGACCATTGCCATAATTAAGCTTCTCCTCTTGTCAGATTAGCAGCATGTCTGCTGAGGTTATTGTGGTTGGTAGCTTCCTAGTTCTTGTAAACGCCAGGTTTGCACACAAAAGGTATGACAAAGTTAAAGTCTGTAAACTTGCTGTATAAAAGATATCATCTCTCTCTCCAGTTCCCTCCCTCCCTTCTCTCTCTCTCTCTCTCTCTCTCTCTCTCTCTCTCTCTCTCTCTCTCTCTCTCTCTCTCTCATCTCTATCTCTATCTCTATCTCTATCTCTCTTTTTGTTACAATTTTCTTAAACCTATGTCTGGCCTAGAGGATGGAATGAAAATCACTTGTCAAGTGACTCTTTGAATCTTCATGCCCTCTTTCCCCTCATGGGATGTAAAACTCAAAATATTTCCAAAATATCTCTCCAGAGAACGATGCAGGCACAAGCCACACTCTGGAGCGGTCAACTGCAGCCAATAAACATGCTTTCTGAAAATTCCTCTGGTGTCCAGCTTCTTCTGTCCTACTTCATATCTATTTCAAGTGTTTCTTGGAGGTGACTTGAATATGAGACTTTGTAAGGAAGGTTATTGATCATAATTGTTAGGATTTTGCTCTGTATTTGTTTTAATTTGGGCTTGAGGAACTCTGGGTTTACAATCAGATGATAGGAAGTTTATGCAATTGAGGATTTTCAGAGTTCCACAGTGTTGTGTGCTGTTGACTGTGTATATCAGGAAATATGAGCAGTTCTGTACATACATATTAATTGTGAGAGAGTGGCTGCATGTACATTGGGTCTGTGGGAGTACTGTGGATTTGTAGATTCAGACAGACATGTGTGTTCTCAGACTGTCTAATCTAGGACTGTGAATGTAAATGATGGCTAAATATTCATTCTCAAACTTTATATGAGTGGTGTGTGTTACTGCTGAGGGAATGTAGGAGTTATATTTATATGGGAATACAATTTAGGAGGCTTGGGTACTGACAGTGTATATGGGTTATTTATGACATGGTAGGACTTGTGGTTAATCATTAAGAGGAGTATTTAAATGGAGTATTTTTGTGAATACTTTTTGGTATTCACAAAATTTTGAATACTTTCTTGGTTTGGGAAGGATGTGAGATTAGAGAGTGCAGGGATAAAATATGTGTATTAGGGCCACACATATGTTATGTATGTATTTGGGAAATGATGAGTAGATTGTAGTTGACATCTTTGTTATGTACATTTGGAGAGGGTTGTGAAAATTTATTTGTGTTTGGGACTTGGTGTTTGCACATCAAGTGATTCTGGGGATATAGAGTCATGTTTATGTGTGTATGTTGGTGGTTATGCCTGTGTCATTTAGTATTATGGATGTTACATTTTTATAATCAGAATGTATCAGGTTGCATTCAATCTTGGGGAAGTTCTAAGAGCTTTTATGTTGGGAAAGAAGCAATATTACTTACATTTATTGAGTGTGTATTTCTGTTGAGAGAATAGAGTCTGTGAGATTTTCCAGAGGATTTAGGATTTTTTTATATGACTTCCGGTAACAAGTAGGATTGTGTGTGTGTGTTTTTGTAAGTTGTGTTTCTTTATGTGTGCATACTCAGGGTTTGATGATATCATGTGCATGTCTTCAGGAAGTTAGAGTATATAGGTAGGTATAAGCCTGCATTTGGAAAAGTATACATTAAAGTTGCATGCCTGTCAGTATGTGGGTAATAACAGGCATGTGCATTTGGGGTTATGCATCAAGTATATTTTTTGGAAAGGAAGGGGTGATTCATGTATTCAGAGAAGGCAGATAAGGGCTATTTATGCATCTGTGGTTGGTGGGATTGCAATGAGTTGTGGGTCATGCACCCATTTCTAATATTTGCTTTGGGAGGGGTTGTAATGAGTGTGCATCCTCACATGTATGTGCCTCAGCAAGGGGTGTATGCCCAGGTCTCTGTGGTTGGGTGGCATGTGTGTGCATCTGTGGCTATAAGGGATAGCAGGAGCACATTGGTGATGGCAAGCCTTTCCTATGTGCACTGACTCTTGTTCCTGTTGATCTGGAGCTCAAAAGTGATTTCTGCTTTCTCATCTTTATCTGACATCTATCTGCATTAGTTGTGGTGTTGGGTGGAGGTAGATGTGCTTCTTGTGCTTGAGTGGGGCTGGCTTCCAGGATCCTCGGCTGGTGGGTGTAAGCTGTCATGGGATGGTGGATGGAAAGTGATCCAGGATGATCCCTCAGGAGTGGTGGGGGGAGCTCTTCCTCCAAGATGTGAGATATGGCCATTCCTCTCCAGAATGGTTCAAAGGGACTGAGTCTGGAACGAAACTTCCAGGAGTTTCATAAATCCAAGGACAATTGCTGAGAGAGTTGTTTGTTTGTCCACCTGTTGCAACCTCCCTTGAAATTTTCCCTCTGCCAAGACAAAGACCAAGACCCTAAACACAAGTCTCCACAGAACCCTCCAAGCCTGGCGGTGTCCTTAGCCCATGTGTGCACATGACTGACCTCATGGTGTGCATGCTCTGGCAACACCATGAGCTCTATCATTATTACACAGTCACACCTCAGTCACATAAGAGAGGAGTTAAAAACTGATTGTAAAATGATACTTGCTTTAAATTTTCCTGAGGAGCTACCCTCATTGTATTCTTCATTTCTTGGCATGACCAAGTGAGTGATACCTCCTTTCAACCTGAATGATCCTTTCACATTTCTACTCATGGAGAACTTCCTTCTGATTAGTTCTACAGTAGAGAACTTTCTTGGTTTTTATTTGTGTGGAAACAAATAATAGGAGTTTAATTTTTTTCTAAGTTTTCAAATATTCACAGCAAATTTTATTATGTCAACTATTTGGGAAGGCATATTGGTGGTGTTCATTACACTTATTTTTCCATTCTTCTGAAACCAGCATGCAATCAGAGTACTTTTTTTATCTTGCAAAATTGAAGCTCATTTATTAGACAATAATTATCAATTTCCCTCATGCCCTAAGAAATTACCATTTTCTTTTCTGTGTTATTTCAATTACTCTGTGTACTGTGTTTCATATAAGTAGGATCATATAGTATGTGTTCTCAAAGTCCATCCCTGCTCTACTGTTGGCCAGGATTTCCTTCATTTTTCAGACCAAATCATATTCCATCATGTGCTACATGTAAAACATTCTTCCTTGGGATAGGCAAAGGGCACAATAGTGGAATGAAATTGACCAAACTGTCCTATATACATATATGAAGAGACCACAGTGAATTTCATCTTCATGGATATCTGTGAAGCTCAAGTTAAGAAAACTATAAATACATGGAAGGAAGACCAGTAGAGAAGAAAAAAAAAAACAGGGTCAGGGAGGAGGGGAGAGAATGGGCAAGTTCTGGGGTATAATTTCTCATTTTTCCAAGCATACATACCCCATTTGATTCAAATGTATGATATGTCAAGATGATTGTATTGTCATGATCAACTAATAAAAAAAGAATGGTCAAGTTCTGAAGCCTGAATTGGAACAAATTATATTCCATGCTTATGTATAATTATAAAGCACAATGAAATAAATAAAAATATTCCTCTTTAGTGGACCCTTGGTATAATAAATAATCCTGAAGGGATTAAAAGCATATTAAATATCTCTTCAAAAGAAGTAGAATTGAAGGATCATTTGAATTACCTTTTGATAATTTGAGGAACCACCAATCAGTTTCCCATAGTTTCCCTGCACCACTTGGAATTCTAACCCACAGTGCACTAGGGTTCCAAATCCATCACATTCTCAGCAGCACTGTTTTTTTCTGTTTCTTTGATGGTATCCCTCATTATGTGGGAAGCTGGATCTCATTGTGATTTTGATTTTTCCACTGATTATTGAGGTTGAACATCTGCCATGTGCTTCTCAGCCATTTGTATATCTTCTTTGAAGAAACATCTGTGGAAGTCCTTTGCCCATGTTAATATTGGGTTGTTGCCTCTTTATATCATAACTTCTAATCACAAATATGATTTTCAAATGTTTTTTTTGCATTTAGTGGGTCATCTTTTTACTAAAGACTTGATGAATTAAGTTTTCAGGTTGATGTAGTTCAGTTTCTTTCTTTCATTTGATGCCTGCACTTTTGATTTTCTGTCTAAAAAGCCACTGTCAAATCCATTGTCATGGACTTTTTCTCTTGTGAGTTATGAATTTTATAGTTGCAGGTCTTACATTTAAGTCCCCTATCCATGTTGAGTTAATTTTTGTCTATGCTGTCAGATAAGGGACCAACTTCCTTATTTGGTGTGTGGCTGTCTATTCAGTTTTCTCAACAGTATTTGTTGAAAAGACCATCCATTTCCATGGAATGGTGTTGTCAGAAATCACTTAAGAACTTCTGTGAGAGTGGTTGATTTTTTTCTTTCTTTAATTTCTGGATTTTCTACCCTGTTTTATTAATCAACATTTCTATCTTTTGTGTTTACTCTGTATGACTGGTAACTTTACAGCAGGGAGTTTTGAAATTATGATGTGATAGAATGCCAATGTTGTTCTTGTTCAGAATGTTTCAGTAGTTGGTTGCTTTCACATTCCATATCATTTTACGATAGAATTTAAAATTTTCACAGCAAAGAATCTCTGCATCATGTACAAGACTGGGATCCTAATTAGAATAAGATGTATTCCATGTTTGTTGAAGCCACAGCTGCAGCTCCTTATACACAACATTTTAAAAATCATTCATATATTTTAGGGCACCTAGATTGGTTCCATAGTTTAGCTATTTGTGAATCAAGCTGCTATGAACATTGATGTGGCTGTGTCACTGTAGTATGCAGATTTTAAGTTCTTTGGGTATACACCAAGGACTGGGTTAGCTGAATCAAATGATGGTTTTATTCTAAGTTTTCGGGGGATTCTCCATACTGCTTTCCAGAGGGGCTTCACTAATTTGAAGTCCCACCAGGAATGTATCAGTGTACCTGTTGCCCTGCATCCTTGCCAACATTTATTGTTGCTTGTATTTGTGATAATTGCTGATTCTGATCAGAGTGAGATTAAAGCTAAGTGTAGTTTTACTTTTCATTTCTCTACTTGCTAGAGATGTTGAACAATTTTTATATATTTGTTGACAATTTGTATATATTTTTCTGTGAACTGTTCAGTTCCTTTGCCCATTTATAATTTGGGTTATTTGTTTATTGTGCTAAGTTTTTTAGTTCTTTATATATCCTGGAGATTAATGTGCTATCTGAGATCTTTCCATTTTCTTCTAAGATCTTCTTTCTTTAATGTTCTGCAGATTTCATTTGTTAGATTTATTCCCAAATATTTTTTCTTTGAGGCTATTGGGAAAGGGACAGTTTTCCTAATTTCTCTTTCAGTGGATTAATCACTGATGTATATAGGAACACAGTTGATTTATGGGTGTTAATTTTATACCATGCTACTTTGCTGAATCTATTTAGGATTTCTAGAAGTTTTCTGGTGGAGATTTTTGGGTCCTCTAAATATAGAATCTTGTCATCAGGAAACAGGGATAGTTTGAGCTCTCCCTCCCCCATTCTTATCCCTTTAATGTCTTCCTTTTGTCTAATTGCTCTTTCTAGGTTTTCCAGGACTATGTTGAAGAGAAGTGGTGAAAAAGGGCATTCCTGCCTTGCTCCAGTTTTTAAAGGCAAGGCTTTCATTCTTTCTCCATTTTAGAATGATGTTGGCCTTTGGTTTAGCGTCTATAGCTTTTACAATGTTGAGCTATATTCCTACTATCCCTAGTTTTTCTAGATTAGTGGACACAGTATTTTGTCAAATGATTTTTCTGCATCTGTTGAGATAATCACGAGATTCTTATCTTTAAGTCTATTGATGTGGTGAATTATATTTGTTGATTTGCATATGCTTGCCAACCTTACATCCCTGGGATAAACCCCACTTGATCATTGTGCACTATCTTTTAAATATGTTTTCTATGCAATTTGTCTATTTTTTGTTATTAGAGAATTTTTAATATTTGTTCTAATTACTAGTACATGACAATGGAATGCATTTTGATGCATCATATTTAAGTGGAGTATAACTTCTCATTCTTCTGGTTGTATATGAAGTAGGATTACACTGGTCATATAATCATATATGCACATAGGATCATTTATTGTATTATGCATCTGACTTCCATACTCCTCCTCTCCTTTCACTCTACTGTCTAATCCAGTGTACCTCAATTAATACCTACTTCCACCGCCTTTATTGTGAATTGCAATCTGCACAAGAGAGAAAATATTTGGCCTTTGGTTCTTTGGAATTGGCTTATTTTATTTGGCATAATATACTCCAGCCACATCCATTCACTGGCAAATGTCATAATTTTATTCTTCTTTAAGGCTGAGTAATATTCTATCGTGTGTGTATAACTATCACATTTTCTTCATGCATTCATCTGTTGAAGGGCACCTAATCTGATTCCATACTTTACCTATTGTGAATTGAGCTGCTATAAACATTAGTGTGGCTGTATCACTGTAGTAGTACTGATATAAACCTAGGAGTGGTTGAGCTGTGTCATAAACCTTTGGATAAAAACCTAGTAGTGGATAGCTGGGTCAAATGGTGGTTCATTCAATTTTCTGAGGAATCTTCATACTGCTTTCCATAGTGGTTGCACCAATTTTCAGTCCCACCAGCAATATGCAAATTCTCACCCATATTCTCACCAACATTTATTGTTGCTTATACTTTTGATAACTGGCATTCTGACTGGAGTGAGATTTCAATCTTAGAACTTACTCTAAGTTTTACTTATATTTCTCTAATTGTTAGAGGTATTCACTATATATGTATTTGTTGACTGATTGCATTTCTTCTGTGAAGTCTCTCTTCAGTTTCTTAGTCCATTATTGATAAGATTATTTGGGGTTTTGGTGTTGGAATTTTGGCATTCTTTATATATTCTGGAGGTTAATCATCTATCTGGGGTGCATGTAGTTAAAAAAATTCTCCCCATTGTGTCAGCTGTCTCTTCATGTTATTTTTTCCTTTCCTTTATTGTTTGTGGACCTCAGAGCAACTATGAATATTTCAGGCACTGGCAGCAATTCAAGATCCTAGTCCACAGGCACCTTCCTCAGAATCCAGATGTGGAAGCACTTTCTTGCTTCCTTGTGTGAGTGTTCTTCCCAGGGACCCAGAACTTTTCCTGGAGCTCTGACAGAAGGAAAAGCATGGGATGGACAAAGGAGGCTGGGTTGTAGAGAACTGGAAGGGAGGTCCTGAGGGTAGGGGACAAGCTGAGGGACCGATATTCCCAGGAACATTGATCTTGCACCATTAGATGAAATGTGCCTCATCTCAAGTGCCCATCAGAGCCCTGTGAGTGCAGCAATCTTTGTTTCCAATGATCTTCTCCATCACATAAAAGACTCAAGGTTAGAGGAGGTTCTGGAGCTAACGTGAGCCAGGATTTAGAGTTGGCTGTCTCTATAAGATGGTTCCTCCCCTAGGAATTTCACCTTCCATCATGGACCTGATTGTTCCTGGCACAAAGGACATCACAAGCAGAAGTGGGTTTAGGGGTACTGGCCCCAAGGGTGAACACTGCAGATACCCACACACATTGTCCTGAAACCCCAATCAGGATCCTGTGGTGATGTGGCACTCATGGGGAAGCTCTCTTTGGATTCTGGATGGAGATGCTTATCTTTGCCCCAGTTTGTAACCATGCTCCCAGGCCATTCTTTGCACGGTCTCTGATAGCTTGGGTTGCCATACTGAATGCCATAGATTGGGTAGATGAATCCCTAAATATTCATTTCTCACAGTTCTGGAGTCTGGAGTCCCACAGGAAGGGTGCCTGACCCAGAGTCCCATAAGGGCTTTTTCTTCTCCTTGCTAGAGAAAATTGCTGGCTCACCTATGTTCTCACATGACTGACATAACTTCAGTGTCTCTTTCTTATCCAGGAAGACCACTAATGCCCTCATGAACCCACCCTCAGGTTCTCATCTAACCCTCCTAAACACTAAAGCCAATCTCCAGATACCACTACATTGGGGGTTAGGACTTCAACCAGGTGTATTTTGGAGGAAAAAAAGACATTAAGCACATAAAACACCACAGCACTGAAGAATACATTTAAAATCACAAGGCCAATGCAGACCTTGGTGTTAATGTTTGGCATAAGGTATGGGTACAACTCCTGGAGTCCCAATGTGAATGTTTTGAGATGAACATGATGGGGCAGATGTAACAAAGGAAGGAGGGCACGTTGGGAAGAAGAGAATGGAGGGTGACCTTGTAGACCCTGATTGGTCCCAGTGAATTCCAGCCCAGTGCTTTGGTCTCTGTTCAAACTGGAGCCCACCATAACCATGGAGGAAGCCCTGTGAAAGGGTTTTCAGGATGGCAGCACACAAGCAACTTTGACCAGATGGACTTCTATGAGAGTGCAGAAAAGTAAGTCAGGTTTCAGGGCCCAGACCTGAGTGCTGGAGGATCATGGTTTGCACAGCAGAGTCTGGAAGGGCTTGTCACCTACCTATGTGTTGTTTCTGAGGCATCTAGATCTCCAGATAGCGGCTCCTCTAGCTGGAGGCCTGGACATTCGGCCTTGAGGATCAGGGTCAGAATGGGGAGGAGTAACCAGCTCAGGAAGAGGATCTCCTTCTGCTTTGTTGGCTCTGCAGACGCAAAAAGTTGTACTAGCCTCACACAGGCCACCTGCCTGGTAACTGGTACCTCTTTACAGAGTGTGGTCGACTATAACTCATGAAAGTGGCCACTACTTCAACCTGATGTTCTAGAAGAAGGTGGAAGTGGGGAATCAAAATATCATGGGCATCGAGCACCTCAGATTTCCCAAGAACAATTCTCTGGACTTTCTCTTTATAATCCCTCCCATTCTGACAAGGGAAGAGAAGGAAAAGAACAAGCCTTCATTGGAAACAACCCAATGTTCTCAGTTTAGTTTCCATTTTCCCATGACCTCTCCTGTCCTTTGGTCTCTCAGGTGATCTTTCCAGGGTTCATGATCCCAGCCTCAGTATGCCTGAATTGGATAAGGACCCCTCATGTTCCCTGACATAAACCGCATCCCTACCAGCTTCTGGCATTTACCTGGTCTGTGTGATTCCTGGCAGAAATAGGAGAGAGCTGGAACAAAGGTCACCTAGGGGCCCTACCTGGGTCCCTCAGTCTTGTCCCATCATCACATGGAAGTGGTGTACCTGAGACCAGGCCTGAGCAAGCCCCAAGGTCACATGATACAGTGTCCTAAATGCCCATTGTCCCCCCAGCTCCTCTGCTTTCTCTCCCCACATGCACTTATGGCCTCAGGGGGTTCCCACAATTAGAGGAAGAGACTCAGGCCTGGTTTGCAGAAGGCTCTGTACAATGTTTGGGCCCCGTGGAGAGCAGTAGATCTGTAGCCCGCTGAACATCTCTGGAGGAGTGGGAAGGGAACCCTCCTGGGCGGGGCACATAAGCAACCCCCAGCCAAGCTTCTGCTTGGCCACCCACATTATTTTCTTTGGGCTGGAGGCCTCTGTCCCAGAGGCAGGGCATCCCCAGGAGTCACAGCCATGGCTCCTCAAAGGGTGGTAGGACTCACTGTGTCACTCTGGGCCCCTCATGCCCTGAGTCAACAGGCTAAGAAGAGCCAACATGAGGTCCAGCTGACTGTTGCAGATCACCAGGAAGAAGAATGGCCTCCCTCCCAGGTGAAGTCAAAGACATGTGCCTGGAAGATGAGGTACCTCAGGTCGTCTCTGGTGTCCTTTGCCCATGTGGAAGTGGAGAAAAAATGCCAACAGTGCTCCCTGCTCTCCTGGCCCATGTTCCCTCTAGTCCTGCTCCCCCAGGCCCTGCTCCCCTGGGCCCAGCTCCCACCTGGGCTCAGTTCCCCATGGGCCCTGCTCCCCCTGGTTCTGCTTTCCTGGGTCCCGCTCCCTCTGGTCCTGCTACCCCTGTCCCTATTCCTCCTGGCCCTACTCCCCTGGGCCCTGATACCTCTGGTCCTGCTTTCCTGGGTGCTGCTCCCCCGGGCATTGCTCCCCATGGGCCCTGCTTCCCCTGGACCTAATCCCCTGATCCTGCTCTCCTTGGGCCCTACTACATCTGGTCCTGCTTCCCATGAGCCCGGTTCCCCATGGGCCCAGCTCCCCTGGGACCTGCTCCCTCTGGTCCTGTTTTCCTGGGCACTGCTCCCCTGGCTCTGCACCCCTGGGCCCTGCTACCCCTGTGTCCTGCTCACCCTGTCCCTGCTCCCCTGGGCCGAACTCCCCCCTGGCCCTACTCCCCTGGGATGTGCTTCCTCTTGTCCTGCTCCTCCTGGGCCCTGCTCCTCCTGGCCCTGCTCCCCCTGGTTCTGCTTCACTGGGCCCCACCTCCTCTGGCCCTGCTCCCTCTGGCTCTGTTCCCCTGGCCCTGCTCCCCTGGGCCATGCTCCCCTGGGCCATGCTCCCGCTTCGACCTGCTCCCCTGGGCCATGCTCCCTCTGGTCCTGCTCCCCCTGGGCCCTGCTCCTCCTGGTCCTGCTCCCTCTGGTCCTGTTCCTGGGCCCCACTCCCTCTGTCCCTGCTAACCCTGGTGCTATTTTCTGTGGCCCTGCTCCCCTGGGCCCTGTTCCCCTGGGCCCTGCTCCCTCTGGTCCTGCTTTACTCAGCCCTGCCCCCTCTGGCCCTGCTCATATGGGCCCTGCTCTTCCTGGCCCTAAACCCCTGGCCATGCTCCCCCTGTCCCTGCTCCCCTGGACCTAGCTCTCTTGGGCCCTGCTTCCCCAGGCCCTGCTCCCCTGGGCCCTGCTACTCCTGGGCCCTGCTCTTCTGTGCCCTGCTTCCCCTGGGCCCTTCTCTCCCTGGGCCCTGCTCCCCCGGTCTTTCTCCACATGGGCCCTGCTCTCTCAGGCATTTTCCCCTGTTCCCTGCTTCTCCGGGGCCCTGCTCCCCCCTGGTACTGCTGTCCTTCAGCCCTTCTCCCTCTGGCTCTGCTCCCCCTGGCCCTTTTATGCCTGGCTCTACTCCCCCTGGCTCTGCTCCCCCTGGTCCCTTCTCTCCCTGGGCCCTGCTCCCCCAGGCCCTTAACCCCTTACTCTGCTTCTCCAGAGCCCTGTCCCCCCTGGCCCTGCTCCCCTTTTCCTGCTTCTCCTGGGCCTGCTTCCCCAGGCCCTGCTCCCCTTGGTACTGCTCTCTCTGGGCCCTTCTCCTCTGACCCTGCTCCCCCTGGTCCTTGTATCCCTGGCTCTACTCCCTCTGGTTCTGCTTTCCTGGACCCTGCTCCTCTGCGACCTGCTCGCCCTGACCCTGCTACCCTGGGCCCTGTTCCCCCTGAGTATTTCTCCCCCTGGCCCTGCACCCCTCTTCCCAGCAACCCCTGTGTCCTGCTTCGCCTGGCCCTGCTCCCCATGGGCCTTGCTCTTTCTGGCCCTAATCCCCTGGCCCTGCTCTCCCTGGCCCTGGTCACCTGGGCCCTGCTCTCCTGGGCCCTGCTTCCCCTGGCCCTGCTCCCCTGGGCCATGCTCCTCCTGGGCCCTGCTTCCCTGTACCCTCCTCCCCCTGGACCCTTCTTCCCTTGGGCCCTGCTCCCCTGGTATTGCTCCTCATGGGCCCTGCTCACCAGGCCCTGTTCCCCCTGGCCCTGTTCCCCCTGGCCCTGCTCCCCTGGGCCATGCTTTCTCTTGTCTTTCTTTCCTGGGCCCTGCTCCCCCTGGCCCTGCTCCCTGTGAGCCCTGCTCTTCCTGGCCCTAATCCTCTGGTCATTCTCCCCTGGGCTTGCTCCCCTGGGCCCTAGGCTACTGATCCCTGCTTCCCCTGGGCCTGCTCTGCTGGGCCCTGATTCCCATCAGCTCTGCTCTTCTGCACCATGCTCCCCCTGGGCCCTTGTCCCCCTGGGCCCTGATCTTGCTGGTCTTGCTCCCCATGGGCCCTGCTCCCGTAGGCCCTTCTCTCCATGTTCCCTGTTTCTCCTTCCCCTGCTCTCCCTTTCTCTGTTCCCCCTTGCCCTGAATCTCTGAGCCTGCTCCTCCGGACCTGCTCCCCCTGGACTGCTCCCCCTGGCCCTTTCCTCCCTGGCTCTGCTTTCCTGGGCACTGCTTCTCTGGGACTTGCTTTCCCTGGCCCTATTCCCTGTGGGCTATGATACCCCTAGCCCATCTATCTTGGGCCCTGCTCTCCCTGGTTTTCCTTTCCCTGGGCCCTGCTCCACCCGGTCCTTCTCCTCCCCAGCCAGGCTCCCCCTGTCCCTGCTCCCCTGGGCCCTACTCCCCCCAGTCCTTCTTGCCTGGGCCCTGCATGCCTGGCCTTGCTCTCCTGTGCCCTGCATGCCTGGCCCTGCTCTCCTGTGCCTTGCTCTCCTGTGCCCTACATGCCTGGCCCTGCTCTCCTGTGCCCTGCTCTCCTGTACCCTGCTCTCCTGGGCCCTGCTCTCCTGGGCCCTGCTCTCCTGGGCCCTGCTCCCCTGGCCCTTCTCCCCTGGGCTCTGCTCCCCCTGGCCCTATTCTCCTGGCACTGCTACCCCTGGCTCTGCTGCCTTGGGCCCTGCTCCCCTGGGACCTGCTCCCATTGTGTCCTGCTCCCCCTGGCCCTGCTACCCTGGGTTGTTCTCCTTCTGGTCCTGCTCCCCATGGGCACTGCTCCTCCTGGCCCTGCTACCCTGGGCCCTGCTCCCCTTGGGTACTGTTCCCACTGATCTTGCTCCCCATGGGCCCTGCTCCCCTGGCTCAGCTCCCCTTGGCCCTAATCCTATGAGCTCTGCTCCTCTTAGCCCTGCTTCCCTGGGCCCTGCTCCCACTGGTCCTCCCTTCCATGGGCCCTACCCTACCTGGTCCTGCTTCTCCTGGGCCCTGCTCCCCCTGGCCTTAGTCTCCTGGGCCCTACTCCCCCAAGTCCTGCTCCACTGGGCCCTGCTCCCCCTGTTCCTGCTCCCCTGGGCCATGCTTTCTTGAGCCCTCTTTCCCCTGGCCCTGCTCCCCTTGGTCTGCTCCCTCTGTTCCTGCTCTCCTGGCCTTTTTCTCCTGGCACTGCTCCCCCTGGCCCTGCTCCTCTGGGTCCTGCTTCCTGTGTATTGCTCCCCCTGGGCCTGCTCCCCTGGGCCCTGCTTCCCCTGGCCCCGTTCTCCTGGCACTGCTCTCCCTGACTCTGCTCCCCTTGGCCCTGCTCCCCTGTATCCTGCTCCCCCTTATTCTGCTCCCTCTGGCCCTGCTCCCCTGGGCCCTTCTCCCCACTGGGCTTTGCTTCCCCTAGACCCTGCTCCCCTGGCCCTGCTACCCCTGCCCCTACTCTTTGTGTACTCTGCTCCCCTTAGCCCTGCTCTCCTGGGCCCTGCTCCCCCTGATCCTCCTTTCCCTGGGCCCTGCTCCACCTGTTTCAGCTCTCCCCAGCCCTATTCTCCCTGGCCGTGCTCCCCTGGGCCCTACTCCCTCCAGTCCTGGTCCCCTGAGCCCTCTCTCCCTGGTTCTGCTCTTCCTAGGCCCTGATCCTCTTGAACTCTGCTCCCCTGGGCCCTGCTCCCTCCTGGCCCTGCTCCCCTGGGCGCGTTCCCTCTGGCCCTGCTCCCCTTGGCCATGTTCCTCCTGGCCCAGCTCCCCTGGGTCCTGCTCTCTCTGGTCCTGCTTTCCTGGGCCTTGCTCCCCGTGGCACTCCTCCCCATGGGCCCTCTACTCCCCCTGTCCATAATCTGCTGGTTCTGCTCTCCCTGGGCCTTGCTCTGCCTTGTCCTGCTACCCATGGCCCTGCTCCCCTGGGCCCTGCTCATGCTGGGCCCAGCTCCACTGCACCCTGCGTCCCCTAGGCCTTTCTCCCCCTGGGCCCTGCTCCAAATGGGCCGTGCTATTTCAGGCCCAGCTCCCCCTGTTCCCTGTTTCTCCTGGACCCTGGTGCCCCTCGTCCTGCTCCCCCTTTCCCTGCTTCCCCTGTGCCTGCTTCCCCAGGCTCTGCTCTCCCTGATACTGCTCTCCCTGGGCCCGGCTCCCACTGTGTCCTGCTCCCCTGGGACCTGCTTCCCTAGGCCATGCACCTATGTGTCCTACTCCCCCTGGGCCCTGATCTCCTGGGCCCTGCTTCCCCTGGCCCCGTTCTCCTGGCACTGCTCCCCCTGACTCTGCTCCCCTTGGCCCTGCTCCCCTGTATCCTGCTCCCCCTTATTCTGCTCCCTCTGGCCCTGCTCCCCTGGGCCCTTCTCCCCACTGGGCTTTGCTTCCCCTAGACCCTGCTCCCCTGGCCCTGCTACCCCTGCCCCTACTCTTTGTGTACTCTGCTCCCCTTAGCCCTGCTCTCCTGAGCCCTGCTCCCCCATAGCTGTGCTCCCTGGGCCCTGCTCCCATGGTTCTGCTCCCCCTGGGCCATGCTTTTACTTTGCCCCTCTCCCCCTGGGCCCTGCTCCCCTTAGGCCCTGCTCACCCTGGTTCTGTATCCAGGGGCCCTGCTCGCTGGCCCTGTTTCCCCTGGCCCTACTCCCTGTGGGTTCTGCTCCTCCTATCCTTGCTTTCCTGGGCCCTTCTCCCCTTAGGCCTCCTCTCATTGGGCCCTGCTCCTTCTGGTCCTGCTCCTCCTTGGCCCTGCTCCCCTGGCCCTGCTACGCTGGGGCCTACTCACCCAGTCCTGCTAACCTGGGCCCTACTCCCCCTATCCCTGCTCCCCTGGGTCCTGCTTCCCCTGGCCCTTTTCTCCTTGCTCTGCTACCCTGGGCCCTGCTCCCCTGGGAACTTCTCTCCCTGGCCTTGCTTCCCTGGGCCCTACTCCCCATGTGTCCTTCTCCCCCGGCCCTTCTCTACCTGGCCCTGCTCCCCTGGGCTGTTCTCCCTCTGGTCCTGCTACCCCAGGGCCCTGTTCCATCTGGCCCTGCTCTCCTGGGCCCTGCTCCCCAATGGGCTCCACTCACCCAGAGCCCTGCTCCCCCTTGGCCCTGCTCCCCCTGGTCCTACTATCCCAGGACCAGCTCCCTCTGGCCCTACTCCCCCTGGCCCTGTTCCTCCTGGCTCTGCTCCCCTGGGTCTTGCTCCCCTGGCCTCTTCTCTCTCTGGTCCTGCTTCCCCGGGCCCTGCTTCTCCTAGCCCTGTTCCCCGGGGCCCTGCTCCCCCCCCCCCGGGCCCTGTTCTCCCCCGGCCTTGCTCCCTGGGTCCTGCTCCTCCCTGGCCCTACACCCCTAGGTTCTGTTCCCCTGGGCCCTGCTCCCTCTGGTCCTGCTTTCTTGGTCTCTGCTCCCCATGGCACTGCTCCCCATGGGCTCTGCTCCCCGTGGCCCTAATTCCCTTTCCTTCTCTCCTTGTGACCTGCTCCCCCTGGCCCTAATCCCCTTTCCTGCTCTCCGTAGGACCTGCTCCACCTGGTCCTGATAACCATGGCCCTAATACCCATGGTCCCTGTTCTCCCTTTCCCTGATCTCTCGGGCCCTGCTCCCCCTGGACCTCCTCTCCCTGGGCCCCGCACCCCTGGGCCCTGTTCTCCCCTGGCCTTGCTCCCCTGGGCTGTGCTCCCTTTGGTCCTTCTCCCCCTGGGTCCTGTTCTTCCTGGCCCTACTCCCTTGGGTCCTGCTCCCCCTTGGGCCCAGCTTCCTCTGGGCCCTGCTCCCCCTGGTGCTGCTTCCCCAGGCCCAGTTCCCTCTGGCCCTGCTCCCCCTGGCCGTGTTCCCCCTGGCCCTACTACCCTAGGTCATGCTCCCCTGAGCCCTGCTTCTCTGGTCCTACTTTCCTAGGCCCTGTTATCCCTGGCACTGCTCCCCATGGGCCCTGCTCCCCCTGGCCCTAATCCCCTGGTCCTGCTCTCCTTGGGCTCTGCTCCACTTGGTCCTGATAACCATGGCCCTGCTCCCCATGGGCCCTGCTACCCCTGCCATAATCCCCTGGCTCTGCTCCCCCGGCCCTGCTCTCTGTTCCCTGCTTCTCCTGGCCCCTTCTCTTCCTGACCCTGCTTTCCTGAGATATGCTCCCCTGGGACATGCTCTCCCTGGCCCTACTCCCTGGGTCCTACTCCCATTGTTTACATCTCCCCCTGTCCCTGCTCCCCTAGACCTTGCTCCCCCTGTGTCCTGCTCCCCCTGGCCCTGTTCCCCTGGACTGTTCTCCCTCTGGTCCTGTTCTCCCCTGGGCCCTGCTCCACCTGGCCCTGCTCTTCTGGGCCCTCCCTGCTCCCTGCTTGGGCTCCATTCCCCCTGAACCCAGCTCCCCCTTGGCTCTGCTCCCCCTGGTCCTGCTTCCCTGGACCCCATACCTCTGGCCCAGCTCCCCCTACCTTGTTCCCCCTGGCCCTGCTCTTCTTGACCCTGCTCACTCTGATCCTGCTTCCCCAGGCCCTGCTCCTCTTGGCCCTGCTCCCCAGGGCCCTGCTTCCCCCTGACCCTGCTCCCTTGTGCCCTGCTCTCCCTGGTTCTTCTCTGCCTAGGCATCGGTTTTCCTGTGCCCCGCTCCCCCTGGGCCTTGCTCCCTCTGGTCCTGCTTTCCTGGGCTCTGTTTCCCCTGGCACTGCTCCCCATGGGCCCTCCTCACCCTGGCCCTGCTCACTTGGGCCCTGTTCCCTTGTGCCTTGCTCCCCCAGGGCCTTGCTCCCCCTGGGCCCTTCTCCCCATGGTCTTGCTCCACATGGGCCATGCTACCTTGGGCCCTGCTCAACCTGATCCCTGCTTCTCCTGGGCCCTGCTCCTCCTGGCCCTGCTCTCCTGGGCCATTCTCCTCCCTGGGCTCCACTCCCACTGACTCCTGCTCCCCCTTGGCTCTGCTCTCCTTGGTCCTGCTTCTCTGGGTCCCGCTCCCTCTGGCTCTGCTCCCTATGACCCTACTCCCTGGGCCCTGCTACTCCCGGTTCTACTCCCCAATTGCCCTGGATTCCCTGTGCCCCACTCCTCCTGGGCCCTGATACCCCTGGACCCTTCCTCTGCTCAGTTAAAAACCATTAATTGCTCCCTGTTGCCTGCAAGTCCTTCTCAGCCATTGGGTCTTTACAGTCCATCTCCATTAACTTTTAGCTTCTCCTGCTGTATTCTGTGTCGTGGTTTCTGCAAACACCTCCTGGAATGATCCTTCCTTTTTCCCTACTAATCTTCTCCCAGTGTGGCAAGCTTCTATAATTGTGACCATTTCAAAGATCTTGGTAAACCTGGTGGAATAACTTCTAGCAAAAATAGGGCAAATAAGCAAATATATAGTGCAGAGTCATTCATGATACCTACTTCTTCAGTCATGACATTTAGATTGTCATGTCTTACCAAGTGTCTGAAATATTTCATGTTCTTCTTTATCTATGTTATCTAAGCCAGCCTCATGGACTGCTACAGAGATCTGTAGTTGGTCTCCCTATGCTACAGAGTTCTGTAATTGGTTTTCCTATTTCTACTTCCCTTTCTTTTTAAATTTGTTCTAATTAGTTATACATGACAGTAGAATGCATCTTGACACATTGTACACAAATGGAGCACAACTTCTTCCTGTGGCTGAATATGATGCAGAGTCACACTAGTCGTGTAATCATCCACGTATATAGGGTAATAATGTCCATCTTTCCTTTTCTTTTTAACAGGTTGATTTATTTTGTGTTTTTTCTATGTTTTAAAAAATGTATTTTGATATTTTTTATGTAAAAATAAAAAAGTAAAGATATATTGATATATGTATATATTTTTACTTTTTATTGAAATAATGATTCAAATAGCATACCATTTAATATTCAAAATGGATAGTTGCTTTAGTGTATTCAGTTATGTTATAACTATCAATACAATCCAATTTTAGAACTCATTTTAAATCAAAATAAAAATAAAACCTATTGTCTTTGGCAGTGACTCTTCAGTCAGCCTCTGTCTCCTAGTCCTAAAACAATGTTTATCTATTTTCTCTCTCAGTAGGTTTGTCTACTTTTAAGTCTATTCCTAGTATTTTTTTGATGCTATTGTAAATGAAATTGTTTTCTTAATTTCACTTTTAGATTGCTCATTGCTAGTGTATAGAAACAGTTGATTTTTGTATAATTAATCTTGTGCAATTTTGATGAACTCTTTTATTCTAATAGATTTTTAGTGAATTTCTTAATAATACCTGTATATAAGATTATGTTATTTGCAAATAAGGTAATTTTACTCCTTTCTTCTGAATGTGAGTGTTTTGAGTTTCTTTCTCTTGCCTGATTTATATGCATGGAGCCTCCATGTCTGTGGAATAAAAATATTGAGAGCAAACATGCTTGTCCTGTCCCTGATCTTGCTGAGGAGAGGGGAGGGAACATTGATGTTAGTGATTAGTTGTGATGTTAGTAATTTTTTTTTTCTTGGTATATTCCCTTTATCAGTTGGGAAACTTCCTCAAATTTGTAGTTTATTGAGTGTTTTGAGTTGAATTTTGTCAAATGTTTTTTTCTGTCGTATTGGGATAATCATGGTTTTTCTTATTTAGCCTATTGTTGTGATAACTTCCACTAAATGATTTTCAAATACTGACCCAGACTTACATACCTGGAGTAAATTCTAGTTATTTGTGTTATAAAATTCTTTTTATAGATTGTTGTATTTGATTTGCTTATATTTTGTTTGAGAACTTTTATGTCTATGTTTGTGAGAGTGTATTTTGTTTGAGAGTTTTTATGTCTATGTTTATGAGAGAGTAGTCTTTAGTTTTTCATTCTTGTAATGTCTTTCTTTGTCTTTGGTATGTGGATAATGCTAACTCGATAGAATGAGCTTAGATGTTTTCTTTTTGCATCTGTTTTTTGGAAGCAATTGTAGAGTTATGATATAATTTTCTTGATATTTTGATAGTGAGATTTACCTGCAAAACTTTCTGGCTCTGATACTTTTGTTCTAGAAGCTTATTGCTTATCGATTCAGTTTCTTTAATGGATATAGGCTTTTTCAGTTCTGTTTGTCCTTATCTGTATTTATATTTTATCTTCCAAGGAGTTGGTCTATTTAATCTAAATTATCAAATTTTTGGTCATAAAATTGTTTATAACTTTCTTTTATTATGCATTTAATGGGGGGAGGTCAGTAATTTGTATTTTCTCTTTTTTATAATATGCCTGACTAGAGGCTTATCAACTTAGTGATCTTAAAAAAACAAAACAAAACAAAACAAAACAAAAACCAAACAAACCAGCTTTTGGTTTGTTCACTTTTCTGTATTGGTTTCCTATTTTCACTTTCATTGATTTCTGTTAATTGAATTTTTTTCTGCTTATTTTATTTTCAATTTATTTTACTTCTAGCTGATTTTTATTTTTGGTACTAGAGATTGAACTCAGGGTGTTTTACCACTGAGCTCCATCTCCAGCCTTTTTTATTTTTTATTTTGAGATGGAGGTCTCATTAAGAGGCTGAGTATCTCATTCAGTTGCTGAGGCTGGCCTTGAACTTGCAATCCTTCTGCCTCTATCTCCTGAGTAGCTGGGATTACAGGTGTGTGCCATTTGCCAGACTGCTTCTCTTCTAGTTTCTTAGGGTAGAAGCTTAAATCACTGATTTTAGTTTTATTTGTCTAATGCTATAAATTTTCCTGTAAGCTCTGCTGCATGCCATTTGTCTTGATAAGTAAATTTTTGTTTACTTCTACATATTTTAAATTTTGTCTTGACACTTTTTTTCAAGATGTATGCATTATTTAGAAGTGCCTTGTTTAATCTCTAAGTATTTTGGAGCTGAGATTTCTGTTATTGATTTCTAGTTTCTTTCCATGGTGATCTGAGAGCACACTTTGTATTATTTCTGTTCTTTTAGATTTGTTAAGGTGTGTTTTTGGCACATAATGTGGTCTTTCTTGGTGAATGTTTCTGTGAGCTTGGGAAGAACATGTATTCATTCTGCTGTTGTGGGTTATTCTATATTCAGTTAGTTTTGTTATTCAGTTTCATTTAGTTGATCAGTGGTGGTGTTCTGTTCAGCTGTACCCTGATTTTCTGCCTGCTCTGTCACTTAGCAGAGAGTTGATATCTGCAGCTGTAATTCTGGATTTGTCTCTTTCTACTTGCAATTCTTTCAGTTCTTTTTTTAAAAATATTTTTTAAATTGTTGATAGACCTTTATTTTTAAAAATTTATTTATATGTGGTAGCTGAGAGTTGAACCTAGTGCCTCACACATGCCAGGCAAGTGCGCTCTTCTGAGCCCCAGCCCCCTCTTTCAGTTCTTAATTTACATAATTTGATACAAATATCATAGGATCATTATGTCTTTTTAGTGTGGGTTGTTACAACTTGGTGTAACATTTTCAAGGGGCTTGGATTATATATGTGGTTATCAAACC
Organism: Ictidomys tridecemlineatus; assembly: GCF_052094955.1. Taxonomy (NCBI): domain Eukaryota; kingdom Metazoa; phylum Chordata; class Mammalia; order Rodentia; family Sciuridae; genus Ictidomys; species Ictidomys tridecemlineatus. The sequence goes on along the minus strand of NC_135489.1, from coordinate 87,144,674 downwards.
GTCTTTTGGTCACTACTTTTCAGTGGCTTATTCCGTACAATTTATTAGTAATGATGATTGAGGTTATTGAAGTTGGCAAAATTTTTAGAAGTAAAAATATACTTTCCCATGATGAAATATAAAAGGGAAATTGCATGGAAATGAAGGGAGACCCTCATTGCTATACAAAATTACATATAAGAGGTTGTGAGGGGAATGGGAAAATAAACAAGGAGAGTAATGAATTACAGTAGATGGGGTAGAGAGAAAAGAAGGGAGGGGAGGGGAGGGGAGGGGGGATAGTAGGGGATAGGAAAGGTAGCAGAATACAACAATTACTAATTGGGCATTATGTAAAATTGTGGATGTATAACCGACGTGATTCTGCAATCTGCATTTGGGGTAAAATTGGGAGTTCATAACCCACTTCAATCTAATGTATGAAATATGATATGTCAAGAGCTTTGTAATGTTGTGAACAACCAATAAAAAAAAATAAAAAATTAAAAAAAAAACAGAGGAAATTAAAATAAATAAATAAATAAATAAAAGGCAGCATTACAGAAAAGTGCCACTTCACTTTCAGTCTCTTTATCAAAATTGAAGACTTTAAAACATCTAGAGTCTCTGCTGTGAATAACAGTAATTTTATTTACTGCCTTTCTGATTTGTGTTAACATACATTATTAATTTTTATAGACAATATCTGGCCTCCTTTTGATGTAAGATAAGAGAAGGTTTGCTGCTCTAGTTTGTCTTCTGCCTTCCAATTTCTGCATTGAAAACACTCATTTATATCATCAAAATTTATGACAGTTACATTTTGTTCTCTTATCATAATTGTTATGCCTTATCTACATGTTGAATATGAACAGTGCTTATAATATTACTGATAACATTTTTGTTGATAATACCTTCACTATGTCTCTGGAATCAGTCTACTTCCTATTGTGACTACTGCAGATGAAATCTGTGTAATTGTCATACTTTATATAGATCTCAGCAGTAGTGTCTTGATTGGTCTCCCTAAGTATATTCACCCTCTTTTTTTTCTTTTGTAAATTGAGATGAAATTCATATACAAAATTTATCATTTTAAACTTTTTAAGTGTATAATTCAGTAGGTTTTAGTTTGTCTACCATGTTGCACAATTGCAACCATTATCTAATTCCAGAATACTTTCTTTAAACTTTTTTACAAACTTCTACATCCCTGTCTTCTGATTACCTTCTCCCCTCTAGCCTTTGGAAACCTCTAATCTTTTTTCTGCTGGTAAAGATTCACCTATACTATATTTTTTATAGAAATAGATGGTACATGTGGGATTTTTTTTGGAGGGGGGGTGGTAATCTGACTGATTTTCAGATTAGTATTTTCAAGGTTTTTCCATGCCATAGCTTCATTCCTTTTTATGACTGAGTAATATTTCATCATATGGATACATCACATTTTGTTTCCACTATTTGGATATTATGAATGTTTTTGAATATTTGTGTATGATTATTTGTTTGAACATATGTCATGTGATAATTTTATGTTTTTTTAGAGGAACCATTGAACTGCTTACTGTTAACATATCAGATGTGTAGTTTGCAAATATTTTCTCCTATTCTGTGGATTTTTAATTTTTTAAATAAAGTCTTACAAGGTTTTTTTTCTTTTGTTACTTGTTTTTTTGGTGTTTCTTAATTATGAAATTTACCTGGTAATTCAAGATTGTGAAGGTGCATACATGCACACACTCATACACACACACACACACACACACGCATACACACAGACACACTTCTAATAATTTTGTAGTTTTAGCGTACATTTGTATCTTTGATTCATTTTGAGTTAATTGCTGTATATGATGTGAGGAAGGGGCTCAACTCCATGTTTTTTTCCATGTCAGAATTACTTTTCCTACAATAATTGTTGATAAACTTTTTTTATTTTTATATTTTGCCATTGAATTGTCTTGGCATCCTTGTCAAAGACCAGTTGACTTGTAAGTAAAAAGGTTTATTTCTGGGCTCTGAATTTGTTTCCACTGATTTATGTGTATGTCTGTCCTTATGCCAGTAACTTCACTGGTTTTTTATAGTTTTGAAAGAACTTTTGAAATAAGTAAATATAAGTCCTTGAACTTAATTATTTTTTTAAATTATGTTTGATTCTTCTGGGTCCCTTGCTTATTAGCTTATTCATTTCTGCAAAAATGGTAGTTGGAATTTTGGTAGAGATATGTATGGAGATCAGTTTGATTGCCATTTACCAATATTAAATCGTCCACGAACATGGGACATATTTTTATTTATTTAAGTCGTCTTTAATTTCTTTCAGTGATGTTTTGTTGTTTTCAGGATACAGTCTTGAACTTTCTTGAATTTATTCCTAAATATTGAGTTCTTTGAAAATGTGTTCTTTTTTCATTATGTGGCACCCCTCCCCTTTTTACCCATGTAACTTTTCCTTGGTATGAAGCCGGCTTTTTATGAAATTAATGTAGCTGTTCCTGCTTTCTTTTGATTATTGTTATCATGGCTTATCTTTCTCCTTACGTTTGCTTTTACTCTTTTACTTTGCATCTTAAATATTTTAAGGAGGTGTCTTATAGACAACGTGTAGTTTGGTATTGTTTTTCTTGGTCTGCCTGACAGTCTGTCTTTGTTCAAAGTGGTAGTGGTTTAGATCGCTAAGTTGTCATTCTAATTGATATGGTTGGATTAATATCTACCATATTTATAGTTGCTGTTTATTTGTTGCCTTGTTCTATGTTCCTGTTTTTGTCTTGTTTCTTCTACCTTGTGTGTATGTGTTTTTTCCCACTGCTGGGAATTGAACCTAGAGTCTCATGCATGCGAAGCACGTATTCTTCCACTGAGCTACATTCCTGCCCTATGACTTTTGTGGTTTTAATTAACATTTCTGTGATTCAATTCCCCCCTTTTTGGCATATTTAGTTTTTATAGTGTTGCCAGTATTAGTTATCTTCTTATTAGTATATCCTATAAATACATAACTTTCTAAATACCCTTATTAGAAATATTCTGTAAAAAGAAAGGACTTAGTTTGGCTCAGGGTTTGGAGGTCCATGATCAAGTGGTCCCATATCTTTGGGCCTCTAGAGCGCATGGTGGAGCAAACTGCTAACCTGCTGAACTAGGGGGCAAAGAGATGGAGAGCAGGGTCCGACAGTCCCCTTGAGAGCACTGCCCCAGTGACCTAAGGCCTACCTCTCAGAAGTTCATGACACTTCTCATAGTGCCACCCTGGGGACCAAGCCTTTATTTATTTATTTTTGGTACCAGGATTGAACCCAGGGGTACTTACACTGAGCCACATCCCACATCCCCAGCCTCTTATTAAGTAGCTTATGGCCTTTGCTAAGTTGCTGAGGCTGGCTTTGAATTATCGATCATCCTGTCTCGCTGAGATTTTAGGTATGCACTACTGTGCCTGGCCCCAGGTTTTTATTGTATGAACATTTGCAAACATTCAGCATCGCCCTACAGTTCATGATATACATTTAGAGGTAATCCAAGTCTATTTTCAGATAACACTGGTATTTCAAGATTCATGGGTATTTTGTAATAAAATATTGCTAATTCCTTTCTCCATTTTACTTATACATAAACACACATAATTGAACATGTTGCTGTTATTATTTTGAATAAATTTTTATCTTAGACCAATTAAAATAAGAAAAACAATGCTTTTAATTCTACCTTATTCCTACTCTGATTCTTTACTTTCTTATGTAAATCTAGAATACTGACTTATATAATTTTCCTTCTCTCTAAAAAATTTTTTTGTTCTATTTTTTAATTTGTTCTTTTTAGATATACATGACAGTAGAGAGTATTTGGACATATTATACAAGCATAGAATATAAGTTATTCTAATTGGGATCCCAATCTTGTGATTGTACATAGTGTGGAGTTTCACTGGTCGTGTATTCATGTATGAATATAGGAAAGTTATGTCTGATTCATTCTACTGTCTTTCCTATGCCCATCCCCCCCTTTGTCTTTATTTCCTTTTGTCTAATTCATTGAACTTCTATCCACTCCACCATTGTGTTTTAGCATCTGCATATCAGAGAGAACATTTGACCTATGGTTTTTTGGGACTGGCTTATTTCACTTAGCATGATAGTGTCCAGTTCCATCCATTTACTGGCAAATGCCATAATTTCATTCTTCTTTAAGGCTGAGTAATATTCCATTGTGTGTATATTACATTTTCTTTATCCATTCATCTGTTCAAGGGCACCTAGGTTGGTTCCATAGCTTAGCTATTATGAATCGAGCTGCTATTGATTGATGTGACTGCATCACTGTAGTATGTTGATTTTAAGTCCTTTCTGTATAGATGGAGGAGTGGATAACTGGGTCAAATGGTGGTTCTATTCCAAGTTTTCTATGGAATCTCCATATTGCTTTCTAGAGTGTTTGCACCAATTTGTAGTTCCACTAGCAACGTTTGAATGTACCTTTTCCCCAACATCCTTGCAAACATTTATTTTTACTTATATTCTTTTTTTTTAAAGAGAGGGAGGGAGGGAGGGAGGGAGGGAGAGAGAGAGAGAGAGAGAGAGAGAGAGAGAGAGAGAGAGAGAGAATTTTTAATATATTCATTTTTTAGTTTTCGGCGGACACAACATCTTTGTGGTGCTGAGGATGGAACCCGGGCCGCATGCATGCCAGGCGAGCGCGCTACCACTTGAGCCACATCCCCAGCCCTTTACTTATATTCTTTTTTTTTTCTATCCAGAATACTTTTATTATACAGGTATTATATGCACACAATGATTGGGGAAACATTTACAGGCATGTTGTTCAATTCTAAACCTCCATTTCACCCACACCAACTATAACACACATTCACTGTAGGGTGAATGAGCCCCACAGGAACGAGATGCCAAGTTACTGCTTTCTGAACAGAGAGCTCCGATTAAATAGAATCTTCCAAACCAAGAACAAAGCCCTGTATATGCTTTTTAATTCTTCATACCCTGTGTACAGATGAATAAAATCTAAAGAAGTGTTATAGATTACCCCACCACCATTAAAAGTTAGTATTAAAATCGAATCCTATTTCTCAAAAACTTGTAAGAAGTGCACCAGTATTTACAGACCCCATTAAATTATGCATAAATAAAATCTGTACACTGAACACACTGTGCCTCAAAATACAGAGCCTCCACAGGGACTTGGGGGTGACAGGCGGCAGCAGACGCTTGTGTTCACCCTTTTCAAGTTTACTCAAAAATCAAGATCTGAAATAAATATGCAAATAAAGCTTCAGTACCTTACAGGAACCTGTCGTTTCAAAGAGTCACCCACTTAAAGAGTTAACTTTCAAAGTTAAAAAAAAGACAAAAGAAAAATGAAATCATCAGCAGGCATTGTTTCTACAAGTTTCCTACAAACCAGAGGCCCCTGTGAGCCCGGGTTTGCACCACCCAGCACCTGCTCACTGGCCACCCAGCACGCGGTACCTCTGCCTCCTCCTGGAGGGCACGATCACCGAAGAAGGTAGATACAGACTGATTTTTGAAAACAATATTTAGTGGACATAAAAACCAGCCATATCTTAACACTGAAGGAAATAAGTCATCGTTGATCTGAATCGCATCAATCGGATGTTTCAACAGCTAGGCGCATGGCTTCTTGTCAGCCCTGGGGAACTTATGAGAAGGTTCCACTTTCAGAAGAAGAAGGGATGGGGTTCCAAAATATGAACGCTCAACAAGTAAAACAAAAACCAGTACTTGTCACCTTGGGATCCTGTGTCCAAGGTCAGACACTGCAGTGCTGGGGAAGCCACAGCGATCCAGGAGGGCAGGTCAAGATCCTGCAAGCCTCGAGTGACAGAGGCCTTTGAATAGGTGGATAGGGGAGGTTGGAAGCTCCTCCCCCAGCAGGAGGGGCGTCCTGGTCTGTCCCAGTGGAGAAGGATTCCTCAGTCCTTTCCCTTCCCGCCCTCTGCTCACCCCCATTTTACTTCCTGTGCTTCTCCATTTTCTCCAGGGTCTTATTAGAATCTGCGGGACTCTGGTCTCCGGGGTTCATATAGGATTTGTCTATGACAATCAGGGCTTCTTTGATGTAGTTCTGTACCGCAGACACAGCGGCGCAGATGGCCTGGCTGCCAAACCCGTGGGTAATCAGGCTGAAATGAGACAAGCAGTTCTGTATGTTCGTTTCCAAGACCAGGGAGGGCCTGTTGTTGCCATTGGGCGTTCGGTCCTGATTGAGGAGGTCCGTGAATTCTTTACACACTTGCTGAGCTGCCAGCAGCGTATTCTTCCTCCTCGCCATCTCATTTCGCCCTCCCAGGTGAGGCCTGGTTAAATATTCAGCCACTGGCTTGCTAGGAAACTCCGCTTCACAGACGTACGCAAAGTCCCGGGCCAAGTGAACAGCTTCGCCTTCCACCAAGGATGTCAAGAGGGTCACATGAGCAGTTTTCCGTCTCCCAGCGGGAAGATTCAGCCCAATCTTGTCCAACTTCTCCCGCAAAGATCGGCCTCCATTTTTGGACTTGGCTCTTCTGAGAACTCCTCCCAGCAGTGAGGCATTTAAACATTCAGGCGGTGACAATCGCCTCTGCACTTCAGCCACCGTCACTTTGTATTTGGATGTGGAGCTGAGGAGGGACCGCCTTCCTGGAACCGAGCAGAAGACTTCACTGGGATTCATCAGGGCTCCCACCAGCTCCTTCTGACAGGGGAGACCTAGGGGGTTCTTAGTCATGGAAATGGGACCTTTGCGGATTACAGTCTGATCGGGCCCAAGCAAGTGTGGGTCGTCAACGTTCTGCACCTCTTCCATCTGGTGAGCCATGTCGTGGAGTTCTCCGCCAGCCCCGCGGCGTCCAAGGCATGTGCGTGGGGCAACAGCAGGTCCGAGCGGCGGTAGGCATCCCTGCGGGCGCCCACGGCACCTCCCTCCAGCCCGGAGAGGTGGGGGAGCAGGCTGGCCGGACGCCCGAGGTGCGAAGGCAGAGCTGCGCCCTCCTGGCTCTGGCGGCCGGGCCAGGCCTGTTGTTGGCTGCCGGCGGCCGCAGGCTGGTGGAGGGGGTTGATGGCCGCAGCGTAGGCTTCGCCCAGATGCGAGTAGGGATCTGCCGACTGAGAGTAAGCCAGCTGCTGGTAGGCGGTGGAAAGTAGGGTGGCGGCTGGTATTCGGCGACTCCAGTGTGGGACAGCGGCGGTGCGGAGCTGTAAAGATGCTGCCCTGCCCAGCCGAGGAGAGGTGGGGGATGCGCGGGTTCCCGTTGCTACTCGCATCGTGGCGATCCTGGGGGGATGAGTCCGCCAAGCCCAGCGGCGAAGGTCTGGACGCTTCGGTGGCCACGACGCTCAGAGGCGCCTGCTCAGGACCTCGGGTCCCAAGCCAGGTAAGCGCTGGGTAGAGGCAGCAGCCTGCCATCCCGGGGTGAGTCGGCCTGCGGCAAACGCCTAGTCGAGCGGGCTCGCTCTTCAACCCGCACATGTTGGAGTCGCTACTTATATTCTTGATAATTGCCATTCTGACTGGAGTGACTTGGAATCTCAGTGTAGTTTTAATTTGCATTTCTCTAATTGCTAGAGATGTTGAACATTTTTTTTTCACATATTTTTTTGACCATTTTTATCTCTTCTGTGAAGTGTTTGTTCAGTTCCTTTGCCCATTTATTGCTTGAGTTTGTTTTTTGGTGTTAGGTTTTTGAGTTTTTTGTGTATCCCGGAAATTAGTGCTATATTTGAGGTGGAAGTGTCAGATTCTCTCCCATTCTGTAGGCTCTCTCTTATGTTCTTGATTGTTTTTTTGTTCTGAGGAAGTTTTTCAGTTTGATCCATCCCATTTGTTGGTTCTTGATATTACTTCTTGTATAAATAATTTCTTCTACTAATTTTTGCAGGCAGATCTACTGGCAATATATTTCCTCAACTTCTTTTTTTCTCTTTTAATCTGAGAAAGGCTTACTTCTGTTTTGCTTTCAAAGGATATTTTTACAGTTTTAAGAATTCTAAGTTGGAGGTTTTTCCCCCCCTCTCAACACTTTAACTATAGTCATATGTTGCTTAATGGGGCACACATTTTGAGAACTATGTCATTAGGTAATTTTGTCATTGTGTGAACATCATACAGTGTACATAAACGTTGATGTTATAGCCTACATAGCCTGCTGTTTATATAGGATGTATTGTGTGTGTGTGTGTGTGTGTGTGTGTGTGTGTGTGTGTGTGTGTTTTGCTTGTAGCTCCTAGGGCCATGATGAACAAAATAATTTGAGATTAAATTAAGCATGAGAAAAAATGATGGAAATCATGAGATGTGTTAAACGTGTGATATATGTGGTTACTGCCATTGTAACATAGTGTTCTAGTAGAAGGAGTGCACTCTAAAATAATGATTGAAGAAATAGCATAGTAAATACATAGACCAGTAGCAGTCATTTATTACTATTATCAAGAATTTATTTGCTATACATAATTATATGTGCTATACTTTCATATGACCAGTGGCACAGTAGATTTGTTTATGTCAAAATCATCAGAAATATGTGAGTTATGTATTGTGCTGCAGTACTGGGATGGATTTGACATCACTAGCTGACAGGAAAGTTTAAATTAGTTATAATCTGTGGAACCACTGTTGTTTATGTGATCTGTCATTGACTGGAATGTTCTCACATGGTATAGGCATGACTGTATTTCACTCCAATCTCCTCTTGCTTACCTCATTTCTGCGGATAAGTTGTCTATAATTTTTTTCTTTGCCCCTTTTAGTTGAAATTTTGATTCTCTGACCTCTTTCAGGATTTTTTTTCTTTGTCTTTGATGTTCTAGAATTTGAAAATGATGTGTCGGGATGTAGTGTTTTGGGTATTCATCCTCCTGATCTTCTATGCCTTTCCTGAATCAGTGGGTTAGTGTCTGTCATTAATTTGATATTATTGATCATTATAGTTTCAAATATATATGTAATTATATGTATATTTATGCATATGTGTATTTATATTTTGCACTGGGGATGGAACCCAGTAAAAAGTGGACCACATCTTCAGCCCTTTTTATTTTTTATTTTGAGACAGGGTCTTGCCAAGGCTGGCCTCAAATGGTATATGCCACCGCACCCAGCTTGGTTAGTTTTTTCTTTTCTCTCTTTTTCTTTCTGGAGTTCTCATTGTGTGTGTTACTGCTTTTGGTCTACAGTTCTTGGATTTGGTATCATTTTCTTTCTTTTTGTTTTCCAGTTTGGGTGATTTCTGTTGTGCTATCCTGAAGCTCAAACAATCTTTCCTTAGCTGGTGACTGGATTTCTCTGGAGTTTTTCTCTCTCATACTTGTCCATATGAAACTTCAGCAGTTTGCTCCAGTTTCCATACCTCAGCAGTAGTTCTTGTGGAGATTTATGCCTTTTTATTTTATATTATTTATATACTTATTTTATTTTTTAGTGGTTGATGGACCTTTGTTTTATTCATTTATTTATATGCAGTGCTGAGAATCGAACGCAGTGCTTCACACATGTGAGGCAAGTGCTCTGCCACTGAGCTACAACCCCTGCACTGAGGTTTATACCTTTGAACTTCTGCTCAGACAAGCCACAATTCTCTGTCTCATTAATTTTGGGGGGCGGCAGCAGTTAGTCCTGGTAGGCCTCTCTTTTCTCATAGTTCTACGATAAATTATTGTTTATTCAGTTTCTTCAGGTTTTTTTTTTTTTTTTTTTGGTTAGAATTGAGTGACAATTTCTGGCTTCTTATGCTGAACTGCAAAGTGGAATTCCAAGTTCATTGTTTTTGATTTGTTGCAAATTGTGTTTTCTAATTTCATTTTTGGGTTGTTCATTGTCAGTCTGTAATTATGTGAACTTTCCTGAATTCCTTTATTAGCGCTTTTTTTGGATCTGATTTTCTCTTTATAGGATTATGTCCTTTATGAGTGGGAATTACTTCTTTCTTGCAAATTTGTATGATACTTACTTTCTGTTTCCTTTTCTTTCCTTTTCGCCTAATTGACTTGGCTAGAACTTCCTGTACCATGTTAATGTGGCTGTGGTGAAAATAGGCATTCTTCTCATTCCTTATCTTTGAGAAAGACTTTCACTTTCATTGCTGAATCTGGTGATGTCAGCTGTGGTTTCTCATAAATGCCCTTTATCAGGTTGAGTTAAAGTTTCTATCTCTTACTAGTTGTTGCTTTAATTATTTTATAATCATCCAAGAGAGTTAGGCTTTGTCATATGCTTTTTCTACATTAGTTAAGATGATCTTATGATTTTAAGAATTTTTTCTTTATTCTATGGATGTAGTGTATTACTTTGATTATAGTATGTTGAACTTCTCTTGCATTCTTGGAATAAATCTCACCTGATCATGATGTCTAAAGCTCCTATTATGCTTTTGGTCTACAGTTCTTGGATCTGGATTGGTTTGCTAGTACAGACTGAGCATCTGTACTCTGAAAACCTGAAATCTGAAATGCTTCAGAATTTGTAACCTTTAGAATTTTGGGCATGTTGCTATGAATGGAAAATTCCATGCCCTACCTCATGTGACAGATGGCAGTCAAAATGCAGGCAATCTAAAAATAGTGTGTAAAATTGCCTTCAGAATACTTATAGAAGGTGTATGTGAAACATACATTAGACTTTGGTACTGTCCTGAAGACATCTCATTATGTATATGCAAATATTTTAAAATCCTGAAAAAATTTGAAATGTCTTCTGGCCCCAAGCATTTTGGTTTTTGTTTTCTTTTTTTGGGGGGGGGGAGGTGGGGTGGGAAGGTATGTCTTTATTCTATTTAAATTAATTTTTCTTATATATGATAGCAGAATGCCTTACAATTTATATTACACATATAGAGCACAATTTTTCATATCTCTGATTGTATGCAAAGTATATTCATGCCAATTCGTGTCTTCATACATGTACTTTGGATAATGATGTCCATCACATTACACCATGATTTCATCCCCCTTCTCCCCCTTCCCCTCCCACCCCTCTTCCCTATCTAGAGTTCGTCTGTTCCTCCCATGTTCCCCCTCCCTATCCTACTATGAATCAGCTCCTTATATCAGAGAAAACATTTGGCATTTGTTTTTTTGGGATTGGCTAACTTTACTTAGCATTATCTTCTCCAACTCCATCCATTTATCTTGCTTTTTTCTGATCCATTCTTTGTATTGTGGCCTAAATGACCTTTTTTTTTTTTAAAAAAATTGTTATATATGACAGCAGAATGCATTACAATTTATATTACACATATAGAGCACGATTTTTCATATCTCTGGTTGTACACAAAGTAGAGTCACACCCTGAATGGCCTTTTTTAAAGCAAGTGTGAACTTAGAAATAAATTTTTACAACTTGTTAAAAGACAGTAGAAGAAACCTGTAGCAAGCATAACAATTGATGAAATGGCAGAAGCATTCTCATTAAAGATGTTGATAAAATAAGGAAACTTGTTATCTTTGCAAATCGTCTGTATTCGTTTTGTAATTCTAGTTAAAGTAAAATGGTAAGAGAAGGAAATGGGAAATTTAAGTCACCACTGGAACAGAAAAATGTTACTGCCAACATTTCTAGATGATGATTGCTCATGTCCTTGGAAGATTGAAGATAATCACTCATTAAATCTGTTAACTGTTCATAAATTTTCTAGGAAAATACTAAAGATGATACTACAAAACTTTTCATATACTTATAATATGTGATTAGAAATTATAACTGAAATAGAAATAAAAGCCTTCACAAGAACAAGTAGCCTTCCAAAACATGTGCTAGAACTATGCCTGAAAGCCTACAGGTCCCCCCAAAAAGAATGAAAGACCTAAAAACGTGGAACATTACACCATGTCCTGGAAGAAAATGATTTAATAGGCAAATAATAAAAATAGGTAATTCATAAAAGAGCTAATGAACATTTAACTTAGTTAACTCAACTTTAGTTCAGAAAGTTGGTGAAACTTATTATATAAGAACATTATTTTCCCATATATTGTCAGAGATATGATATTCAGTATTGAGTTAGTCCGGGAATTCTCAGTTAACATATTTTTAGGAGGCTCCCTTTATTGTCCTGCTATAAAGTATATAGATAATACAAGCTCCTTAAAACATACTTTTAAAAAATTCTCTAAATATAGTATGGAACAAAGGGGACATAATTATGGTAAAAACATCAATTTCATAATGTAAGTTCAAAAACTGCTGGAATTAACTATGGTAGAAGCATTTTGATGGAATTTTTAATAATGATATCAGCAGTATCTAGCAAAGTTTATGATAAAACATTAGTAACTTAATGCACCAAAAATGTTTGTGCTAGAAGGAGAGATAGTAATTAGGTACTTGTGCTGTAAGTTTTAAGTGTGTCATATCATTTGGTCCTCACACCATGTCTCTCCATGGCATTTGGAATTATTTGTATCTTAATGAAGAAACTGAGGGTCAAAGTGGTTAAGTAACTTGCCCAAAGTCAGATAGCTAGTAAGTGATAGACTGGGATCTGAGCCCCAGCTCAGAGTCTGCATTCTTAGCTTCTGCCCCTAGAGTTCGTACCTCAAAAGACATTTCAGCTTCCCTTTAATTCAAAACCGAACTCAGGAGCTTTACCCCCCTCCAGATCTCACATTGGTCATTTTTAATAGATTTGTTTTATTAAAAGTCATTTCCTTCTGTCCATTTGCTGAAACCAGGAGTCCCAACACTTCTCTTCAGTTCAGTTAATCCTTAGTCCAGTCATCAGTGACTCATTTTAAATTGTACCTTGAATAGCTCATGAATCCTTTCAGTTCCATTTATTTCTACTACTGTCAGCCTCAGCCAAACCTGACATCTCCTGACTGGACTACAGAGTGTGCCTTGAGCTTCTATCCTGTGCACTTCTGGCTGATCCCCTTTCTCGTTTTGTGTGTGTGTAGGTGTGTGTATATCTGCTCCAGAGGTTACTCCTTGTTCTTAGGATAAAGGCCAGATTTTTAGCAGGACTTGAAGGGACATTGAGTCCCTCATTGAAGACCTTGAGTCTTGTACTCTCTTCTCCATTCTCCTCTCTGTGGACTGTTACTGGTTTGTGGTTTTTCCTGTGGGGAAAAATGGGACCAGGACTGATTTATGCCTTCTCCTGTGTTTCCTCTGCCTGGAATTCAGCCGTCTTCCGGCCTTCCCACCTTAATGCATTCTTCTCAGCTCACCTCAAATAGTGGGTAAGCTTTTGTTAGCCATCTCCCTTTGTCCCCAGACCATATCAGTTCTGGCTATAAGTTACTATATAGCATATCTATAGTAACATTTGTATACAACATTTTGATTATATAGTCTGCTGATTATTAATGTTTATCTTTCCCTCCTAGACTCTAGTTCCTTGAGGGCTGAGTACCAAAATGCATACTCAATATAGTTTAACGAACACATCTCATTCACAGTTAGCTACTAAACTGAAGCTTGAATGGTGAACCATACTCATTGAAGTGTGGAGTTTGATTGCTCCTTACTGGCTAAAGGTTCCTAACCTCTTCAAGTCTTTCCTTATCTGTTAACTGAGAATAAAAGTAGTGCCTACCTTTTGGATTGTGAGGATTATGTGAATTAGCAGGGATAAGGCACTGGAGCAGTGCTGGGTGCATACTAATGTGCTCAGTTAGTGGAGCCATTGTCATTCCTGTTGAGACCTATTCAGGGTCACACAGTGTTTAACATTCAGCCTGTTGTAGATATCAGTTCTCATGTTTTTCTCCATCAACTGAGATCATTTGGAATTCTTAAAACAACGGCTTTGCAGTTTCTTGAACAGACATGTGTACATTTCATTGTCTTCATTTTACTCAGTTAAAACTAAGGACCGTATTCAGCCCAGTAGAAGGGCTGATATATAGTGCAAGTTTGTGCTTACCCAGGAGACAAGAAGGCTGAGTACAGGTTGCATAGGATTTTGATTATCCATTTATGGTCTTTGAATTCATGTAGTTTGAAATAAATTATTAAAAAATTTTAAGGAGAGATGAATTCTATGTGTAAGAATTGCTTTTAGAAAATTGATCTGCTGCAGTTGGAGTGGGGGACTGTATTTAGGTGATAGTCTTTGATAGAATTAGAAGAGTTAGGAGGGAGATCTCCATTTTTATAAGATGATGATCTTTGTTTTATATAGATTGAATTTGAATTTCTCATAGGTTTTTAAAATAGAAATACCCTCAGGTTTAGTGTGTGGGACAGAAGTCATGAGAAAAGCCTGGGGTTGAAATAAAGAGAATTATAACAAAAAGCATTAGTGAGCTGTTAACTGGTATATCAGCAGAAAAACAGATCAGGTAATTTTTATATGTGACAAGGTTTTGTTAGCTGTTATTTCTGTGTACTGTATGCTTGAAGTGATGAAGCCACATTTTAAGTACTGTCTTATAATCCAATTGTTCACTAATAAGTAACTTTCTCTAGTGTGTCTGATTTAGTGATTTAAAATTTAGTAAAATGTTACATTTTATCTTGATGATGCTTACAGAGATAAATTGAAGGGTCATGAAGTTCTTCCCTAAAAGTAATGAACATTAAGCTCTAGTTTGATTTTATAAGTTCTTTAACTATCATAGTTTTTTAAAAAAATGTTTATCTTATATAATGATGAGATACAAGATAAACAGTTTTTTAAAACTATGATAGTTATACAAAATACATGTATGAAGATGTGAATTTGGTATCAACATATATAATCAGAGATATGATAAATTATGGTATAATGGTGTATTAAGGATTGTAATGTAAAAATAAATTTAAAAAAGGCATAAGTTGATGATTATGCTAATTAGCTTAACAAGGGCAAGCATTTCATGTATACACATATCCAAACATCTGGTTGTATATTTTAAATATATATCACTTTATTTGTCAATTATACCTCAATAAATCCAGAAAATAAAAAAAACTGTTTATCTTATAAAGGAAACTAAATATGAAAATAAAGATGAATAAAGTCTTGCAGGAACCTTACGGAGATGGTAGGTTTGTTAAGTCCCAAGGTAGCTAGGTGTACTAGAGTCTGTGTTCTCTGAAAATCTCACTAACTCAAGTGTTATGCTTTTCCCCCCCTTCCCTTAACCAGGAATTGTGGTGCTTGGAATAAACAGAGCTTATGGCAAAAATTCACTTAGTAAAAATCTTATAAAAATGGTGAGTGTAAAGATTAAACTGTTTGCTTCTAATTTTAAGATATAGTATTGATATCAATCTGAAAATTATCTTTTTTTCTTTTTCTTTCCTATTCTTCCTATTTTGGTTTATTTATCAAAAGCTGTGGATGCCTTAAAATCTGATAATAAAGTTCGGACTATAATAATCAAGAGTGAAGTTCCAGGGATATTCTGTGCTGGTATGTAAATGACTTTTATTGTGAAATTATATTTAAGGGTTAGTGTGTCCTCAGTAGTGGCCCATTGTTCCTTCAAATGTTCTGTGGTTTGGTTTAAACTTCATTACTGGCAGCAACTTGGTCTGTTTTTCATGAGAAAAATAACATGTTTACTCTGTCAGCATTAGAATCTTTTGCAACATGTGGGTTTGGTAAATTCTGTATTTACCAAAAAAAATATTTTGAGTCATTAACATTTGCTTGTGGTGCATACATAAATCATATTTATGAAACATCAATTGGGAAGAAAAAATTAGGTGTCCAACAAAACATTATTCCCTGTATGTTAGTTGTTCAGAAGATGCGCGAATTGACTGGCAGTTGCTGCCTCATCTCAGAGTGCCAAGTATAGATAATTTGCTTTGAAGATGGGTGTTTATGGTAGTATCCAGGTGGGGCCTGGATGTGTCTGTGCTATCTGTGGTAGCAAAAGATAACTAATTCATATATACATTTTTGTGTTTGTGTTGCATTTCTCAAAGCTAAACATCAAGTTATTTTGCATTTTCCCTATTTCCTAGTATTTCTAAGCCAAGATGTTAAATGAATCTGTTTCAACAAGTGAAAAATGTGTGTGATCAAAATAAAAAAGCTGATAACATGCAGCATCATTATTATTAATTTATTTATTTACTAATAATCAAATAGAGACAGAAGTTGATTGAAGCATAAAACTATTTTATTTCAACAAAAATATAAATAGGGTAATTTTCTTGAAGTAATCAGACATTCAAGTCAGTGCAGTGTTTTATTCATTGAACAAATTTTTATTGAGTGCTTAGAATTCTATATTTGGAACAGTTCTTAGAACATGAGGGTATATTTGTAGACAGATGTTTTTAGAGGTGCCTAATTATGGCCTGTATTCTTTAGTTACTCAGTGTTTTTAGGTTTTAATCTATAGCTTCCACTGTAAAACATAGAATTTTAAAGTATTAAGAAATATTCATTGCAAAAGTTTTGGCTGTGGTAAGGTTTTATTGTTTTGTTATAATGTAATGTAGCATACCTAAAAAAGGATTGCTTTAACTCCATTTGTTTCATCGAAGAACATAGAATCACTGTCCTCAGATGCTTGGGTGATTATGTTAGGCATTCAGGCTTCTGTTTTCACATTTGTCAAAGTTAGTGCTATCTGCCTAGTAGGGTTGGTGGAGACTTTGATGTGGCAGTGTAGAGAAAGCACAGTGCACTATATTTGTCCCTTTCTACCCTTAGGGGATTGGTTTCAGGACTCCCTGAACCTTCGCCCTCAATTCTCTTCGTGCTCCCAATTTCCATGAGTACACAGATCAGCAGGTGCTCAAGTCCCTTATGTAAAATGGTGTGGTGTTTGCATAACCTACCCACATCTTTCCATATACTTTAAATCATCTCTGTATTACTTATGTTACCCTGCTGCAACCAGTGTGGCCAAACTAGCAATTCCGGCAAGGGGCGATGGGAGATTAGAAAAATAAAGACTCAAATATGCAGATTTTTGAAGATAACAGCTGGGATTGGGTGGAACACTGCTCTCTGAAGGAGAAGGAGGTCTAAAGAATCATGCTAGCAATCTTTATTATATATGGCTCATTCAGATTCAAGATATTCTTTGCAAGCATTATTCTTTGTATTCATGAAAGTTAGCAACTTTATGCAGCTTATTCCTCGGTTACATTCTAAATTTGCAATGTGCAACCTTAGGAGGTTTGTGTGTCCCTCAAGAAAGTCCATTGTCTAAAATTACTGTTAATGCAGGCAGGTTCAGGAGCAGCAGAGCTGGTGAAACATTGTGGTTGTCCCAGGAACTGGGTGCCTGGGATCAAGGTCTAGACTCTTGCACAGAGCTTCCTCATGGAATGCATTACCATAGCAACTAGGCATCTTGCACCTTTGCAGATTAACTTTCCTAGGTACTAAGCATGCCACAGCCATGAAGACATCAGGGACCCCAATTTCAGACACTGCTCTCCGATCTACTTGGCACCGCTCTTCAAAATGCCGAATACAATGTAAATGCTATGTAAATAGTTGTAATACTATATTGCTTAAGGAATAATAACAAGGATACAAGTCTGTACATGTTCAGTACTTATGAATCCCCCCTGCCCCACCCCCCGCAAGTATTTTCTGTCTGTGATTGGTTGAATCTGAGGATGAAATCCATGGATACAGAGAGCCAACTGTATCCAATAAGTGATAGCTGTATGTTTCTTATAAAGGCTTTACATTTATTTTCAATTCTTTTTCTTGAGCAGTGTGAGGAATTTAGACCAAGAGAATTAGGATTCTTATATGTGTAACTTTTAGGACAGGGTTAACATGGTTTTGAGGTAAAAGGCTCTCATACCATGACTGGTGGCTGTGAGGTTCTTTTGGGGCTGCAGGGTAGCTTATTAGAAAGTTGTAGTGTTAGGATTTTTAATGCAGCCTAAAATAAAAGGTATAGTGTTAAGTTTTAAGGCAGGCTCAAATATATGAATATACATGAATCTCTGAGGAGTAATGGTGATATTGTGAGGGAAGAACAGCACCTAAAAAAATAAAAATAAGTGTTGTCGGATATAGTGGTGCACCCCTGTAATCCTAGCAGCTTGGGAGGCTGAGGCAGTGGATGCATGTTCAAAGCCAGCCTCAGCAATTTATTGAGACCCTGTCTCAAAGTAAAACATAAAAAAGGATGGGGATGTAGCTTAGTGGTTAAATGCCCCTGGGTTCAATCCCTGGTACCAAAAGGAAGAAGAAGAAAAAAAAATAGAAGTGTTAACATTCATCTAACTGTTCTCTCTCTATTGGTAATAGATTTGTAATTATCACCCTGTAATTACTGGTAGAATTTAAAAATTTTTAAAATCTATTTCTTGGTCTTGGTAACTCATTTGTTCTTCATCTCTACATTAGTAATATTGCTTGAAAAAGGCTTAATACTTCAGTACAGTTTGAAACTGTTAGAGGTTGCCCTTTCCCCCCAAAGGGCACATTAAATAATGTACCAGATGCTGTTTATCAGTTGAGTAAGAGCTTTTGAGTACCATCCCATCTACTATCTTTGCTTTATGTACTTTTAAATTTTTACATGATCAGGGTCATCTTTCATATTTTAACTTATGACATTTTTTACTATATTCTGCCCCAAATCAGTGTTCGATTTGTAGAAAAATTGGGCCAAGTCATTTATTTTAGTTAGTGTATCTAATTGAACCATTCAATCAGATTTCTCTGAAAGGTTTTCTTCTCTTACATGTACTTGAAATAGGTAGGCCACTGGGGTCTGTCTGTATATATTTGTGTGCATGAAATATAATTCCTGGTAAATAAAGTCTCTTTACTATTAAAAGAGTATTTAAACTCATCATAGCCTATATTTGTCATAAATATCTTAATTTTAATCAGGCTGCATTTATTTGTTATTGTTGAAGAATTCAATCTTTCACGTTATAAAATCTGTAATTTCTTTTCTGAAGTAGCAGTAATAGTCTCTTGACTACAACATCCTCAGAAACTGTATATTCATTTATTGGTTACTCTTGTGGAAGAAGAATAACCTTCCCTGTCCCCACAAAGTCACTCATTTTCCCTCTTCCCTCTTGGCTTTCACAAAGATTTCTGTATACATCAGCATTCCAGTGGTACCTTGTTCATTTCTAAAAACCTAAAGTGTGTGAAGTAGTTGTGCCTCACATTTCTTTTTTTCGTATTGGGGATTGAACTCAGGGGGTGCTTAGCCACTGAGCCACACTCCTAGCCCTTTCTTGTATTTAATTTAGAGACAGGGTCTCACTAAGTTGCTTGGGGCCTCGGTAAGTTGCTGAGGCTGGCTTTGAACTTGGCATCCTCCCATCTCAGCCTCCTGAGCCTCTGGGATTACAGGTGTGCACCACTGCACCCGGATTGCCTCACATTTCTTGAGCATATGAGCTGCTCTCATTCTTTGAGAATCATCTTTTGTCTCCTCAGAACCTAACACCTAATCCTTTAAATAAAGCATTGATTTGCTGATGCTGTTGTAGTGTTGTTGGGATGAGTTTTAAGTAGCTTCTTTGAGTAGTCACAGACCACTTTTCTTTTCACTGATAGTGTTTTGATTGCTGACTAGATTCATTTCCCTACATCCTTTTCCTAAAATGGTAGGAAAATAGATAAGATTCCTGCATTGTATTGGAGGTTGGATCACATGATTTCTAATTTCCATTTAATTTAATTCTAATTTCCATTTATTTAGAATTCATAACTATATTTCACTTACATTTTTAATTTTTAATCAAATTTTACATTAAAAAACCATTAGATCAAAATGTATAGAAAATTATACTGAGAAATCTCTATTATTTCCCTAAGAATAATAATTTAATAATTTTTATCCTTTAGTATTTTATTGTGTTAATATATATGTCTATGGATGAATATAGACATGCACTTATCGGAATGTTAAGCAACTCTTTAAAGCAATACATATTAAGGTTATGTATGATGGTGTGGAAAACACCTAAGAGTAGACAGTTGTATACAGAATGTTATGCCCATTGTTACTCTAATTGTGTGAAATGTCTATAAATAAAATCATGATTTAGGGTGGTATTTCATTTTCTTGAAACGTTTCTGAAATGATAAATTATATTAACAAATTATGTTAGGCAACTACATATAAAGTAATAACTTCAAAAAATTATAAAGTATGTTCATCTATTTTTCTGTTTTGGTAACTTAAATTGTAACATTAGCTGAGTTCCAGAATTATTATTAAAAATTTGAGAGGCAGAATTTTAGACTGAAAAGAGATGTCAAAGAACAATTCTGATCCTTTCAAGTTGTAGAATTTCAGTTTGTAGAATCTCTGTGAGGTGAAGGACCTGATTAAAGACCCTTAGCTTAGTTACTTCTCTTGATTCCAAAGGCAGGGCAAGCACTCTGCTGCAGAATCATCCCCCTTGGCCCTGCCTGTCAGTTTCCTTTATGTGTTTTCAATCTAAAATAAAAGAAGTATGAAGACTTATTTTTAAAGACATTTTTGCAATTAAAATTTTACGCACTTACCTATCTTAGTGGCCCTGTGGCTTGGGAATCACTTTTGTATACCTACTTGTAGATTAGAAGACTGCTTCTGGGTTCATGGCCTGCCTTTACTTCTCTCAGATATTGAGAAATAGCATTTTGATAGTCAACCTTCTTGTGAAGCATTGGCTACATAATGATGAGAGATTGACTTGAATGTGTGCTGCTACCCCTGTATGTTGTAGAAATTATTTATTTCTTCACTTTAAAAAAGTTTACTTTATTTTTTATGTACACAAAAGATAAAATAATTGTCACTTTGAAATGTTTAGACACTCAAAATTTTAATGTATTTTACCTATAATGAAATTAGGAGAGAATTCTTTTGCTTATGCTATTGCCTTAGATGGAAACTGTAATCACAGTCATCTGTTTATTTTTGTTCAACTCTTCTAATACTTCCTATCAGAGTGCATGTGCATTGTTTTTACCATAACATTTAAAATGAAATTTTATGGGAAATTACTGAGATTGAGAGGTTTTTTTGTTTGAAATTCCTCAAATAGCTGATAAATAATTCTTGGTAATTGATTACTGTATTTAGAACTCTAAATTGAGTGTTTCACTGAATTATATCAGTGTAGGCTTTTTTTTCCCCTCTCAAATAAAGTAAAGGTTGTTTTGCTTCTGCTTTTGAATTCTAGTAAATTGTGTTATGACTAAAGACTTCTCACTAAAATTGTCAACATGCATTATTGAATACTTGTGTATTGTTTAAATGAATACAGATGTCATGACAGGAATAGTTATGTAGGAGCCTGTGATCTGTTAAATATTGTTTCAGATTCTTAATTGTTATATATTTGCCTAGTAGTCATTTTGAAAGTTTGATAAGTAATGTAAAAGGGACATACACCATGAATATATGTTAGTTCAGTATGTCAGCATAGTTTTTATTGTTGTATATGATTAAAAATTATTGAGATATAACTTACTTGCAATGAAATTTACCATTTTTAAGGGTATTAATGAGTCTTGACCAATGTTTGAACCAAGATTACACTCATTTTAAAGATCATGTTCATAACTTTAAAAACTTTCAGTCTCTTTCCCTTACTCTGAACTCTTATTAAAATCTAGGTCTTTGTGCTGCTGCTGTACTTTCGTCTTTTCTAGAATTTCTTATAAATGAATTCATATTCTAGGTGGTCTTTTGTGTTTGGCCTCTTTCACTTAGTGTAAAATGCTTTGAACTTCACACATGTTTTATGTTTCAGCAGTTTCATTTATTTGCTGAGTGTGCTTTTTATTTCCTTGCTGAATATTTATTTTATATGCTGAGTAGTCCATTGTATGAGCTTATTTTTTTCTTCTGTTCACCAGTTGATAGTTGTTGATAGTTTTCATTTTTTTTGGCTTTTGTCTTCATTACTTCTGTGTTAGCTTTTATTTACTATAATAAAATACTTGAGTTAACTTAAAAAGAGGAAAAAAGGTTATTTTGACCCATAGTTTTTCAGGTTCCAGTCCATGATCTATTAGCCCCATTGATTTGGGTAGCATATCATAGAGAGAGTGTATGGAGGAGCAAAACCACGCACATCAGGAGCCAGAGAGCCAAGGGAAAGGAGAGAAAGGTCCAAGGTTCTTTTCTAGAGCAGGCCTCAGTTGGATTAGGGACCTCCCAAATCCTCTAACTCTCAAACTACCGTCTACCAATACTGCTACCCCGGGGACCATTCTTTAACACATGGACCTTGGGGGAGCTTTCAGTATTCAAACTGTTCCAGCTTCCGTGACCATTCGTGTACAAATCTTTTTGTGATTGTGTGTTTTTATTTCTCTTGGGTAAATAGGAGTGGACTGACTCAGTTTTATCTTAACCGTGTGTTTAATTTTGTAGGAAAATGGCAACTGTGAACAAGGCCCTGGGTTTGATCCCTAACACCAAAAACCCAAACAAACAAAACCCAAGAAACTTCTAGCTCTTTTCTGTATAATTTTTCATTTTCATCAGCAGTGTATTAGAGTTCTAGGAGTTCCACATGTATTCCCACACTTTATATTATCAGTCTTTTTAATTGTGAGCCTCCTAATAGATATGTAGTCAGATGTCACTGTGGATCCAATTTGCATTTATCTAATGATGTGAATTTTGAGCATCTTTTTTTGTACCTGTTTGTCATCTGCATATATTTTTTGTGATTTGTGTGTTCAGGTCTTTATTGCATCTTCTAGAATTGTAAGGGTTATTTATATTATTCTTGGCACAGGTCTTTTATAGAATGTTTGCAGATTTTTCTTCCTGCTGATTGGCTTGCCCTTTTCTTTATAGTTTAAGAACAAAGATTTTTCATTTGGAGACTTTCTTATCAATTCTTTTTCTTTATGATTGATAACTTTCTTATGAATTAAGGAATGTTAGTCTATCTCAAACTCAGAAAAATTTTCTCTGTGTTCTCTTCTAGTACTTCCGTAGGTTTTATATTTTACATTGAGGATGTGATGTATTATAAGTTGATTTTTGCATATATCATGAGATAGAGATTGAGATATGATAGTATGATTAAAAAATGTATTAGGGACCTCCCAAAGCCTCTACCTCTCAAACTTTGTCCTACCATCAAAGCAAAGAGTCCTAAAAACCCTGAAAATTTCCTGAATGGTGAGAAGGCCTTCTCTTTGATAGAGATGATATAAGGTGTGACCGCCAGCTGGCTTCAGGATGGAGATTTCTAGTTAGGAAAACAATTGTGGGATCAGAGGGTTAGAAATTCTAGCATCCTTGCTCTCAACCACTGGGTTATAGCGAGGGGCCAGAGATTTGAGTTCAGTCACCAGTGACCAATGATCTAATTAGTCAGGCCTGTGTAAGAAACCTATGTTAAAAACAGTGGGATTCAGAGAGCTTCCAAGTTGGGAAACACATTGATGTGCTGGAGAAGTCGGGGGAGTGCCGCATCCCTTGCCCTATGAATCTGTTTTTTTATAATACAGCTATAAAAGCAAGTAAAGGATTTTCCTGAATTCTAAGAGTTATAGTGAATTAATGAATCTGAGGAGGGGCTTATGGAAACCCCCAATTGGTTTCCATAAGTTAGTCAGAAGTATCAGTTGCCCTTGAGATTTGTGGTTGTTATCTGAAGTGAGGACAGTTTGGTACAACTGAGCCCTTAGCTTCTGGGGTTTGTACTAACTTTGGGAGTTAGTATTAGAATTTAATTGGATTGTTGTATACCCAGTTGGTATTGGAGAATTGGGATAGACGACCCCCCCAATTTGGTATTAGAAATAGTATTAGAAAAAATAATATTGTTGGTGAAATCTCAGTCCTTGTCCCTGATGCCAATCCAATAACGTGGACACGGTTTTGAAAAAAAAAAAAAGGAGAAAGAAGGTTTATTGCTTTGTTTTCAGAGGAGAAACACAAGGTACTCCTGTCCCAAAGGCTGCAGTTCTCCCCATCAGCAGGAACAGGGGGCGTTTAAAGAGGTGACTCAAAGGCTACATTCCACAGGTCCTGTCTAGATGTCTAGAGTCATAATTCACTTGTTAATTTGGGAGATAGTCATTTCTGAGATCTTTTGGTGCCATCCTCAAAGCCTAGATGACTTTGTTCCTATGGTGGGTGTCTACTGCGGACAGATAACTCTGCCCAGGATGGGAAGAAAGGTAATCCTGTTTCCCTTGATATTAGGGATGGAGAGAGAGATTAGGAAGGAGCAGGGAGAGAGGAAGAGAAAGAAACAATGTCCATTTAAACAATAAATTGTAGTATTAGAGCAGCAAGGTGTATATTCAAAGCATAAAGTGGACACTGTTGCAGTACCATGATTGGTGTCCGGCATGGAGTTTGCTAGATGGACTCACAGAAGTCAGAAGAGTGCTCTACTTAGCTTGTTACCATTTCTAGTTTATCCACTGGCTAAAAGTAAGGAAGAACTAAATATTGCCTGTAAAAAAGTAAATAATAATGGATCACCTCATTCTCCTATTCAGTCCCCAGGAATACAGTGTACAGGAGGCAGAATCCAAGGCTCACAGAGCTGCTGTGTCTGAATCCAGGAGCTTGTGAACATGTGACCTTACATGCTAAAGGGGACTTGGCAGAGAGGAGTTTTCTTGATTTACCGAAAGGACCCAGTGTAAAATCAAGGGTCTACATGAGAGGAGACAGAAGGAAGCTGAGAAGGAGAAATGACGAGAGAAGCAGAAATTATAGGGATGCAAAGAAAGGGCCCTGGGCCAAGGAATACAGACAGCCTGGAGAAGCCCAAGAGGCAGAGATGCACATCCGGAGCTTCTGGGAGGAAGGCAGCCACGCCAGCCCATTTCAGACTTCTGCCTAGAGCTGCCGAGTCGTCCCTCTGAGTCTGTGGTTGTGGTCCAGCAGCGGGGGAAAATGATGCCAAATGTGTGAGGAGTCTTCTACTGCGGCCGTCACCTTCTTCTCAGGCTCTCGCTGCTTGCTGTCTCCTCCTGTCCACTTCCCTTCTTACTCTGTTCCAGCCAGAGCTCATTCTCCTCCTGGGCTCATTGCTCTGTGTTCCCTCTGCTTGGAAAAGCCTCTGCTCAAATGTCATAGAAAGTGGTTCTCATCACTTTTACTGAAGCAGACCTCCCTGCTTCCCCCACTTCTGTCGTGTTTTTCTGTATTTAGAACTTCATCTTTGAACTTTTCAGTTCCTCAATTTATTTTTCACGGTTTATTATCACTATTATTATCACTACTTATTTATAACCCTCACCCATAGTTAGGCTTCTTCCCTGCCTTCAGGGGAAGGCCTATTGCCAGAACAGTGCATGGACCGTAGAAGGTAGTTTAGCAAGTAGTTCACAGGATGGCTGTGTCAACAGTTTTGAATGGTGAGGAAGTAACATTGGCAAAGTGTCATGATTAAATAAAATGAGCTTTGTTACACAGGACATGTGTAGGTGGCTTGTGTGGTTAAGAAGAATGACTTGTTCTTGAGATAGTGTGAGAGTCTCACAGATGGGAGATTATAACTAGGGTACCAGTAAAAGCTGACCCCTCTCTTCCCCTCATGAATTTGAAGTGGGGACTGGTGTGGATTAAAGTATCAGTTTAATTACTTACTGTTAAAACGATTTGGAAATGTGATTTAGACACAGGTCCAAATGGATTCTCAGTTCTTTCACTGCCTCCAATAACAGAGATGCTTTGGAAGAGCAGAGTTGCTTGGGGGTGAGCAGAGAATAGGCTGCTCTGGAAGGTGGACAGATGATCAGAAGACCTGAGCTATTTTCCCTTAGTTTCCTCACTCCAAGCTGACTGGCTGGGTTGTAAGGAGGGCCTTGGGGCAGCGAGGAGCAAGAGGGTCTTCCGAGAAGCAGGCTGAGTCAGCTCTTGAGCTGGGTCAGGATTGAGAGAGCTCCAGCTAGAAAAGCAGAGTTAAACAACTTAGAAAAAAGCAGAGTTAAACAACTTTATTAGTCGATTCTTGGCAGTTGATCTTGAGCAGCGGCATTTGCTTTCTTAGGGGTTTCTCTGGGAAGTGGCATTATTCTGGCTATCAGCAAACATTTTTCAGTCATAGGCCAGATATTTTAGGCTTTTGGCCACCTTACAAACTTCATCACATATTCCTTATTTTACTTTTAAAACCCTTTAGAAAAGTGAAGACCATTCTTGAGGGCTGTATTAGTAGTCCATTTTGTGTTATTGTAACAAAACACTTGGGTCAGGATACTTTATAAAGAAAAAAGATTTATTTTGGCTAACAGTTCCAGAGGTGCAGGGTCTAGGAGCCTCTTTCGATGATGGTCTTCTTGCTAACAGAGTCCTGAGGTAGTGCAGAGCATCTCATGGCAAGAGGCAGGGAATATGTGTGTGTATGTATCTTCTGGTCTTTCTCCATCTTCATGTAAAATTATCGGATTCATTAATTGGCTGCACCCTGATGACCTTATCTAATCCTATTCACATCCCAGAGGTCCAGTCTCTGAACCTTAAGTTAGATTAAATTTTCACTCTTTTCATACCTCACACTTGGGTAAGACTGGCCTGTCTCGGCTGCTGTTTACTGACCCATGGTCCTGACTCAGTTATTTTCTCTCCTCTTTGCTTAAACCAGTCCATTCCCTGGAACCTGGCCCCTCTGCAGCTGCAGGAACCAGGGTGAGAGACATTGGGCGGAGGGAAGAAGCCAGAGAGGCCTGGCTGTGGAGGTGTTATGTCTTGGCCTGTAGTAAAAGTGTTCACTGATCTGCAAACAGCTGGACTACTCATAGTTCAAGAAATATTTTGTTGAGTGACAGCTCATGTGGATGAATGTTAGATTGGAAAGTGAGTACCAATTAGAATGATCTTGAGGTTTATGGTTTCCAAATCCCCCCTGAGGAGAATTTCCATGTGAGTAACTTTGGACTTTTGGGGACAAAATAAGATTGAGATAGATGAAGGTAGTCAGTATTTTTATATTCTCTGTAAAAGTAAAGGCAACATGGTTAATAAATGCCAATCTAGAACTGGGGTTGTGACTCAACAGTAGAGCGCTCGCCTCACACACATGAGATCCTGGGTACAATCCTCAGCACCACATAAAAATAAATAAACAAAATAAAGATATTCTGCCCATGTATAACTGAAAAAATATTTTTTAAAAAATGTCAATCTAACTTACTCACGTTAAAAGCAATCCTTTCATGTGTTTGGAGGAGATGGTCCAGTACCATTACTCCATCTCAGTCCAAGTTGCGGGTGACTGGTTTTGTTTAGTGGGGAATGGGGTTTGAGGAATCAAGGTCTAGGTGCTCCATGTGCTCATTATTGTTTCATTGTCTTTGCTACTAGGCCCTTTCCTGAGACAGAGCTAAGAAATAGATAAATTCTATATTATATACATACACATGTATTTAAATCAATTCCTTATTTATACATTGAAAACCATGAGTTCATATGACACCTGTGTTTCTAGTTCAACACCGCAGAGTTCGCATCTTCTCTTCTCCCATTCCATATTTGTGTTGCCAGCTCAGTCCTGTCATACTCAGAAGGTGTTTCAGAATTGCTGATCCAAACCACTCTGACAAACAAATTGCTGATCCAAAACCCTCTAACCAGAGCTTATTATTTATTTATTTAGACTGAGAGTATATGATCTGTAATCATAGGTGATACTAGCAGTATTGTTTTGAAAGTTACTTATGTTATTTCTCCTTCATTGTAGTTGTTTTATTTATTGAAATTAAAGTTAGGTGTATGTACTCTTGTTAATTTTATTTTCAATACATAAAATATTAACTTTGGTTTCAAAAGTCAAAACTAGTTAGAGATAAGAGAAGTATCTTGCTCTTTCCAATCCCTTTCCTCTAGTTCTCATCCTTAAGGGAGTTAATGGATGTCATTAGTTTCTAGATTATACTTCATATGCTTCCTTTTGCAAAATTAAGGATATATCCACTTATTAACCTACTTACATTCTTTCTTACATAAGTTGCAGTGTGTTTTGTAGTTAGCAGTACCTCCTGGGCATCATTTCATATTCATAGAAATGTGATGATACCTAGGTGTGTATGAGTGGTTATTGAGGCATTTTCAAGATGGAGAGGTTACCACAGTTTGCATGTGTATGGAATTGATCCTGTCCTTATGGAGAGGGAGAACTGATGTCACTTTTAGTAGAGAAGCTTTGAAGTATGCCAGTGAGGCTGGGGTGCTGGACAGAGTGGGAGGTTTTGGTTTTGGTTGGTAAAAGGATACTTTATTTTAAGGAAAAAAAAATGAAGTCCTGTTTATTAGAGTCTTAAATTCTGATAGAATTCGATGACAGTGTTCTTTATACCAACTGTGGAGGTACTATAAAAAAATTTTACTTGATAATTTTTAAAGATTCAAGTTTTATATTGAATGGGAGTTAAGTGTGACTTTGGATCCTAGATGAGGAGGTGTGTGTTAATTTAGTGCTCGAGAAGCTGTGAGGGTAGTCATGTCTTACCAAGAAGGCAATGCTCCTTAACATCACTTGGTTCCTCCTAGTCCAAATTTTATCTCAAAATTTCCTGTAATAATTGAGACTAATAACAGTCTCTACCAATCAAGATCCGTTTATTGAGAAGAGATAAGAACTGAAGCAGAACCAATTTATCATTCATAAATCATCATCTAGGAGATGGTGAGTTCTCATTGTCATAACAGAAAAAATGATCAAAATTGACTTAAACTGTAAGGCTGCTAGGATTGCCAGAATCCAGAGAGTCTGAATTTTTCTGTAATTCCTTTGTCTTTCCTCTGTACTTGAGCTTTATCCTCAGCTTGGTAGCCTGAAGCTTCTGCAGTTCTGGGCTTTACATCCACATATGATCTTGTTGATGGGAAGAGAATACTTCCAATCTAAAACCTGTAGCTCTCAGGCAGATCTTGGTCTGACTGCTTAGGAGAATGGACTATCCTGATTAGCTCAAGTCAACTGGGGCCCACCCCTAGGGGTGGGGAGTAGGTTAATTTTTCCAATATGTGGATGGGGAAATAATGAGGGCAGACACCAGAACAAAAATAAGGCTACATTAGGAAACATAATGAGAGGCATAGATGCTAAGTTGAAGGTCATATTCAATAGATGGTTAGTATTTACGGATTTTAAAAATTTCTGCTCTCACCTGTTTTCATTGGGGCCCAATTAACAAGAAAACATGTATTTCATTCATTTTTTACTTTTTTTGAAGTGCCTTCTACATGTCAGGTACAGTTCTAGGATCTGGGGATGTAGCCATAAATAAGTCAGAAATAACCTCTGCTTTTGTGGAGCCTCCAAAGGCAATGGGAAGGACCTCATGGTTTTGCTAAGAGGATGTGTACAATAGTATTCCTAAATCTTCTGTGGTGTCTGCACGAACATTTACATTATGTAGCTTGTAACTTACTTATAGGAAGGCAAATGTGTGTACAAAGGGGATGGGAAAGAAATAGATGGCACAGAAATAAAAACTAATCATTGGCTTGATTATTATGACTTTATAAATCTAACAGTGAAAATATTTTGAAGTCAGGGATCAAAGTCTTCCACTGTCTTCTCAACAAAATTAAGCCATCATCATTTCAAAAGCACTGCATTTCTACATTGCAAGTGCAAGATGAACCAAGAGTAAATATATATCTATTAGAGATATATTTGAAATATATCTATTGAAATATTTACAAAGTCAGTCTTTATAAACCTGTGTATTCCAGATTCATGCATGAATTAAACAGTTTGATTCAAATGATTCATCCCTTTATGTGTGTTTGGGTATATCTGTGAGCATATATGTGTATATTTGCATATGTGTATGTATATGTAGGGTGTGTGAATATAGATTTACATGCATATACCAGGAAGATGTATAATAAAATACAGTTTTGCTGTGTTTAATTTTTTGTTATGTTTACTAATAATTTTCACCTTCTTTTTACTTTTCCTTAAATTATTTGTAAAATGACTAAATATTAAACAAAATCAAGAGTCCATTGGCCCCTTCTTCTAGAGTGTTGGCTATTTTGCCTAGTCTGCTGAGGGTTAATGTTAGGCACGTATATGGATCATTTTTCGTAGTGGTTGATGACAAGGAATTCTTTTCAAGTACACATGGAATATTTATGAAATTAACTGTCTGCTAGGACATGAAACAAACATCCACAGATTTAAAAGAACTGCAATCATTGGAGCACATTCTGTCACCCTAGGCAGTTATAGTATAACTCATTTAAAAAAAGATAATTAAGTACAGTCTCTTACGTTAGGAAATTTTAAGATAACTTGGAAATAACTTGCAGCTCGGCAAAGGAATCTAAATGTAAATTAGAAAATATTTAGAACCAGTTGCCTACAGAAACACTTTAAAAGTTGTGGAATACAGTTACAAGTGTGATACACTGTGTTTTAGGAAAGAAGAATGGCTTACATGAATAAACTAAGCATCCAATTTCAGTGACAGAAATAACTACAGAATAAACTCAAGATAGTGTAGAAGGAAGTGAAGTGAGTCTAAACTAATGACATGGAAAACACAAATTCAGTAATCAGGAGAATAAAGTCTATCTGATTCTTTGAAAAGTCAAATAAACATTTGGCAAGATTAATCATGGGTGAGGGAACAAATACAAAATAGGTAAGATAATATTGAGAACAATATTATTCTAGTAAATATTCAGGATTTTAGGTGGGATGTATAAATTACTAGAAAATAAAACTTGCCCCAAACTGACTTACTAGAAAATTTTAGTAATCCCAGAACAGTATGCTGTGGTTAAACATCTTTCCACACAAAAAGCACCTGGATTTGACAACTGTTTTAGTCAGCTTTTCACTGGTCTGACCAAAAGACCTGATAAGAACAACTTAGAGGAGGTGAAGTTTCTTTTGGCTCACGGTTTCAGAGCTTATGTCCATGGTTGACCGACTCCATGTCTCTGAGCCTCAAGTGAAGCAGAATATGGTGGAAGCATGTGGCAGAGGAAAGCAGTTCCGAGCTGAGCTTGGCATCGAGGAAGTGCAGAGAGAGAGCTCAACTCACCGGGGACAAACTATAAATCCCAGTTTGTGCTCCCAGTAGCCTACTTCCTTCAGCTGCAACCTATCTGTCTACTGTTGCCACAGTTAATTCATATCAGTGTATTAATCCAACTCATAGTCTAATTATTTCACTTCTGAATGTTCTCACACGTGAACTTTTGGGGGACATCTCATTTCTAAACCATAACGGTGTTACCCAAATGTTCATGGAAGAGATTGCACTTTTTTATACATACAGAAGAAGAGGACACTTTCCCAGCTCATTTTATGAGACCAGGAAAGCCCTGATACAATCACCCCTTAGGAGCAGCACAGGAAAGGAAAACAACATACTACTTTCCTGATCTTAGGTGGGCTCATCCCGGGATACACAGAGCATATGCTCTATCTAGTGCTCTATCTAGTTGGAAATTTAGCTGTGTGAAAGTCATTGGTCATCTTATCTTGATCTTTGGTTTGAATGGAGGGAATAAAAATCCTTGTGGAGTGGGCTCAGGAAAGACCAGGGTGCTCGAATTAGTACCAGATGTTTACAAACACTGGAATGATTGAGAAGTGACGACTTCACTCACAGCACCATAAGGCTTACAAACTTGGGAGCAGTTTCATCTTTTGCTACTGTGGAAAATGTAGCTAATTTCTCATCCACTAGGTTGGCCCAGTTTAATAAGTCAGGGTTCAAGAGAAACAGAACCAATAGGATATAAAAGGAGATTTATTATGAGGCATTGCTCATCCAATTATGCAGATGGAGAAGTTCCAAAATCTACACCTGCAAGCTGGAGACCTTGGAAAGCCAGGGGTATAGTTAGTCCAAGTCTAAATGCCTGAGAACCAGGGGAGCCAACAATGTAAATTCCAGTCCAAAGGCAGGAAAAGATGAAATGAGTTCAAGCAATAAAGCAGGGGAAAAGAGGGCTGAATTCCTTATTCCTCTGCCTTTTCAGGCCCTCAATAGATTAGAAGATGTTCAAGCACATTGGGAGCATGGTTCTTCAAACCCCAAATTGAAATGCTCATCTCATCCTGAAATGCCCTCCTAGATGCACCCTTTGATCTGCTTAATCATGTTAACACATGAAGGTAACCATCACAGTAAGTATGGCAGGGCCACGTACTGGAGATAAGGTGGAGCAGTGCACTGCTGGTGGCAGTGTACAGAGAAGACCACTTTGGAAAACAATTCGGTATTAGTGGCATCATTATCCATGGGTATATGAAGTAATGGGAAGAGAGGAGATGGTTCTTAATTCCGATGCATTATTGGTAAATGTTTACACTCAGCATTTAATAGCAGTTTCACAATATATTTATGCTTTAGTCAACTCTGTGCTAGTAATGCTTGTAATGAAAGTTCAGTCTGGAAAAATCTACCACTTTATAGTTACAGGAAATTGAATAAAAACTAATTCAGTTATATACATATGTAGATGCAGGAAACTGACAAGGTTAACAAACGATTTTAAGATATCAACACTGGTTATATGAGGAAAAAAGTTACAGGAAAGTTGTTGTGGTTTGAATATGATTTATTCTAAACATAACATTGAAATTTGATTTTCTTTGTGGTGATTTTGGGATTTGGTCTTTAAGAAATGATTAAGTCAATAAGAGATTATACTATTTTTGTTTTTTTCAGTATTGGGGCTTGAACCCAGGGTGCTGAGAGAGTCTCTCTAAGTTGTCCATGCAGCCTTGAACTTGGTACCCTTCTACTTAAGCCTCTCCAGTTGTTGAGAGTACCAGTATCCACCCTGTGCTTGGTTAAATTATGCCTTTCTTTTAGGACTGGGTTAATTCTTGTGGTAGTAACCCAGGGCTCAGTTAACTGCCTTGAGAGTGGGTTTTTATACACTGAAACTTCTCCTCTTGTGATCTCTTCCCTGACTCTCCCCTTGCTTTTCCTCTTCCCTGCATGAGTTGAAGTAGCATGAAGCCCTTGATAGTGCCATGGTCTTGGACTTCCTAGTTTTCTCTATTTCTTTCTTCCCTATTTTTTATTTCTTAATATTTGATAAGGATATTTGCCTGTTTGTTTTGTCAGTTACTAAGAGAGTCTGTTAGAAATCTACTGTGATAGTGATTTGTCACTTTTTATTTCAGGTTCTATAAGTCTTTGATTTATGTATATTGGGGGCTGTCTCTTGTCTATTGCTAACTTAGAATTTTTATGACTTTTAGTAGATAATCTTACTTATTACTATATAGTGACCCTCTAGCTTGAGTTATGTTTCTAACCTTAGATTTACTTTTTCAAAATTAGGATATCTTTACAGGTTTCCATTTGGTTAGTGTTTGCATATTTTTTTTATCCCTTTACCTTGCATTTTAAGCTACAGCTCTTAAAAATAGTGGACCTATGGTGAAAAATTATGTGTGTGTGTAAATGTCTTTATTTCATTATTTTTTTTTCTTTTTAAAAATTCTAATTAGTTATACATGACAGAATCCACATCATACATAAATGAAGTATCACTTCTCGTTCTTCTGGTTGTACATGATGTCGAGTTACACAGGTCGTGTAATCATCTCTGCACATAGGGTGATAATGTCCAATTCATTAATTCCCCTCAGCCTAATCCAAAGTACCTCTATTCTTCCCTACCCCAACCCCTTATTGTGGATTAGCATCTGCATATCAGAGAAAACATTTAGCCTTTGGTTCTTTGGGATTGGCTTATTTTGCTTCACATGATATTCTCCAACTCCACCCATTTACCTGAAAATGCCATAATTTCATTCTTATTTAAGGCTGAGTAATATATCACTGTATGTGTGATCACATTTTTTAATCCATTTATCTGTTGAAGGGCACCTAGGTTGGTTCTTTAGTTTAGCTAATGTAAATTGAGCTGGTAGAAACGTCGATGTGGTTGTGTCACTGTCGTATGCTGATTTCAAGTCCTTTGTGTATAACAAGGAGTAGGATAACTGGGTAAAGTGGTGGTGGTTCCATTCACAGTTTCCCAAGGATTCTTCATACTGCTTTCTAGATTGGCTGCACCAATTTGCAGTCCCTCTAGCAATGTTCGAGAGTGTGCCTCTTCCCTTCCCCCATCCTCCCCAACACTTACTGTTGCTTGTATTCCTGATAATTACCATTCTGACTGGAGATGAAATCTTATAGCAGTTTTGATTTTCATTTCTATAATTACTAGAGATATTGATTTTTTAAAATATATTTGTCCATCAATTGTGTATCTTCTGTGAAGGGTCTGTTCACTTCCTTAGCCCATTTATTGATTGGGTTGTTTGTTTTTTTGGTGTTGAGTTTTTTGAATTATTTTCTCTTAAACATTTTTTTAGATGTTAATGGACCTTTATTTTATTCATTTATTTGTATGCTGTGCTGAGAATTGAATCCATTGCCTCAAACATGCTAAGCAAGTGTTCTACCACTGAGCCACAATTCTAGCCTGCAAGCTCTTTATATATCCTGGAGATTGGTAAAGATTTCTCCTATTCTGTAGGCTGTCTCTTCACATTATGTTTCCTTTGCTGTGAAGAAGCTGTTTAGTTTGATCCCATCCTGTTTATTGATTCTTGATTTCACTTCTTGTGCTTCAAGAGTCCTGTTAAGGAAGCTGGTTCCTAAGCCAACATGGTAGAGATTTGGGCCTTTTCTTCTGTTAGACACAGGGTCTGTGTTTTAGTGTCTAAGTCTTTGATAAACTTTGAGTTGGTTTTGTGCAGGGTGAGACAGAGGGGTTTAATTTCATTTTGCTACATGTGGATTTCCAGTTTTCCCAGCACCATTTGTTGAAAAAGCTATCTTTTCTACCATGTCTGTTTTTTGGTGCCTTTCACTATTGGTATTTTGCTTTGGTACTAAGGATTGAACTCGGGCACTCGACCACTGAGCCACATCCCCAGCCCTATTTTTGTGTTTTATTTAGAGACGGGGTCTCACTGAGTTGCTTAGCACCTTGCTTTTGCTGAGGTTGGCTTTGATCTCACAGTCCTCCTGTCTCAGCCTCCAGAGCTGCTGGGATTACAGGTTTGCTACCACCATGCTGGCAAACTATCATTTTTGAAGGATGTTTGCTTAGTTGAGAAGCCTAATTTTAGTATTTCTTCTTATCCAAAGAAGAATCATTTCCAGATCCTCACTGGAGGCCTGAAGCTGTGGACAGTATTGAACCCTGTGTTTACTGTTTTTTTCCCTATTGAAACCTCTCACTTTTTCACTTAAATGTAGCCCTCATAGCTTACAACTTCTCTTTGGAATATTTCAGTTGCTAGTCTCACAATTTTTGTACTTTGGACCATTATGAAGTAAAATAAGGGTTATTTAAACACAAGCACTGCGATACCAAGACAGTTGATCTGATGATGGAGATGGCTACTGAGTGACTAGCAGGCATACAGTGTGGATATGATGGACAAAGGGATGATTCACATTCTGGGTGAGATGAAGTAGGATGATGTGAGATTTCGTCTTGGTACTCAAAATAGTGTGCAATTTAAAATGGAGAAAGTATTTTCTTTTTTCTCTGATTTTGTTCAAGTTAGATTGAGGCCAACTGCATGTAACTAAAATTATAGAAAGCAGTTGTGGGAAAGAGAAACTACTATATTCTCTTTACTCATGTTAAAAATGCCATCCATTTTCCATTAAGAAGTCAGCAGTCTTATTCTTTTTAAAGATATTTGTCTTTTTTTTCTTTGTAAGCTCCTGCGATTTTCTTTTTTCTTTGTCTTTCAGCATTTATTCTTGGTGTGCTTTCTTCCCCCATTTCCCATTCTTTATCGATGTGTTATAATTATATCTAATAGTGTGATTTGTTATTACATATTTGCAAATGTACATGATATAAAAATGTAATTTGGTCAGTATCCTTCTCCAGTATTTCCTCTTTCCCTGTCCTTCTCCCTCCCCAGTCCCTTTCATATACTTTACTGATCTCTTATTTTCATGAGACTGGCACCCTCCTTCTTTTTTTTTTATTCTGTCTAAGTTCCATATATGATCTCCATATGACTTTTGCCTTTCTGAGTTTGGCTTATTTCACTTAACATAATATTTTTAAGTTACATCTGTTTTCCTGTAAATGATATAATTTCATTCTTTATGGATGAATAGAACTCTGTTGTGATGTATACACCACATTTATTTTGTCCATTCAAACATTGATGGACATTAGGCTGGTTCGATTATTTGGCTATTGTGACTTGTGCTTCTATAAACATTGGTATGCATGCATTATTATAGTATGATGACTTTAGTTCTTTGGGACAGATACCAAGGACTGTTATAGCTGGGTCATGTGGTAGTTCCATTTTTAGTCTTTTCAAGAACCTCCATACTGATTTCCGTAGTGATTGTACTAATTTACAGTCTCATTTATAATGTAAAAATGTTCCTTTCCTGCCCAAATCCTTTCCAGCATTTATTATTGCTTATGTTCTGGATGGCTGAGATTCTAACTGGAGTGAGATGAAATCTCAGTGTAGTTTTGATTTGCATATCCCTAATTGCCAAAGATGTCGAACATTTTCTCATTTATTTGTTGCCCATTTGTATTTCCTCTTTTTGAGAAGTATCTGTTTAGTTCATTTGCCCAGTAATTGATTGAGTTACTTCTTTTTCTGGTGGTAAAGTTTTTGAGTTCTTTACACATTTTGGATGTTAATCTTTTAGCAGAATAGCTGGCAAAGATTTCCTCCTGTTCTGTAGCCTCCCAGTTCATGCTCTGAATTATTTCCTTTGCTATGCAGAAGCTTTTTAATTTGATGCTATCTCATTATTAATCCTTGGAATTATTTCCTGAGCTGTAGGAATCCTGTTGAGGAAGTCATTGCTTGTACCTGTATGTAGGGACTGTTGATCTTATGTCTTAGTCTAGGAATTGTGAAGTTATCTGTTTTAACATCTATGTCTTTGATCCATTTTAAGTTGACTTTTGTGCAGGATTAGAGATAGGGATCTAGTCTTATTCTTCCTAGTATGGATAACCAGTTCCCACATCAACATTTGTTAAAAATGCTGTCTTTTCTCCAACATATTTTTTCATGCCTTTGTCAATAGTTGGTTGACTGTATCTATATGGGTTTGTCTCTGTGTCTTCTACTTTGTCCCATTGGTCAGTGTGTCTGTTTTTATGCCAGTAGCATGCATATACCTCTGTAGTGTAATTTGATGTCAGGTATTGTGATGCTTCCAGTATAGTTTTCTTAGAATTACTTTGGCTATTTTTTCTTTCAATAAATTTTAGTAGTTTTTTTCCCTAGTTCTGTAAAGAAAGTCACTGGTGTTTTGGTGGGGATTGCATTGAACTCTATATTGCTTTTGGTAATATGGCCTTTTATCAATATTAATCTGCCTACCCACAAACATGGGAGTTCTTTTCATGGTTTACTATCTTCTTCAATTTCTTTCTTCAGTATTCTAAAATTTTCAGTGTAGAGGTCTTTCTCCGTGTTGCTTAGATTATTCCTAGATATTTATTTATTTTTTTAGGTTATTGTGAATGGAATTGTTTTCCTGATTTCTTTTTCAGCTAATTGTTGTATAGGAAAGCTCTTACTTGTTTTTCTGTGTTGATTTTGTATCCTGCTACTTTGCTGCATTTGTTTATTAATCTGTAAGTCTTCTGGTGGAACCTATCAGATCTCCTAAGCTTAGGATCATATTATGTGTAAACAGTGATGATTTGACTTATTTCTTTCTCATTTGTATTTCTTTTATTTCTTTCCCTTGTCTAATTGCTCTGGCTAGAACTTCTGGTACTATATTGAATAAGAATGGTAAGAGTGGAGATCCTTGTCTCATTCTAGATTTTAGAGGAAGAGCTTTCAGTTTTTACCTGTTCACTGTGGTGCTGGATTTGAGTTTATTATATGTAGTCTTATGATGTTGAGGTAAGTTCCTTCTATCCTTAGTTTTTTTTTTCAGTGTTTTCATCATGAATGGGTGCTGAATTTTGTCAAAGGCTTTCTTTACATCTTTTGAAAATGACTGTGATTTTTGTCCTTAATTTTATTCATGTGGTAAATCATATCTCTTCATTTGCATATGTTAAGCCTTGCATCTCTGGAATGAAACCATCTTGGTTATGATGTGTAATCTTCTTAATGTGTTGTTAAATATGATTTGCTAATACATTTTTAATGATTTTTACATCTGCGCTCATGAGGGATATTAGTCTGTAGTTTTCCTTGCTTGATTTGTTCTTATCTGGTTTTGATATAAAAACTGGCTTCTTTGAATGAAATTGGAAATGTTTCACTCTGTTTCATGAAATAATTTGAGGAGCATTATCATTAGTTCTCTGAAGGTCTGGTAGAATATAGTGGAGATCCATTTGGCTCTGGGCTTTTTATCTATTGGAAACCTTTTAATTTCTGCTTCTGTTTCATTGATTGGTTTTGGTCTGTTTAGGTTTTTCTATATCTTCCTGGTTCCATTTAGGCAGGTCATTTGTGTCTAGAAATGTATCCATTTCTTTTAGGTTTTCCAATTTATTGGCATGTAAGTTTTCAAAGTAGTCTTTTATGATTCTTCAGATTTCTCTGATGCCCGTGGTGATTTCTCCTTTTTCATCTCTAATTTTATTAATTTGGATCTTCTCCCTTTTTCTTTGGATCAGTTTGGCTAAGGGTTTATCTATTTTGCTTGTCTCTTTAAATAACTCTATTGATCCCATGCTTTTTAAGAAATTCAGTATGTCATTGATTCTGGCTTGATTTTAATTATTTTCTTTCTTCCACTGATTTTGGAATTCTTTTGTTCTTTTTTTTCCTGTGTGGTCTTGAGGACCATCATTAGGTTGTCTATTTAAGGATCTTTTGGATTCTCTCATGCAGGTACTCATGGGAATAAACTTTCCTCTTAGACTTGCCTTCGTAGTGTCCCAGAGGTTTTGGTATGTTTTATCACTGATCTCATTTCTTTCTAACAATTTTTAATGGTCTGCCCTGACTTTTATCACCTATTCATCATTTAGAAGTGTATTGTTCAATCTCTGTGCATGTGTTTAAATAGCTTCGGTGCCTTTTGTGTGTGTGTGTGTGTGTGTGTGTGTGTGTGTATGTGTGTGTGTTGATTTCTAACTTTATTCCATTATGATCAGATGAGATGCAAGGAATTATATATATATATATATATATATATAATTATATATATATAATTATATATATATATATATATATATATAATTTATTTTCTTAGAGTTGCTTTGTAACCTAAAATGTGATCTGTTTTGGAAGTTTCATGAGTAGCTGAGAAGAAGTGAATACTGCCATTATTGGATGCATTATTCTATATATGTCTATTCATTTGATTTATAATAATTTTTAGTCTGATGAGTCTTTACTGAGCTTGTCTGGATGACAAATTAGAATAATTATGATTGGCTTTCCTCTATCTGTTCGTGGGAGAAGTGTGTTGAAATTACCTGGTATTATTGTACTGGAGTCTCTGAATCCTTAAGTTGAGTTGTATCTGTTTTATGTAATCATGTGCATAAATATTTACTATCATTAGACTTTGTTGGATTGTTCCCTTTACCAGTATGAAGTGACCTTATTTGTCTCTTCTGATTAATTTTGGCTTGGAGTCTGCTTTGTCATATATAAAAGTAGCTATTCCTTCTTGTTTTCAGGCTTCATTTGTAATATATGTATGTCTTCCTATAAGGTGAGTCTTGCAAAGAACATGTAATTGGATCTTGTTGTTTCAGCCATTCTGCCACCCTATGCCTCCTAATTGGAAAGTTGAGACCATTTATCTTCATTGTTATTATATAGAAAGGTTTATTAATTTCTGCCATTTTGATTTATTTTTGATGTTTAATTTGGTCATGTTTCTAATTTGCTTAGATGTTTTTAAAGTGAGATTTGACTATTTGAGTGCTTTGGGGTCTGTTTTTTATTTCTTTTGTTTGTAGTATGTAAGAATTTTCTGTAGTGGTGGCTTAGTAGTCGTGGATTCTTTTAATTTTGTTCAACTACTTCATCTTCAACTCTGAAGCATAGCTCTGCAGGATATAGTAAGCATGGTTGATGGTTATTTTATTTCACATTCATTCCACACTCTCCTTGATTTTAGAATTTGCTGAAAAATTAGAATAATTATGATTGGCTTTCCTCTAAATGTGACATTTTCCTCTGAGGCTTTCAATATATTTTTTTAATAGTTTTTTTTTATTTGTAGATGACCACAATACCTTTATTTTATTTGTTTTTATTTTTTGATGTGGTGCCAGAGATTGAACCCAGTGCCTCACACATGCTAGGCAACCACTGTACCACTGAGCCCCAGCCCCAGCCCCGAGGCTTTCAATATTTTATTCTTGCTCTGTATGTTAGTCATTTTAATTATAATGTGTTTTGGAGAAATTATTTTTGTGTGGGGCTGTTCTGGTGATTGACCTCAGGGCACTTTACCACTAAGCCACATCCCTAGCTCTATTTTTTGTGTTTTATTTAGAGACAGGGTCTCTCGGAGTTGCTTAGCATCTCACCATTGCAGAGACTGGCTTTAAACTCACAATCTTTTTGCCTCAGCCTACTGTATCCTCCTTGGGCTGCATAATAAATGTTTGGTTAGCAGGCATCAGCATCACTGTACATTTCCATCAGAGCTCTTGGGTGACCATGTACATTGTCAGTGAGTAGGAATCTTTTTTGTTTTTAATCCTGAGCAATAGTTCTTAACAGTAGATTGGGTTTAATGATGTTGTAGACAGATGTGTTGTCATTCAGACTTTGTTGTTCTATTTATAAAGCACAGGCAGAGATTTAATATAATTCTTCAAGGGCCCTAGGAGTTTTGAAGTGGTCAAAAGTGAGCATTGGATTCGACCACCAATTGCATTATTCCCTAACAAGAGAGTCAGCCTGTCTTTTGAATCTTTGAAGTCAGAAAATGACTTTGCTTTTCTATGAAAATCCTAGATGACCTCTTCTTTCAGGAGAAGGGTGTTTCATCTGTGTTTGGAGACCTGCTGGCAGTGTAGCCACCTTTCTGAGGGGTCGGAGCTGGATCTTCTGGGTAACTTGCAGCAGCTTCTTCATCAACACTTGCTGCCTCACCTTCATGCTGTGGAGATGTCTTCTTTCCTTAAACCTTATGAACCATTCTGGGCTAGTTTCAGACTTTTCTTCCAGAGCTTCCTAACCCCTCAGCTTTCAGTGGATTGAAGAGAGATAGGGCCTTGCTCTGGATTAGGATTAAGGATTGTTGTAGCTGGCTTGAATTTTTTTCCCTATACAGACAACTAGAACTTTATCTATGTCAGTAATGAGACTCTTTGACTTTCATGTCGTTTGTTTATTCATTGGAGTAGTACTGTGAATTTCCTTTAAGAATTTTCTCTTTGCATCCACAACTTTTCTCCAAGAGACCTAACTCCTGGTTTTTCTTAGTTTTCAACATGCCTTCCTAAGCTGTGCTTCAGTGTAAGCAATGTGTGCATGATTCGTATTTTCATTTGAATGCTTAGAGGGCATTGTAGGATTATTAATTGGCCTAATTTCAATTTGTGTCCCAGTTAAGTTTGCTTGTCTTATAAAAGCTTGTTTTGTGGTGACCCAAAATAATAACATCCGAAATCACTGATCACAGATCAGCTTGACAGATATAAGTGCTGAGAAGATTCAAAATGTGATAATTACCAAAAGGTGGCACAGAGACCCATAGTGAGCATATGCATTTGAGAAAATGGCACCGATAAGACTTTTTGGCACAAGTTGTTACAAACCTTCAATTTGGAAAAAGTGTGTTATTTATTAAATAAAACAGTGAAACAATTAAATAAGACTATATGTAAATATATATGAATATGTAAAAACAAATACATGTATATTTTTCCTATTTATTCATACTGTGGATCTTAGGAACCTCAGTATATGATTTTTTTTTAATTGAGAACTTTTACCTTTCACTTAAAGGGAGTACTTTATGGCTTTTCTGTGGCATATCTGAATTGTCAGCATCACTTCTCTTATAGTTTGTGGCCATTGTTAAGTAAAATAGGGGCTACTTGAACATTAACAGCTTGTCTGTAACAGTTCATCTCAAAACTGAGCCCCTAAGTGACTAATATTGTGTTGTGTATACAGTGTGGTTACTCTGGGAAAAAGGAAATGTGTTAGAACCAGAGTTAGGTCTTCATGTCTGGGGTGAGATGGAACAGTACAAAGCAAGGTTTCATCATGCAACTCAAGTAGTGCATAATTTAAAACTTAAGAATTCTTGTTTATTTCTGGAATTTTCTACTTTATATTTTTGGACTGTCATGACTGTGGGTAACAAACAGTGCAAAATGAAAGTGTGGATTAGGAGCTATGCACCTGCTCAGTAGTGGGATTGCTGGGCCTTGTTAGTTGTTTTGAGGAACCTCCCTGTACTTCTCCATGATGTCTGTACTAATTTGCATTCTTATTCATAGAGCTCAAGAATTCCTTTTTCTTCATTTGCTATCATTTATTTTTTTTATTTTTTTTAAAGATTTTATTTATTTATTTTTTTAGTTGTCAGTAGACACAACATCTTTGTTTGTATGTGGTTTCTGAGGATCGAACCAGGGCCGCACGCAAGCCAGGCGAGCGCGCTACCACTTGAGCCACATCCCCAGCCCATCATTTATTTTTGATAATAGCCATTTTAACTGGTGTGAGGTGATACAAAATTATGATTTTGTATTTTCCCTGATGATTAGTGATACTGAAAATTTTTTCATATACTTGTTGACATTTTATACATCTTTTTATGAGAAGTTTTTGTTAACATCCTTTGTCATTTTTTTAGTCAGATTACATATTCTTTCGCTATTGTTTGTGTCTCTATATATTTTGCACATTAACCCCTTACTGGTTATATAGTTTACACATATTTTTGCCCATTTTGTAGGTTGTCTCTTTACTCTTTTGATTATTTTCTTTGTTATGTAGAAGCTGTTAGTTTGAAGTAATTCCATTTGTCTATTTTTCCTTTAGGTAATATTCTTGTTTTAAAAACTTAGTAAGTGGTTATTATTCTGTGTATCTTTCTGTAAATACATGTTTCATTCAGTGGATTTATCTGTATTTATACGCTTAATTCTTTTCTTTCTTGTGTGTGTGTGTGTGTGTTGTGTGTGTGTGACTTTGTTGAATAACTGTTGCCTAATTTTATTTTTTTTTATGTATATTTAGATTACTTTTAGTTCTTTGCTGTTCTGCATATGCTCTGTTGAATGCTATCTTGAGTATTTTTTTGTTACATGATAGAGATTTTTTGTATACCTGAGAACTGGTGGACTGTATGATATGTGACTTGTTAGCTCCAGTTCTCACTCCCCTGGGAAGTGGGTGAGTTCACGTGCCCCAGCTCTAGCCATACTTGATATCATATGTGGTCATAATTAATCTATAATGGATTAAAAAGAGAGTAGATAGCCACATGTATGCCTTGTATACCCCCTCATTTATGAGTCTAAGGTGGTGGTGGGAAGGTAGAATGAATGTGAGAACAAAGGTGCTGGCACCACACTGTAGTCATTTATGCTTATATGACTGTGTTTATTTGTATTTTTAGTGAATAATTACATTCAAATTTCTTAGTTTTCCTGTCTACTAGAATAATTGCTGGTATCATCCAAACATAGTCTCTTACTTTAAGAATGTGAAGGGGTCCTGAAGCTAGAAAGCTTGAAAAGTGTTGCTTTAAACATGTAATAGCTGTACAAAAAACCAATATTTTATTCTTGTTGAGAGTGGTCATCGGGAAGGAAAACAAAGGTAATTTAGTTCCTTTAATAGATGAAAAAATTAGTTGACTTCTAAAGTTTCGTATTAATTTTAAATAAATTTTCCATTCTTTGCCTTAAAATTTGTTTAAAACAAGATTATATTTGTAAATAAAATACTTTGCAGGTGCTGATCTTAAAGAAAGAGCCAAAATGCATGCCAGTGAAGTTGGACCTTTTGTCTCCAAAATAAGAGCGGTGATTAATGACATAGGTAAGCATAATTAAATTTTCCTTTTAGCATGCCAAAGATGATCTTCAATGTCAGACATAAATAGTTGCATATTGTCTTTATGTATAAACTTTGGTCATATACTTATATTATTACTCATGGCTAATAACTGGCTAATTTATTTGTTATTTATTTACTTTTAATGTTGATAGCAGCTTTATTCATAATTGCCAAAAATTGGAAATAAATGAT
Organism: Ictidomys tridecemlineatus; assembly: GCF_052094955.1. NCBI lineage: Eukaryota > Metazoa > Chordata > Mammalia > Rodentia > Sciuridae > Ictidomys > Ictidomys tridecemlineatus. Next base: position 87,100,661 of record NC_135489.1, on the reverse strand, counting down.
TGAACAGACACACAAACTATATATCCATACTAACACAGCATCCTTAGCAGTTGAAAAGAATAAACTGATATGTGCAACAACATGGATGACTGTCAGACAGTATGTTGAGCAAAATGAGCTAGATACAAAAGACTGCATACAATATGACTATATGCATAAGAAATTCAAAGGCTTGTGAAACATTTTACTCTTAAATCAAAATGCTGGTTATATCTAAGGGAATTGGTTACTGACTGAGAAAGAAATGAGCCAAATCAGTTCTAAAAAAATCTGATTAGTGCATTATAGTTATGCATAATGGTGAGGTTCATTTTGACATATTCATATATGTCATGTTTAATTTAAAAAATTATGTGAAATATTTTATAATTACAGATACCTCATTTGTATATCTTTTAAATAACTTCCTACACAAAAAATTTAGGGATTTGTATTTTTTTGTTTTTTATATAAATATGGTCATACTATTTCCTTAGAATTATAGTACATGTAGCAGTGTACTTTATTGTTATCAATTTTCAATTTTACTATTACATATTAATGTAGTGTTAGCTAAGATTTTAAATCATTTCTTCATTTAATGAACATTGTAGGTTTTAAAAATTTTTTCACTGTTTTTGTTATTTACACTCAATCAGTGAATGACCTTTAATGTGGGGACAAGTGCATCAAGTACTGCATACATGCCATATGTTAAGGGCATTGGAGTGGCAGGCCACTCTTCTCGTGCTGGGCATGTGAGTGGCAGACCGCTTACTCACTAGGCACATCTCTGGGTGTGAAACTGTGTTGCGGTCCCTATGCTTGCTCCACAGCCTGCTCCTCGATTAGTTGCTGCAAGGACAGTTAGCAAAAATTGTATTGGTGGGCTGGGGATGTGGCTCAAGCGGTAGCGCACTTGCCTGGCATGTGTGCGGCCTGGGTTCGATCCTCAGCACCACATGCAAAACAAAGATGTTGTGTCCACCGAGAACTAAAAAATAAATATTAAAAATTCTCTCTCTCTCTCTCTCTCTCTCTCTCTCCTCTCTTCTCTCTTAAAAAAAAACAAAAAACTTGTATTGGTGGCTGCCTGTAATCTGCTTAGCTACTGTCTGAGTATATATACATGGTAACTGCGCAATAAAATCAGACCTGCTTCCTGCTTGGTCTCTGGAGGTCTTGATCAGGGACTTCATAGCCACTCTCTCCTCTACTCTGTTCTGTGGACCTCCTCGCTAGACAAGAGAGAGCTTTTACATAAGAGACATTTTTGCATAGACAAAGAGTCTTAAACATGAAGTTGCTATTCCAAGTATCATTTGTTCATTTTTTATTTTGTAAGTCCTATCAAATTGTATCCCACAAATATAATAATTTATTTATTACAAATTTATTGGTATATTATAATTATATATAATAGTAGGATTCATTATGCCATATTCTTATATATGCATGATTTGATCAGTCTCATCCTCCCTAATCTTCCCTTGTGTTCCACTCCTCCCGCTCCCTTCTCTTTGTCAAGAGAAAAGGTCAGCTAAACATATTAATTTGAAATTTTTCAACTAAGACATGCTTTCCCCCTCTGTAAGTTGTCTTTTCACATCCTTCATCCTTTTGTAGGATTAATAAATATTTATTTTAAAGACTTTTCAGGCCACGTTGCTGGGGATCAAACTGGGTCCTCTGGTGTGACAGGCAAGTGTGCTACCACTGAGTTATAACTCAAGCCCTAAAAGAATTTTGTGTGTTAATCTTTTGTTCAGTGTGTTACAGATAATGTCTTTTAATGTACCACCCTAAATTGAGTTTATTAGCTTTAAATTTAAAACTTTTAGTATGTGGACAATTCAAGGTTCCCATCGTTATTCTTTTCCTTGAAGATTTTCTTTGTTGATTCTCATACTTTAGTTCTTCCAGACGAATTTAGTACTTAAAAAAATTTTTTTAAAGCAAAGCAAAGAGGGAAAATATATTCCGTTGGGTCTTTGATTGGAATGCCACAAAACTCGGACATTTTTATGATACTGAAACCTTTCCAAACATGGTATGCATGGCTCCTGTTTTGGAGGTTCATTCATTTGGGGTGGTGTTCTCATTCATTTTTAAATGACTTCAAGGAAGTTTAATGTTTTTTTTTTTACATTGGTCTTGTTCTTCTCCCCCTCACCCCTAGTATTTATTTCTAGTTATATTTTTAAGCATTTATGCCTTTAAATGTGATCTTCCTCCTACTTTTATAGCAATCTTATTATCATAGGTCCATAGGACAGTTACTGAATTTTTATGTAGTTATTTTATCAGTCCAGCTTAGTAATAACTTCCATTATTGCTCTTCCTTAATTTGTATTTTCCACATGAAGTGTTCATTGCCTTATCAATCAATATCAATGAATAAAGCATTTTTATCTTTTATTTTCCCACATTTTTATTAGTGCCTTATAATTATACGTAATAGTGAGAGTCATTGTTACATATTTGTACATGCACATGATCCCAATAATTTAATCTTACATATTTTAATACATATATATTTTTACATTGGCTAAGACCCTTTATAATATTCATTTGTTGCAATCTTATCTGTTTTAATTTTGGTGAGATTGTTAATGTTTTTTAGTTGAAGAAAAAATGTCAAAGTTTGCCAAATGCTTTTAAAATGTCAGTTAGTATTAATTAGAATTTAGCTCAATTAGCCTTTAATATACAGAGTTATCTTAATAATTGACTTACCAAGGCTATGCTGTCCTGGTATGACTAGGATAAGCCCTACCTGATCATTGTGATTAGGGGTGGAAGTGGTTTTTAATATGGATTCAATTTTGAATATTTCTGGTGTAATCACAAATGAGATTGTTTTAATTTTGTTTTTTTTGGTTACTCTTTTTTGGTTTGTTAAAAAAGTTTATTTTGTTCATAGAGCATGGTAAAGCTTTCCATATTTTCCTGTGTGGTGTAGAGAAGTACTTTCTTAACTTAACTGGCTGGTGGAATTTGTTTCCTCTTGGGGCCCAGTGTGGTTTTATTAGTATCATTACTCTCTACCCCTCTTTTTTTGGCTAAAATTTAAAGTTTTTATGTTGATTTGCATAGTGGTCATGGACTTAATTGCCTCTTCTTCCTGATCTGTGTCCTGTGCTCGTTTGGTCTTAGGCCCCTCCCTGCTTCTCTTTCTAGCTTAAACCTCAGGTTCAGATTCTCCTGAGACAGATAATGAATTTAGTTTAATGTCGATCAGAGAGCTCAGTCTTGGAAGTAAAATTTCATGTTCCCTATAACTTTTTAAATATTGGATTTTAAATTAAGATTGGTCTCATTGTTTAAGTCACCCTAATGTTTTTTCCAGAATCTCCATTTATGGTTTCTGAACTTGGAACTTATCTTTGCAGCAGCATTTTTCTTTTCTGTGATATAATATAGCTTTTCTCCTCTACTTCTTGATCTAGTCTCCTTTTATTCTCCAAGAGCTCCTCAGTATTTCTTAATAATATTTCATTATTGCCACATTTTGGTAGATTTAAAAATTTTAAGGTATCTGTTGTGATGTTCAGTGAGATTTTGAAAGGCATGTAGAAACTTAAGTACCTTGCTCTAACCTACTGTTTTGATACTGGGAATTGAATCTAGGGGCTCTTAACTACTGAGACATATCCCTAGGGCTGCCCCCCTACCTTTTGTCCCCCTAGCCCCTTTTATATTTTATTTAGAGTCTCACTAAGTTTCTTAGGGCCTTACTAAGTTGCTGAGTCTGGCTTTGAACTTGTGATCCTTCTGCCCTAGCCTCTTGAGCCACTGGGATTACAGGCAAGTGGCCACTGTGCCCAGCCTAATATGTGAAAACTAGAGGCAGGCGAACTTTCTTAAAAGAAGTAATACGATAGGCTCTGCAGGCAATGTGATCTCTTTTGAAGCTACTCAACTTTGACATTACAGTGAAAAGGGTAGCTCAGATCATGTTTGAACATTTGTATAAGCAAATGTACATGGCTCTTTTTGCAGTAAAGTTTTATGCATACTGAAGTTTTAATTTCATAAGATTTTCGTGTGTCATGAAATAGTATTTAAATTTTTTGTTAGCTATTTAAAATATAAAAAGCATTTTTAGCTCATAGTGTGTACTAGAATGAAATTAAGCACTGACCACCCTCTCTTTTTAAATCTCAGTTTTCTTCTTTTTTTTTAAGGGAGAGGGAGAGGGAGAGGGAGAGGGAGAGGGAGAGGGAGAGGGAGAGGGAGAGGGAGAGGGAGAGGGAGAGAGAGACAGAGAGAGAGAGAGAGAGAGAGAGAGAGAGAGAGAGAGAGAGAGAGAGAACTGTTTAATATTTATTTTTTAGTTTTTGGTGGATACAACATCTTTATTTTTATTTTTATGTGGTGCTGAGGATCGACCCCAGTGCCCTGCACATGCCAGGAGAGCGCGCTACCACTTAAGCCACATCCCCAGCCCAAATCTCAGTTTTCTTCTAATTTCTTTATTTTTCCTCATTTGAAATTAATTCTACCTTCCATTCTTTTAATTTGTTTAGTTTTAAAATTGATTGGTTTCCAGTTCTAACTTGGACAGCTTGCTTCATGGTTAGCTCAGGAAATTTTCATTGTTATTTGGAGACTTAAGGGTTAAAGGACTTAAAAAGTCCTTTATATTCTGTGGTAGGGAGCTTAAGATATTACACTTAGGTATTTGCATTCTTGGTAAAATTTAGGAACCAGAATGGAGCATAAAACTTGCTAATGAGTAGAGGGATAGAAGGAGTAGGAAGAAAAAACAAAACAACAAGTTCCTATAGTCTTAAAAAATGGAAGGACAGGGCTGGGGATATAGTTCAGTTGGTAGAATGTTTGCCTGCCATGACAAGGACCTGGGTTCAATCCCCAGTGCCACCAAAAAAACAAAAACAAAAACAAAAAAAAAAAAAGAGAAAAAAGAAGCATACAAATTAAGAACAAACTAAGTAAGATGCTGTTGAAATATGGCTAATGGTTACCATTAATATCAGTCAGTTAAACTTGCTATTAAAGTTAAAATCCCCAGTTATGTGTTGTTAATAATGGCAACATCCTGTGTAGCTATTTTTGTACCAGAAGATTGCTAACCAAAAGAAAGGGATAGGTAAAAAAAAAAGTCATTATTAATGAGTTACTATATATGATGAAAGGTTATTTTTCAGGAAGCATATCCCTAAGCCTGTGTATATACAGATAAAATGATACGGAAAAATTGGCTAATTTATTATCATCAGTGAAATTATAATCATTGTGGATAATTTCAACTCATCTCCTTCAATTTATCATGAGGTTAATACTACAAAGTTAATAAAGATAATGATTTAAACATGGTTGCCAAGTTTGGTTTAATGAACTCTTAACCCCAGATCAGAGAAAACTATTGTTCTCATGAATACAAAAAATGTGTTATCCAGCCCCCAAAATTTGTTAAATTTCAGAAAATTGATACACAGAGACCACGTTTGCTGTTCACAATATAGGCAAGTTAGAAACAAAATATGCCAACATACAAAACCAAATATTTGTCAATTTAAAAGAAACTATTAATTAGCTCATGAGCCAGAGGAGGAACTGTAGAGGGGGAAAAAGAATTCTAAGCATAAATCATTAGGCCGAGCATGGTAATTCATCTTGTAATCCCATTGACTCTGGAGGCAGAGGCAAGAGGGATGCAAGTTTGAGGAAAGCTGTAGCATCTTAGTGATACCGTGTCTCAAAATAAAAATAAAAAATAACTGGGGTATAGTTCAGTGGCAAAGGATCCTGGGTTAAATCCCCACTACTGAGAGAAAAAAGAAGAAGGGGAAGAAGAGGATTGATTGTTGTATATTCAATACATGAGATTTGGCCAAAGAGTTACTTGAGGGAAATTCACAATCTTGAATTCATATGTTAGTAAGAGAAAAATCAGTGACAATAAATAACTAAGCTTTACCTTAAAAAGTTATCTTGAAAAGTTGTAAACCCAAGAAAGTTCAGAGAACTTTCAGAGGCAATAAGACAGTTATAATAGAGAGGAACAAATTCTCCGCCAAGCCCTTTCAAGGGAGTACAGTGTATTTAATAATACATACACTGCATATGAAAAAAGACAAGATTATAGACAGTGTAGAGACTGTGAAGATAAAAAGAAAATGTCTTGAGAAAATTGTGCCAGTAAACATGAAATTTTGGTTTCAGTGGGCTGGGTATATAGCTCAGTTGGTAGAGTGTTTATCTAGCATGCACAAGTCTCTGGGTTCAACCAGCACCAGAAAACCAAACCAAAACAGAACAAAAGCAAACAACAACAACAAAAAAAGGAAGAAATCTTGGGCTAGAATAGTTTTAAATGTTGAAGATGTACATTTCAGGCATTTTGCTGAACTTGCAAAGAACAGATCATTACAATCTTATATAAATGATTCTACAGTCAAGTCTAGTGAGAATTTACTTCTAAACTCATCTTTTCACATCATTTTATACCTGTGTACCCTTTATACCTAAGTATAAAAGAAACAGTGGGAGAAAGGAATATGAGGAACTCATCTATATGAGTATAGATGAAATCTAGGTGGTAGTCAAAAAAGACCAAGGAATGTAAGGGTGGTTTCTATTTGAAAGAATTAATTTTATTTATGATATTTAGCAATTAAGATAAAGCATAGATTGAGAAAAAGCATTTGAGAAATATCAACAGGTATTCATGAAAAAAAGCTCACAGTTAATTAGAAATAGAAGGAAACTCATTAGCCCTGTGAAAAGCATCTGTGAAATGTTAGAGGCCATTTTCTAAAATCAGTAATGAGGTAGGAGACCACTCCCATCACCATCTCTGTCCAGTTCTGTTCTGAAGTCCTATCTGTATAGAAAGGTAAGTAAAGACTGAAAATGAAGAAGTGACACTGTCCTGAGTCCTCTACATCAAAAAGCTAAAAGGATCAACTGGGTACAGTGGGACACACCTGCATTCTCCTTACTCAGAAAGCTTTGGCAGGAGGATTGTAAGTTTGAGGCCAGCCTAGGAGACTTAGTGAGACCCTGCCTCCAAATTTAGTTTAAAAAAAAAAAGAACTAGGAATGTGAGGTTCTGGGTTCAGTCTTTGACGTCGCAAAAACAAAAACAAAAAACCCTGCAAATTCTCATCATTGATTTAGTGAGGAACATGAGCAAAAAGCAATCCCAAATAGCCAACTACTTCTACTAAAGTAGGAGGATATGAGGAGGTCTTATCTTATTAGTACTCAAAACTTATTTTAATGACATAGAAATTAAGGTGACACATTATTTGCATTGTGATAGACAGGTGGCCCACTGGAGTGGAACACTGTCTGATTGAAGCTCAGGCCCTGGGAAACAAATTTGGGATCTGTGCAGGTAAAAGAAGATGAGAGGCACAGTTGGGATTGTAGACATGCTTTATTCAGAGGCAGCAGCCACCCCCAGCCTGAGTCTTTGCATAGGCCTTTATTATATGCAGGCCAAACAAAGAAGACACAGCGCCAACAGGTTACATCTGCATGCTCATGAGCAGATGTTTGTGACCTTGGGTCCATATTGCTGAATGGAGGTGTTTATGACCTGGACTGTATACTTAAACATAGCTGGTCAGAAATCTCAGTAAAGAAGCCTAACTGTGTAGCCATCTTGGATCTGACCCACAAACATAGAACTCCAAAACAGATCCACCCAAGTAGGGAAACTTAGATATGACAGAGGTAGTGATGTGGATTGCTAGAGAATGGCAGACTTATTAAGTAATTAATGGCAAAGTTATTAAATAAATAATTAATTATGAAAAAAACATAAAAGGAAAGATTGATAAATTCTACCAAATTAAACTTAAGTAACCTGTTCTTCAAAAATTACTGTACATAAAATAGAGTCACAAACTGGGAGAAAATACTTGAAGCAGGTGCTAAAGGATTTGTGTATATACATTTGCACAGAAGAATGGACACTCAATGAGACCATAGCCTTGTGGTCAGTAAGAGGGCACCACAGAAAGGACTTCACACTAGAGCAGGAGAAGGGGGTGAACCTGGAACAATGGTTAGCCTCATTAGTAATTGTGGAAATGCAAAGTAAGACACAGTGGAAGGCTGTTCTGTCCATAGCATTATCCAGAAATGTTTAAACTTGGTACTGCTAAGAGCTCATGAGGAAGCAGATCACCAGGAAGAACATTTGATACACTTCCAAAGGGAGATAAATTGGTCAAGTTGCTTAGGGAACCAGTTTGATATTGCCTTACATATTAGAATGTCCACATTTCATGAAACTTTGTAGTTTACTTTTTAGGGGGCATTTACCTAGAGGGGTGACTTTAAGCCTTTTTGCTAACCCCACAGTAAGAAAGAAATCTACAGTTTGGCCCCTTGAACACATAGTGCTGGGTGAGTATCAAAATTCATGTTCTTTTCCTTGTGTACTACAGTTGATGCTACCCTATGCTATTTTTTTTTCATCTTATACACATAGTTTATTTTTATTGTGAGAACATTTAAAATATATTCTTTTAGCAATCTTTACAAATAAAAAATGATTATTGACTGTGACCGTGTTGTTGTATAATGGATCTGAAAAAAATACGCCTCCTATGCTATTTTTTTAAAGCCTAATTTTGATCTACTAATGAAGGCTTGGTATTTGGATTTGAAAATACATTGGTCTATAGACATTTTTGTATATGTGCCCTAGGGACGCTTACATTGTTAATAGCAGAAAGATGACAACATCCAAGTCTCGATGACTGGAGAATGGGTGAATGTTTTTTGTATATTTGTACAATTAGATACTAGTCAGCATTGCATATAAATGAATAATATACCCATGTAAGAGTATGGATGAATATTTGAAGCAATATGATCTTTTTTATAAACAGCATGGAAAATTAAACAGTTTATAGTTTGTGGATGTGTAAATGAAATCACACTTGTACATAAGAAAAATTCGAAAAAGATGAACATGGGTTTGGCAAGTGTTGGTTTCCTTTGGGTTTGGGAAGGCAGGTGAAGAGAGCAAATGGACAAAAAATATTAGTTCTGACTTTGATGTACTTGGAGTATTAATTATATGGGAGTTGTTGTTATTATGCTTCATTATGTGTATGTGAATATATTCTTCATATGTGCCAAGTTAGATCAAACAATTTTTTAAGATTTGTGTATATTGAGTCCTGAAGACATTTCTTATTTATTGAATAGTTTTATTTTTCTTTTTTCTTATATTTTTCTTATTTTCAAGGAAAGCCAAAATTCTACATTTTCAAAAATATTTTCTAGTTTTAAGGCTTTTCAAGGGAGAGAAAAAAATCCATTTTCAATCTTAATAAAGTGGACTAACAGACCAGACATTGCAGGAAGAAAATTTGATACACTTCTTATTTCTTGGTCCTTATTTCACTAATTCTTCTCATAATATTTGTTCATTTTCTGAGAGAAGAGCTTGTTAGATTAATTTTTTTCCTTGGGAGAAGGTGGTTTGGCTGGTGGATGGTCATGGATTTGGTGGCAGAAGATCCTGCCTATTCTTATGGGGCTCCTTCATATTAAGACCCAGTGGTTAAGTACCCTGAGTATGTGTTGCTGGGGCCTGCCCACTCTGCCTCAAGGTGGGTGTTAAAATTTCAGGCTGTGAAGCTATAATTTTATTTTGCAATTATAATATCAGTTATGGGACAAGTCAGGGTTTACCTGCCTTTTGGACGTCACTTCCCCTTCTTGTCCTGTGAAGTTTACATTTCCCACAACTGGAGACTCTCTCTGTGGGTCTGAGGGGCAAATAGTCATTGTAATTTCCTGTGCTCTGCTTGGTTTTAGTGAAAGATTCTGAGGAACTTAAAGCTGCTGAACTTACGTGAAAACTAGTTTATTAAAATACAGATCAGAAAGAAGTTCCTTATTTTCACTTACATTTTTTATGTTAGTGTTCCTAACTTCTTAGAAAGTCTGTTTTTTCTAAACAGTAACTCCAAAATCCTAGAAAAAAAATTCATTTGTTTTTAAAAAGAAAAATGATGTGGCTTTTTTGACATGCTTCATTCAGAGGAAATGGAGAGTTATCAGATTCCTAAGACATTGATTATTGTTACAAGTCTCTTCCCCTCTTCAAGTATGAAGTATCTCTGTTGAAAGTAACAAATCCATTATTTTGAAGTATTAGGCATCAGCAAGGAAACACAGACATAGAATGATTAGAGTCTACAAACATTGTAGTTTCCAGGGCTTCCTGGTGTACACCTTCCTTGCAGGTTTTCCTGGTTGTGGCAGGATGTGCATCACAATGGGGACCAAAATTATGCAGATTACCAGTATAGAGTATAGAGAGTCGACATGTTACTTGTGTGTGTCCACTGGTGGCCATTCTTATGTATTTACTTCTTTTTTGTGGCACTCTAATCCGTGTTAGGCATGTACCCTCTATCACTGAGCTACGTCCTTGTTCTCCTTCTTATCTTTAGCAGGATTTAGATTAGTTGACAGTTCATGCAGAGCTAAGAAACATGTTTGAAATTCTGTCTTAGATACAAACTCTGAGGAGTTGGGCCCAATTCTCTCTTTTTGAGGCCTTCAACAATTAGTACTTAGTAATGAAGATATATTTAAAATAGTTTTTCACTCAAATATTACATTGAAGATTCTAATGTGAGGTAAAATGTTGTTTTTCTGAGTGATCTTGCCCAGTACTCCTTCAAAATGTCAGGAATTTCCAGCTTCCTATTCCTTTCTCTGATGAAATAAAATTGCAGAAACTTTCATTTAGCTTTGTAAATGTAGGCTGAATTTGCTTTGAAATGCAGATAATTACCTTAAAAGGGGCAGATTTTGAATCCTCTACCTAACTAAAGTCTTTTTTTCTAAAGATTTTGGTAAAAGGTTTTATAAAAAGAAATAATTTTTGAAAATTTTGTATTCTCTGGTTATATTTTCTTCATGTGATTGAAATTCTACAATTCATGTACTTTTTTTTCCTATCAGAAAAAGTTGTATTTCTTTGTCAAATACAAAAAAGATATTTTTGTGCAATAGATTAAAAATTCTGTATGAAAAATCTGATGTAAATTTTATGGGATAAATCTCAAGGAGTGCTTTTCATTTTATTTTTGTTATTGTGTTTTTGAATTTTAGAATTGGGATATATTTGAAGTTTAGAATTGAAAGGCTTAAAGTAGCATGAAGTAAGTCACTAACAACTTAAAACAAATTTACATTAGTATAGTAGATGCACACACATATCAAACTTATCTGGGCTGCCCCTGGCAGAGATTTTTTACTGGAATCACACTCTACTTATGCCTTAGCCTAGCTGTGTTTGTGCAAGAAAAATTTCTTTAAGGTTTTGTTATCTATATGATCTTTCCTCCTACTATATTTATATTAAGCTTGTAGTTACATTATATCTCACAATATAATGGGACTCTCAGGATGTCAAAAGATCCCCTGGGCTTAACATTTTTCACGAACATGTAAGATGTTTATTTTCTTGTAGAAAAATTGCATTTTACACATTATTAAACTGAACTCCTCTGAATTGTTTTGTTATAAGTTTACAGAGGCATACTGGTTGAACAGAATCTCTTCATATGGATTCTAATCTTCTGCCATCTGGTACTTTCCATATCTCCTCCCTGTTGTAAGAAATAAGTGGACTTCATTTTTTGCAACCCTGCCTGGTAACTAGCATGGTAACCGGTACATGGTAGGCAGACCCAAATACAAGGGCAAATGGGCTGGGATCCAGCTGGGGCAGACATGGGAGCCAAAGGATAATTCTTTCTTCCTGTCTTTATATTGGACTTTCTCCTGGAGTTTCTTTCAGTTTTCCTTTAACTAATATTCTAAGAATCATGCTAAAACTTGCCTGCATCTTAATTTTTCTTTCTACCCCTGCTCCCTTTTAATCCTGTTATGTGAACGAGGATGATAGAATGAACATGGATGAAGCAGTTCTTGGATGGGGTCTGCTGTTGGAAATTGGGACAAACTGCTCCTTATCTAGATGGGGGTATCAGGTGTAACTTAAGAGTTAAAGTTTACATCCAAGTGGAGATTTTAGACAAGTAGTCAGATTTGAGAGGCACATTTGGGAGTCATCAGAATGTTGATGCTATGCAGAACTGTGGCACTGGTTAAGGCACTTGAGGGTTACTGTAGAAAGAGGAGAACCACAAAGATAGTCCCACCAGAGTATAGAGGGAGGAAGAATCCATTTATTTGAAAGAAAATGTTTTAAGGGGAGTTAAATCAAATGCCCCTGAAAGGTCAAACTAGATGACTGATAAGAATTGCTGCTAGATTTTTCATCATTGTTTTCAGTGACATTAACAAGCATTTAATTTTATTTATTTATGTTTTTTGTACAAAGTTGTTAGGAGTTTGGGACAGCTGCTTTCTTACCTGGGAAATTATAAACAAGCTGCATTTCTTGGGCAGTTTTGGGAGTGTACTCCCCTCTCCCTGACACTGTAGTTTGATTATTGCTTTTTTTGGTTGTTCTAGGTCTTATTAAGAAAAAACAAAAATCCTAGTTATTTTTTAAATATCTTGTTATAGATGAATATTTCCCATGAAGTATTTAAGTATTATATAAATAAAATTATTTGATAAGTTTTCTCTAAAAGATATGTGTGTACATTTCTATAAAGTATAATATCTGATTTATTGTGGCTTAGAAATAATAGTTTCTGACATAAGATCCAGTATTTCAGCATGAATAAGGCATGAATAATTTTTGACTGAAGTTTCAAGTGTTGTATTTGTCACTTAACACATTTAGTAGTTGTAATCACTTTAATTATATAAAAAGTTACTAGGAAATATACTTGTAAAGTATAAATCTACTTAAAAATTTTCCTACTTATTAGCATTTAGAGGTTTATGAATAGTAAATACTGAAGAGTGTGCACAAATTTGAGGTATATCCCTTTTAAACTGTTCATTTGATTTAGTGTATCTAATACTAAACAGAAGATATAGAGATGACTGATTTTTTTTTAGATTTTGGTGATTATCACCATTTTATATAAGTCATAAGTTTTTTCAAGCATTTCATTTTTATTTCACTTTATCTGAAATAAAGTGTAGCTTATTCTGAAAATAATTAATACCACAGTAACTGTTGTCATATCATTTGGGAGGTTGTATTTTATATTTATATATATTATATTTTCTTTCTCTAAGTGATTGACTTTTATTTTGCGTATATTTTATTAAGAATTACTTAATTTTAGAGATTGCAAAATTGACCCATCTGTAAGATAGACAGTATATTTATATTTACTGTGAATTTTGCATTTGTTTGAGGGTCAAGAAAAAGTTTTAAAATATTAAGTAATGTAGTTAAATTATGTGCAGTACAGCATATATTTTACTTCTTCATTTTCCTAATTTGAAGTAAAGACTGGAAATGCAAAGTGCTGAATTATGGTGTTTGAAAGATTGGTTAATAGAACACGCCAGCTAATTGCCTTGATTTGTTTTCCACATAGTGAGTTACAGATCTCGATTGTAGTTTTCTTTATCCTCTTGCCAAGAATGTTGGAAAATGAAAGCAAGTGTCTAGAAGTCAATTATTTTCTGAGTTGTTAACATCTCTGCCTTGTTGAATCATAGCTAAGTTTATATTTAAACTTGACAATTTATGATTTATGACAGTCCTTCCTTGTTTGCAATTTACTCATGTTGTGACTTTTGCCAGTTTGGGGAAAAATTGTACTTTTTAAGTAGGAGCAATGGCTTAAGCAAGCTGTGTTGTTCCAGAAAATTACTCTAGAATTGGACAAGACCAAAAAAGGAATTCACTAATTATTTTTGGTTCTTTTTCCTTTTTTTCTCCTCCCTCCCTCCCACTCTCCCCCTCTCTCTCTTCCTTCCCTCTCTCCCTCTCTTCCTTCCCCTCTCTCCCTACTCCCCCTCTCCTTCCCTCCCTGCCCCCCTATCTCTTTTTCTTTTTTAGTTATTGGATATGGAACCCAGGGATGCCCTATCATTGAGCTACTTCCCTAACCTTGTATTTTTTATTTTGAGACAGGGTCTTGTCAAGTTGCCCAGGCTGACCTTGAACTTGCATCCTTTTCCTGTCTCACCCTCCTTAGTAGCTGGAGTTTCAGGCACACATCATCATGCCCAGCCTTTTTTCTGTTGATAGTTTTTAATTCCTTAGTAATATTTGAATGTATGTTTATTATAAACATTTAAATTCTTCATTGCCGTTTCCTGCATCTTTCTCTTACACATAAGTAATCATTGCTAATGTGTGTATTTTTAGGCCTTTCCTTGACTTTTGCATGAAATGTGTATATATCAGTAGATAGGAGGCTCTCTTTTCCCTCCTGTTACCCTTGTAAGGATTGGGAGTTGTTTTTTCTGTACTTGGCTGGGGTTCCATACCTTGCTGTTGCAGGGCTCTTACTTCCTTTTTGTGTTGTTCTGCTTGTAGCTGGAGTTTGCTCTGTGATCTGGGTGGAGTCATTTTCTTGCTAGATGAATATAGGTCCTTCACTTGTATAAATGGGGTGGTGTTAACCTTCCTGTTATTATGATTTTCTGTAGTTTATGATTTTGCTTACTTTACATTTTTAAAATTATTTTAATTGTGTTCTATGTTTTCTGTTTATGGATTTTATTTCAATAACGTGAAAGAGTTGTATTTTTGTACTACCTTATCTTTATTTTATGAATTATACTTGATCCATTGTTTTGTTTAGAAAGTTCTCTTGACTTCCTACTCCAAGTGATGACAAAATAAGTATATTTCTATTTTTAAATTTTTCCTCCTTTCTTTCTCCTATTATTTTTTCTTAGCTTTTAAAATAATTTTTAACTTACACATACCTCTGTTACTTGGTTTATCCGTCTGAAATTACATCTTTCCATCAATCCTTATTTACAAAAGATTATGAAATCAGTATACTTTTCTTTTGTTGGCATTAACATTTTCTTATCAAGTAGGTCAATTAATTTTAAAAAATATTTATTTAGATATAATTGACATGCCATGAATTATGCATTGACTTATGGAAAAATATATCCATTCTCTGCAGAAATTTTATCACCTTTTGTAATCCCTTTCTCTTGCTCCTCTCTACCTTTATCCACGTGTCCCCAGCTGTCTAATAGAATTTGCTTTGTCTCTATCAATTAATTTCCATATTTTAAGATTTTATAAAAATGGAAGATAGTGTTCATTTCTATATGTCTTTTTCACTAGCAGAGAGGTTTTTGTTTTTTTTGGTTAAATTCATTGATTTTGTAGCATGTCGATAGTTTTTTTTACTGAGTAGTGTTTCATGGTACAGATAGACATTTAGGTCGTGACCAATTCTGGGCTGTTATATAGACATTTGTGCCTAAGTGTTCATCATCTTTATATTTATGAGTCATACCCCAAGAATTAGGGCGCTTCTGGCTTCCTCCTGTTATTGGTGTTAATCTGAGTGAAGAAAGTATGTTATCCTATGGGATTATGAGACTGTTCAGGTTCTCTGCATAGTCACCCAGAGCTCCTTAAATTTTAATCCACTTAAAAGTCACCTGAGGGTCTTGTTAAAATGCAGATCATGGTTCAGCAGGTCTGAAGTGGGACTGAGTTCTACATTTCTAAGAAGTGTACAGGAGTTGCCAGTGCCACTCTTTGGGTAGCAAGGGAAAATAGAACTCAAGAGGTACTGAAGCAGAAATTTGTGCATATGTATTTTTTCTGGCTAGGTCAAAGTTAACTATGTACAGTGTTTTTATTTATTTATATGTGTGTGTGTGTGTGTGTGTGTGTATGTGTGTGTGTGTATGTGTGTGTGTATGTGTGTGTTTGTGTGTGAGTGTGTGTATGTATGTATGTATATGTATATATTTATCAGAAATAGATATAACTACATTTGCCATGTCAAGAAACATTTTAAAAAATGCTAGGAGTTGGAACCACAGGTAAAGTTATTATATTACTCAGTCACATTACTGAATAATAACTGTCAAGATAAGTGGAAATGAGTGGTGACTTAACCCCACCCTGGCCTCTCATCTCTGCATTTACCCCAGAGAGGCTTTACTTTTTGGGAATTTTGGTAGGGGGGAGATGCTCTGGCCTTGACCTTTCTTACTTTGAAGGCCTATACTGGGACACTGACACAGTTCTCTTGTTGGGGATACCCAGAGAAAACTCAAGGCAGAACTCTATTAGTCAGCTGACTAGCCAGTTTCCCATGTTCCCCATTTGGACCCGGTGAACAGAGATTTTGGTCTTAGTACCTACAGAGCCAGTGTACTGGTCACTTCCCACAGCCTCAGCATTTCCCTGTACTCAGGGCAGATGTCCTTAGAGGAGGGCGGAAAGATGGCATATGATGTGGATGCTTTTCAGGGGCTCTGGGTCTGGGCTGTGAGAGGTAGTGACAGGCAGTAATGGTGAAGAGCTGCACTATCTGTCCTCAAATTTTAGTGATGCCAGGCGAGTAACAGCAGCTCCTCTGTGCCTTGGTGGCCTCATCTGCAAATTGAGGGTCTTTGTTGGTACATCATAAAGCTGATGAGAGTTTTAAATATACTTTAAACTTTATTTGTAAAGTTTTTAGGACAGTGGCCACAACATAGTAGGCACTTTATATGTATTTGGTAGATTAAAAGGTACATACATAGAAAAGAAGGGGAAAGTAGGCGGGTTAGTGATAGGCTTAGAGAAATTAAGCAATATTTCTCCTGTCTCACAATTGTCTCAGTGACAGATTGACTGAAATTCAGCATATGAACTCCCCACTCATGGCTGCATTCTGCTGCTTGCTGCCTGGCATTTGTGTTGATGACCCAGTGACTGAGTTTAGACTTTGACAGTTTCCTCATTTGTTAGCAATGTAAAGTGAGCATGAGCTTACAGTACCAACTTAACCACTGTTGAACTCCCATCCAGGACTCCATCTTTGATGTTCCAGCTTGGCTATTGTCAGTAATAAAGCAGTGGATCTCATTGTAGCTATATCATCAACACTCACTTATAGGAAAGAATGGGTTCTTTTCAATAGCTGAATTGCTTTCTAAAAAAATTATAGGAAATTACCATTTATGTCATATTGTGTGGTTTTATAAACATTGTATCAGGTTTTTCTAAAGATGCTGAGGGAAACAGGATACAGTGGCCCAGGCCTGTAATCCTAGTGGCTCAGGAGGCTGAGGCAGGAGGATGGCGAGTTCAAAGCCAGCCTCAGCAAAAGCGAGGCACTATGCAACTCAGTGAGACCCTTCTAAATAAAATACAAAATAGGGCTGGGGAATGTGTCTTAGTGGTTGAATGCCTCTTAGTTCAATCCCTTGTACCAAACTAAACCAAACCAAACCAAACAAAAAAACCTCAAATCACCAAAAAAAAAAAAAAAAAAAAAACAAAACCACAAAGATGCTGAGGAAATAATGTCTTTTTGTGGTATTATATTAATGTATTGCTTTTTCCAACTTTACTTTTATAAGTTTTAGATACAGCTATGCTATTACGAATTAAGGAAGATACCTTTTGCCTTAATCACTCTGCGTAAAATCTGAAGTACTGTGGCCAGGTCCTCATCTTGTTCCTGTACCTGATCATCATATCCTGCAGCAATAGCAGGATAGAGGCTGGCCCCATGCCATTTTTCCCTTGTTCCTCTGGTTTTTATTAAAGGCAGGAGTAATTATTTTATCATACTGTTACTAGGCATTTTTCTCCAATTTTCTTAGTAAAAAAGTAAGTTTATTTTCTTTTTCTGTGTGTATCAATACAGCCTGGAGATACTATGTTGAGCCAGTATATACAATGCATGTAGAAGGGAATGCTGTTCTTTAGCAGTTTGTTATTAACATAATGGTACCCTCTTGTAAGGAATATCTTACCTCTTGTAAGCTGCTGTTCAGCTGTTTTTCATCACAACAGTTTGTTGAGTTTCTCCACTTTATTTGGATTTTAACCTAGTGCTAGAACAGCAGTGTTATAAATACTCTTCCTTTTGGCTTTTTCTCTAAGGTCCATGGCACCTGGGACGTCTCCCTCTTGTAACTCCTGTCTCCTGCCTGCTGGCCCTAACCCTCTCCTCTGCTGTGCATGTTAGTACCCAGGATGCTTCTTTGGCAGTGACCCTGGTGTGAGCCTGTAGGAGAACTGAGGTACAGCCAGCCCGCAAGCTTTGCTCAGGGATTTGTGTTGTGTTGTTTTTCTGATTTCCTTAATACTTGATTGGAATGGGAGAATGCACTTTAAACTAGAGATAAAGTTTTAGCTGAACTTAAAGGATAATTAGTAATTTATTATGGTTTTTAGTTGTTTTTATTTTATTTCTATCTTTGAAAGATTTCACTATTTGGAGTTTCCACATAATTTATGGGCATTCCCGTTGAAATACTTGGATTTCTGTTTTACACGACAACACTAGTCTTCAGGCAAAACCCAAATTTAAAAACCACATGACTGACACTGTCATTTCTCCTTAATCAGATTGTTTGTGTTTCTATAGAGCCTTGTAAAGAATCGACATCATTCATTACATCTCCTTAAGAGTTGAAAGTAGACACATGGTTTCCTGTGTTTTCACCCTCCTCTCATTCTGGTTGCCCTTGGGGATGGTGGCCTGGAGGCTGCTGAAGGGTACCAGAGGCCTGCCTTACTGCTCTTTAAATAGCTACATTCTGTAATTGTGTGCTTTAATTATATTTTAGGAGAATTTCAAAGCATTATTATCTTCTATGTCATACCTGGCTCATTTCCTGATACTGCACTCAAAATAGTGTCTGATGCTGATGGTTGGATAACGCATTGAGTCATCATTGCATCCTGTTGCTGTGGGAATAGCTTGTGCCCACTGGATTTGCAGTTCCTGTTTCATTCCTTTGTACTCATGTACAACTGCCATTGTGATATTCCTTCAGATCTTTAAACTGATAATCTGCCTTTCTAAAGGTGGGTTTTATTGTTTCCCCTGTGTTTATTAAGTACTCACAGGTAGAAGAAATATAAGATGTAAAAACAGGCATATCTGATAACTGCGAAAGTGGCATTCTCTTTGAGATGATGCATATTTTCCTGAAAAACAGGACAAATGTCTTGGGCTGGGGGCGGGGGACAAGAATTATATATAGTTTTAAATTTATCAAGATGTGAAATAGCTAATATGGAATAATAAGTAAGATATTTTACCTAAATAATTTTTGAGTAGGAAAATTTTATAGACAGCTTTCCACAATGCTAAAATATTAATTTTGAAAATCTCAAGTAGTTAACCTTTTCAGTGATTTGAAGATGCTGTGATTCCTCCTCCTCTCCTTGTTCTTCCTCTTTTTTTTTCTTATTACCTTTATGGTTCCCTCATTTCCTTTGTCCTTTCCTCCCTTCTGTTCTATCAGCCCTTTTTATTTTTTATTTTGAGATAAGACCTTGCTAAGTCTCCCAGGCTGGCATCCATCCTGCGACCTCATGCCCCACTCAGCCTCTGGAGTTACTGGCATTAGAGTCTCTCTCATACCACGCCTCCACCCCCACCTTTTTCTGGTACGAAGACCCCAAATTTCTTGTCATTTTGCATTATATATTTCTTATAAATCGTAATGTTAATTTTTTTATCCTTCATGAGAAATTTAGTTTCTCAAATTGTTAACTATCAAATTTAAAAATAATTTTTATTAATTCCAAAAGTATTAAATATTGGGGAAAAGGTTATATTCTCTAACATCAGAATCAAGAGCACCTGATCAGGAGCTGATTGATTTGAGCCCCTCCCAGGTCAGCCCCTCCACATTTTCTTTACTTCTCATGTCCAGAGGCTGAGTGATCAGCTTGACCTTCAGCTCCTCTCCCCTCCCTAACGATTTGAAGGGCTGGGGCTGAAAGTTCCAGCCATCTAATCCTGGCTTGGTCTTTTCTGTGATCAGCTCTCATGCTGAAGCTTTTCATCAGTTATCTGGCTGGCATACAAAGTATAGTCTTATTACTCCAAAGATTCCAATGTTTCTAGGAGCTGTGTGTTTAGAAACAGGTAGGGTGACCAGATGCATATTCATTCCAGTGTCACTTTTCCAGAAGCTTCTTCATGAGTTCCTTTCCAACTTACCAGTGCATGGCATTCCATGCTTCAGAGAGAGAGCATTCATTCTCTACTGAGACACTCTCCAGCTTGGGAACACTTTGGGGATTTTTATTTCTGAAGCTCCCTGTGACTGCATAAGTTCATATTGTTTTTTAAGGTATTAAAAACAAAAGAATTAACAATTATAGAAAAGGAGATAAAATACCAAGTTTAAAGTAGTGGATGGGGAACAGGCCGTGAAAAACTTGGAGGTATATCCCAGTTTAAGAATGTTATTGAGTAGCCTTGATTTGACATCAGGTCTTTGTTTCAGATGGGCAGTGCAGTAGGGGATGGTTTGACAGAGAAGGGTGCCTAGAGTATCATGGAAACAAAGGGAGGGATATTTGAGTAGTGCTTTGAAAGACATGTAAGAACATAAGGACTAGCTAGGTATTCTAGATGGAGGTGCAACTCTTGCATAGGTGTGGATTCTTGAATGGGTGTAACTTCTAGAGGTGCTTCTGTTAGCTTGGGGTTGGAACACAGAGTATCTGTCTGAGGCTGGAGAAAAGATGAATAGGTAGACAATAGGTGCCTCTTGTGCTATGCTTACAGTTTACTTCATTTTATCTCAGAGATGGAATCAATAATTGCACAATTTTAGACAGGGGAAAAGCCCAGTAGAAATGTGGAATATGCATCAGAGGGTTAGGTAAAGAAATTCATTTTGAGGCTTCCTACTGGTGAGGAATGATGATACCCAAAACTCTAACAGAACAGGGAGGGGACCTTGAAGATTAGCAAGCTGTTAGAAGACTCAAGACAGCTGGGCATATGGGCATTGAAAAGGAATCCAGGATGGCTTCTTGGATGACTTGGTGAGTGGATCTGCTCCTAACTATGAGTTAGAATGTAGAAGTATTGAAGAGTTGTTGTGGACATGAAAAAGTATTTAAGTGGAGATGTCCAGTAGGCAGGTGGCTATACAGACATAGTATAGAAAGAAATTTGAGTTTGAGGTAGAGGAGTGTGGACTTCTTGGTATTACAGATAATAAAAGCTGGGTGGGAATGAGAACTCATGAGTAAAGCTTATACTGAGAAGGTACAAGACTGAGAATTAACCAGGAAGGATGTGGGACCCAGCAGGCAAATGGAGAAGGTAATTCAAGGAGACAGTAATCAGGATTACTCTGATCTTAAAGGCTCTATGTTTAATGGGGACTAAAGATTGTACACTGGTTGTGGGACCTGGAGCAAACATCTTGGGGGCTTGGAGGTGTATGGGTATGGGTGACATGGACTTATTCTACTCTGCCCAGAAACTAGTTTGTAAAGGGAGATGAGCCCAAGGTAGGGCCTCAGGAAAGGTTTTGATGGGAGGGACATGAGATTGGAGAGGTTGAAGATTGAGGGAACTACAAATAGATAAGCTCTGCAACCAGGTTCTTAGGAAGGAGGAAGTGTCATGAGCAAGTGACAAAGTCATTCTATTTCATTTGTAGGAGCTTAAGATGACTTTGGGGAACCATTGAGATTAAGTTGCCATTTAACCACTTTATTGATTTTTTTCTTTTAAAGTTAAAATTCACTAGATATTGTTTGTACATTAAACTCATTTCCTGATTGTCGACACTGATATATCTTTCTTTCCCCTGCTAAGTGTGCTAGAAAAGAACATTAGGTGTCTTCCCTGTGCAAAAGCCCTATGCATCTCTGCTCTTGCTAGAGTGTTCTGTCTTGGGTGGCAGCTGCACATGTGTGCTCTTTCTCTGCCTTTTCAGACTTTAGTCTCAGAGTAAGACTGGAAAATTTCTTGATGTGCGAATGGGTGAGATTCAGCATACTTCAAGTTTGGGGATTTTTTTTTTTTTTGTATTGTGGATTGATCATTGAACATTGGCACATGTTAGACAAGTGCTCTAACTGCTCAGCTACATCCCCAGTCCACAAATTCATGTTTTTGTTTTTGTTTTTGTTTTTTGGTACTGAGGCTTGAACTCAGGGGCGCTTGAGCACTGATCCATGTCCCCAGCCCTAATTTGTATTTTATTTAGAGACAGGGTCTCACTGAATTGTGTACTGCCTTGCTTTTGCTGAGGCTGGCTTTGAACTTGCGATCCTCCTGTCTCAGCCTCCTGAGCCGCTGGGATTACAGGCGTGCACGACTGCACTGGGCAAATTCATATGTTTCTAAAGAAATAAAATGATTTGCCTCTCTTGGGGACTTTCATCTGTTAGCATACTAATGAAAGAGAGAGCTTTTAGGGACTAATGCCTCCCCACCTTATTTTGTGGTCCAGTGGTTAAACCCAGGGCTTTGCACATGTTGGTCAAGCATTTTACCACTGTGCTACATGGGATGGCATCTTTTAAAAACCTGTATTCTCTTTATATAATAAGATTAGCCAGCCTAACTTCATATTCCCATAGTCAGAAATAAAACTAATAGAAATTTTTCTGTTTTACAGAGTAATCAATGAATATAACCAGTCATTTTTTGACAAGTTATAGAAGTAAAATGTCCCCCACTCCTAGCACTGGGGATAGAAGCCAGGGGCACTGTGCCATGAGCTATATCTATATCCTCAGCTCTTTTTTATTTTTTATCTCGATAAGGGGTCGCACTAAGTTGCCAAGCTGGCCTTGAAATTGTGATCCTCTTGCCTCAGCTCCCGAGTTGTTGGGATTATAGGCATCTGCCACTATGCCTAGCCAAATCTGTATATTGTAACTTACAAAAATCTTTATACAATAATATTCTTTCTCTAGACTCCAGAAGTGTAGTTTAGAGTTCTGTGAATGGTGGCTTTTTTCCAGTCATGCCTCTGGGCAAGCTTCCAAAGTCTCCTCCCCAGGAGGTGTGAGTTTGGGAGGAGCCCATTGAGCACCTGTCACTAAATGGTGGAGCTGCCACAGCAACTGGTTGGGCTTCTTCTTTCTTTATAGGGCATATACCATTTTTTTAAATGAGGTTGTCATTCTTAGCCTCAAAGTAGCCCTTAAATGATCATGAATTTGAGTTATGCGTGTCATTTCACCTTGAAATTTTTATGAACCAAACAACTTGTAAAAGACTATACTATAAAAAGTCATAGAACTATTAATTTGACCAAAAGCATTTATGAAAAATTCATTAATGTAGGAAGGTTTAAAGATGATTATTGTATATTCAAGTGGTGGAACACTATGCAATCATTAGATAAAAGTTTTTGAAGAATAATGATGGAAATGTAAATGGTTTGCTAAAGGTAAAATGGATATAGAGTCTATATACAATATCCCATTTAAAAATGTATTCACAAAAAAATGGAATTACATAGTGAGATAATTAACTAATTGAAGAAGCATGACCTTTGTCATCCTGTTTCAGCTAATCTTCCAGTGCCAACGATTGCAGCAATAGATGGCCTTGCGCTAGGTGGTGGTCTTGAATTGGCTCTGGCCTGTGATATACGAGTAGCAGGTAGGTGAGAATTGATCCTATTAAAAATGTAATGTTCAAAAATGGATTTTGTATTTACTTTTGAGTTAATTCTAGTATTTTGTTCTGGTGCTGTTTTTGAGTGAGACATTTTAAAAGTCACCTGTTGGGCCTCATGGTGCATTTAGAACCCCACTGAAGAAAAGGATCTTCTGTTGTCTATTGCTGTTTTATGGCAGTAGGAAGAGATGTTAGGTCAGACAGATGTGAGTTTGAACTGTAGGTCTTATCCTTTTCATATGAGTTTCCCCCCCCCTCTCTAAATGGGGGAAGCCACTGTGGGAGTGCTTAGACCAAGTACTTAATAACTCTTAAGTGCAGTAATAATAACATAATCCCTTTGCAATTCATTCTATTCCTAAGTGGTTTTCTGAGTATGTAGAGATGGTTATGAAAATAATGAAGACAATTAGTGTTGACTGGTTACTGAGTGCTGCCCAGGTGCCTGGTACACACTTGACATATATTTAGTCACTCAGTGTGCCTAGCAACCCTGCAAGCACAGTGCTTTGGTGCAGGAAGAATCTGGGAACAGAAAGAGGGGAAGTAACAAGGCCAAAGGGGTGACTGAACTGGAATCACAGGCCACAGTTCTATTACGCCCCTGGAGTAAGTGTGAATACCAATCTTTTGTGTTGATGTTTCTGGACAATGTCTTCCAGAGAGTTTCAGCTCTAGCTGTTCCATGGGCTCTGGGACTGATCAGACAGCAGACAGCAGTCATTATTCTTCCTTTGGCTCCCATTGTCACCTGATATGGCTGCATATTAAAAGTAGAGTGAATATAATTCATTTAAATGATTTGGATTGTGTCTTGAGACTAGTGGTTGCTTGTCCTTATATATGTTTTTTTTCTTTCTACTTTAAGTCCCTATATATTCTTTTAATGATGAACTCAGTTATTGTTTTATGGTGCTAGAGATCAGTTTGCTTTTCAATTGACAAGCTAAGGTATCTGGAATCCATTTTGAAAGAATGCAGGCTCTTGTAATGAGGATGTGAAAAATAGTCTGAGTACATTTGAATATGCACATTAAGAAATGATCAAGATGTTGTAAGGTACTTGTGAAAACAAACATAACAAAAGGAATGCTTCCCAACTGTCAAACAGTAAAACTATTTGTTGAAAGTAACTAGAGACATGGTCTTGAGAAGTTGCCATATCTGATATATTAAGCTGTTTGATCGAGGGGACAATTCAGGCAGCTAAAGAATTTGTGCTTGTCAGACACAGTCTCTCTCCTGATCCTGAATAATTACTGAGATCCAAGCCTTCAAATGTGACTTGGTAGTATTAGCTCTAATAATATAGTTCTTGTTTTTTACCATCAAAAACGAATTCACTGCCAAGCAGTTTTTAACAGAAAATGTTGTGTTACTCTCCTTATATATAAGTAATTTAGAGTATTTTCTTGTTTCTCTAAGTATCTTTTGAAGTGATTAAAAAAAGTGACACCAGTTAAATTAGTAAACAGTGTTTTAATGTATCTTAGTTTACTAACTCTTTCAAGTTGTGGTTTTTTAATGCTATGATGTGTATGTTTCTTAATTATTTTTTTTTCTTTTTAGCTTCCTTTGCAAAAATGGGCCGGGTTGAAACAAAGTTGGCAATTATTCCTGGTGGAGGTATGAGTTGTTCACTCCTGTCTCTCAGTATTCTTACTGTGTTCTCAGTTACAGTGTCTAAGGGAAAATTCTGTTCATGGAAAAGGCAGAGGAGACTACTGTATTGTTGGCTATTTTAGTGAAATCCCTATTCAAAATATGCTCCTTTTTAGCTGAAGATGGTGGTCATATACTAGCCATTACTTTCTTTTTGTGCTGTTTTCTTTGCTTTTCTATGTTATTTTAAGTTTTCAATTATTGTACAGTCCACATTGATATCACTGCTTGGATCTCTTTTGTTAAAGGACTACTTGGCAGTTTTGAAACTTTTTTTTTTTTTTAGTATTTTTTGGATGTCGATGGGCCTTTATTTAGTTCATTTATTTATATGTGGTGCTGAGAATTGAACCCAGTGCCTCACACATGCTAGGCAAGTGCTCTACCACTAAGCCATAACCCCAGCTCCAGTTTTGAAATTTTTATTCATGCATTTAAATGTGTGTGCCCTAACTGAGCTTCCTGCACACAGTCAGACCCTGAGTAGAAGAGGAGAGATGGCTTCTCTGTTGGTCATCTTTGTATCACTGGCACAAAATACCTGAGGTAGACCATGTAGGAGGAGGACAGGTTTACCTTGGCTCATGGTTTTGGAAGTTTCAGTCCATGGTTGGTTCCATTGCTTTTGGACCTGTGGTGAGAAATTACATGGCAGCTGGAAGGCAAAGAGGGAAAAAGGGGCCTAAGTTCCAAAACTACCTTTAATGGCATGCCCACAGTGACCCCGCTTCCTCCTACCAGGCCCCACCAGCCAAGAAAACAAAGCTGGGACCAGGCCTTGAATACATGGGCCTTTAGGGAACATTTCAGATCCAAATGAGCATCTTCCCAAGCTTTGGGCCATATTTTTTGTTTTTGTACAGCAGGACAAAGGTTGGGGTTAGTGGGTAGCCTGAATTTGGAGCTGAAGAGGTTTTGTTTCTTCTGTTCCCATGAAGAACATAGATGAGCTGCTGCTTTTGTGAGTGTCATATAAGAAATCACCATTTCAACATTGACAGTAAAATTTTGCATCATTTATAAATCTGAATTTTTTTGCTATTGTGATATAGAGAATTTGGAGATATTCCCATTTTATGATATCCTTCTTTGAAACAGTTGTCTTCACTTAAGTTTGTGTATGGTATAGTAACCTTCCTTGGTAACTTTCACACGTAAATGACAGCTTATCAGTGTTATGGATGAAATAACTGTACCGTGTAAAAATTAAATACAATGTTGAACATGACAGATGTCTGCAGATGAATAGGTTTAAATTGTATGTTAAAGAGTATGTGTCCTGGCTAGGGTAAAGAATTAAAACATAAGGTAGGTAGAAAGTTAAACTTAAGTTATAGTGAAATTGGGAAGACTACTCAGTTCATGCACAAGAGTATTCTATTTTGGTCATCCACAAAAATGCTATTTTTTAAGCCCAAAGAAGCATTTAATATCTATCTGTTCTACCATGCCTACCTTGTCCATAGTAACAAATGAAAACACTAGAGAAGGGTTTGTAAGAGAATTAATCTATTTGAAAAAAATTACCAGATAACTAATTGTGAAATAAAATGAAATGGAGAAAAAGTGTGACATTGCACATTTTGGAATTTCTTTTAAGAAATAAACATTTAGGGGTAATTAGGATATAACTAATCCTAGAAAGATAGTGGCTTGCATGGTGCATCCTCGTTCCTCCCCACAAGCTATGGCAATCTAGGAGCCTATAAATGTGACCTTATTTGGAAAGAGGATCATTAAAGATGTAATTAAAGGGTCTAAAAATGAGCATATCCTATAATATCTGAGGGACTCTAAAGTTCAATGAGAAAGTATCCTTACAAGAAAGAAAAGAAACAGGCAGAAGAGAAGATCATGTGAAGACAGGGGAATAATGCACGCATAAGCCAGGCAATGCCAAGGATAGTCTGCAGTCACCAAAGTGTGGGGGAAGGCACCATGGTACAGTTTCTCCTTCAGAGTCTCCAGAAGGATCCAGCCTCACAGAGACCTTGATTTTGGATTTCTGCCCTCCAAAACTGGGAGAATAAATTTCTGTTGTTAATATGTGGTATTTTTTTTGTTATAGCACTCTTTGGAAACTGATACTGTCACTTTTCAATGATATTAAAGTAATATGTTTAGACAGGGGTTAGTAGGTGGAAGAGATTGGGGATGGGAGGAAACTGAACTTGATAATTTGAATACTTACCATGCCTTGAAGATGAAGTGTTTTGTATTAAAACAACCAAAAGTTAAAACACTTCTATAATGTAAAAAATGGATTGTACTTCAGAAATGAGGGTGAGCTTTATTGGCTTCCTTCCTTCTGTTGTGAATGCCTCATGAGTGGCATTGTGAGTGGCAATGTGCTATGCCTTGTGAGTTCTAGATATCAGAATTTCTCCCAGTGTACTTAAGTTCTTCAGCATTCTTTTTAAGTGGATCCATTAATTAGAATACTTTTTTTTTGGTAGATTTGAATCAATTTGTTCGTATGTTTTCTCATGAATGGGATTATTTTTCTAATTTTTATTAAATAAATTTTATCATAAAAATTATAGTGCTTTAATATTTTCCCATTTATTTATAATAGCTGGTTCTAGCTGCGCACAATGGCACATGTCTGTTATCCCAGTGACTCGGGAGGCTGAGGCAGGAGGATTGTGAGTTCAGAGCCAGTCTCTGCAATGGGAGGCACTAAGCAACTCAGTGAGTCTCTGTCTCTAAATAAAATACAAAAAAGGGCTGGGTACGTGGCCCAGTGGTCGAGTGTCCCTGAGTTGAATTCCTGGTACTGTGCCCCGCCCCCCCACTGCCGCCTTAAACATCCAGCAGGTTAGTTTTACCCATTTTAAAGTAATAATGCTGGGCTTTAACTTTTATGTTTATAACTTTTACAGTTAATTTTTACGTAACACAATATCCTTATTTTATTTATTAACTTATGTAATGCTGAAGATCTGCCTGAAGGAGAAAATGACACCTTAGCATCTACTGTATGATCCAATCACTCTACGCCAACAAGGCAGCTTGCAGACCCAGAGACCCCATTAGATTTTGGCTATAAAAACTCTCTTTTGCCAGGTCCTCCTCTCTTGCTCTCTCCTTTTTCTCTCACTTTCCCTGTTTCTCATTCTCCCTCTCACTTTTCCTTCCTTTCTCTTTTTCCTTCTCTCTCTCTCTCTCTCTCTCTCTCTCTCTCTCTCTCTCTTTCTTTCTCTCTCTCTTTTGTGTTAATCAGACACTGCCACAGTAAAGGTCTCTTGGTTGCTCTAAGTGTAGTGGTCACATTTTTTTAGTTATAATGAAAATACAAAGTGAAATTAACAATAGTAAAAACATATTTAGCTTGTATATAATTTTGAGCCTTGGCTGAGTTATACATTATATTTTTTATTTGAGATCACAGTAATTTTTCCAATAAAGTTAATTTTTGAATATAACTTTAAATTAACTGAAATGTGGCCTACTTTGACATGCTGTAAGGTGGGAGACAGAGCCTTATCTCAGGTAAGGCAGGGTTCTTCACAATCTTAGGTAAAATGTTTTAGTTTTAAAGTTGATCTTTGTCTCTCTTTTTAGATAAAATTTTATACAATTTACATATATTGTTTTCTGACTCTGTATGAATTTTAGTAGTAGAATATGACATACATCTGAAACATTACTTAAGGAAAGGCTGAGAGCCCTTAACATATTTTTCCAGGTGGAAAAGTGGCAAAATGTTTTAAATTATTTAAATTATTAGTCTTTAAAAAATTAGGCTCTTTTTCTGTCTCAGTTGGCTCATTATTTGAGTATAGGAAAGCTGTTGATTTAATTTAACTTCTTTTCCTATTTATAATTCCATTAATTTCCTCTTTGCCTGATTGTCCTAGTTAGGGTTTCAAGGAACTAAATTGAATTGGAGTGGTGAGAGTGGACATCCTTGCCTTGTTCTTGATTTTAGAAGAAATGCTTTTGTTTTTTATTCATTCAGTATTATTCTGGATTGGATTTGTCAGTTTTTGTATATGGTGTGAGGTATGGATTTATATTTTTTGTGCATAAAGACAGTGCTTGTTCCAGCATCATTTGTTGTACATTTGTTTAAAAAAAATGAAGTGTTTTTATAGGTGTGGTTTATAGCTGGACAGTTCTGTCCAATTATTTGTCTGTTTTAATACCAATACTATACTGTGTTGAGTACTGTAGCATTATAATCTTGAAATCAGGTAGTATTATTTTTTCTACTTATTTGTCAAAGTTGTTTTATCTAATCTGGATCCTACGTGTTTCTGTATGAATTTTGGAACCAGCATGTCAATTTCTACAAAATCCTGCTGGAATTTTGATTGAGGTTACATTCAGTCTTTGGATCAGTTTGTGGAGACTTGATATCTTCCTGACTTTTTAGAACCACAGTGTCTATTTTTGTTAGATCTTCTCAGCATTTTTTAATGTTCAGTTCTTGTCTGGCAGACTGTTCTGTAAATACAAATTAAGTTGGTTGACAACGTTATTCAGATTTTCTATGCCTTTCCTGGTTTTCTTTCCACTTATTCTGACAATTGTTGAGAGATCAGAATTTGAATTTCCAACTGTAACTGTAAACTCATCACCTTTCTCTTTGTAGTTCTGTTGTATTTGCCATATGTATTTTGAAGTTCTGTTAAGAGCACAGACATTTAGTTTGCTCACATCTCTTGGTGAATTGACCTTTGTATTATTTTTAAAATCATCTTTTTTCCCCCTTAGTAATGTTCTTTGCTTTTGAAAATCCGTGTCCGATATTCATATGGCTTCTGCAGTGTACGTTTGACTAGGATGGCCGGATGCAGCCCTTTCTAGTTCATTTCTGAGCTCTCCTCCCTATATTCTTAGTCTGTGTGTGTTTGTTAGTCAGCATACCGGTGAGCCTTGTTTTTTTAATCCTATCTCACAACCACTTCCTTTTATTTGGGAGATTCAAGTCATTTAAGTTTAATTTAATTATTCACTTTGTTGTTTAAATTTCTCATTTTCTTATTTTTTTCTATTCCATCTGTTTTTGTTCCTGTTTTCTTTTTGCTGTCACTTGGATTATTCAAATATTTTTATGATGCTGTGTTATCTTCATTGGTTTTTATACTATTTGTTCTTATTTTGCTATTTTTTATTGTTTTAGGGTATTTACTGTACATCTTTAATTATGACAGTCTGCCATCAAGTGATAAACCATTTCATATGATAGTAAGTATTTCATTTTTTTCTCTGACCTTTATGTTACTGTTTTTTGCATTTGACTTACATGTATACTGCACCGTTATACCTTTGTTTGCATAGTTAATTATTCTTGAGAGATTTAAGTAATTAGGAAAAGTCTTATATTTTTACCTACATAATTATTGCCAGATCTTTTTATTTCTCTGTGTAGACCATATTTCCCTCTGTTAACTTCTTTTCTGAAGTGTATGTTTTCTGGTGATAAACTTAGTGTTCTTTCTTTCTTTCTTTTTTTTTTTTTTGATACTGGGGATTGAATCTGGGTGCTTCACCACTGAGCTGTATCCTAGCCCTTTTTACATTTTTATTTTGAGAGAAAGACTCAATACTCTTTGCCCAAGCTGGCCTTGAACTTGCAATCCTCCTGCCTCAGCCTCCTGAGTAGCTGGGATTACAGGTGTGCACTACTGTGCCTGGCTTAGACTCAGCTTTTGAATGTCTGAAAAAGTTTTTGTTTTACATCTGTATTTGAAAATCTTTTTGATAGATATGGAATTCTAGGTTGTCATTTTTTTTTCCTTTTTTTAAAAAGATGTTCTGTTGTCTTCTTTGTTGCATAGTATTTCCTGTCAAGAAATCTTCTGTCATCCTCTTCCTTGTTCTATGTATGTAACTGCTTTTAAGGTTTTAGTTCTCACTGTTTTTGAGCAATCTGAATCACAGTGGGCTTTGGTGTGGTGTTGCCGTGTTTCTTTTGCCTGGTGTTCATTGAGCTTCCTGAATCTCTGCTGCCTCTGTTGGTTCCCCTGGCCTCAGCAGCTTGCTGACACACTCAATGGTTCAATGCTCTGCTGAAACCTCAGGATTTCTAGAGTTTTATTCATCCCTGCCCTACACACTCCTGTCACATGGATCTCTTCTGACCCTCAGCTTCTTTTGAAGTGAAAAGGTCCACTGGCGTAGCTTAGGTTTTTCTTCTCTGGGTCCTGTCCTGGAAGCTCTCCACATCTCGAGGGGCAGACACTCACAGGGCTCACCTTGTTTTCTGCCTTTCAGGGGCTTTTCGGCTGCCCTTTGTTGCCTCAGAGTCCTGAAACCTGTTGTCTGGTTTTTCAGGCAGGAAGGTGAATCCAGCCTTTGCCACCCCATCTTCGCTAGAAGAGGAAGTGCTGTGGTTTCTTAACTGAATAAAGACACTTTACTTTTTAGTTGCATTTTCTTTCCCAACTGACCACTTAGACTTACCACTATTAATTGGTAACATTGTTGTTGTTGTTGTTATTATTATTATTATTAAGACCAGGTACTACTTTCAGTGTCACAAAGGTGAAATTAAATTTAAGAGTGATAATCTTAACAGGAATTTGATATGAGTAAAGCACCACCTTTCCTTTGAAACAGACTTTTCAGCTTTTATAGTTGTCACTCAGAAGTGAGTACAATCTGTCAAAATTACAGAGAGATATAGAGAGTGGATCAGTGTTCCGGTTTCATGTCTGTAAATTGGATTTTATAAAATGGGCTTTTTGCTACCTATATGATTATGCTGTGAAATTGGAATGTATTTTTATATTCAAGTATCCTACCTTTCCTTTTGTTTATATTTTCATGTGAAGTTGGAACTTTGCAAATTGTGCTTCGACCTTGTGGTTACTAAACGTGGAAACCTTCTGTGGCCACTCTGTACCAGTTTTTGCTTCTTTTCTTTTCCTGCGCTTCCTTCCTTTGACTTATGCCTTTTCCTCTCTTTCCTGACATCTTTTCATTTGGAATGCACCTACTCCATCTACCGTGTCCCCTCCAGTGGGGTAATATTGAGCAACCCACTCCTAGAGCCGAAGTTCTTTTGCCAGCTATGATAACTTTAGTAAGGAAGCAATGGTGCTACTGTAAAAATCACTCCTAGAGAATTTGAATGCACAAGTAAGGTTGCTATTTTCTTTTAAAATGAAAATATATAAATAATAGAAGTATATATCAGAAATGGAAGATTATTTGGGAAAATTTAAAAATTTAATTAATCAGTAATTGAGGGATTTCTTAAAACCAGTTGACTGTGTTGCCTTATGTAACTTTATTTTGATTCATATTGTAAGGAAATATTAAACCCAATAAGTAGTAATTATTAATGTTTTGAAACTTGTCATTTAAAATTTTTTTTAAATTTGTCCACTAGTATATTAAGACATATAAACATGAATTTTCTCCTGAAATACAATTATATTATAATTCCCTTCTGCAATTTGATGTTTTTGATAATAATGATACATTTTAGAAATTTCTCCTTCCTGTTTTACTTGTAACTAATGGAAAACTTTTAGTGCTTCAACATGAAATCTTCTGGTTTTCAGTTTGATATATGCTTCCTTAATTCCTTAATTGTTAATGAAATATGACATATTGATAATGTTAAAATTTTGATACCTGAATTCCTTAGATTTTCTTTTGAAAGATTTTGACTTTCCTGGAATGAACTATTAATTAGTCATGATATGTTATTCTTTCATACTAAATTCTAATTCTGCATTCTATATTGTACCTATATTGGAATGGCATTTCATGGATTAATTTTTATAGATGAGATTAAAGTTTTGTTTTGTATGTTATCTTAGCAACATAACCTTTAAATATTAGTATCTAAAAAAGTACTTAGAAGACTTATTATCTCCTCTCTGGCATACTAGAAAGTAATACTGGAATCACCATTTCTTGAAATTTTTATATTAAATTTATCTGTGTATGTTGGTACATTTTAACATTTAAAAATTCCCTTTAATAACTGGTATTTCTTGGGAAATATGGTTTGCACAGATTTCCCAGAAGTATTAACATTGACTTGTAGTTGTTTTCTTACATTTCTAGAGATTCCCTCTCATATTTGACTGTCTTCACTAATTCCTAGAAATAGCTCTTATATTGCCTTTTTAAAAATTGCACTCTTGGGGCTGGGGATGTGGCTCAAGCGGTAGCGCGCTCGCCTGGCATGCATGCAGCCCGGGTTCGATCCTCAGTATCACATACCAACAAAGATGTTGTGTCTACCGAGAACTAAAAAATAAATATTAAAAATTCTCTCTCTCTCCTCTCTCACTCTCTCTTTAAAAAAAATTGCACTCTTTCTCTCTCTTCAAGTTTATGATTTTTTACTTATATATTCTGCCTTTTCTTTTCTTGGTGTTTTCATTCCCCTTTTAGTAACTTAGCAATTTAAATATTTAATTAGTTTATTCATTTTTTGATGAAGGCATTTGACTGCATTTTAAGCCAGCTTCAGCTATTTTCCTTTCATTTTTATATGATACTTTTTATTTTTCAATTCACATTTTTATTCTTATTTAATTTGTAACCTTTAGATGCTTTTGGTATTTCCTCTTAATATTTCTATGTTACTAGAACATGTTAGATTGTGCTTTCTAGAGCACTATTTTTAGGAAGTGATTGCAGTTTCATTTTTGTATAATTGCATTGGCTAGTTTTTATAAATATATTTTTGGGGACTTTGAAAAGAAATATTCTTTTTGATTACATAGTTTTTGGTGCCTGATAGATGATATATTTATTATGGTTTTATCCAGTTTATCCTCATCTTGTGTTTCATAATTTGAATATTTCTTTAGATGTGGTACTGTTAGAGTCAGCCAGTAATCTTTATTGAGTTTCTGAAAAATGATATTGAATTGCAGTTACATGTTTCTGGTTTTTTATCATTTGGAAAACAAATCAAAAACAAATTTATTACAGTCACATTACTGTGTAGATAAGGATAGGCCCCAGTAATGAGAACTCACATTGATAACAGTTTACATATGCAGTATTCACTTTCATTCAGTAGTAACTATTTTTTGAAAGTGAAGCAATAAAATGTTGAAATATTTTTTTATGTAAATCTACTGATTCTCGAATTTTTTTTTGAAATATTGAAAACATAAATAACCTTATGAGAGCTAGCACTAACTTATGGGATGTGAAAAGGAAATTCATAATTTGATATTGGCTCAGGATATTATTTTTGTCCTTGCATGGAAAAATTATTTAAAACTCTTAATGCATGACGGTGCTTTAGGAAGCTATTTCAGTACTAGCCTCAAAGGACAGATTACTATTCTTTTCCCACCCTAATAAACTAGGTCACTGGTTTGGGGCACATATCCATAATGTGAGATTTATTTGATGTTCAAGGGTGCTGTCTAGAAATAGTGATGCAGTGTCAGCAAGGCCATTTTTCATTTCATGAACATAATTTCCAGTGCCTTGAATTAATTTATTCTTCAACCTGTTAATAATTACTTAATCACTGTTGTTTCAGAGTTGGAAAAAGCGAGTGGAAGTGGCCATTGTTACCGAGTTAGGTAATGAGTTATGGAGTTCCTGTTCAGTTTAGGTTGAAATTTGAAAACCAAGTGGTTGAAATTTTATGAAAACCAAGGAACAACGTTCTACTTGACACTGTGATAGTATTTGTTGCCTCAAGTGACTGCAGATACTCATCTAATCACCTGAGTGTTTTGTTGGATTACATTTTCCTATGGGCAACTTTATGCTCAGGGAAATTCTCTATTCTGCTCACCAGCCAGAAACAAGTACCTGAAAAACACAAATAACCATAATGCTTCTCTAAAATTAATTATTTATAGGTCCTATAATATTTAATATCTAAAACAAACTGTTTTAATTTAGTTATGTATCAGTTCAGTGTTTCAAAGAGAGATGAAGAAAATATGAATCACTCAAAACCACTAGCCTCGTTTGGTGTTTCAAGGACCAGGAGCTGGGCTCTCTGGGTCTCATTTCTTGCTCTGTAGCCTTGGGAAAGTGACTTGACTCTCTTGAGTTTTGTTTCTTAAATCTGTAAGTGTGAGTGGCCTTGTGTAATTTATAGTGTACTGTGAGGATGATGGGAATGAATGGACGCACAAAGTTTTGAAAGGATTCTGGTAGATAATTACCACCATCTCTGGGGGCAGTAGTAGTAGTCCTTGTTATTATTGCTGTGAGCATGTTAGTCCTTTATGGATATCACCCAACCTCCTACTCCTTTGGCTATGCCTGTTCCTTTCTTGTCTAATAAATTGTTACTGTCTTCTGTGTGGTTAGGATACCTAGTTTTGTTAATTCCCCTGAGGATAAATTTTTAGAAATTTGGCCTAATTTTTAACTATTCAGGAGATATAATTCTCACAGGATGGGCCAGTCAGCCTTACCTGAACATAATTAATAGGAACTTTTCTAAACTAACAGTAAAGGGTAAAGCTTGGTAAGGGAAATTACAGATTTGGGCCTTTTCTGGGTTTCCTTTTGTTGTTTAATAGATACTTTTCTTCCTTGTTTGTCTAAAGTTCATTTTCATCTTATTATTGTTAACCTCTGTAACGATTTATCTAATGTTAATCAGGTCCTGAATTATCCAGAAATTTATGTTGAGTGCCAATCTAATGTTTATTTTGTTCTCTTAATTTTTATACACTTAGTTTTTTCAGTTATAAATATTTTGCTGGTTATTTCTTTCATAAACTTTACAACAACTTTTGGGGATTCAGTGGAAAATAAATATTATAAAATCTGGAAAGGTTTAGAATTTTTGTGTAAGTGCATTAAGAACAAGTCGTTTGGTTTTTGAAATAAGAACCTCATGACATCCTGTCCTTCTGCAGTTTGCAATTACATCTCTTTGCTGGTCTGGTGATGTCAAGGATGTGTTGTCATGGCACTTGGTGTAAGAGAAGGGACTTACTCTGGTGTCAGCAATATCTAGCTCAGTGCTTGTTAAATGATAGGTGCTTAGTAAATGTTTCTTGAATGAAATGAGATGATTTTACTTTTTAATTTTGTAGTTTCTAGGATTTTTCGGAGGCATACCCAAAAATTATGTTTACATGTTTGGATTTCTTTTTACTTATAATAAGTATGTTTTACACAGGCACATTTTGTTGCTTTTGTTGTAGTCTGATTGTTTTTAAGTAGGCCTGGTTTCTATGCCCTTTATTGACCTAGGATTTGGTAGCAACTGTTTTCCTGTTGTAACATACACCCTGAGAGACTCCTTCATTTGTGGTCCTCAATTGATCCTTGCTGAAGAAAAAAGCAGATTGTCTTTCTTAAGCTCAAGCACACCTGGCCAGCCCTTTTACAAGCTCTGAGACAGAGGAAAGAAAACAGATGAATATTCAGGAGTTTTTTTGTGGCTGCATAAAATTAAAGGGGCAAAAAGCATTACTCATAAGAATTCATACCCTTTTAAAATGCAAACCCCTGTATTTTCATGAGTGAGTGATTTCTCTGGAACTAGAGCCACCCCCCTCCCAGTGCCTGTTATTTGGGTCTCTGTGTAAATATTATTTGGCTGATTTGACTCATGAATGTACACATGACTCAAGAACACATAAAGATAGAGGAGGTTTAAAAATATTTCAGTTTGATACCTTTATTCTGTGTAACCTTAGTTTAAGTGTAATCTGTTGTTGTTGTTGATGTTATTGTTTTGGGTACTGGGGATTTAACTCAGGGGCACCTTATCAGTGAGCCGTGTCCCCAGCCCTTTTTTAAATTTTTTATTTTGTGACAGGGTCTTGCTAAGTTGCTGAGCCCGGCCTCAAGATTGTGATCTTCCTGTCTTAGTCTCTGGAGTTTCTGGGATTACAGTCACACACTGCCACGCCCAGTTGATATTTCAGAAATTCCAAATTGCTATGAATATATGTGAAATGTAGTGTATTAGTTTTTCAACAATTCTTAAAAACAGTGCTTATTAGTATCCACTTACTTAACCAACACTCTGGTACTAGTCAGTTGTAGTAGAGTCTTTATGTCCTGCTGCCTTCAGGAGAGAGCTGCTTTACAGGCAATGCTAGGAAGGGCTTTCTCTTTGGTGAAGGGTATGATGAACCCTCATATCATTTTCCTTTTTGATTTTTGGCCTTGCCGTCATCGGGAGTCCTCTTTTCACGTCTCTGAGTCCCTGTTGTACAGTTTGTGTGGCTGCTCACTGGTTCTGGCAGCCTTTGCCCAGTCCAGGGGAGCTGCTCTGCCGCAGTGCTGGTCTGCAGCAAGCTTCTCACCAGAGGTTGGCCTCTCTGGTGTGGTTTGGAGCTACGATCCTTGTTTGTGGTGTCTCTTGGTTCCTGCCTGGTTTCATTTTTTGCTTTTAATTGGTGCTGATTGTACATAATGGTGGGATTTGTTGTTACACATTCATACATGCACACAATATAACAATCTAATATTCCTGCCTGTTTTTTATAATGTATTTCTTCAGCATTTATGGTCATTCTTGCTGCCACCCAAAACCCTTTTAGTTAGTTCCTTTTTCTGTGTAAATCAGCCAAAGTTCGTTCCCATTACTAGCAGCTCAGAAGAGTGGCTGACGGAGTCATGGACTGTTGTCCTGATTCGACATCAGTGAGTACATTGATACTCAAGTGCAAGTGTTACACACTTGAATTTTGCTTTCCTTTGGAATGTGTTCTGTGCTTAGTAGATCTTTTTTCTGTGAAGAATTCTTTTGGGTTTGTAGGTCTGGGAGATACATCTCTCTTGGGTATGTTATTTTTGTCCCAGACCCTTGTTGTAGTGGCTAGAAACTTGGCAGTGAACAAAGGTGACAGAAACTTTTGAAAAGCCTTCTTGGAGCTTGTATTTGAGGAGGCAGACAGATAAATAATCTACGTAATATGCTAGATGGTGCTAATTGTGGTGATAAAAAAGGAGGGGAGAAAGAGTGTGGACCAAAAGGCCCTCAGATTGGGGGGTGGCCTAGAAGGATCTAATAGTCTCAAGACAGAGGTGGTAGAGTGCTGGGCCCTGCACCTGTTTCTTCTGAGTGGGTCTGGGGGCCAAGGAAGGAACAAGGCTGACCCAGTGTCCTCATGGCCTCTATCTCCCACTCACTGACTCCTTAGGTCATTGATGCAGGACCCTGACTGGACCTGTAGAAGGAGCATTTTAAAACAACAGCTATAGCCAGAGAAACTTGGGGCCAGTAGTAAAATTAAACATGCATTTGCTGTAGGATGAGGTTTAAAGGTACATTAGAATATAAGAATTAACATGGTACATACTATAAAACTTTAAATCTGGACCATATTTAGTTATCTTAATGTCTATTTTGTTGTGATACCACATACAAAGAATGTGTAAGAGTACTAGATTTTAGAATAATTTAATCTCCAGGGGAGCTGCTGTTGTATTTTCTTATTTAACACATATAAGAATTTGATACCTGATATGCACTAATGCTGCTGTGATATATGCTGGAAAGTCTAGGTTTTGTAGAAAATTAGAAGCATATTGGAGATTTTTGTATTTCACTATCAAAGGACTAATATTTTATTATATGCAAAAGCTACTCATATATTTGTTGTAATTGCCATAGAGAAACTCCTACAGAGCATCAGTTGGGTCTTTCCTCACCTATGCTTCTCACTAAATGCCTTATGACTGAATATTTATTTTTGTCAGTGTGAATATTAAAGGAAAGCTAAACAGAAGCAATCTTAATATCATGTTGATTACATTCCAAGAAAGAAAAAAAAAAAGAAATGGCAGACATTAAGCCTGAACGCCATTTGCTATAATTACTCTGTGTGAAATATAACTGGAAGCTGTCAAGCTTTGATTGAAATTTACTGAAGGTTGACACCAGCTGCATGCATTAATTGTCTCTGCAAGCAAATGCACATACCACAGTTACCATTTGGAAGCTTGCTCTTTCTGTTTAATTTGTTGTAAAGTATTTTGTGATTGAGTTTGGATGATTGCTGCTGTAAGTTCAGATTTATTTTTGCTTCATTTCCAGCAGACAAAAGTCTTTTTAGGGGGCTGTGGCTGCAGCTCAGTGGTAGAGCGCCTTCCTTACACGTGTGAGGCACTGGGTTCAATTCTCAGCACCACATAAAAATAAATGAATAAAGATATTGTGTCCATCTACAACATATATATATATATATATATGTATATATATACATATATATATATAAATGCAAATATATATGTACATATTTGTGTGTGTATATCTATATACACGCACACACATATAAACTCCTTTCAGCTATATTCTGAATATTCATTTAACAGTGATATTTCTAAATTGCACAATACTGAACATTCATAGGAGGGGAGATTACAATACTATTTTAAAGACCCCCCTCCCCCCATGCTCACCTTTGATACCAAGTATTGAACCCAGGGATGCTTAACCACTGAGTCATATCCCAAGCCCCTTTTAATTTTTTATTTTAAGGCAGGGTCTTGCTAAGTTGCTGAGGCTGACACTGATTCTCTTGCCTTAGCCTTCCAAGCCACTGTGATTGCAGGCATGTACCACTGTGCCCGAACTAAAGAAGCACTTTTGATCTATGTTTGTAATTAAGATTTATATAGCTTCCTTTCTTGGACAATATTTAACTCATTCTAGATACAGGGATTCCAATTTATATATTAGTGTTGTTTTTTTAAAGCCTCCATCAAAGTGATGAATACCAGTTTGTGAGTTTACTTGGATTGTGCACAAGTGTATTTTGGTGGTTGAATAACTACAGTGTTTGATCTGATAGGTACTGCATATGGCACCAAGCAGGCTGTACCAGCCTGTCAAATATTGATTCTTTTTCATGTTGATTGCAGTACAAATTGAATGAAAGTTCTGAAGGCCAAGCAGAAGTTGTTTATTCTTTTATTGCCCTACAAGGATTATGTATTTGAGTCTGACAGGAGCCAAGAAAGTATGAATGTGGTTTAAAGTTATCTAATACTTACACTGAGAAATATTTCAGTATTGCTGGACTGTTGAGGATCTGCAGTAGACATTTTTTTGGGATTTGGCAGCCCAGCTTTTGTCTCCCTTCCTGAAAACACCCCAGTTTCTACAAGAAGAAGCCACGGATTGTTCTTACTGGCGTGTGGGCCAGAGCCCCTTCTGCCTCTTCTGCCCTTGGATGGGACCTGCTTGTCTCTATCTGATACTTTCTAAAGAGCTTTCCTCTAGTAGGAGGTAGAGGTGGCAGGAGCTGTGGGAGGATGTCTCTGTGGGGACACTCTGGCCCTTCCCTTGGGCACTGACAGGCTACTTGTGTTAGCTGTTACCTTTTAGAGCTTCCCTGTGATTCTGCCTGAGAATCTTCTGAAAATCTCTTTTTCCTCATGCTAACCAGAGTTGATTTGAGTTCCTTATGAACTTCACAAGAACTTTAATTGTCTCTAGAAGTATAGTCTTAAAATCTAAAATGAAACTTAGTAAAATTGTCCCCTGCTGGCTCACATGATACAGTTTGATGCCTGTTTATACTCCACTGTGGGTGGTGGTTCTTCCACTGGGCCTGTGGACCCAGCCAGGTGGCACTTTGTTCTCTTTGTAGTGGGTGTTGAACATGTGGTTTGTGCAGGTTTGGGTAAGCACCGATTCCCAGGGCCCTAGTGTTTAAAGCCATGGTTGGTCACTGGATACAGTGTCTTATATGAAGGGGTAGACCAACTAAAACATCCCCTACACTGGATTTTTATGTAATGCATTGTGAAAGTAAACAAAATAAGTACTTCCTTTTCTCTTTTGTTTTTAATGTGATGGGGTACGAAGTATATAAGATGACTAAAGTTCAAGCATTATAATGGTTTTTAAATTCACTTATACAGAATAAAATATACTTTTATCATTGGAGGTATTTGTTTTCTATTGAAATTAAATTTTGTTGAGTGAATTATGTATTAAAAAGAAAATAAACATTTTTTCAGTCTTGAGTATGAAGTAATTAAAAGGAAAATTCGAGGATTTGTATTTAGGTCTGTCACTGTATTGTGTTTCTTTTGGATCACTGTCTTTATCACATCTTTTCACCTTGGTCTCCTAGACAGCATTTCTGTAAATTAGTCCATCTTTTATGAGAAGGTGCATAAAAAATGGTTTCTCAGATATTTAGAAAATGTTAATTATCTGAATAATAGCACCTCAATAGGTTACGCCATGATAGATTAGTCATAACAGCAGCTTGTTTTTATTCTTGTCTGTTAAATATATGCCTAGATGTTCTAGTATACACCATATCCTTGAATATATTTAAATGTATCCCAATTGAGTAGGTATCAAATTACTTTAA
This sequence comes from Ictidomys tridecemlineatus, assembly GCF_052094955.1. Taxonomy (NCBI): domain Eukaryota; kingdom Metazoa; phylum Chordata; class Mammalia; order Rodentia; family Sciuridae; genus Ictidomys; species Ictidomys tridecemlineatus. The sequence continues at coordinate 87,059,281 of NC_135489.1, read as the reverse complement.
AAAGAAGATACTGAAATAATAGCACCTGATGTATTAACATTAAAACTGGGGTTTTAAGAAATATATCTATGTGGTGTCATGTTTTCTTCAGTGTGTGTATGTTCTTTTCACATTTGCAGGGTTTACATACACTTTAGATTTTGTGCTTTCCCAGCATAGGAATGAATGAGTGATGTTGGAATGAGTTTATTCTAACCTCCCAGAGTATGTTCCCATTATAGAAATGTTTTATAGAACGAGAAGGCCTATGGGATAGTGCCAGAACCTAATTTAACCCAAAGTTTAGTTTTGCTTTCAAGTATAAAAGAAAACAGTACCTCTGTGCAAAGACACTTATAATGGTAAAAAGCAAGTTGAATTTCGAATGATGATGTTTTTTTGGCTCTTGAGAGGAGGTTGATGCCAAGTCTTTTAATATGGTCTTCATTTTGCCTTCCTTCAAGGCATCCCTGTAGAGTTAATGTTTCAAGACCAGGGCATCCCACGGCTGAGGTCGGAAGTCAGTGGGACAGATATGTGAGCCTGGAGTGGGCCTAGGCAGTAGTACAGTATTTGTGAATGGAGGGGCCAGAATCAGCAAATTTACACTATTATATTTCTTCCAAGAGCTCATATAGAAAAAGTGGTAGGGGCCTCAGGATAAGGGCAGTGCTCAGAGTGGGGAAAAGAAAATAGGAAAGGGAAACAAAGTCCTTTCTTGCTCTTTCTGCAACAAATGTCCCCATATGCTAGAACTAGGCTCCCTTAAACCACTACCAGCAAGGCTGGGGCATTGGGCTGGATTGCTCTTAGCTCTCCAGTTGTGCAGACACAACTGAGGGAGAAGGGCACTCCCTCCCTGTTAATTTGTGCTTCATGGCTAGTTTCTCCCAGGGGACAAGCAGATCAGCATATTCAGAAAACTGAAAATATAAATTTGAAAAACTCAAGGTAATCTACTTGGCTGTTAAAGCCATTCAACAAGAACCAGACATCCTGAGGAAGGAGCTAGTGAATGGTCTGTGTGAAAGATGGACTCATCTTACGTGATGGGATGGGAGTTGAGGAGAATGCATTTAGATAATGTATTAATTGTATTGTAGGTTACTTATCATGGCAAGTTCTCTAAGCTTTTCTTTGTATGCAAAATGAAAGTGATAATGCCTTTATTATAAAGTTATTGAAGATTTATTGTACTTGCTACATTTTAAAACTGCTTTATAATTCATAGAGCACTGTATGTATGCTAGTTATCCCTCGGAGTTTTGCATTTGTAGCTAGGGTACCTTTTTAGTGTGTCTTGTCAATGGTAAATTTGGGCAGTGCTGCAGTTGGTGAAGTTAAGACTCCCTTTTCTGCTCTCTGGACTGAAAACCAGGAGACCTGGATCATGGTGCTGGAGATTAAGTTTGAACCTGATTAGCTTTGTGCTAATCCACCAAAGTGCACATAAAGTGAAATACATGCAGAGTGTGCATACATTCTGCTGCATGATTATAGTTTCTATAAAATGTCATTGTGTTTTATACTTTTTTTGTAAAGTTTACAGTCGGGCCTAGACAGCATGTTTCTATTCAGCTAAACATACCTTGTATTGTTACTTGTGATTAAGATGTCAATAAGGTAGGGACAGTTGCTGCTCAATTATTGGGCAGAGTAGGATTGCCTGAGCCTGTGGCTTTGAGTACTATTTTTAGTAGTGCTAGTCCTCGGTGAACACTCTTGAGCTCTTTCATGTGTTAAAGAAAAGGATTGCACTCTTTGAGCCCTGGTGGCCCCTTCAGGGCAATTGTTCTGTGAAATCTTATAAATGGGTGTCCATATTTTGTAATTCTTATTCATAGAAGCCAGTCATAGAGGTCTTTGCTCAGAGTTTATTAATATAGAGGCCACAAATTTTATTTGCTTAAAATTATTTTTGAAGGTTAGGCATCAGTACATGACATTTTATTATGGTCTCCTCTGGACTTTTGTGTGATTGTTTCTTTCCATGATAGTCTTTCCATCAAAATCATTTAAGGGTATGGGAAAGACGGCAGATTAAGCACTGGACATTGTCATTTGCCTCCTGCATAGATTTTTTTTTTTTGTGTGTGTGTGTGTGTATGTGTGTGTGAGAGAGAGAGGAGAGAGAAAGAGAGAGAAGATAATAAGTCTAATAACTAGCAAAAAGTAGGGGGTTGGGAAGAGTCAAACAAGCAAGATATTAGAACTTTCTGGGAAAGTTCTGGGAAAATACAGTGACTATACTAATTTGACAGTCAGAATAATGGTAAAATAGGTCTAGACAACAGCCATTCCAAATGGAACCAGGAGTACTCCTGAAGCAAATCAAGGATTAACAACTTTAAGATAACTTGTTTCCTCTGAATCCTTTGCTCATAGAAAGAAAGCAATTAGAAATCCCAAGAAAACCTCCATTTGTTCCTTAATTTGTGAGTGAAGGTCATTCTTTTAAATGATCCGCAAGAAAAGTAGGTCGAATTGTCCCCAAACTAGAATTTTCTGATTTGCTGGAGATCAAAACATTAATTATTAAGAATGAAATGTAATTTTTAACACATTCTTGGCCTGGTATTAAATGGTATTTATGTATCATGAGAATGCTGGTGGTTGATTTTCTACCACTTGGACTAGGCTTTAAAGAAGTCACAATTGCTGTTTACCCCAAGGCGTAAATGGTCCCAATGATGTAAAGTCTTGACATTGTTAAAGAAGTATAGCTAACCAACCAACCCCGGGTCAGAAACTTCCTCAGAAGAAAAGTGTATTGAGGTTCTAGTATCACTGAAAAATTGATGTACATGGTCGACTTGGTGGAATAGGGAATCTAATTATATTCTGTTTACTTATAATCACATAGTAGAAAGACAAAAAATTGGGAGGGGTGGTTGAAGATTAGTGTGGGCAAGTTAAATTTTTAATTTTTACATATAGGAGAATGAATAGATACTTAATGGTTATTCAATCCAGAAACATACATATTAAGTGTACTAGGGGATATACAGATAACTACCAGAAGAATGAACCACAAGAATTATCAGAAATTTTATTCTGGGCACTAAGATATAATGGAGAGAGAAACTGTGGAAACAAATACTTGTGTATTATTTAGAATATTTTATGTACACATATTTGAAAAAATGAAACACTTAAAATGTATTCTAACCTGGCATTTTACTAAGTCAGACCTATAATGAAGTTTTACTAAAGAGTTAATTTAAATCATTGACTTTAAATAATTTGATAGAGCCTTTGGAAATAAAGTTATATGTAAATTTCTGCTTAACTCTTGTCATTTAAAATTTAGTCATCAATTTGAACACCAAGAACAAAATTTCGAATGAATAATTCTTTTTTCCCATTATTAAATTTAACACTTTTTCTTAAAACATTTGTGGTTCATACTGTACCTTTATATAGTATGATTATTTAAGAGAAAAATACCTTCTCAGTTTAGCCCAGTTTCAAACTTCAACTTCATGTTCAATTCAGGAGTATACCCTTATTCTTCTAGCCATGTTGCAATAATAAGAGACCATATTTGCCCTTTCTCCTTAAACTAGGAAATTGGGGCAAATATATAAAACATTTATTTTCAGACATTGGATTACAGACGATATAGATCTGTGAGTCTGAGAGAAAAGAATCACACAAGAGAAGTCCTAAAATCTCTGAAACTTTCTACATAGAGGTATTTTCCAAATTCAGTGCAAAAAAGAGGAACCCAAGCAATTTGGGAAAGCATCTCTGGGAAGGCTAAAGTAGATTAAACAGGTGAGATGCAGTACAGGAGAAGTAGTAGCCACACAGAAAATAGTTTTAGAAATTTGCATGGAGGTGACTTTTGAGTTTGTTGCTGAAGACACCTAAGATGTGCTTACATAAGTCTTCAAGATCAGGGCAAAGAATGGTCAGATAATTGTAAGCAGAATAATTTCCAGAGTTTACACAAGAGCAAACTAAAAAACAAAAACAAAAAAAAACCTTGAAATTCTGAATAGTTGAATAATGAGGATTTGTAGAACACCCTGTAAATTAACTAGAAACCCAAGGATCATGCATTATTAGGGCCAAATTATCCAACAAAATTAAATTAGAAATCAGCATCAGAAAAATATATAAAAAATCCCCAGATACTTGGAAATTAAGAAAATATTTTATTAAGTAGCCCATGGATCAAAGAAGAAATCACAAGAAAGATTAGAAAATAGCTTGAACTTGAGGAAAACAATGTAGTGTGTGTGTGTGTGTGTGTGTGTGTGTGTGTGTGTGTGTGTATAGAGAGAGAGAGAGGAGAGAGAGAGAGAGAGAGAGAGAGAGAGAGAGAGAGAGAGAGAGAGAGAGAGAGAGAGAGAGAGAGCGCATGCGCGTGCACAAGTAATTGAAGTAATTCTTTTTTTTTTTTTTTAAACCTGGGAATTGAAATGAACTCGGGCACTTTACCACTGAGCTGCCTTCCCAGACTCCCCCTTCTCTGTACCTTTTAAAAAGAAATTTGAAACAGGGTCTTACTAAGTTGCTGAGGCTGGCCTCTAAACTTGAAATTCTGTCTCAACCTCCTGAGTTGCTGGGATTAAAAGTGTGTGCCACTGTGCCTGGCTAATTTTTTAAGAAAAATTAATCTTTAAAAGCTATGGTAGAAAAAGAGTCTAGAGTTACTTTCCTAATTTACTTTTGCCTTATGAGTGGTAATAAGTGCACTTGACTATACACAGATAGTAGGGAAAAATCATTGAAACCAAAACTCATTCTCTGAAAATTAAAAAAAAAAAGTTAACCCTGAATCTCGTCAAGGAGGGAGAGAAACATATGGATTAACAATATCAAGATTGAAAGAAAAATAGGTCGTCACTACAGGTTCTACAGACATTTATTTATAGGATAATCAGAATATTAGGAACAACTTTATGCCAGCAGATTCAGCTTATAAGACACATACTTATCCAAACTGGCATGAACAGAAAGGAAGTCTGAATACCTCTGTACTTTTTAAAGAAATTGAATTCATAATTAACAATTTTTTCCCCTAAAGAAAACTCTGGAGCCCGATGGCTTCACTGCTAAATTCTCTCAGCCATTTAAAGAAGAACTATTATCAAATCTTTAAGTTCTTCTAAAAACTAGAGGAGAGAATGCTTTCTAACTCATTTTATGAGGACAGAATTACCTTCCTAACAAAATCAAACAAAGATATTATAAAGAAAGAAATCCATAGACTAGAATCCTTAATAAATATAGATTCTTAAATTCTTTAAATTTTAGCACATTAAAGCCAATAACAATAGACGAAGTAAGATTTACCTTATTCATGAAAGATTTTATTTGTTATCAGTGCATGGAGTCCAGCCCAGGACCTTGTGCATATCAGGCAAGCACTGTGCCACCGAGCTACATCCTTAGCCATTATCTCCTGTATAAATCAGTGTATAGTTTGCCATATTAATGGGAGGGGGATATGTAATGATCTCAATACTTGCAAGAAGAGGCATTTGATGAAATTCATTATTGATTCATCATAAAAAAAATGAATGTTGTGAACAGAAGGAAACCTTTTGGGCCTGATAAAGGCCTTTTACAAAAAAACCTCTGACTAACATATATATATAATGATGAGAAACTGAACAGTTTTCTGCCAAAAATAGAAACAAGACAAAAATGTCCACTAATTTTCTATACATCATTGTGCTGTAGATTCTAACCAGTGCAGTAGAAGCAAGAAAAAGGGTATAGGAGACATACAAATTAGAGATTTTGATTCTTCTTCCTTTTCACAGATGTCTTGATCAAATTTGGAGACAATTTGAAGGAACCTACCAAAAACATTATTAGAATTAAATGAATTAAGTAGGAACTCTGGATACAAAGACAAAATACAAAATGAATCCTATTTATGTGTACTAGCAATGAACATTGAAAAAATAAGTGTTAAAAATCACTGATTTTTAATAAGCATTAAAAGTTATGGAATGGTAAATAAATATACCAGACATGAAAGGTCTGTGTACTCAAAACTACAGAACATGGCTGAGATAAACAGTTCTATAAGAGAGATAACATGTGCAAGAGTTGGCAAATGCAATATTTTAAAGATGTCATGTCTCTTCAAGTTGATCTGTATAGATTCAATGAATTCCTAGTTAAAATACCAACAGCCTTTTCATGTAAATGACAATCTTATGGGAAGGCAAAGAACAAAGTCAACCTTATTACAATGCCCGACTTCTAGGGTTTCTCTAAAAAAACAAACCAAAAAGGCATGATTCTAAGTACAACACAGAGCAGTGGTGCAGAATAGACATTCCAGAAATAGAACCCACATTCCTACTTGGTCAGGGTAGTGAAGAAAGGCTGCCACCTGCTTTAACTCCTGCACCCAAAGATGGGTTTTTAGAGTGGGCCAGCAGTTCAGTCCACTTGTTACTTCATTATGGGAGGAAGGCTTTTAGAATCATCATGGTCTTGGTTTCAATAATAAAGGTGTTATTTTTTGTCACTAAATAAACTGTAAGCTTAATTGTTGCAGTCTGGGTAGATTGTATTTGTTTTACAGTTTAAGCCTCACTGACCGATTTAATAGACTAGCCAAAAGCAGTTTCAGATACTTTCATAGATTACAAATGATCAGTCTTTGTTGTTTCTAAGATAAGTTGAAACTGAAACAAAATGTTTATATGACATTATTTAAATTTGATTATATTTAATTCCTGTAGAATGGAAGATAAAATGCCAGAACTTAGAGCTTATCCTTTAATTATCTGTTTTTAAAATAGAGCTGCATAACTTAACAGTGCTTCAATTCATGAGCAATTAGCTTGTTTTTGACAGTGGGAAAAAATGACGTTTTCCAAGTTAATTCAAATTATACTTGGTTTTAAACAATAAAGGTCATTTCTAAGTGATAATTCTATTGTGTACCAACTTAGCATTTGATAGTTTAAAATAAAATTTTTATTTTATGACTCTATTAACTGGTAAAGGGACATTATAAATAGTCTTTATATTAAAAACGTGTACATGTACATGCATAGGCCTACTTAATTATTAGAAATTGCTTGTCAGGACAGTCATGGAAATGTCCTCTGCAACAGTTTTTCTCAGATCTATTTCAGACTTATGCATCTGTTACTATATTTATCTTAATCAGCCCTTGCTGTGAGGTTTGGTTATTTTATTGCAAGCAGCTGTGCAAAGCTCCTTCTTTTTAAAAATGACATTCTTTTGTAGTTCTGCCACCACTCAGAGATTACACATGTGGGAAGCAAATTAAAAGCTATATAGTAAAGAGGAGATGAAATGTCTGACGTCATTGTATTTCATGATACTGTCAGAAAAAAACTGCTCTTGAGGACAGTTTAAATTGATCGTATTAAACTTTAAAAAATTATAACAAAAGATATCATCAGAAATATGGATTATCACCCTCGGGTTATTTTGAACTTGAAATTTCTTATGCTGGGCTACTCATGCCAACATCTAATTAGTCTTCTCTGATGCTGAGAAATGTAAACATATTATAATGTATATATTTAGTGACTTTATAATATAGATTACTAGGAGACTGAAATTCCAAACCTATTGCCCATTTGGGAACTTTAGGATATATGTAAACCCTTTTATAAACACAAACTTAAACCTCATTCCAACTTTTGGTAGTTTGAAACATTTCAGTTTCAGTCTATAAGCATTAGACTCAGTAGATCTTGAGTCTTAGAACCTTTTCCAAGGGCACATAGGTAGTTAAAAATATTTAATCTTAGATATTAATTGTACCCTTCTGCCATGTAGGATTTTTGTTAGTTTAGAGAAATACTGTGGTGTTGGGGAAGTGGTCCTGGCAGCGTGATCTTGATTGCCCAGAGGGCACACAGGTGGGCGCCCCTGCAGGCAGTTCTTGACACTTTGTATTAACTGAAGGGACATTGGGCCATTTGCTGTTGGAGACGACCTGTCTCTTATTTTTAGAATTATGTTTATTTCTCCTGCCACCCTCTTAATTCAGACTCGTATTACCTGCCTCCCGAGCCAGTCTCACATTTGTAACTAGACTCTGGGATTCTGTGTTCTCCTCAGTACGTTTATGTCCATGTGATGTCCAGGTTGACTTTACTCCAGAACCTTCAGTGATTCTCATTGCCCACCAAAGAAAGCATAAACCCATCCTGGCCCTGATGGTTTCATCTCCCGTCCCTTTGCACATCCCGTCCTGTGTCTGTGCCCTCCAGACCTCCTGCTGTTGTCAGGAAGCCCCTCCTGCCCACATGCTCCCTCCTCAGGGAGTATTTTCTGTGGCTTCCTTCTACAGCATCATTTGTGCTTCATCTTTTAGCCTCAAATAAAAGCAATCTGGCAAATTCCAGGAATCAGCACAATTTGGGGCACACCATCCAGAGATGACCTCCTCCACACACGGTGCAGCCCTGCAGAAATAGCCTGGCCGTTCAAGACAGTCCACATTCACTTTGTTAATTTCTTTTTGCTAATTTGTTTATGGATGGATCTTTATGCCAGAAAGGACATTAGTTTTATTTCCATTTTAATTAGTTAGAAATGTAATTATTTTCCCTCCTTACTTAGCTTGCTTACTTGACTTCTTATGTTAATTTATTCCAATATATTTATAGTTTGTCTGCTTGAATGATGCTATATATCACATCATTAAAATACAATTTGTATGCAGAAGAATTACTTGTCTTAACACTTTACTCTGAGGTATACAAAAATTATCCACTATATGGTGATATATTTAGATAATTTTGATGCACTATTTCAAAAAAGAGGTTCTGAGTGTTAATTCACAAGGAACCAGATGAGGTGCTAGGCACACTGCCTCAGTGAGCAGCTTGCAAAACTCCTTCTAGTTGCAGTCTTCCTTGGCTCTTCAGAGATCAGCATTTGGGATCACAGAAGGACCATGCATCTGTAAAAGCCAGCTCCTTACTATGCTGGCTGAGATTTGGTTCAGAATGAAGGAGAGGCTCTTGTTCTGAGCAGGGAGGCCTGCTGAGGTGTGCGCACAGGATAGCATTGGGCCCGTGAAAAATACTGCAAATTGGTCTGTTCTTGAAGTTTTTCTTTTTTTGTTTGATTGATTTTTACAATACTGGTGATTGAACCCAGGGTCTCGTGTAAGCTAGGCAAGCCCCCTACCACTAAGCTGTGCCCTCAGCCCTTAGAAGTTTTATTTTAAAGACAGGATTTCACTAAGTTGCCCAGACTGGCCTTAAACTTGCCATCCTTCTGTCTCTGTAGGAATGTGTTACAAACCTAATGTAAAGGAAGATTTCTTTTATAGTCTTGGTTTTTAGGATACAGGTCAAAATTTACTGATAAAGATGAGTATCTGAGATCAGAATACCTGATAATTTCCAAAGTTCTAGTTATTTTTTCATTTCATATTACACAATATAGAAAGCCCCCAAATTTTTGCATCTTGCTAAACATGAAAATGGTAACTGCCAAATTAATTTTGCCTAATTTCCCTTGAGTTGGAACTCACTTAGTATTTGTAGTCTGATGTTCAAACTTGTTTTTCATTTTGTATTTATAAAAGATTTTTGTAGAAATTATTTCAAGCAATGAAAGCATCTTGTTTGAGGAATTGTGTGATGAATTATTTTCTTAAGAGTTAATGACCTGCTGGGCGCAGTGGCGCATACCTATAGTCACAGCAGCTTGGGAGGCTGAGGCAGGAGGATCATGAGTTCAAAGCCAGCCTCAGCAACTTAGCAAAGACCAAAGCAACTTAGTGAGACCCTGTCTCTAAATAGAAAGTAAAAAGGGTTGGAGGTGTAGCTCAGTGGGTCAGCACCCCTGAGCTGTTTCTGGTACCAAAAACACAAAAACAAGCCAACAAATCCACAAAGAGTAAATGGCTGTATTGTCATTTTTAAAACTAAAAATGTTATACATACAGTGGACTTAAAAGGTAGAACTAGGAAGAAAAAAAAGTCACTAGTAGTAATTGATATAGAAACAGAAAGTTTGCCTATTCTCATTAAATATATGTCTGCACCAAATGTAATTACAGCCTAGTAGTCAGAATGTGAAAATCAAGATTTTGGCACCTCCATATTAAAAGGTTGGTGTTAATGGCTTCATTTCTTTTCATGGGATTTTATGATGTTTTTATTTTAATTTCGTCAAGACATGTTGTATTCATCCCCTGTGATATCTTAACGTTAATACTGTGCTACTTCAGCTGTTTTTCTGGGTTTTTGTTTGCAATATCTTAATGCATTGGTCATCCAAGTATCTCTGCCTATTTGATCTTAGCCCTGTGAAGTTAGGACCTGCAAAGACAGCCACCTGGACTCTGTTGTCCTTAGAGAGATAGAAGAGGTAGCATGGTGATATATGTGCATGTTAAGCCTGCCGATGGGTCCTGGGTCCCCAGTCCCCATCTGTGCCATGGGGTTTGTGGCCTCACCTCAAAGGCTTGTTGTGGGAATTAGAACAGGGCTGGCATGTAATAAGCTGCAGATTCATGTTCTCTGCTTGCTGTTTTAGGGTGTTTTTCCCCCCAAGGTACCAATATTTCCTTGATCATATGTAAAAGTCTTAAAAAATAACTTCTGCTTTTTCTTCCTATATATAAAGAGAAAAGGTAGAAAAGAGAGATTGGTTATTAGATCAAAGGATTTCCTCAGCAGCTTTTGTAGTTCAATTAGACATAAAAGAACCACTTAACAATAGAATGTTGAAGGAACTAGATCAGAAGAAAATTATCTAATACTGTACCACATTAAATTACAGTCATTCTTCAGCACCTGTAAGGGATTGATTCTAGGATCCTCTTCCCTCTGTGGGTACCAGAACCTAAAGAGGCTCTTATATAAACCGGTGTATTTGAACCTAACCTACACACATCCTCCCTTAGATTTTTAAATCATCTCTAGATTACTTATAGTACTTAAGACAATCTAAATTCTATGTGAATGATTGTTATACTGTCTTGTTTATAGAATAAGGATAAATCAAGAAAAAGTCTGCGCATGTTCAGTAGAGATGCAGTGTTTGTTTGTTTTTCCCTTCACTCGGTCTTTGGATAGTTGAATCTGTGGATGTATGCAGTGACAATTGTATGTAATGACAGCACGTAGAGAGGGCAGGGTGAATCATTCTTTGCTTTGTCAGTATAAAAATTGACCCAGAGAGTTGTTGAATGGAGTGTACAAGGGCCATGGTATTATCAGGGAAGAAAGAGATTGTTCAGAATCAAAGGAGTAAATGAGAATTTCCTCTGTCCTGGCATACACTCCACATTTGGCTCCCTTCTCCTTTTTCTTTTACAGGCTCTTTGGGAGCTTATATCAGTGGAAACCACAGCTTCTGTCTTTTATAATGAATACTTGATCAGCTATGATTGACTTGTATTTACCATTCTCCAGTGGCTCCTCTCAGAAACCCAGCTCCTTTGTAAATAGAACAGACCCCACATGAGTCACTCTCCTGCGAGTGTCACACTTGGAAAACAGTACAGGCATAAATTGCACCCTGGTGGTCTCTGCTTTGTAGAAGACCTGAGAGAGGAGGTAGGGCTTCTTTGCTGGAGAAGAATTGGTTTCTTAGTAGGGGAGGGGAGCTCGTTTTTTTTTCCTATCTTGATGACAGCCTGGGACTTGGAGTGTGTCACTGCACCCCAAATGTGAGAGATGCTTGCTTGGTGTTGTGGGGGCTCAGAGCACTGTGCCTGGGGGATAGGCAGGAAGAGGAGACGGGGAGCTTCTCCGAGCATTCACAATGGCAAGTCATTCTGCCTTCCTCACTTCATAAAGGGTGAGACCTGAGAGTCAGTCAGGTAGACAGGATCTTACCTGTGGTGACCCACAACCCCAGTGCCCTCTATGTCTGTCACAACAGAGGTCTTGGTGGACTCATGCCCTTTCCTTGTATAGAGGGAAGTTGCCCTGTGTTCCCAAGTGATTTCTGATCTGGCCCTTGCTTGTCTGCACAGCAGCCCGGGTTGTGTGGAGAGCTCTGGGACAGGGAGCGGCATTCCTTTCTGCTGAAGGAAACAAAGCGCGCTCGTGTGTTGGGTTGGCACAGTTGGCTGCCCACAGTCTGATAGAGGCTTGTTTTGGGGATGACTCTCCATATCTCACCAAAAGATGGAAGATATCAGTGATTCATTAGATAGAGGAAACTTGAAATTTTCTTCTATTTAATGAATTTGAAAACCAGGGTACTGTTTTTCAGAGAGAAGAAAATATAATATTTCCTCAGCATTTATTTTTTTTTAGAAAAGCTTTTAGTTAGCTGCTTTAGCATTCGAGTAAGATACCAAATTGCCACAGATATTTAGCACTGACAAAAATACTCCCTTCTGATTTAGGATCACTTAGTTACTAGCAAAAAATATAGGTTGCTGCTGACTGGCAGCTCCCTCGGTATACTGGTGGCTTACCTGTGGATGTGGAAACTGCAGGGCCCAAGCTCTGTCCTGACTTATCTCACACAGCACCTGCGGTGGCCAAGGGCCCTGTAACACACCATACGTACATACTGTGTTTGCTGACTGATATAGTAGCTGTGGGACTCGGCACAGAATGGTTTGATTTGACTGTGACATTAAAACAAATTTCCAGAGAAGTGAAAAAATATCTGTATTCAGCAGCAAAGCAGATGGATACATCCTGAGGAGTGGGTGAGGCAAGATGCATGTGAGGAAGGGTCCCTTTGAGCTGGAGTGGCCACATAGCTGGGAGTTCCTGTCTCTAGTCCTGCCCTGGAGTAGCAGGAAAGGTGGCCCCTTGACAACAGCATGCATCTGTGCCCTTCCATATTGGGCAATTTTAAAATTTCTTTTTTCTTTCTAAAAGAAGAGGTTAGTAGAGAATATACTTTTAAGAAACCCCTAAATTTTTGAAAAGTCTTTTTAAATTTGTTTAAAATTAAACCGAGGTTGATAAACACATTTTGAACATGGAGTTGAAGTGTGCTTTTATTTGTGATATTTATAAGCATGAGCAAAGATGTTGAGAATATCTGAGCATTAAGTAGCATTTTAATATCTCTATTACATTGCTGATCTTATGTTACTAGTACATACACATTCAAAAAAAAATCTGAACAGCTGTGTAGTTAGCTGAGAGGACAGCCACAGGGGTTGGGTTACAGGAAAAGGAGCTTGACAAGATGAACTGTAAGGTACTCGTGCTTAGTTGTATCAGAGCCCCTGTGGCTCTAGCATTCCCAGAGCTGCCGCCTGCTGAACTCTAGGTCTGCATTCAGAAATAACGGATTCTATGCTTATTACTGTTTTCTGTTTAGTCATTTACATGGGGCTCTGTACTGCAGACATAGAAGCTTCATCACATTGTTGTTCATGAGCAAAACATGCCATTGTGCTCGCCAGTTAATAATAACGTGTATGTGTATATAACTGAATTTGAGTGTGGAACAGTGAGGACAAAAACTAGTATTATAAAGTCAAAGATGCTAAAAGCATGTGACTTACCTTCCAGGTATTTAAACTTCTGTTTCCTACCTAGAGCCATGTATACAACCTAGACTTCCTTTCCGCTCCCATCTTTTGCAGGCTTCCTTTGTATCATGTGTTTTGACCCTCAGCGTTCTTGGGTAGTTTTATTTTTATTTTCCCTTTGTTATATTTCTGATAATTGTAGGCATTTTTTTGGAAGAGAAACTAGTACCTCATTTTGCACAAGAAAGACAAAATAATAACTACTTAAAAATGAGGCCTGATGCAAAGGCAGTTCACTGAGGAAAGAATAGGCCTTTCATCTATTGGTCATCCATATGCAAAAGAATGAAACTTCAATTCATATCACTAGCCATAGGTAAAAATTAACAAAAATAGATTGAAGACTTAAATATAAAAACTAAAAATAGAAACTCGTACAACAAAGGAAAAAATCCTTCTAATCTCAAGTTAGAAATCTAAGATCTGTTCTATAAGACACCAAAATCATGATCCATACAAGAACAAAATGTATACACAGCTAGTCCTCTGATTCTGAGAGTTCCATATCCACACATTAAACCAACTTCAGATTGAAAGTATTTGGAAAATATTGATTCTTATTCTGAACATGTGCAGACATTTTTCTATCCAAAAATATTATAGCATAACAACTATCTTTACAAACATTTACATTGTATTGGTTAATAAGTAATGTGGAGATGATTTGTAAGTATATCAGAGTATATGCTTAGGTTATATGCAAATACCATGCTCTTTTACATTAAGAACGTATTTGTGGGTACCAAAATCTGTGGGTCCTGGAACCAATTCCTTAGGACATAGAGGGAAAACTGTATGGCGGGCTTTATCTAAATTAAGAATGTCTGTTTTCAAAAGTCGGTGTGAGGAGATTGAAAAGACAGGCCCCAGATTGGAAGAAATGTGTACATCATATATCTTACTTGTGTCTAAAATATTGTAAAGAACTCTCCAATCTCCATATTGAGAAAAGTAAACAACCTAGTTAAAAAATACTCAATAGATTTGAGCAGATTTCCCTAGAGAAGACTTAAAGATGGCAAATAAATAGATTAAAAAAAAGATATTGAGCAGCATTGGTTGTTAGGAAAATACAAGTTGAAACCACAATGAGACACTACTAAACATCTATTAGAATGTCTAAAGTTGAAAAGGCTGCATTGTTGGCAGTGAAGCATGCATCTGGAACTTTCATACACTGCACATAAAATGTAAAATGGTACAACCTAGGAATTAGTTGGCATTTTCTTAAAAATTTAAACATACACCTACCATATGAGCCTTATGGTAAGCATATGGTAAGATATGATAGCAGTTTCGTATTTGTAACATTTATTTTTACAGGCGCTTAGAAGTCTTCCTTGTTTTTTCTTCTCCATTGTGTAGATGTTCTGTAGTCTATTCAACCTGTTCACTACTGGTGGACCTTTGACTTGTTTTCCTTCTTTTGTTATTAAAATAATGTCATAATGGAAATCCTCTTGCATATGTCACTTCACATTTTTACCAGTCTCTCTGTGAGTAGATTTCTAGGAGTGAAAAAGCCATGTATTTCAAGGGTGGGTACTCCAGGGTATCACCAGACATTCCATCCTAGGAGATAACACATTGCCTTCAGAGCAGACCATCCAACCTTGGAATATTTCCTGGTCAAACTGATGAGCTGTGTAAATTGCATTTCTCTTAATTAGCAGAGTTGGTGGTTTTCATGTTTAAGGGTCATGTGAATTTTTAATTGTCTCTTTGTAGCATTTTCTCCTTTTCCTTTTTTAGTGAACTAGTGCCAGTTTTTAGGAGTTTGTTATATTAAGAATTAATTCTTTTATCTTTTTTCCAGTTGTAAATATTTTTCTTCTTGTTTACCATTCTGTTTTGGCTTTGCTTAGAGTTTTTCTTTTTTATATTCTTTTGCTTTATAAGCATTTTGAGTTCTTTTTTGTTTATTAGTTTTTGGCACCAGGGATTGAACTCAGGGTCTCTTTAATATTGAGCTGCATCCCCATCCCCATCTTTTTTATTTTGAGACAGGGTCTTGGTAAGTTACTTAGGACCTTGCTAAGATTCTGAGGCTGGCCTTGAACCTGCAATCCTCCTGCCCAAGCCTCTTGAGTTTCTGTAATTGCAGGCCTGCCACTATTCCCAGCTACAAGTGTTTTTTTTTTTTTTAATGAATAGGAATTTGTTACTCTCTTTGAGGACCTACAGGCAGGTGTGGATCTGCTGGGCGACTCATATGCCTGTTTGTTGGCCAGTGTGGCTGGTGCACAGTAGACTCTAGGGACAGCCAAGCATCTCACATTTAGCCCACATGCCTTCTTTTCTCCTGCAGGCTGGTTCAGGCTTGTGCTCAGCACAGGGGCAAAAGCATCTACTCTTCAGGTGGACACCTGATACTCCTGGTGATGCCCTGCTTTCTGCATCCAGACCTGACTTAGGCCAGAGGCTGGTGCAGGCTCCTTGTGCTGTCAGTCAGCTCCACTCCTATGGCACACGGTCATTTTTAAACAGCAGCTTTTTGCTTATTTTTTTGTAATTTTTTTCTTTGCATTTTTTTTCCTTTTTCTTCTGCCCTTCTTCCTTCCTCAGATCTCAGGCACACAGAATTAATTGTTCCCAGCTTTTTTCCTCCTCTTTTTGGTCCTTTGTTTTCCTTACAAACCAGTATTTCACAGAACTGGTGTATTACCTAGCTATTTCGAAGGTGCAGGTCTTCCTGAAAGTGTTGTTTGCATCTATCCCTGAACTTGAAAAGAAGAAGATAGTAGCTCAAAGTTGGGTATCATTCATTTAAAGCTGCTCATGTTTCTTGCCTAACAGTATATATGCTGTGGAGGCAGGTCGGGGAGGCAGCATCCCAGGGGCCCTGAGCTCTCATGTGTTACCAGCACAGGACCCAGTAGACTGCAGCCAGCCAGGGCAGCAGCTGCCAGCTCTTGTTTTACCCAGATGTGCCTAATTGAAAGATCTCTTTTACACCATTCTTGGTTTTATACAAACTGCTGTTTTTATCATTCCCTGCTTTGAGAGAATACTTTTCAGGATTACTTGAGAAACATAAGTTAAAAATAAAAAAACAGAGAAAAATAGCTATTTTCTATCCAGTATTTCCCCTCTCCAAACAGATGCCTTTTTCAACCTCAAGTGTCTCATGTGTCTCAGTGTCATGACAGATCACTTGCCAAAGTCAAAATAATAAGACTCAGAAATTCAGTGTTTATGAAATCAGTTCACTTGAATGTGAATGTGTGATGATGCTGCCAGATAGGTGGGCAGAGATCATTCTTGAGGTGCTGATTTGTATCATGATGCTTTTGCCTGTCAGGTTTCCTGTGAAACGCTAAGGAACAGTGATGTGACTTTTTGCTGGAAAGGTGGGGGATGTGATTAGGGCCACGGAAAGCAACCAGTAGGAGGAGCTGAGACAACAGTGCGGAGATAGTAGCGTCATGAGCTGGGGACTTGGGTCCTGGAAGACACAACAGGATTCATTTGAAACTGAAGAAGGGATTCCCCTGCCTTTGAGCCAGTGGCATCTGAGGTGAGGAAGAGGCAGGAGAAGACATGGAAAGGATTGTAAGCTGTGTAAGAGCAAGACAGATGGGCCAAAGTGGGGGGATGGAGAGACGCCTGCTGCATGGAGGTGTGTTGGGCTGAGGGAGGAGCCAGGGTGCACACCTGAGACTGGGAAAACCTGAGGAGCCTCGGAGTGAGAGTCAGCTGCCCACCAGGCCACTCCTGAACCCAGGAGCACCGCTGGGTGGAGTTGGTGATTTTCTGCAGCAGCATTGTGCTGCCCACAGTTACAACCAGAGGAGATAACAGGGCAGTGCAGTGTATGGGTGGGAATTTGCCAGAGTTCACAGTGAAAGGTGAGAGAGAGCAAGGGGAAGGCACCTTTTGTTGTTGTTTTTTTTTTTTTCTTTGCACTACTAAGGGTAGAACCCATAAAACTACATCCCCAGCCCTTTTTATTTTTTGAGACGGCATCTTGCTAAGTTGCACAGGCTGGTTTTAAACTTGTGATCCTCCAGCCTCAGGCTTCCAAGTGGCTGGGACTGCAGTTTGCACCACATGCCCTGCTAAGGGTGGGAAGGTTTAAGACCAAGGATGAGGACTCCGATGAGAATGTGATAAAAGTCTTGCAGCAGTGGGAAGGTCAGGCTAATGGAAGGTGAGAGCTTGAGTGGGCCGAGTGCTTGTTGGGAGTGGGTGACAAACTCACCCAACAGAGGCCTGCCCAAGGGGCTGGGCATCTTTCTGTGCTAGGAGTCTGGGGAAGGAAGGCAGAGCTGGCGGGGCGCGGCTGCCTTGGTGCCTTCAGATCCCCGGCAGCCTGCGCTCTCGCCATCCTCCTCATCGGGCAGCATTCCCTCCACAACTTCTTTCTTGTCTCATGGTTCTAAGGCAAGCTGTTTCCGTGTTAAATAGCTGTTTGTCTCCCACATCTGTTGTCTCATGTTTATTTGCTTAGCTTCTGACTTCTTCATGTGTATAAATTACTTCTGTTGCGAGTATTTTGCCTTTATCGTGATTTCTGTCTTCAGTATTTTGTCTTTTTTGATGCTATTTCTAATGTATTTATTACTTCTCTAAGAGTGTTATTCTGGTTTTCAGTGTTTTTCATGGCTCTTTAATTTCCTTTTTTTTAATTAAAGCATTTTAGTTATATATAGTAATGTTGGGTTTATTTTGACAGAATTATATGTGCATGGAATTTTATTTCAATCCCCTTTCTCCCCCGTACACTTTCCCTCCCCTTCTCTCCACCCCACTCTCTTTCCACTACTCTACACATCCTCCTTTTGCTCATTTATTTACTTTTGGTTAGTGCTTTCTACATATACATAAAGGTGAAATCCCCTGTGGTATATTCATATATGCATATAACATGATTTTGCTAAGTTTATTCTATACTTCCTTCCCTCTAGCATCCCTCTTCCCTCCCTCTCGGTTCTTGTACACCACTAATCTTCCCTATATCTTTCTGATATCTGATTTTGCCGTAGTCTCCATATGTAAGAGAAAACTTTTGACCCTTGACTTTGTGACTCTGGCTTCTTTCACTTAGTATGGTATTCTCCAGTTCCATTCATTTACCAGCAAATGCCATGATTTCATTCTTCTTTATGACTGTGTTAAGCTCCCATTGTGTATGTAGACAACATTTTCTTGATCCATTTGTCAACTGATAGAAATCTGGGCTGATTCCATAATTTGGCTATTGTGAATTGTGCTGCTAAACATTGAAGTGACTGTATTACCATAGTCTGCTGATTTTAGTTGTTTTGAATAAATACTAAGGAGTGGCATAGCTGGGTCATATGGTGGTTCTATTCCTAGGGTTTTTTTGTTTTGTTTGTTTGTTAATCTTGCTGCTTTCCAGGATGGTTGTACTGATTTGCAGTCCCACCAACAGTGTATGAGTGTACCTTTTCCCCCATCTCCTTGCCAGCATTTATTATTTTTTTGTGTGTTATTGATGATTGCTAATCTGACTGAAGTGAGATGAAATCTTGAGTTTTGATTTGCTTTTCCCTGAATGCTAAAGATGTTGAACATTTTTTCATGTATTTCTTGGCCATTTGTGTTTCTTCTTTTGAGAAAGTTTAGTTTAGTTCTTTTGCTCAGTAAATGACTGGGTTGTTTGTATTTCTTGTGTTAATGTTTTTTTTTTTTTAACTTTTTTCGTAGTTGTAGATGGACAGAATACTTTTATATTATTTATTTATTTTTATGTGGTGCTAAGAATCAAACCCAGTGCCTCACACATGCTAGGCAAGCTGTTTGCCACTGAGCTACAGCCCCCGTCCAAGTTATTTTGAGTTCTTTATATATTCTGGATATTAATCCTTTGTCAGAGGAGCAGTTGGCAACAATTTTTTTTCCCATTCTGAGATTCTCTCTTCACACTCTTAATCATTTTCCATGCTGTGAAAAAGTGTTTTAATTTGATGGCATCCCATTTATTGATTCTTAGTTAAATTTCTTGATCTTTAAGAGTCTGTTGAAGTCAGTGCCTGAACCTGTATCATGGAGTGTTGACTGTATGTTTTCTTCTAGTAGTTGTAATATTTCTGGTCTAATTTTTAAGTCTTTGATTCATTTTGATTTGACTTTTGTGCAGGGTAAGGGAGAGGGACCTAGTTTTATTCTTCTATATTGCTATCCAGTTTGCCAGCACCATTTGTTAAAAATGTTGTCTTTTCTCCAACATATATTGGCACCTTTATGAAGTGTCAGATAGCTATAAGTATGTGGATTTGTCTTTGTCTTTGGTTCCATTGGTCTTTGTGTCTATTTTGATTGCAACACCATGCTGTTTTGGTTACTGTAGCTCTGTAGTATAAATTGAGATCAGGTATTGTCATGCCTCTTGTATCGCTGTTTTTGCTTAGATTGCTTTGGCTATTCTGGGTCTCTTATTCTTCCAAATGAATTTAAAGGTTCCCTACAAAATCAGGAACAAGACAAGGATATACTTTCTCACCACCTCCATTCAAAATAGTTTTTGAAACTGTAGCCAGAGCAAACAAACAAGAGAAGGAAATTAAAGAGATACACATAGAAAAAGAAGAAGTCAAACTATCTGTTTGCTGATGACATGATCTTGTGTCTAGAAGACCCCAAAATCTCCAACAGAAGACTTCTGGACCTGACAAGTAAATTCAGCAAAGTAGCTAGATACAAGATGAGCACTTCTAAGTCAATAGCTTTTCTAAACTTCAACAGTGATTCTGTTGAGAAAGAAATTAGGAAATCATTCCTTTCCTAATAACCTCAGAAAAAAATTTGAGGAATTAACCTTGCTGTGGCCCTCTCATCTCTCTCCGAGCCACAGCCATTAATTAAGGAGATACCATATGAGAGGCAATGGAGGATGAATAAAAGAGTCTAAGAGACACACAGGGAGAGAAAACGGTGGAGCCGGTGGGCACTGCTCTCTGCTAGAGATGTAGTGACCCTAAACTAGCTCAGCGCATTTATTATATAAGTTTTGTAAAAAGCTTATCTGTGGGTAAATAGGCTATATGAAGGATCTCTCATCTCTGGGACTTGGTGCCTGAGCTCAAGGACTCAACTGCTAACTGCTCTGTGCCTTTGCATGTAACTTGCTCAGGCCAGCATCACTGTAACAACTGGGCTGGTTCCCCGCACAGCACAGCCATGATTCAATTCACCACTCTCCACATAACCTAACCAAGAGGGTAAAGATCTCTAAAAGGAAAATTATAGAGCACTGAAGATAAAACTGAAGAGGGCCCCATAAGATGGGAAAGACCGCTCCATGTCCTTGGGTAGGCAGAATTGATATTGTCAGAAGGGCCATACTACCAAATGCAGTATACACAGTCAATGCAGTCCCCATCAAAATGCCAATGACGTTCTTCACAGAACTAGAAAAAGCAGCCCTTAAATTAGGAACTCTTCACTTCATCCTCATGGAATGTTTTGTTGAGGATGCTCTGTAATGTAGGCTTTCTAGTTGAGAATTCTTTTCATTTTTGTTTATCATGGAAGGTTTTTATCATTTCTCTTCGATACCATGGAATTTCATCTTCAAATCTGAAACTTAATTTTGCTGGATATAAAATTCTTGGTTGGCATCCATGTTCTTTCAGAGCTTGAAGTATATTATTTCAGGACCTCCTAGCTGTGAGGGTCTGGGCTGAGATCTGAATTGTTTTCCCCCTCTATGTAATTTGATTTTTTTCCCCTCTCACAGCCTTTAAGATTTTTATCTTTATTCTTTGTGTTAGTCATTCTCATTATAATGTGTCTTTGTGTGGGCATGCTCTAATTTTGTACATTTGGGGTTCTATAAGCCTCTTGTATTTGATTTACAATGTTGTTTGGTTTACAATGTTGAGGTATGTTCCTACTGTTCCTAGTTTTTCTAGTGTTTTGAACATGAAGTTGTGCTTTATTTTGTCAAATGCTTTTTATGCATCTATTGAGATGATTGTGTGATTCCTGTTTTGATCTATTAATTTGATGAATTTTGTTCATTGATTTTCGTATCCTTATGAGGAATCCTCAAATAGAACAGTTGTGACAGTATACTGTATTGTAATGGAAGTTACATGACTGTGATCTTTCTGTCACAGGACAGGTAGTGTGTGTGTGTGTGTGTGTGTGTGTGTGTGTGTGTGTGTGTGTGTGTGTGTATAACGTGCATACACTAGACAAAGAGATGCTTCACACCCTGGGCAGGACAGAATGGGATAGCATGAGATTTCACAAGACACTCAGAAAAGCAGTTTTGAAATCGTGAAGTAATTATTTCTGAAATTTTCCATTAATATTTTTGGATTTCAGTTGATCATGGATAACTGAAACCCCAGAAAGCAAAAGTAAGGATAAGCTGGGTATCGTGGCACATGCCTGTAATTTCAGTGGCTTGAGATGCTGAGGTAGGAGGATCACCAGTTCAAAGCCAGCCCCAGCAAGTGAGGCACTAACCAATTGAGTAAGAGCTTTGCATAAAAAAGAACAAAACTCAAGACAAATTTTGATCACTATATATAAGAATTACGTTTCCTCACATTCCCAATTATATATGCTTCACTTCTCCCTTAACACACAGCAGGAGGGGACCTAACACTCATATTTGTGCCAATATTCTGTTTATGGAATATATTTATCAACTAAGACACTAGAGATTTCTAAGTTCTCACCAGACCAGTTTTGGAATTCCTGTCTACCAACAGAGCCTTTAGATGTTTTTTTAGTCATGATTCTCCAAATTCTTCCAGTCTTCAACTTTTATCCAATTCTAAAGTCTCATTAATAATTTCTGGCCCTTCAGTATCCGTGTATTTGTTTTATGGCTGATAACATTGGGTGACATTGGTTCTTCTGTCTGTCCCAAATTTTTCTCTTCCTATCTCTTAGAGTAACAAGTCATTTGCTATGGCACTCAGATAATTCTGGTTCATCTCTTTATCTCAAGACCCTTTACTTTGTTAAAAATGCAAAGATAATATTTTCCTTAACAGTGTAATCTATATGGGTTTCAGAATTTGGACATGGAGACTTCACATTGAAAGCCACCATTTCATCCACTCCATGTGAAACATGCCTGTGTGAGAGGACATGGAAGCTGCCTATAGGTTGTTGATAAAGTAAACTGACCACAATGAAAACCTGTACCTAATGGTAAGTTTATGAAAGGCATATGTGGGAGTTTTGTAAACAACAGAAAGATTTCCCAAAGCAATATTTCTGCCATATTCATTGTATCTTTGTAGAATTGCTCATTTAGCTCCTATCTGCATCTCATCTCTTCCAGCCTGCAGCAACAGCTGTCTAACTCCTCCTCCTATTTCCCTATAATACAGGCCTCACACTATACTCACTGTTATGCTTTGAGCACATTTCAAATTTCTGTCTTTATATAACAAAGACATAATGAGATAAACCATGGATATGCTGGAGTTGTAAAAGAATAAATTATATTTATTTATTTAATAACACTTAAATAGTGCTTGCTATATACTGAATTAGGTTAAGAACTTCTAAATATTAATAATACTAACTTGACCCTCAAAAATTATCTTCATTTCACATATGAGTTGTTCTGTGCATTGAGATAGGGTGGGTTTAGTGTCCTGTGCAAAGTTGCAAACTCAGTAATGGTATTAAAGTAATGGAGAGGCAAGTTCAAAGATCAAAAACATGGAGGTCAAATATCAACTATTAGTTGTAAAATATCAGAGGATAGATATAGATGTAACATTCACATTAGAGTAATATTAACCAGTGAGATTATGGGCTTCTTAATAGTCCAGAAGGGATCCTCTGTTCAGGAAAGGTGCTTAGAAAATAAGCCACAGACTAAGTCATTTTTGTCTCGGGTCTCCTCAAATCCTTCATCAGTGAGCCTCTCTTACTCTTCTGGACCCAACTGAAAAAAGGTGGACAGGAGGCTGAAATATAACCTTATCTCTCCATATGGGAGCATGTGAAGTAAAGAGCACCTTTTCCCACCTCACTCTTTCCCTTTGCTTTTGTTGCAAATTTTCATCACTGCCCTGAAATGCATTCTCATATACTCAGATTAGATTCCTGAAAGTTTTAGTGGCATGGTATTATTTTTATTTTGAAAGGAAAAGCTTATTGATAAAAGATTGTTGTTTTCAATTTTAAAATTTATATAACATGAAAAGACCTGCTTTCTTATATTTTCTTATACTGTTATCTTACTGATTGTTTTTATTGATCATAATAGTTAAGGGATAAATGAATCTTTATGATTCCTTATTCACAGCTCTGAACTTCATGAGGAAACTTCATGAATTCATTATTTTTGTTTTAGATTACTTATCTTACAATGTTATTATGAATAAACATATTTTAGATAGAACAAACACCAAATTCATTTATAATATATTTTATATAATATATTTAACAATTTTACATATAATTATAAAATATATTAATATAGGGCCTAAAAAAGACAAAAAAAAAGGAAAATTCTCACTATGAGGCAAAGAGGAAAGAATTGTAAAGATGTGAGAACTTTGTTGCACATAGTTTCAGAACAACTCAAACAATGAACTGTTGAACCCAGATTCTGAAGAGTTTTTTAAGACATATCTATGCTAAAATGGCTGTTATTCAATACATACTTGTTGAATGAATGGCTAACAAATAATAATAAATTACTTTTGAAACAGTCATGACTTCCTACTGGAATGGCTTTTCCTGACCTTCCATACTTATCCCTCAGGTCTCACCTTGAATGTCACCTTATCTGGAAAATATTCTTGGCATTATACTCCTGTATAAAAATGGGACAGAGACAAAGGAAGTACTGTGTTCCTAGATCTACCATAAAGGGATGGCCTCTGTTCCTAGTTCTCTATTATATATAAACAACCCTCTGTAATTAGCTCTACACAAAATTTAGCATAATTTCACCTAAGTAAGGTCTAATGCAGTTTTAAATCTTCAGTAGATATTTTTAAATGCACATTAACATTTGATTTATATTGTTAAAATCAACATACTAATGTTGCTACTTTTAATTTCCCACAGTTTAGAAAATACTTTTATTTAAGATTGTGGGTTTAAAAGTTCTGTGGTTAAATGAGTTATTTATTTTCAGCTTTATGGGATGCTTTTTATGAAAGTAATTTGCCCTTGTGTTCTTGGCCACAGTTCTCTTTCTCCCTGTTAATACAGCAATTGCCATCAGCTGCTTCCCCAAAGCTAAAGATGTCATAAAAGGTTTTTGAAATTTAAAATGTATGGAAATTGAAAGTTAATGTTATATACGAAAAAGTAAATTTGTTATGTGGGCAAAATGTTTCTTTAGATGTGGGGCTTCCATAAAAACCTGTGTTAATAATTGTGCAGATACACAAATAATCTCATTTTTTCATTTCTATAAAAAAAGCTGGGCTGGAATGAGATGAACATCACCACCCTAAGTGCATGTATGAAAAAGACATGAATAGTGTGAATATATTTATATGCAAGCAGAGAGATGAAAAATTGTGCTGTACATATGTAATATCAATTATAATGCATTCTGTTGTCATATATAACAGATAAGAATAAAAAATTAAAAAGCTGAAGGGATTTTGATATACTATCACCATTAAGATCATTTAAAGCAAATTTCATTAGTTTTATATTTATTTGTTATTCAAATAAAAATGTTAATCAGAAAAACTTTTAATTCATTAATACTGTTATTGGAATTTAAAATTGATAGAGGTCTAGGGGCTTGAAAAATTAATCCTGAATTTAGTGCCATGATACTCTCTTCTTTGGAGGGAGTTTTTCATAGCACTTCAGTGACTTCTAGGCCAACATATTTATTTTTATATTTGGATAAGGCCTAGATAATATATTTACCCAAGACGATTCAGCCACCAGTGGCTGTGCTTCCTCATGCACATTGGAAAATAGGAAAGAATGTCTAAAGTTCACACTGAAGGAGATCCATCCAAGGGAGCCCATGCTCCTCACAGCAACACCCATTTCAACTACCAAAGCTTAGAGGCTAGCTCTCAAGAAACTATTAGGCCAGCACACCTTCATGTTTGTGGAAGGTTTGCCCTCTACCCTAGTTTAGCACTCTTCTCCACCTCCTTCATCATGGTGAGCTCCAGAGCATTACCCATCCCAGATATGCCATTGAAGATATCCTCCTCCTTCTAGCTATAATTGTCTAATTTTTGATAATGACAATTTTATGTCATTATTTGCAATGGCTTTTGAAAGTATTTTTGTGTTATCACCTGGTTCACATGCACATTTTATGAATATTCAAATTTTATGGTCTATGTATTCTCTAACATTAACTCTATTAAATATTGACTACTAATCCTAATATTATGTTAAAATTAAGTCTAATATAATGGGGAATACAGTTAGATCATATGAGGTTTTATGTATCATTTGTCTTTCCCTTTCCATTATCAATGGTATAGTTATATAACTAGTCACATATTCATTATAATATGTATCCATGTGTCCTCAAATTTAAGAAATGCATAATATCATGACTCTCATAATATCATGAAATGAATGTATATATATATATATATATACACACATATTCATATATTCATATATGAATATATTCATATATATTATCACATGAACATTCTTATGAGTACTCTAATGTTGGAAGATACAAATTCCCTTATCAGAACACAAACCATAAAAGTTGGCTGAACTGAAAATTAACCTAATGTGATAACCATATTTAAACTATTTTTTACATAAGAGCATGTAGTATAAAATCAATATTTATGTGGAATTTGAATGATGTATACTCAATTATCAAAGGCATATTTCATATCTATTATTATATACTCATGTATATGATATATGTACAGTCTACAAATCTGAGTAACATTATACACTAACCTGAGTTATTACATGTACATTTAAATGGATTTTCATGCAAATTTTTAATAGTTCAATTTCAGGAATATTCATGTTTCCTGATATTCTTATTCATTCCTTTATGCTTTCAGTAACCTTTATATATTAAATACTAACCTTAATATTACCACTGTAACTATACCTAATTTAGCACAAATCCATATATATTCATATGAGATGTGATGTGTATTTTGACTTATAATTTTAATTATGAATGGTTAAATTAGTATATATTCATCATATGATATATCCATTCATTCCAAGTCCAAAACTTTGTATTCATATGATTCACTTTAAATCATTTCTAGTTTTAATACACATCTAGTCACCCATATTTTCCTACTCTATTTGACATGAATATTCTTATAATTATACATGGTTTTCAAAATATATATTTATTTTCTTTTTCAAAAATATTTTATTTGTTTATTTTTACGTGGTGCTGAGGATCAAACCAGGGCCTCACACATGCTAGGCAAACACTCTACCACCAAACCACAACCACAACCCTACATATTCATTTTCTACAAAAAATTCAAACTCAATATGTAATAGTAACCCTGATATTACCACTATACCTATACATAGTTTGAATTAATTAATTTTCATGAATATCAGATTCCATATATATTTTAAAATGTAATTTCATTCATCCATGTTGAATTTCCATCAAATATTTTATATATTCATTATATGATATATTTATGCATCATCTAGTTAAAAATTGGTATTCATAGAACTCACAGTACACTTTTTTCTATCTAAAAACACTAATTTATAGGATTTCAAAACATTTTCACATGTATAGTAGAATAAATACTCATGTTACCTAATGCACACATTTATTTAATAATAGTAAATTACTGACACAATATTCAAAACTAACCCTGAACTGATGTTTATACCAAAACCTAATCTTAAATAAAAGCATGTATGGCTATAAACATACATGGTTATGTTCATAAATATATTGAAATTTCAATGATATTTTTGCATATATATTTTGTGTATTTGTAATATTATATATATTTCGCTATTCCCAATTTAAAAACATTCATGATCATATAACTCACATGATACTTTTCCCTATCTCAGAACTTAAAGATGTATATCTGTTCTCAAACATATTTTCTCCTGTACATCCTTTTGAGTCCTGTATGCTGACATTCACATTCAGAATCTAACACAAACCCTACTTAAAACGAAAATCAATACTAATCTTAAACTCATTCTTCTTCCTAAATCTACATTTGAAACCTACAAACTGAATGTTTCAGTGGATTTTGACATGCACATTGAGTACACTTTCATATATTATCATATATTGACTTCTATGGGACATCCATGCAGCCCCTAACTTAAAAAATAAGTGTCTAAATTACATACCTAATGCCCTTCTATGTTTCAGATCTTACATATTTTTATGTTTTCATACATATTTTCACCTATACATTCTTATGAATATCATGTTTCCCCATACCAATATTCTTCCTAACCCAAACAAAAATGGCATGTTAATCCTAACCTTACTCCCTTACCTAAATCTAATTTCATGAATAGAGTTGTTTTTCCAGTACTGGTATGTAGGGGACTATACACCTGCTGAGAGCCTCAAAGGTAGATGCCAGAATGATCCCTGGGGAATATTAAGGTTGCTCTGTAGGCTCTGAGATGCCCAATGTCATCTTCCAGGACAAAAAAAAAAAAAAAAACATGGTCAGAATGAAGGGATGTGTCTGAAGCAATCCAGAAAAGATGGACAAAACCAGGCCTGTCAGAATACTTGATGCCAGGTGCATTGGTATAACTGTCAACTTGTGAAAATGCCATAGGAAGATGGGTGCAGCCTCCATCCCATGAGGCTCTTGGAAACACCTGGTAGGAGACAGTGGTTGCCAAGGAAGTGACCTCACTTCACTTCTTTGAAGGTAGTGACCCCACCCAACTTCATTGTTGATGGAACTCTCTGAACTTGGAATCCAGGTAGCTAGGCACCCAGAGCCACACACAGTCCCAGTCTGCTTACATGTTTGGACTCAACAAGTGAAGAGTTATACTTTCTTGATATCTACTGATCTGTGGATTGGCAAATTCCAGAAAAGCACCAGGAAGGGCCCTTTCCTGAGAATGAAAGTACTTGATCATCACTGGGTCATGGCAACTTCATTGCGTTTGCCCAAGGAGACCAGAGGTGAGACAGGACAGGCCATTGAAGGTGATCATAGTTTAACCCACCATCAGATGACATTTTGGATAGATGCAGAAGTTCAGGGGTATGTCTTGGTTTGTTTTTGTAAATATGTTTGAATTTGTGGTTTTTGTCTCATATTCCCTGAGAATATGGAGGGAAAAATAATTTATTTGGTATTTAATTGACTGTATAGTGGTGAGTCATTTTGCTGAAGGCTATTGTTTCTATGTTGATATGCCCTATGAATCTGTCATCCTAGGGAGAAGGAAAAAGTGCATCAGTATATATGTTTTGTGTAGTGAAAACATTTCCAGCACTCCTCCTGGCAAGTGTATGAATGAACTGCTGCTTGCCTTGCAGATGGGAAACACCTAATATAGTCTTTAGATCCTCTATTCCTCCTGAAATCTGGCTGCTACCCAGAAAGTCTTCATAAAAGATGTGTACCACCTCCAAACCTTCTGAAATGACTTGGTGAAAGGAGTGCTAAGCATCACTGTGAAATTTAGAAATCACTGACAGGTAAGGTTTTCAGGGGAGAATTCTGCCTGGATAGATGGCAATCCAAGTTGGGCAAGTAGTAGAAGTAATTACCGGAGTCTTGGTCCTGTTTAAAACTCTTTTCAGGGTTTGTTCTTCCATATTGTTCTGTTCCCATAAATGTAAGGAAATTCTTTCCCTCACGACTCTCATTTGTAAAGCCTCAGGAAAAGCAATTTCAAAATCTGGATGGAGGGCTTGCATCTGTCTCTCAGTGTGAAAGCATTCTATCTAGATATGTCCAGTGACACCCAGTGGATAACTGAAACAGCTGATAGTTCTGAACCCTGTATAAATAATAGTTCATCAGTATCTATGAGGTATTAATATTTATATATATCTATAATATATATTTATATAAAGTATCCCTTATATAAATGTAAATCCCTTATATAAAATATATTTATATTTATATAAGGTATCCCTTATATAAATAATACCTAGTATTTATATATAATGCACATACTCCTGTACATTTCAAATCATCTCTAATTATGTATAATACCTCATACAATATACACATTATGTAAATTGTTATGCTGTATTGTTTATGGGATAATGACAAGAAAAACTGTACTGTATATGAGAAAGGAATTTTTAAATATTATTGATTCATAGTTGATTGAATCCATGGATGTGGAATGCACAGATACTAAGAGGTTGAACCATATAGAAGTTGTACCATATAGGAGTTGAAATATATTTCTTCTTTTTAAAAAAATCAGCCGTAGATGGACACAATAATTGTATTTGTTTGTTTGTTTGTTTATTTATTTATTTATATGGTTCTTAGGATTGAACCAAGTGCCTCACACATGCTAGGCCAGTGTTTTACCACTGTGCTACAACTTCAGCCCTGTAGTATATGTTTTCATATCCACACAAACCCATGAAAAAATTTAATTTATAAATTAGGTGTGGCAGGAGACTAATATTAACTCATAATAAAATAGAACAATTATGCTAAATGAAATAAGCCAGTCCCAAATTATCAAAGTGAAATAATTTCTCTGATTTGCAGAGGCTATTCTAAAATGCATCAGGAAGTAAAAGGAAGAAAGAAATAAAAAATGAGAAAGTGAATTTTATTAAAATAACAGAAATATCAGTAGAGAAGTTGAAGGAGATTGAGGTGGAGAAAGAAGGAAAAGGAAAACAGTGTATAAATCTTACTGTACATTTTTGGTACATATAGGAATATATGACAGTGAATCCCAAAATCAAGTATATCTGCAAGACACAAATTTAAAACAACAATAACAACAAAACTATAAATAAACTGCAGGAACACCAGTGGAGTAGTTGGAGGGGTGCAGGGGGAGGGAGGAGGGGGGAATGGAGAAATGCTAGGGACTGAATTAGAACAAATTATATTCCATGCTTTTGTGATTATGTAAAAATATATCTTAATGTTATATATGGCTAAAAATCAAAAATAAAAAGAACAATCTCTTAAAAATAAAACAGAACAATTATAACAGTATACTGTGACAAAATTGATAACATTACTATGCTTGTGCTTTAGGGAGATTATTAAGTGAAATAAGGATTACTTGAATACAAGCACTATAATTCCTCAATAGCTTATCTGATAACTAAGATGGTTATTGGGCAGGTAAAATATACAGTGTGGAAACTCTAGACAAAGTGATGAATCACATTCCAAGTGGAATGGGATAGGATGGTGCAAGATTTCATCATGATTCAGAATAGCTTGATTTAAAATTTATAAACATTTACTTCTAGAATTTTCTGTTTTATAATTTTGGATCTCCATTGACTATGGTAGCTGAAACTGCTGAAAATGGAACTGTGGACAAAGAATGGTTACTGTAAATATGAACGGGAATATGGTTTCACAAAGTAATTTAGGCCCTTAATTAATATGCATGCTTTTTAAAGGAATATGACCAGACAACAAAGTTTTCCTCTGTCTTCTTGTCCATGTTGTCTGATATTTCAACAATTTTACTTTCCATAGCACTTCATTTTCCTTCTATTATTCCCTTCAGATTGAAATGAATGGAAAAAGTGATCCCCTTTTCTTTTTCCTATAAGCTCTACATCTGAATTGGACTTTAGTTTCTGTGCCTGTCATTGTTGATTAGTTATGACAATTTAAATGCAGGACTTCAGTCCATCCTGAAAGGTTTGCCAACTTTAGACAGTGGCTAATCTCAGATAAAATTTAATAACACCATTACAATTTAACTACTTTAAAAATATAAGCATATTTCATTCAGTCATTGTTTTCTTCCTAATTTTTAATAATGTAAAATTCAACTCAGGTATTTTTGTATGATGGTATTCTCTTAAGAATAGTATAATCTTACAGGGATGGGGTTGTAGCTCAGTGGTAGAGTGCTCACCTAGCATATGTGGGGCCCTGGGTTGGATCCTCAGCATCACATAAAAATAAATATAAATAAAGGTATTGTGTCCAACTATAAGTAAAAAATAAGTGTTTTTAAAAAAGAATAGTATAATCTTAACATTTCCTCTTCTAGCAAAAATTTAAACAGTAAATTTAAAAAGTAAATTGTAAGTACATGGCTATTACTTTTATTTTTTATTAATGCATTATAATTATACATGATATAAGGGTTGATTTTTACATAATTTTACAAGCATAGATTATAATTTGTTTCAATTTAGTCCCTAGTACTTCCCCCTTCTCCTCTTCCCTTCCCATTTCCTTTCCTCTACTCTACAGTAGGTCTCTCTTCCTATTTATTTATAGATTTTTTTTTAATTTAGAAAATACATATAAGAAATACAATACAAATTATACAAAATCTAAACAGTGAAGAATATCTTAATATTACAATTAACATTTTTATCTATATTTATATAAAATGCTTCTGTATAAAGTTGTTTTTACAAAAAAACCACAAAAACTTATATTATACATATTATTTTGTATTTGGATTTTTTGTGTAATATCTGTCTGAGTCCTCATTTCACTTAGGTACCATTCTATGTGATAATATAGGAAGTGTGTTTATAAAATATTACAAACACTGTCTGGAACATAATAAGCAATCAAATGTCATTTGTTCTTTGTAATCACCTTATCATAAATGTGAAATTTGTGTTGCTGTTTTCCTATTTGTAAAACTTTACTTTGAAACAATCTCAAATATACAAAAAATGTAAGATTAGAACACAGAGTATTTCTTTTGCTTAAGTCATTTTGAATAAGTTGATAATACAGTGCCTTTCAGCCTAAAATTCTCTAGTACCTATAAATGAGAACATTTTCCTTAGATTACATGAATTCACCCATCAAATTCAGGAAATTAACATTAATACATCACTAAACTCTGATCAAAGCTCATTTCATATTTTTTCCCAATTATCCCCAATGTATTCTTGACAACAAAAAGTTCCAGTTTAGAATCCTGTATTACATTTAAT
The DNA here is from genome assembly GCF_052094955.1 of Ictidomys tridecemlineatus. Classification (NCBI taxonomy): domain Eukaryota; kingdom Metazoa; phylum Chordata; class Mammalia; order Rodentia; family Sciuridae; genus Ictidomys; species Ictidomys tridecemlineatus. The sequence continues at coordinate 87,026,789 of NC_135489.1, read as the reverse complement.
TGCAATGTCTCTTTATTATCTTCCATTTGAGACACTTCCCAATATTTCCTTAACTTTCATGACCTTGACACTTTTGAAAGCTGTGGGCCATTATTTCGTAGAATGTCTCTTCACTTTCTGTTAGTCTTTTGTTGTTGTTGTTGTTTTATTGGAGATTGAACCCAGGGCCTTGTGCATGTGAGGCAAGCACTCTATCAACTGAGCTATATGCCCAGCACTTCTGTTAGTCTTAATGGTCCATCATGATCATATTTGGATTTTGTTTCTTCAGGAATTGCACAGGTTATCTGATCTTTTCTATGCATCCTATCAGTTGGCACCTGATTTTAATTTGTCTCATACTGACAAAAACTTGATTATGGTGGTATTGGTCAGATTTCTCTAATGCTATTTTTTTCTTCTCTTTCTAGTTAGCATTATTTATGGGTCAATGAGGAGTATTTTTGGAACATTCCTCATCAAACTTTCAATATTTCATGTAATTATTTCTATGAGTATGGAGTCAGCCTCATTCAAAGATTTACAATGTTATTTATTTTGGTGCCAAATGCTCTCAGATTTGGCCAGTCGGAGGCCCTTTCAATTTGTTTCTGTGTGGTTTAAACATGTATCTATCATTGTTCTTTACCTCTAAATTCATTTTGTACTTTTTCTGAACAAAATGAGCTTTTTTTCTGTACTTTTTTGTACTTTTTCCCTTAGCAGAGAATGGTTTCTGGAACCAAAATCTGTGTGCCAAAAGTACTCATTGATATTGGGGTATTGCTGCTCCTAAGCCCAATTGGTAGAAGAGTTAGGGAACATACCCATATACATATTAATATCTGTATTTCCAAATGTTTATACATGGAAGACCATGAGTTCTTTCTAATACCTCAAGTTCTAATTCAAGGCAATTCTAAATTTTCTTTTTTTCATATTTTCACTTTTCAATAACTAACATTAAAAAAATGTGACTCCCAATATTTGACTGGTTCTGATGTAGGCCAACACTAAATCTGTTAATGCACTTTTGCCCTCCCCCTCTCTGAATACCCTCCTTACTCTTGGCCTCCAACAGTCTATGCCTGGCTGCAGCTGCAAGCTCCCAGAATGAATATCCTCTTCATTTTTTTCAGGCTTCAACTTACTGTGCCAGGTCTCCCCTAGTCCCCCTATCAGGGCATGTCTGCTTTGCTGGGCCCCAATAACAGGATTTTGACTGAACTCTTCAGGAAAGGAAATGAAAAGAACAGTTTCTATCCTTTGATTTTTAAGTTGATGTTACCTATTTTCTCACTACCAGGATTTTTAAAGATTACTACTCTTCTATTGGATGTTCAGGTATGTCACATGTTCTTGTTGTGGTTGTTCTTATAAACAGTGATTTACTGCAGGCAACCTCCACATTTTTTATTATAATTTATGGGAATTTTGCTTGCCAAATTGAGTGCTGTTCAAAGTAATACTAACTAGCTTGCTGGGCATGGTGGTGCACACCTGTAGTTCCAGCTACTCAAAATGCTAAGGAGGCTGAATTTCTTGAGTCCAGAATTTTGAGGTCAGCCTGGTAGCATAATGATATCTCATCTCAAAAAAATATACAAACAATGACAACAACAGCAAACAAAAACCCCAACACTAGTTTACTCATTTATTATTATTGCTGGTTTAGTTTCTACCTAATTATATTATAGAAATAATGGCTTAATAAATGAGGCTGCTGGGACTAAAATGAGTTTTCAGATAATTTTGGCATTATTTGAAAAACTCCTACTGTTTTCTCATAATAACCATTTTTGAATGAAGCTAATTTAAAAATCTATTGTATGTAATCTATTCCTAGTTATTTAAAAATAAGAATATGAGTTTTTAAAAAGTCTCATGTCCTTTGCATGTCATAGAAAGCATTTCACTGGACTCCCAAACTACCTCTTTTGCCACTTTTCATTTTTATTAATTTATCACATCATTTATCCTTCCTCAAGTTGCCACCTTGTTTTTATTTCTGCAATAATGCTGTGTTCCTCAAGGCATAGGTACCAAACCATGAGGTGAAAAAAAGTGTATTTGATATTTCATGAGCATTATATTTCTAATCACCAAAGAAATTAAATCTTTATTTGACTTCCTTACAACTAATTCACAGTTTAGAACTATTTATATTTTGACATACACAATGAGGGAGACACCATAATCTTTTTCTGTAATTAGGCCTCTGAAGTTTCAATAAGACCTTCCTCTGTGCCTTTGCTCTTACTGAACATTAGTACTGTGCAGCTTGCCTCCAATCAAAATTACATGCTTTTCTGTCCCATAGTATTTGACTGCACATCTACTAAAACACTTAGAACTTACTTGTGCAATATTTTTTAATAGTCTCTCCTGACTAGACCATGAAGTTTATGAGAAAAATTAAGTGTTATTATCTAGCCATTCATTTCCTGCAGGTAGCCTAGTGATTTATCTCATGTAGAAACTCATTAAATGTTGTCAAACTGAATAATTTATTGTCTTGTTTATACATGCAGCTGGTAGCCCTTATAGCAGAGACTTAATTATTTCTCTTAAACTACTGGACACTTAATTCATTAGTATCTGCTAGGATAAAATTTGACATGTCCAAGTATCCATTTTGCCAATATCTCAAACTATTCAGAAAATAGGCAGTGTAGAAATAAACAATACAAAAATGCCATAAGATTCTTATGCAAAAAGATGGTTTGCTAGTGATTTTTTTCCTCCATGTCGTCCAGTATTCTGACAAGCAGGATACATCTTTTGATTTTCTAGATTTATCTGTATACATATTCATGTTCATTAATTTGAACTTTTTTTTTTAAATCAGAGAACTTTCTTAGATCAGGTCCAGCATTCTAAGCACTTCCAATTTGTAAACACTAAAGGTAATTTAAGGGAAAAAATAAAATTCTGTTATTAGATAGATTCCACATCACTGGTTCTTTTGCTGTATAATTATAATTTATCTGTGTCCTACAGGAGCCACAGCATGGCATAATTCATTCCTATTCTATGTGTCCTGCTTCATACTATAAATAAAGCTCCAAAGGTCATGTTTTAAATGTGGAGCCATCTGAGTAGGACATTTTCCAATGGCAGTGAATCTCATATGTTGGTTAATATCATCTTCAGTGACATATAAAAAGCAACAACTTGATTTTTCCTCAGAAAGCTAAATTTTATTGAATATAAAGGATTATCTTTTATTCTAAGATTGTCCTTCATACTTACTGATGATTTAAATTGAAATTTGCCCTTTCTTTTAATGAAACATTCATGACCAGGTACTGTGAATCTGTACCCTTATGAAATACTTGAGACAACATATGTTTCAGAATTTAGGTTCATTTTGGATTCTGGAAAGGTAATAAAGTCCATGTATCCTATATTACATAACAGCCACAGCAGGGTCTGAGAGGACACTCCCTAATCAATTACAGTAATGTTTCTGCAGTGAAACATAAGAATGTTTATTCTACATGATAGAATAAGCCGGTGAATAGCCTCATGTCAGTTTAGGTCAGGCTTTATTGCCAGATGAGGAGGGTTAGTTGAGATGTTGATGACAAATGAGTTACAGGCAAGAATAAAAAGGCATGTTTGATTTTCAAATGTTTTTGCAATTGTGGATGAGAGGTTGCCTTTTAAAATGTTCTTAGTTTGAAAAATTAAGTTGGCTACCCTGTACAGGACCACAAGATGTTTTTTGAAATTTCACTGGTCCACAAAATCTGAAAGCATAGGAAACACTCCTTGAAAGCTATTGAAGTGAGTGTAACTATACTTTTATATTCATCCCTAGCCAATAATAATGTCCCTTTCCATTTTGTTTGCAAGGAAATACATCGTCAGTTATAATCTTTGAATGTTGCAAGATTCCCAGACATGCTTTTTTAATTGAAATAATTAAATTTATCTTGTGGCAATTTTCAGAGATTAGGGCAGGATAGGTTGCAGTCTAAACCCATCTACAATGTGAAATGATGGGTTAGGATTTTCCTAAAGGAATGACTTCTAACCAGAAAGGTCTTCTTGGTTGTATTTGTTTGGGTTAAATAGAATTGTGAACATAAGACTTGAGGTTGGTCTGTGTTGGGTAAGGGCACAAATATCTATGTGAATTTAGGTTAACTTTGGCATTCGTAGTTTATGTGCCTATTCATCAAATGGAGCTAATAGTTCCCACCCAACAAGTACAAAATGAGTTAGCAGTCATGAAAGTACTTGGATGAGGAGGACACTTTAACATGTCAAATGGCTGTTTTGAGAAATAATTTATATAGTATGAAGCAACAAAATAAAAATAACACAGATATACAATTCTTATCCTAGCAAATTTGTCCAGAAAGTAGACTTGGTACTTTATCCTAGCTAGGCTATAATTAACTATTGCTTAAAAACTCTATTTTTCTTAGCCATTGTGTCAGTTATTTATAGAGTTCTAAATTTAAAATCTACTAAAATCTAAATTTAAAATCTACTACACAGGTACTTTATCCTAGCTAGGCTATAATTAACTCTTGCTTAAAAACTATACTTTTCTTAGCCATTATGTCAGTTATTTATAGTATTTTAAATTTAAAATCACTTTTTGCCTGCTTTGTGAAATGTACCTGCCTGATCTCAATTTCCTTCTTGAGAAGGAAGAGATAAAAAAAGATAATAAATTAATTATATCAAGTACATTAAAGTGCACCATGTAAAATAAGGTGACATTACTTGTGTTTGTTAAATGTTTTTTCTCTTCTATATGTTTAATTTTTAAAAAATATTTACTTTTTAGTTGTAGTTAAACACAATACCTTTATTTTATTTATTTACTTATATGTGGTGCTGAGGATTGGACCCAGGGCTCTGCAATGCTAGACGCATGCTGTACCACTGAGCCACAACCCCAGCCCTAAATTTTAAATTATATATAAAACCATTTCAGAAATCTGTCCTGTAGACTAAAATAAAACTTAGGTATTTTAACAACAAAACTACACTAGAACACTATACATGACAGCCCTTTTATGAATGCCATTGAACTGGCAGAAGACAGTTGGACATACTGTTACATACTGAGTGTTCAATAAATATAACCTGGATAGATGAAAAGTAGGGAGGAAAGAAAAGAGAGAGAGATGCTAGCTTTTGGGCTTAGGTTCCTTATATCTCTTCTCCATATCATGGCTACCATTCTTAAATGAAATGCAAAAACTAATTCCTTACAAAATCTACAGCATGGGAACTGAGAATAAATGGATTTGAAAGATCTCTGGGGAAACATGGAAATTTTCTAAAATTATCATGGTGGATGTTGGCACAACTCAGTAAATTTACTAAAAAACATTGAATTGTATACTTTTCCAGGTGAATTTTATGATATATGTTATAATCCAAGAAATCTATTTTTTAAAATTCAAATTACATTTTATTTTAAAAGCTTTGAGGTTCCTTCAGAGGTACATATAACTTAATAAAACATAGTTACATATAAATATATGTAATTATCAGATGAGGCTGAATGTGCTGGTATTAAAGTAGGGGAATAAAACAGGATACAGCAGACCCAACAACTGGAGCTTAATCCAGAAGATTCATGAATTCCAAGGCAAGCCAGGTGATTTTGCAGGATCTAAGCTGCCATTCCTTAAATGGCTGTGAAATAAATGGATCTGATACTAGGCAGTTTACATATATTATCAAATTTAACTTTACATTTCTTTTTTTTTTTTCTTTTGGTACCAGGTGATTAAACCTAGGAGTGCTTAAACACTGAGCCACATCCCCAGCTCTTTTTAAAATACTTTATTTACGGAGATAGTCTCATTAAGTTGCTAAGGGCCTCCTTAATTTGCTGAGACTGTCTTTGAACTCAAGATCTTCATGCCTAGGCCTCTTGAGCCCCAAGGATTACAGGTGTGCACCACCGCACCTCGATATGTATATTATTAAATTATTTTAATATATCGTGGATTGATTTTCAAAATACTTTGAGAACAGGTTTATATTCAGATGTTTTGATCTTTAATTGAAACTCACTCCTGTTAGTTGTGTGAGCCAGTGATGGTAAAGTCTTCAGATAGAAAATTGTTTTTTATACAGTTTCTTAGTCATATCCTATTTTTGTATACAATAATGGACACTTGCACTTGGAAACACCATTAAATATGTTTTACCTCAGAATTAGGATAAATAGAAGGATGATATGATAATCTCCATATTAAAAAAGGAAAATGATTTGTTCACCAATTAATTGGGTTTAAAATATTCTAGGGATTGACATACTAGGAATAAATATAGCATACTGTTTAAATTGGAGATTATTACTCTTCAAATCCAAAGTATCCTATGAAATCACAGGATGAGTGCATCACCCAGTGGAAGATGTTGCTAAGTGCAAGTGATTGTGAGCCCTGCCGATGGTACTCGTCTTTCCAGCTGGGATTCTATAAGATGCTCCCCAAAGACACTTAACTTTTCTCTTGGGAAGTTAAGAGGAATAGACCTTCATATTTATTTCCAATTTTTATGAGGAGTCTATACTTTTTCCATTTGAAGAAGAGGTGGAAACTTCCTCTTTCTTTGGCAATAAAATGGGTGAGGATAGCTTGTGCAGCTTTAAAAAAAAATAGCCCCTCTTATATCAGCATTTTCTGAAGTGTGGTATACATATTACTAGAAGTAGACAAACACACATAATTTAAATTTGCTTCTTATTTTGATGCTTATTTGAAAAGAGAATGCCTTGGTTGTACCATACTTATCAACATAAATATTATTGGTGAAGTTAAGACTAGAGCAGGTGTCAGCACCCTATCCAGACCAAGTGATGAATTACTGACGCAGTGCTCAGGTATGCCTGAGAAAGTGTTGCTACATTTTTTTAAAATATCTTTAGTTGTATATAACTTTATTTTATTTATTTTTCTATTTGGTGCCTCACACATGCCAATAAACCACTAAGCCACTGAGACACAGCCCAAGCCCTGTTACTGCATTTTTATAGGGATACAGTAAAATCTTATTTTCATAAAATGGTAATAATTAAATATACAACATTTACACACAATTGTGAACTGGAATCAAACCTGTGCTCTGTTTTTTCTTTCTATTTTATTGTTAAAGTCAACATGGGTCAATAGGTAAAAATGGAATTTTTTAAATATAAAGGTATAATCTGTGAGCGAAATGTTAATACAAGGGAATGATTGAGATGAAATCAATTATGTATCTTTAGATATTGAAACCAAATTTAGTAATTGCTTGGATCATCTCTGTTATAGAGTGACCAGCTGTAAAGAAAACTATTATCCCACAAATATGATAAAAATATATTTGAAGTTTTTTTTTTCATAAGCATATTGAGAATGAACCTATTACCTTGTATGCCATAAGTTTAGGGACATGCATTCAGGTGTGATTCTTTATAACCACAAGTGTTATTTTGAAACAAACACACAAAAAATGCTGCACACAAAAAGTATATAATAAAGGTTCCTCAAAAATTTCAACATAGAATTAATCATATAATCTGGATATTCCACTCCTAGTTACATACCAAAAGAATTAAAAATTGATAACAAAACAAATCTACACCTATGTAGAACTATGTACAGGGTAGCACTATTCACAATAGCCAAAGGGTAGACAGGGGAGAATGGGGATCAGTTTCCTCTTGGGGTGGTGAAAATTTTTTGTAACAAGATAGAAGGCATGGGCAAGTTGGGCTGCTGCAGCTGCAGCTGTGGGAGTCGGGGCACTGCGTGTGAAAGGTTCCAGATGCATCTGTGGTTCCAGCCCTGCCACCCTCAGCCTCTCCCACCCTATTCTCTGGGCTGGGTTCTGAGGGAAAGAGAATGCGCTAGCCTCTGGAGCCCCTTGGAAACCCCTGGCAGCCTCCAACACCGCCCTCCTTCCCTTTGCTGAGGCTGGCCTCACTGGGTGCTAGGCTACTCTGCGGGAAGGCGGCTGTGTGCTATGGAGATCCTGCTGCCCTCCAGCCTTGCTCCTTTGCCCGGCCCTGCAGGGGCCCGCCCTTCTGCTCGCCTTCTTCATCAGCTGGCTGGAGCAACGTGGATCTGGGAGATCTTTGGGCTGAGGAGGTGGCAGCTCCTCAGGCTCCATCATGTCCATGGGTGGAGACTTCGGGAATCTGCTAAGGAAATTCAAGCTGGTGTTCCTAGGAGAGCAGAGCGTTGGAAAAACGTCCCTGATCCTGATCACCAGATTCATGAATGACAGTTTTGACAACACTTATCAGGCAACAATTGGCATTGACTTTTTATCAAAAATCATGTACTTGGAGGATCCAACAGTATGATTGCAGTTATGGGACACAGCAGGTCAAGAGTGGTTCAGGAGCTTGATTCCTAGCTACATTCGTGACTCCACTGTGGCAGTTGTTGTTTATGATATGACAAAAGTTAACTCATTCCAGCAAATACAAAATAGATTGCTGATGTCAGAACAGAAAGAGGAAGTGATGTTATCACCATGCTAGTAGGAAATAAAACAGATATTGCTGACAAGAGGCAAGTTCCAATTGAGGAAGGAGAGAGGAAAGCCAAAGAGCTGAATATTATGTTCATTGAAACCAGAGCAAAAGCAGGATACAATGTAAAGCAGCTTTTCTGACGTGTAGCAGCTGCTTTGCCTGGGATGGAAAGCACACAGGACAGAAGCAGAGAAGATATGATTGATATTAAACTGGAAAAGCCTCAGGAGCATCTAGTCAGTGAAGGAAACTGTTCCTGCTAATCTCTCATGGCATCTTCAACCCTTCTCCAGAAGCTCACTGCTTTAGCTTCTTTACTCTCATTGATTGCAGTGTGAATATTGTCTTGAACCTTTTCCCTTTAGTAATATCGTATTGCAATTCATCATTGCTGCCTATATCGTGGACATGATCCATTAGCTTCACATGCACAAAAAAGTCAGTGTCTTCATTGTTTATATTTTACAAAGAAACAAAAGATTCCAGCATATTCCAGTGATAACCTTAAATATCAGATACATTTTTTACATCTTTTCTTTTTTTATGTTAAGATAATGTACTTTAAAATGATGGAAATCTCAACAATATGAGCATGGCTTGGTTAAGGAGCAATATGTTCTCAGCAGCATTTACCCTTCCTATTTGATCTTTCCCTGCTTTTCTTACCTTTCTCTTATCTGCATTCCCTATTCTCATCCTCTTACAAAACAAACAGGAGGTGGTAATGCAGCAAACCCATTGGAATTATCCTTCAGTTTTACAGATAGCCACTTGGTTTAGGCCAAGATGTCCAAAATTATTCTTGAGCACTGATATAAATTACTTGGACCTTCTTTGAGGTCAAAACATGGTGAACAATGCTTAAATGAGGAAAGGGTTCTTGTATATCCTCAAAATTAATCCTAATGAACATACTGAATACTTATAAGTAGATGAGCATAAAATTTATTTCTGACAAAGACAAATGACTTTTTCACATGTACTTTATTAGACTCTGGGAGAAAAAAAATAACCTGGTGCTTCAGAACAGGTTTTTAATGTTTAATTATTCATCATAAAATCAGTTCCAATTAACTCTTTCTCCCAAGTTTTTAAAATTGTTGATATAGCTATTGTTTGTTTTAAAACAAAAAACTATACCACTACCCTTTTAAGCAACAGATTTTGCTTGTATTTTCTTTCTTTTAAAAAATGCTATGCAGGCAAGGCATTGTGAAAATCAAATTCCTTTAAGAAACAGTGGAAGTATTTACATTTGATGACTTGATCAAAACTATGACAAATAGAGATAATGATATCTAAAGCTTACCCACAAACCCTCACAGAATAGCAAATACCCTACTCTGAACATTTTAAGTCAAAATTAAAATGGAAATAATTTTTTATAAGCTCCTAGAGGTAGATAAGAACATTGAAAAGGGAAAGGAGAGAATGGAAATAAAAGTCAATATTATGCAGATTTATGCTTTATATTTTAGTGTTTTTTAACAATGTTGGGTCTTTCAAGCTGGTTTTGCTTTTTATTAGATCTGTATTGTTTGGTTAATTAACTAGTGATTTAGTTTTATATTTAAGCTACAATTAATCTTTTTTTCTTTGGTAATATTTATTTCTTTGACTTTTTTTAGAATTGAATTTTTAGATATTTTGGTGAGTCATTTAGAGCTTCATCACCATGGCAATATGCATTTTTCTTAAAACACTGCAAACAAATATACTAGGAGTGCACCCTTTTAATCTTTACTAGTTACTGTGAGATTGCTGTGTAAGTTAATAAACAGATATGTAAATACATTGTTTGCACGAGAAAATTTCTGAGCTAAAGCTCATGAAAAGCCTGCTGAATTTATTTTGTAAGCATTACTTAACAGTATAAAGAAGAAAAGACAACAAAATAACTTCATACTTCCTTGTCTCCTCATTGCTACAAAACCCTTAACTCAGAAAACCTTGCTCCCCTCTATTCTTCTTTCTCCTTCACTTTTCATTTATTGTCACCTTGTAATATTCAGAGAGAACTTGGATGTTTTCAGGTGATCATTAGCCCACATACCTGTAACTTATACTCAAAGATGAGATGGAGTTGTAAAGTGCTTTTATAATAGAATGTTATTGCTAAAAGCAAAAAAAAAGATAGAAGGCATGATTCAATAACATTCTGAATGCACTAGATGCCCTGAATTTGAATTATTCATTTTAAAACCATAAATTTTATGTCATGAAAATTTTACCTCAATTAAAAAAATGCAAAGATCTATCTATTCTGTAGTGTGGTATGTTTAATAAATAGAATGATGTTAGGGTATGTATAAGCATTACTTGATTTAGGAATTACATATCTATTTCATAGTTTTCTTTTTATGGTAAATTATATTAATTTTCTACTTTTAGGAATATAAATTTTCCTTTTAAGATAAATTTTAAGTTTAAAAGGATTAATATAAAAGAAAGAAATAATAAAAGTACTACAGATGACAAATGAAGACAATTAAGAGATGAGTGAAAACAGTAGAAACTTCAAGAAATACTGTATTTTATGTTCAAGCCAATTAATTTTTAATGAGAAAATATTGAGTACTAATTGTTGTTCATATCAAAGTTGAACAAAATTTGTTTCTTGCCATCAGGAATTTCATCTAATAAAGATGATAAATCATATTCATAGATAATTTTAGGCAGAGGCTAAATGTGCCAAGTGCTCAGACAGACTGAGATCAAGATCAGGAACCTGTTTGGTTACCAGTACCATTCAAGAAAATGAATGGAGAGAGAGAGAGAGAGAGAGAGAGAGAGAGAGAGAGAGAGAGAGAGAGAGAGAGAGACAGAGAGAGAGAGACAGAGAGAGACAGAGAGAGAGAGAGAGAGAGAGAGAGAGAGAGAGAGAGAGAGAGAGAAATGAACTAAAGCCAAAAATAGCAACTTAGTTTAGGCATTGTTGGTTGGTAGAAGGGGTTTTGATGGGACACTATTTTAGAGAACAATTTGCCTTCAAAGTTAGAGATGAGGAGCTGCAGTAATTAACAAATGCACAAGCAGTGTATTTAAGTTCTATGCACTGTATTACTTTCTGTCTGTACTTTTTATCTCTCAGTAACCTGACAGTTATCTGGGTTCCCTGTCCTTGATGATAGTATGCTAAAGCACTTAAGAATGTGAGCTCTGAAGCTCAATTGCCTTGGTTTAAATTTCAGTTCCATTAGTTATATGTCATGTAAAGTTAGTAACATCACTTGCTTTTACTATCTTAGTTTTCCAGCTTGTAAAATGAGAATACTATTATTATCTACATTACAAATTTGCAGTAAGGATTAAGTCAAATGATTAAGTGGATAAAGCATTTTTCTATTATGGTGCTGGGAATCAGATCCAAGGCCTGGTGTATAAGAGGTAAATGCTTCACCACTGAGCTACACCCCAGCCTTGACAAAGTGCTTTTAATATTGATTTGAACTTAGTAAGTAATAAATAAATGATAGCCATTATCATTATTTTTGGTCTATTAGTCCTGTACAGTCTACCTCCTAAAAATATTTTTGAATGTCCCCCAATCCAACTGCCTTAGTTTAAGACCTTATGTAGTCACAGTTGCAATTTTACCCTAATTACTTGCTTCATCCCATCCAAATTCAGAGGGCTAACAACTTTTTGATACACTTTTGCTTAGTCTCATATATTCAACTCAGGTGACATCTTTTGAACCTTTCCCCAATCCTGTACTACCCTAGTCCAGTTAGAGCCATCCACCAGCATTTATGTCACCTTGAGAATACCCCAATTATAGCACATCTCATGGTCCTGTGACTACTTGATGATCCTTAGGGTATGAAACTTTGAAAGCTGCTGGTACAAAGTATATACTTATTGAATGCTTAAGTAGATGAATGGATGATTTCTGCCTGTGGACTGCTGGCTCACAGTCTATACTCAGAAAGTTAAGGTGAACACACTGAAGAATAAATAACTATGAACATTGTGTGGTAAGTGCTGTAAGAGTTCAGGGAAAAGGGAGTATTTGGTGAGTGTTGGAGTAATCTAATTAGGCCTCAAAAAGGTAGAGCTTGATTTGGAATTGAAGAAAAATTAAAACTGTGTGAAAAGAAGGGCAACCACAATCTGAGCAAGGGAGATATTTTATGAATTCAATATTTGGTGACATAAAAAACATGTAACATTTGCAAAACAGAAGACACCATTCTAACTAGGGTGTTTTGGTAGGAGTTATATGTTGAAAATTACAAGTAGTTCCCATAAACAGTGTGTGTTCTAAGGATAAGTTTTCAAATTATTAGGACTTTAGAGATTATATACATGATAATGATATTTCTGAGCCAGCCTAAGATATTGTAATTAACCTACTTAAGTAGTCAAAGTGGCCTAGGACAGCACTGGTCTAAGCTCTGGGGCCTGTAGAAGCAGAGGTTCAGAAAAGATGTGATGGATTTGGGACAAGAAGATAAAGTGATAGAGGAAGTCCAGCTTTGTCTTTAGCCTATGGCCCTCTCTACACCACTTTTTACATGTCAGTTTCTTGGTTCTACAGCTCAGTTTCTCTGTCATATTCCAAGACCTCTGTGCTGCTAACTACCTTGAAAAAAGCAGTGGAGTTGAGGGTGCTGGGTCTCATCTCCAGCCTTCCCCACTCCCTCAGGGTAACAGCTCTTTGCTATTTAAAGAGACTTGATTGAATTCATTCAGGACAATGTGACAATGACTGATAGCTACCTCATTCTGGCAGCTGTATTTCCTATAATTTTAACAGCCTACTCCTTAGCTCAGCTCAAATGAACTTGTAATTGCTGGAATTTTTGACTGTAGTACAGACCAATAATGGGGTGGGATAAGGGTTGAAGAAAGAGAGTTCCACTGCGTTAGATATTTTCATAAGGGAAACCTTGGCTAAAAGATTTTCATAGTTCCATTTCTTCTTCACCTCCCTCCCCCAGATTGTTCTTTTGTATTCTTCTCCACAGAATTGCAAGTTGTGTAGTTTTTTTTTTTCATATCTTCATGGCAGTTCTTGGTAAGTATTGTTATTCATTTGTGCACAAATCTGGGACAGCTTGTAATGGAAAATAGGTTTCATTACAAAGGCAAGAGATATGGTTAAGGGGCCCTTGAAAGTGGAGCCTACAAAATACATCTACACAAATAAGTAGAGAAGGTTTTTGAGTAGAATATTGAGATGATGAAAGCAATAAAAAAGCACAATTAATTCTAAATTTTGGATTATAAATGATGAATCTTGACTTGTAATGATTAATACAAAATCTTATTTGTACCTGCTGTTTTTTATTTTACTTTTTTATTAAAACTGTTAATGTCTAGTTCCCTTGTCATCTGACTTTTCTCTGTAGCTCCTGAACAGATTTCTTTTAAGATTAATGCTCTTTGAGGCTTTTGTGTTCTTGTATTCCCAAGTAGCCCAAAGATCTTATGCATTGTTTCTGTATTTCAAAATTCGATTCCAATGTTAGCAAAACACCAAGACTACTTTATAAGACAACATTTTTCTTTTTAGTAAAAGTCTCCAGCCCTTTCAACTGTCCCCCAGAACACAACGGAGATAGAAGTTAATTATCTGCGTCTGTTAGCTCACACAGCTGCAGGAGATTCTGCCCTCCTCCCCAAGCTATGCATGGTAAACCATATTGCAAATAGACTTTTTCCTCTGTTGTTGCTTTCTTCTTTATAATATTTATTATGTTTATACCTTTGATTTTTCTACCCTCCCAGTCTGCAGAAAGGAAGAGGCAAGGTAGTGGGGGAGATAGACATTTCAGACACTTTCTTAAGCCTAAATTATAATGCTGTAATTGGAACAGGATTCGTAGGCTTTAATCAAATGTATATATTTTCCTACATATTGAAAGTTAAAGAGTCTTGTTAATATTAGATGCTGGGGCATCACATTTGCATACTTTACTCTTGACAGCTTGCCATACCATTTGTGATACTGGGTATTGGTGATGGGCAGTGACTTGCTTGGTGGAATTTGCTATTTTGTTTTCTTGTTCCATCTAATGGAGCAGTTATTGTCAAAATTGGATTTTGTGGTTTATTCTTTAATCATCACAGGTTGCAGCCATAATTCAATGAGACTTAATAATCCAAACAGTACACTTTCATCTTTTTCAATTTCCAGTCTGTATAAATGACTAGTTTTAGGAGATATTATTTTATTGTTTATTATTCACTGGTCTAGCTGGTGAAAAAACAATGAAGTGCATTTTTTACTTTCTAGCATTAACAATACTATTTTGACTTAGAAAACTAATTACTGACATTTCCCTTTCTTGTTTGAGCTAAGTATTTCCCTTGCTCAGTTCAGTTCAGCAGTCACTTATTAAACAAGCCACACACACCCTACATCCATTGATCATAAAGTTGTTGTATATCTGTTATGCTGGGCACCCTGCCAGGCACACACAGGCTCTATCATGCAAACATCAAGTGGAACCATTTAAGAATACTGTTTGTAATTTTAATATTTTATTTATTTTTAATGATTCATATTTTAGTTTTATAAATTAAGAATTTCTTTTAAATTTTCATCGGAACAGTGAGCATAGGCATGGAGGAAGAAACAACCTCTCTCTGCTGCCTTGATTTCACCAAAATGCCTCCTATTGGGTTATTATATGATAGACCCTGAGGTAGGTATCATATCAAGATGGGATTTAATTCATGAACCTATCTTGTGACAAAACAGGGAAACCCCTAAATAGCAATGTCCCCAAACCTACAAGATTAGAAAATTCTCATGCTTCTAACATTAAAGAAATTGGCATGCCCACATTTTACCTGTGTTTTGTTTTTTGTTAGGGTTTATTTTATGTTCACTTGAAGTGATTAATGCTTAAGTAATTACTGATGTGACAGCATAAAGGTATAGCTAAGACATTGCATCAGGAAACTTTAATGTTTAACATGGGATTTTTAAAAATTCTACTTATCTAAAACCTGATTTCTTTTGTGTAATAGCTTAAAATCTGATGATTGATGGTGGTGATGGGTTGTATATGGAATTGTCTTCTATGGTATTTTTGATGAATTTGAAACATTTGGAATTAATATATTGGTCAGAAAATGAATCTTTCAATCAAGACTTTTATACTGTAGTTGTATGTCAATATTAATAAGTTTGATGTTGCATCTTTTCACTTCTTTCATTTGAGTTCTGAAGTATAAGTTCAAATTATTGCAGATTATACTTTGAGCAGTTATTTATCTGAGAGGATGGAAAAATATTCTATTTGTTATTATTTTAGAAATGTATCTTAAGTAAAAAAATACTGAAATGCATTGAGAAGTCTATCCAAATTTTTTTAGAATTTTCCAAAATCTTGTTAATTTCATAAAATGTAGTTTTAAAACAAATTTTAGGAGATAAAACAAAACATTCTTTTAAAGTAGTATTCACAATCCTTTTCTTTTGGTGGAGGAAGGAGTCAAGGAAAGCTGGACATTTTTAAAAAACAAAATTAGTGCAAGAAAATCTTTTTTTAATTGATTGTTCAAAACATTACAGAGCTCATGCAAGAAAATCTTTAGAGTTAAAAAAATGAATATATATTTTAACTGTAAATGTTAACTTTAAAATATTTTCCAGTAAGAAAGACGCAGGATTTTTTTTCCTGCTTTAGGTTAATTGTGTTGTAAAAGTCTGGTGAGTTGCCATTATTAACTTAGTTTTTCTTTTATGTTAGATTCAGAAACACAGTGACATATGTCAGGTTCTTTGAAAGGCTTTCAGCTTCTGAGGAAGTGTGTTTATGCTTTCAGTCCAAAAGAAATTATTCCCTGGGAAGCACTGAAAAAATGAGGATATTTCAGAATCATTTTCAGATTATTTTTTACATTCCTTTTTGATGCTATAAATTATTTTATCTGTTATAGGTGTTAAGCACTTTTTTATGAAGTAAAAATTTAGACTATATTTGGAAAAAATACCCAGCTATATCTGATTTTTAAAAGCTGTTTTTTCAAAAGCATAAATAAAAAGAGGTGACAGGTTAATGGAGGTGAACAAGTTAGTTGAGCTGTCTCACATTATTTGAGAAAATAGCAAATGCTTATGAATCATGGCTGGTGAGAAATCACCAAGATTTACCAGAAGCAACTTTATCATAAACAAACTTCATTAAAATCAGCAGATTCCAATTCATAAAGGTTATAAATGTCTCTAGTATTCAAACTGTTCAAAACATTCCAATCACAGCTCCAATTGCAGCTGATTTGTCAGTTTTTAGGGATGGTTGAATATGTGCCCATATTTTATTAATTCATACTAGCCACAAGCCAATATACAACTTAATATAAAATATTTTCAGTGAATCACTTTCTTCCTTTTAATTATTTACCTCTTTGACCTAATGATATGAGTGAACTGATTTAGAAGATAGAATCCAGAAAATACCACAGGTTTTACAATATAAAATATTGATCATTGGTGGTACACATAGGTAGAATGAAAAAATATGTTAGACGACCTGATGGGAGGCTAAACTATTTTGACTCACATCAATCTACATATATATTTAAGTTTGCCTAACTTAGTTTTCCTTATAAAAGAATTAATATTTATTGTTAAGTACATATACACCAAGAGAAAATATTACATATAGGGAACACTTGCTTAGGGAGTTTAAATCTGGTCTTTTTTAAAAAAATCGTGTAGTTTTTGACTATTTTAGATCATAGTTCATTGCTTCACTTAGCATGAAATAAAAACATCCTATTTAACATGTTTTCATCAGTATTTCTTTATATTACAAAAACATCCTACATGCAAAATTGATATTAAGATTAACATGAAATTTAAATATGAAAACTAAGTTAGATTACTTACTCAAGTAGTGTATTTGCTCTCACAACTGATGGACTGCCAAACATAGGTTAAATCAATTTCTTTGCCTAAACTTTTTGCATTGTAATGGAATAAATTCTGACTGCTTGAAAAATTGTGATCTACTAGAAACGTACCTGTGAAATCATTTTTAAACATTAAATATTTTGATTATAGGATTCATCACAGTTGATATAAATAATTTTGTATGTACATTGTATGGCATCAGTGTTGATTTTTAATGTTCATCATTATCTTCTGTAACTTGTCTAAAACACATTATGAGATTTTCATTGAAGTATTGGGTACTTTCTCCAAGACTGAAATATAAATATGAGGTGTGCTTGGAAGTTGCAAAAATGTGTTGCATTAATTGAGCAAATGAAGAAAAATATAAAGACTCTTTATGGTCTTTTTCTAAACCTAGTGTAGGTGATGCTTAGCTGTAGCTCTTTATTGATGCTATAGATAGGGTGGTTCTGCTATGCTAGTGAAAGTTAAAATACAAAACATTTCACTTACTGCACACCATGAAGAGAAAGGCTATTTTTTTCTTTGTGCATTTAAAGACCAGTTTGTTTTCTCTTAAAAAACACGAGTGATACTTGAAATGTTTCAACAATTTTCAGACTTCTTGATGATCAACTATTTGTGGCGATTTTAAGGAAAATAGATTCTCTAGCATAGAATTCTTTTAAAATTATGTCTCTAGTACAATTTGTGATACAGGAGAAATAGAGTATATTAAAGACAAAAGACTTGGGATAATACGGCCCTTATTATGTAGATATAATCTTCTTTCAACTTCAGATTTGAACACTTGCAGGATGGTATATCATAAATTTCTTAGGGGATTGTCTAACTAGAAATCAAGTCCTTGATGACATGTGTTTGTGTTACAATCTTTTCAACAGTGGGTAGCCTGAGGAAGAATCTCCTTATCATTGTAAACTGCATTAGTAAAGACTCTGTTCTTGACAGCTGCAAACCATACAAACTACTCTGTCATTTTGCCTAAATTAATAAAGCTTAAAGGCCAATCATATCTAAGTTGTTTTCTGGTGTTTTGATATTCACTGTTTTAAACAGCAAATGATTCCTTTAGGCCAATTTTATGGGGTTAATGCATTGTTAGATTCTAAAGACTCACTGAAATAAACAAGATTAGCACTAGCAATCTTTTTATATTTTCTTCACAAGCACCAAATTTTGACAATAATAGTATGAGTATCTGTTAAGTAAGAATTAGCCAGTGCAGTATCACAGTGAATTTTAGCAAGAAAGATGATGTGAGATGTTTTTATTAGAATTTTGTTTCTTAAGCTAAAAGACAATCAGTGTTAGTGAACTAGCTTTGGACTCCTTTAGTCTCTGCACTTGTATTCAGTGAGCTTCCTGTATTCAATTATTTTGTTTAATAAGTAAACTATATTTTATAATAAATGCCAATAGCACAATATTTTATAGCAATTGCTTTCAATTATTTCATCAATAAAGCAAAGTCCCTAGATTTCCTGTGAAAAATTATGCATACTTTATAAATTTTCCTTGTTTGTAGGTGATTCAAAAGATAAACATCATAAAAATGTGCTTTCTAATTTTGACATTTTATTCCAATAAGACTGTATTTTTTCTAATTCATTGAATATATCAAGATTTAAGAAATCTTATCTAGTAGAATAAGCTTTTTAAATTGATAATCTCAAATTAGAAAGAATATTTATTTCCTCTCAGAGTCACCACAAACTTTTACTTGTGAGTCTGCTTAATCTGTTTGTACTATATATGCACACTCTCATAAAATTGTGTCAAGAAATAACATAGCTAACACCTATGAACTATTTTTGGTCAGTCTCTAACTTTTGTAGCATGTTCTTTGGGAATATGCCTTGTCTGCACTTGCAGAAGAGCTAACTTGTCATTTATTAACGGAAAAAAAATCATAGAGACACAAGTGATCTTTTAGATCATTTGGAGAATTTACACTCTCTTTAATTAATGCATGAGTTACTTTGTGATACCTCTCAAAGATGGCAATACATGTCCTGCTTGAATATGGTCAGTGACAAAGACCTCACTGCCTCACTAAGGCAGCAATTTTCATTCAAGGACAGCTCTTATTTTGTTGAGCAAAATCAGTTCCTCCTATCTTTAAATCTCCTGATTCCAACATAGCTATATAGAATTTTCTGTATTACATTTGAGCTTGAAAATCTCATGTGCCATGGTTTCCAGATCCTATACTCTTCCAGTTATCCTCACCTATTAATCTTTATGTGTAATATGCATTTAAATGGGATCCACTGTATGGTCCCACTAGGAAAAGGCATCTCTCTCTTTAAAACAGATTTTTGCTTGTCTAAAATATCTGAGATTATGCTAGTTTTTAACTATGGAATTTATACTTGTCCTTCATGAATTTAGAGTTTGCACACTTCTGTTTTGGAGGTTTATGATTGGATTGCTTGCTCCTTGTTGTCAGTGTTTATTCTTTCAGCTGCTTTGGCATGTGCAAGTACAAGTTAAAATTTTGTCTTCAGCCCTATTGCATATATTCTTTAAGCCTTCATTTTATTTATTTATTTATTTATTTATTTATTTATTTATTTATTTATTTATTTATTTATTTATATGTGGTACTGAGGATCAAACCCAGTGCCACATACATGAGAGGGAAGTGATCTACCACTGAACAACAACCCCAGCCTGCATATATTTTAAAGACCTCTTGACACCATTTAATGTAACTGAAAAACACTATCAAACAACAACAAAACACTATTAAATCTTAAGGATAGCTAGTGTTCTTGTTGCTTTTAGATATTTCAAAGAATTTTGTTTGGCAATAATTTATGTAGATTCATTATTTTTGTGGTTATATGTGTCTTGCTTTTACATAAGCTTCCACCTTCCCAAACACCACATCATTCTCCCAGAGTGAATAAAGGCATAATTGCAAATTTTCACACCATTATGGGAAATCCAGAGTTACTGAGAATTCCAAACATTCAACTTGACATTTAGCATATATAGGTGAGACCTCTGTGGAGCCAAATTTGGGGGAGAGGGATGAATAAGAAAGACTGTGAGAAATAGGTGGTATAAACCTGATATTCTTGTGGAATCTATACATAAAGAGGTTCATGAATAATCTAATTTCACTAGTACTGAGTTCATTTTCAATTACCCTGAAAGTTCAAAATATCATAAGTGAAAATGCATTTAGTACACCTAATCTACTCAACAGTCCAGCCTACCAATACAGTACAATGCAGAATGTTGGTTATTTATCCTTAAGATGGTGTGGTTGACTGGGATCTACATCTTTGCTGGCGCTGCCCGGCATCCTAAAAGATTATCATACCACATATGATTAATTATGGAAAAGGAAAAAATTCAGAATCAGAAGTGTGTTTTATACTCAATGTATATCACTTTTACACTTTTACACTAATGTAAAGTTTAAAAACAAGTCAAACTATCATTATGTCCTTGCCCATCTCTCTCTCTAGAGAGAGAGAGAGAGACATGATTTTTCTTGAGCACCAGGGAATGAAATCAGGGGCACTTGACTACTGACCCACATCCCCAGTTCTATCTTTTATTTTATTTAGAGACAGAATTGCTTAACATCTTACTATTGTTGAGGCTGGTTTGAACTCAAGATCTTTCTGCCTCAGCCTCTGGAACCACAGGAATTAGAAGTGCATGCCACTGCACTCAGCTTATATTAAGTTTAAAATGTTTAGCAGTTACTCACTATTATATGTCAGGCATAACTCTTATGACTATTAGGAATATAGATTTGCATCCATTCAGAAAGACACTTCTTCATCTCCTGTACTATCTTTATTTATAAAGAATTAAATTATTTATTTTACTGTTGTTATTATTCAGAACCAAGACAAATCATTTAAATAAAATTTTGTTTACTGTAATTTTAGTATTGATGATGGATGCAAGGGCAATGAAAACATTATAGAAGCAAATCATGTCTGGAATAAATGAGGAGAAATAAGTAGGATATAGGTACCAAATTTCAAAGTGCCTATTATACAGCATAGAAAATGAAGTTTATGCCCAACTTAATGGTATTCTTTTGAACAAGAAGGATAGAATGAAATCCTTCATGTTGGGCAGGGAAAATTTATTGTTTAGATGTTTTTTATATCATATAAGGGTACACATATTGCTTTCCAAAATGCAATAATTTGGTCCCAGAATACAGGATGAAATCTTAGTTTAAAATAAAATGATTTTGTTTCCACTTACACTGAAATTTTTTTTACTGGAATAACTTGCTATGATGAAGTTTCCTGTTATTTTTTTTCCATTTTTTCACATTTATCATATAGTAAGACAAGAAAATACCCAATTTGTTTTGAGAGTGCTTCTTAAACTATTGATTGAGAAGTTAAAAATATCCTTCAATAAGGGAAATATAAACAAAACCAGTTTAAAACATTAATTTATCTTGTATAATAGATATTCTCAATTTCATATGAGACATATTTATTCCCAATGTAAAAATGTGCTGGTTTAGCTTAGTTAAATATAATACTCTTTATTGAGTGCAGCTGTAAAAGTGCTAAGCAACTTGCATGATGTTATACCAAAACTTTTTAAAGTAAGTCTTCTCCCTGTTTACATATAAGTACAATCCCTTTACTCTACTGATGTCTCTTCTATTTGAATGGTACTCCCCAACACTTTTACTTTTTTTGGGGGGGGGGTATCAGGGATTGAAGCCAGAGGCACTTAAACCTTGAGCCACATCCTCAGAACTTTCTGTTTTTTACTTTGAGACAGTGTCTTGCTGAGTTGCTTAGGGACTCGCTAAGTGGCTGAGGCTGGCTTTGAACTTATGATCATCTTGCCTCAGCTCCTGAGCTGCTGGGAATAAAGGCATGCACCACTCTTTCCAGGAAGTACATTTATTTTTACATAATCACATCAATGCAGAAATGAGTAAGAACTAAGATGCTAGGCATTAAACCTTTGGTATTTCTTTGCTGTCTTCAGATGTAGGTTGCTTTGTGATAATTTGTATGATCCAAATCTTTTTTAAGTTAATAAGTAGTAGTGCCACATTTTTAATAAAATCATAGAATTCTTTTTCTTAATAAAATTTGATGTAAAAAATAGAAGTATTCAAAATTACTCCATTGACATCAGAACTTTCAAAAGTACAAAAGTGAGTGCATAATATAAGTTGGTCAGTGTTAATTGTATTGAACAACTGAAGGACTCAGCTGAGTGTTGTGGCACACACACTATCCTAGTTACTTAGGAGGCTGTCACAGGAGGATCAGAAGTTTAAGGCCTACCTCAGTAACTTAGTGAGTCCCTGTGTCAAAATAAAGATGGATGGTGGTGATAGGAATGTAGCTCAATGATAGAGTGCCCCTCAGTTCACTCTCCATTACTGAAAAAAAAAGAAAAATTGAAGGAATCTGTTTCTAAAAACATTTTCAGTTTGTTTAAAATGGTTAAAAATCAGGTAAAATATTTAGGCTGCTATGTACATTACAATAGCCAAGTTATGGAACCAGCACAGGTGCCCATCAACCTAAGAATGGATAAAAATATGTGGTATATATAAACAGTAGAATTCTACTCAGCCATAAAGAATAATGAAATTATGGCATTTGTTGGCAAATTAGTGGAACTGGAGAACATCATGCTAAGGAAAATAAGCCAGACTCAGAAAGTCAAGTGTTGAATATTTTCTTTTATGAAAAAGCTAGAGATAGGGAACAAGGATTTCCAAAAGAAAAATAGAAGGGAAACCAATAGATGAAGTTGCTTGAGAGGGAGGGAGAAGGAGAATGTATAGGGGCATACTAGTGAACAAAATCTACCAAATTATGCTTGATTTATATAAATGTACCACAGTGAATCCTGCATGTACATATAAAGATATAAAGTTAATATATAATATGTGCATTATATATATATGTACATTTATATACATATATATTACATTTAAATAATAATTATAGAAGGGACATCAGTAGGGGAAAGCAAGCAAATCAGAGGTACTTTGGAATGAGAGTGATCAAATTATGAAAGTATGAATGTGGCAGAATGAATCCCACTATTATGCCTAAGTATAATGCACCAATAAATAATTTAAAAGAAACAAAGACCACTATAAAATAATAGTTTACAACCTGAATGTTCCCTCACATCACTGGAAATGGCACAGATTGTTGCAAACACTTTAAAAATCTTCATATGTGTCAGTTTAAAAATAGATTTATTTTAATTTGAAAAGGAAAGAAATTCAATAACCTTAAAAATATTTACCTAATTCTATAACAGTGGCAAACAGTTATATGGTTGTTGGCCCTTCAATACTTGGTCTTTGGCAGATAAGTGGGGACAATATTAAAATTTGGGTTGTGACTCAGTTAATGTTGAATGAAATAGGAACTGTAAAATAACAAGTGATGAGCAAGTATGCTACTGTTTTCTGAGCTTTTAAACCTGATTCACCAGGAAGTGACTCTAGCCTGAAAAGTGACATTTCTGAACTTGGAGTTGAATGTAGGAAAGTTCTTAGCTCAGATCGATTTGTCTACCTCTCTAGACACTGTTTCTTATCATGGGAATATCAAGGGCTTGATTACAATTGCAAAAAGTTCAAATACTGTATTTTTGAGTACCAAAAGTTTAAGAATCAAACTCGAGGAGAATGATGGATGAAGTGGCAAGCTGAGTCTAGGGTATGTGGATAGTTGTGCTAAACTAATGCTTATGCTATCCCTCTGACTCTTCCCTTGCTTCTTCTTTCCCACATTTAAATCTCTCACTGCAGGTGTTTCAAAAATTTTAAATGATTCTTATTCATGATTTTCAAGATTACTTGTATCATCTTCTATTTTAATTTTTCATTTTTCTGGTTTCAAAATTATAGAGTGTTTCACCAATCAATGAGATGAGACCTTGAAATCTTAAAAAGAGCATAATTATCTTGTTAAGAGCTCTTTGAATCCAAGAGCTCAAAGGCACCTTATAAATCACTCTTTTGGTTGTACTTTGAAATGCCTAATCATTTTTCCTCCACCTAGGTATATTTTCATTTGATGATTCAACCCAATCTTAGTTTATATTTCATTTTTTAAAAAATACCATTTCATCAACTCTATTACAAGTTAATGTTAAAGATCAGTTTACTGTAATATTCAAATATGTCTCTCTTTATAGATATGATCACATCAGAACTTTCTTGTGTTCTATGGTGAAACATGTTCTATATTAATAGTTTGATGTAGCTAAAGATAAAAATATTGAAAATGGAAATTTTAGAATTCTATGGACGGAATAGTTTGCTAATAGATGATACAGTAGATAATTCCTTAGCATCACCAGGATGAATCAATTTTTCATTTATTATGAACATTTTTCCTTCAAGGTATGTATGCCTAATAATTTCTGAATGATTTGCAGCTAAATAGAAATATGGGGAACTGGAACCAAAATTTTGGTCTTCAGTAGATCAGAGACCTGTCTTGTTAACATATTTTTCATAGATATTTTGCTGAAGTATATAAATAGATGCAATTAAATGCTGCCATTTTTTGAACTATCATAAATTTTGTCTTTCTTTCATATAAGTATAATTGCAGTTTATTTTGTGGGGAGGGAGGTTAAATCAGCCTTTATTAGAATGTTGTAGCAATTTTGTTTGGAGAAGGTGGTCCTACAGAATAAGGATTTTAAATTAACGTCCCTAAATGCATCAGTAGGAAAATGGGCTGGAGAAGAACTAGGAATAGCGGTGCCTAGTCTTCTTGTAGGCACACAGATGTGCATGTACGTGGGATTCCCTCACATGGGCACAGGGGTGGCTCAGTGTGTGGTAGATGAAGAATGGCTTATACCTTTCCTCACAGAATGAATTTTTAAGGAGAAGGGCAAGAAATAAAAATAAAATAAAACTAAAAGCAGACCTGATCCTTTAAAAAAAACAATCTGTAGATTATAAAGGGGAATAGTGAGAGAAAAAAAGTCTGAAAGAAGATCCTGACAGCAACCCCCAGCTTTAAGGAAAGGCTCTAACTAAACCCAAGTGGAAATCCTTAAGTCTGGGGGAAAGCAGCTCACCACACATCTGGACACACTTGTGCTCACTCACTGACAGGTGCACCTGCCAGGGTGGCTTGAGATTGTGTCCATCAAAAACATAGGGAAAAAAAGAAAAAAAATAATAAAATAAACCACAACAACCATAACAACAAAAACCCCACAGCAGCCCTCCCTCCCAACTTCCTGCTCAGGTTCCTGGATGCAGCTGCCAGTTGATTCTCTCCTCCCTGATTTGAAGGCAGCGCACCACTTCAGGAATCGCTGGGTCTCTGACTGGGTCTGGCTGCATTTGTTCTTCTGCTACGTGTGGGAAGTCTGGGGGTCTCGAGCAGTAATGGAGGCTTTCAGCTGAAGCAAGAACCATGTTGGCTGTCTCTGTATCCATCAGTCATCTGGGTTGGACCCGCCATCTCTGCTGGGGTACTGCGGCACCATCAGTGAACCATATTCCAGTGTATGGGCCTGGTGGGACTACCCTATGCACGACAGGGACTCCTGTGACCTTCGTGGTTTACTTTAAATTCCTATCTTTACTTTAAATTCCCATGCGCGGGCGCGGGCGCGCACGCGCACACACACACACACACACACACACACACACACACACACACACACACAAACACACACACACACTTCAACCTATAGGTTGCCATCAGGGGAGGCAGTGGAAGACTGGGAACCTAAGATGGGGAAAAGCAAAAAAGAAAATGAAATTCCTCGCTCCACTTCAGAAGCCCTGGAAGCCAGCCTCGCCTGAGTGTGTCACAGTGTCCAAGATGAACCCAACTGTGTGTGCCTTCCGGGGGCGGAGGGAGGGGGCCAGAAGCACAGCCAGCCCCCGAGGTCCACTTTTCTGCTGGTGTCGGGTAAACTAAAGGCAAAGAAAGAAAGGAAGAAAGCCCACGGAAAGGTCCCTCAGTTATGATCCTTGTCCACCATGAAGCAGCACTCCTCTCCCCAGCTGCGATGAGGCTCTGCAACCAAGGACTGAGATCTTGCTTCAGTAGCCGCATGGCCATCACTTGCTTGCAGAGGGCGGTGTAGTGTGTCCTTTTAGATTTCATGTCAGTGTGTGAGGTTCGCATATCCACTGGCCCATGGCTCACCAGTCTATCACCTCTGCCTATTGTGGTGGCCTCTGCTGCGCTCAGCAACCCTTGGGATGGACCTGCTCCTGAGTCAGGTGTTATTCTTGTATCTCCATCAGAGTTCAAGTCTGAAGCTGAGGATCATCTCTCCAGTTACATTTTTTTAGTCTCCACATCATCCTCTCTAGGGTCCGGTTCAAGGGCTCATTTCTGATTTAGTGTTCGGCTTGCTTCCTCAGTCATTCTTAATGGGGCCGCGGATCCTCTGGGCAATGCTCAGGTTTGCGGAGCTGCGGGGCCAGGCGCGCCAGGCCATGAGTATTCTCTATGCCAGTGGGGCCGCCTGGGGCCCGCGGCGTTGCTCCAGGGGTCTGCCCACTTGCCTGCGCCACCTGCCCACGCCGCTGGCCAGATCAGCAGTTTATTTTTTGAATAGTGGATATTTGATTGCTGAGACAGACTTACATATAGCCTGATCCATTAGAAAATAATCCTTTAATATTATATATAGTAAGAAAAAATATGTGACTTTTAAAAAACTTAGTGTTTATATGCTAAATATGAACTGATACCCTTATGGACTGGGAACAAAATTTGCAATTAATTGTTATTATTGTTTATATGAATTATACAACATGATATTTGTTGGTAGATAATGTTATCTTATTATATCAGTTAATCTTTTGGAAAGTAATTATTTATTTGATGCTGATCTCTTAGCAAGTATCCTGACTGCTGTTTTTTTTTTTTTCTTCTTTCTTGTTTCCTAATGCAATTCCTGGCATATAGCAGCTACTGAATGAATGTTGAATGTATGAGTGAATTTAGAGAGGCTAGTTTTTAAATCTGTAGCAGTGTTTATATCTATT
The DNA here is from genome assembly GCF_052094955.1 of Ictidomys tridecemlineatus. Classification (NCBI taxonomy): domain Eukaryota; kingdom Metazoa; phylum Chordata; class Mammalia; order Rodentia; family Sciuridae; genus Ictidomys; species Ictidomys tridecemlineatus. The sequence continues at coordinate 86,999,414 of NC_135489.1, read as the reverse complement.
CATTTAATAGTGTTGGGTTTCATATATATATATATATATATATATATATATATATATATATATTTCACAATCTTACTGAAGAGTAATAATTTAGGGTATCTCTCCTATTAAAGAATGGATACAAAATTTAGATTCTATTCATTGTTAATGATAAATATTCAGATGCAAGCACAGACTGGAAGTAGTTTCATTAGAAATAGTTTGGCAGTCACAAACATACTTAATTATGGTGCACCAAATTGTAATTTGATAAAGAAAATAATGTTATAATCTGCTGGAAGGTTGCAATTACTTTTAAAATTAGGAGTTATTTGAGTTATTTTCACATCTTTTATCAAAACAGAGAAAACTATTTGAGACAAATTTATATCTTGAAGGTAGTATGCTTCCACTTAAAGGATAGTGTGTTTGATGTGAGGAATTTGATAAAAAGAATGGCTGACTAGGAGATAAAGAAACCTGACTAGGGTTTAGAAGAAATATATTTAAAATTAGTACTCAAAAAATCATCCACATTTACTTATGTTTGAAGTTTTTATACTTAAAGTGCTTCAATGCAGTTAAATTATAAGATTAGCAGATATTAGATTTACATGAAATGAATTTTCTACTAAAAATGTTTAAATAAAATGGTTATTCCACATTACTTGGTTAGCAATAGACAAAAAGTCATAGCTGTGAATATGTATAAGCAATGTACTTTAAAGGAAAAATTATTACGTTGAAATATTAATTTATATTTTTGTTTATTCTCTAATTTTATTTTGAATAATTTCTTTTGAATCATTTGTTGGAATGTGAAATCAGTCAAAGAGAGCTTGGGGAAGAAATTTTAAATATAGGAGTGTAGGATTTGATTATTTTTTAGAGAGTAGTGAGTCATTGCATAGTTTTGAGCAAGGGAATGATTTAGAATCATTTTATAGTCAAAGCTATAAATATAATCATAATATGTAAAGCTATGCCATAATGTTTATGAAATTTGTAATCATAACCAAATCCAAGTAACTTTTAGTAGAGAGTAGAAGTATGGTAGAGGCAGTGAAGAGGAGGTGAAGGGTAAAAACATTCTAGAGAGATGTAGTACTTAAAAGTTGAAGCCATCTGCAGTGGTTTACTCCTGTAATTCCAGTGGATTTGGAGGCTGAGGTAGGAGGGTTGCAGATTCAAAGCCAGCCTCAGCAATTTATTGAGGCTCTACGAACCTCAGTGAGACTCTGTCTCTAAACAAAATACAAAAAATGGCCTGGGGATGTGTCTCAGTGGTTAAGTGCCCCTGAGTTAAATCTGCAATTAAAAAAAAAAAGTTGATTAGACATGAGAGATGAGGAAGAAGCAGTGGTCAAAGATGACAAGTATTTTGATGATAACAATTTTCTTTTAGAATCCAAAATATTTGGTCTGGAGTTGCATCTCAGTGGTGAAATGCTTGCTTCACAGCATGAGAGACTGGGTTTGATGCTCAGCAACACATAAAAATAAATAAATAAATAAATAAGTATTATGTCCATTTACAACTAAAATTATTTTTAAAAAATCCAAAATATTCTTTGTATGTCTCTCTTGAATGTATGACATCAGATACATTTGAGATTCCTAAAATTTCTTTTGACTAACCAAGCTTCCAGAATGGCCATTAAGAAATACGTAGTGAAATGCATTCCCCTGTATAGTATCTTGAGTCTATGAAAAGACTGGATTTTGAAGATTTAAAAATGATTATAACTTCAAGAAATAGCTCATGGAGACGAGTGCAGTAGACTTTGGAATAACATCTTCCAACTAGCTGGGCAGACATTTAACACCTCATCTCCCTGCTATTCTCACTTTCTGGTTGACTCTTGACTTCCATTGTCTGCTTCTTATTCCCAATCTGAGAGTCAGAAATTATAATTTAGGTGTGAAACAATTGCTTAAATGTCTATATTGAAGAAAGAAATAAATGCTTTTATCTCAGACAAATTAAGGTTATACTTAATTATTTCACAATTAATAGGATGCTTTTTCAAAACACATACTCATAAAACCCAAAATGCTCCAATTATCTTTTATTTAAAATTTCCACTTAAATCAAGAATTTGAATGTTTGATACATATGGTAATATCTCATCAAATGATATGTTCTGTATAAATGATGTCATTTCTACCTAATAAACCAGAGCCCATGGTATTTCTTTAAAAAATCTTACTCTCAAACAAATAAACTCCCCAGTGATTTATAATTTGCATCTCTCTTCCACCCCATACACCAGTCTGGCTTCCAGGGAAACATTAAACATTTTATTAAGAATTTTAATTGTTTTAATGCATGGCACAAAAATACTTTGCCCAACTGAGTCCTTCCTTAGAATTAATGCACTATGGACAAAGACTTATAAAAGAGTTTTTAAAGAACAGTTTTCATTATTCACTTAACACAATTTATTGTGGCTATAATATGAAATTACTTGTGATCTAGAAGTTAGCACTGTAGTAATCTTCATTAAAATAGTTTCTAAGGAGTGTAGTAAAATGGTCTGGAAGGCATTTTAGGAGAAAAATCCAATACCATTTCTAGGATTAAAAACTGCATTTATAAAATTGAAATATGATCACTGTTTTTGAATAGATGAATGGACTATAAGTGATAGTATGGATTTTTGTATTTCCTAACAAATAGCTTAAGGCCAGCAATATATATGTTTCTTTCTGGAGAGAATAGTACAGAAGGATAATTTCACATTTATAACAAAGGTTTTAAGAAAAAATACCCTTTAATGTAATGTAATGTAATGTAATGTACCTTTAATTGTAAGACAGTTATTAAAAAAAGGAGAAAAATGACAACTTAGAATCTTTGAGAAAAATGACAACTTAGAATCTTTGCTTCCATAAGTCCCCATATCTGAGGTGAACTTGAGAGAACTATCCTAAGTGGAATTCCCAAACTTATGAGGTTGAGAGCCTGTCTTCCATTTTTTATATTATTCATCCTTGTTTAAACAATACTGGCAGTTGTATTAAAAGCATATGATTGATTTTATACTGAAATTTTTATATTCATTGATATAATTAGAGATGCTTCTAAGTTTGAAGGCTGTGATTTCTGATATTTATTGTGGGCTTTGAATACATAAATTCAGTGGGACTCTTAGAGCTGCAAATTATGTTTATTAAAAAATGGAATGCAATTGTTGTTATGTTGTAAGACTTACTTTTTTGTTTATGTGGATGTATGTTTACTTTAAGAGAGAAATAAACATTCCCTTAAGACCTGGTCATGAATTATTGACTTTGTGAAGTTGAATATAACTGGGAAATTCAGAAAAGGACAGGATTTTCTTTCTTTTTAAAGTACTTTATTAATCCTTTTCCTTTTCCCAAATGAATTTGTCCCAGTGATTTCTAATTGTTTTGGGGTGTATCAAATCTGCCTTTATAATAAACATTAAAATTGGATAACTTGGATGTTTGAATATTTAAAAAACTGAAATTTTAGGCAGGTGAAACCCAATTGGTTTATAACATGACTTTCAATTTACACACACCATGGCACAATAGTGACATTACAGAATTGGTAAGCTACAGATAATGCGAGTAAAATGACACATTGATTAACATATCATCTGTAAGCAGAACTCCTTTAGAAAAAGTTGGCCTGGGTGTTGGAGGGATTTAAATGCCTGTTCCAGTTTCTTCATTCTGAGATTGAAGAAGGCAAGCTATTGCTGTAGGTATAGTCACACTTCTCAATGGGCAGACATGCTGTTAGCAGTAGGGTGGAGAATTGTGGTAGAAGGTTTATGTGCAGCCAGAGGATTGTAACCATTTCCTCTGTGCATTGTGAGAGGGACTGTTGACAACAATGGAAGCACATGCTTTCTCTCAACCTACATCATATCACCATCTTCCCACACAGAGGCATCTCTAATTTCAATGAATATCAAAAAAACTTCAGTATCAAATCAGCCATATGTTTTTAATACAACAGATACAACACCTAATATTTTTAAAACAAAACACTGTCCCTTGTACACTTCCTTATTTTATGTGGCTTCTTAAGGACAAGAAAAGCTTTGAGATTTGGTTTTTTGTTTGGTTTTTTGATTGCATAGTCAATATAGAATCAATATTCAGCAATTCATTTTTTTTATTTGCTTATTCCTACTTAAGGAAATAGAGTGAATTCTTACATATCTTTTAAATTTTTTTTAATTTTTTATTTCTATTTTCCTACCTACCATCCATCTATCCACTAATTCATCCATCCACTTACCAATCTGTCCATCTGCTTGTCTACATATCTTGTTTCCACCAGAATAGTCCAAGAAATATTAATAGTGAAAAAAATAATAGATAAATCAGTCTTCCTAAATAGAAGAATTATTTGGGGGCTGGGACTGTGGCTCAGCGGTAGATCGCTCGTCTAGCATGTGTGAGGTTCTGGGTTCAATCCTCAGCATCACATAAAAATAAATAAACAAAATAAAGGTATTGTGTCCAACTACTTTTTTAAAAAAAGAATTAATTGGTCAACATTGTGAGACTCTATATAGTTTTAGTAGAATCTGGATTTTATAAGATGAAGGGAAACTAAACTCTTGAAATATAGTAAGTAGAGGGAACAAACATTAATTTTAAAGTTTTTCAAGGGCAGGATTGAGATATTCAGTGCTTATACTTTTCAGTTTGGATAATGAACTTTCATCCTATCATAATTATCTAAGGAATGTCATTTATCATTCCATTCATCTAACCCAATTCTCTCATCTGTATCATAGTGCTATTTATGTGATTGTGATGGTTGGCATTGGAATGTGGATTCTGTTCTTTCAAATGCTGATACCAATAATGTAAAATTCTCCCTATATTAAATCTGAGTTATATTTTAGGACATTCAATCTTCTCACTCAATATACAGCAATAGAAATTTTTAGCATTGGCATTGTTTTTAAGGAAATGGAGTAGTAAAAGTGGATAACTTCAATGATTTTTTATTTTTAAAATATATTTTTAATTTTTATTTTTTGAGGCAGGGTCTTGCTGTGTTGCTTAGCTGATCTTGAATTCCTGGACTCAAGCAATCCTGCCTCAGCCTCCCAAGTAGCTGGGATTAAGGGCATGTTCTGTGCGCAGCCTAATATATATGTTCATTTTTAAATAAGATATAGTAATTGTACATATATATGTGATACTGTGTGTGTGTGTGTGTGTGTGTAATGATTATATTTGAGTAATTGACATGTCTACCGCCTCAGACACTTATCATTTCTTTGTGTTAGGAACATTCAAAATCTTCTCTCTATTAGCTACTTCAAAACACTCAGTTTATTCTGTCAACCACAGTTACCCTATTTAATTGTACTGAATAACTATTAACAATTTTCCACTCTATCCCCCTCCCTGACACAGAAAGCAGGTGTGTTTATACTGAATTAATAAACTAAAAAAATCACTTGCCTCTAACAGAATCTCTCAGGTATCCTTGTTGTATTTATAAATTAAGTGTTGAAACAGGAATTGCTTTTTATAGTTTCTACTATCTGCTATTTTTAATTTTTATGTTTTGTGCATTGGGAACAATGTGGGTTCTGGGTTCAGAAGTGGGTTCAAAATCAGACTCATAGTGAGGCCTTAAACTCTCTAAGCTTCAGTTCCCTGCCTTTAGAATGGGGTTGTCATGAGGATTAAGTACCATACTACAATGTGCCTGGCACAATGCCTGGTACATAGCAGGTGCTGGGTAAATGATCTTATTCTTATATTAAAATAAACATGAGCTATTAATTAGTGTGATTCAATTTTAAATTTGACAGACAATTTAAAAGTATGTGCAATAGCTACTCTGGAAAATCATCTTCTAGTATAATTCTACCACCTTGACCTTTGGTGGACTCTGGTATAGCTACATCAGAAAAGAAAGCTTTGGGAAGATAGCAGCTATTTTATAAAATATCACCTATGGTACAGGTTTCCATTAATAAAATTATTTCACACAGATAGATATCTAATTATATTTATGTCATTAAAAATACAAATAACCATCTAAAACTTTGTCTCTCTGGAATCCTTTTAGGCAAACACCACATTAAGGAGATACGTTCTTTTATAGTATCTTAAGCAGCAAGTAATTTATGCCTTCTTGAAAGAGGTTCAGGCCTTGGCCGGGGTTGTCCTTTGCTCTCACACTTGCGCCACCAATTTCAGGATGCTTCCTCTACTGCGCTGCCTTCTCAGAGTCCCTGGAGCCCGCCCCTTGCCTCTGGCAACTGCTACAGTGGGCACCCGGGGCCAAGCATTGGGCCCTAAAGACTGCTCTGTGTGTGAGCCAGGTCGGAGCAGCAGCCAGGCTTCTTGCAGCCTTCTGGGCCCTGTGGCTCTGGCTGCCACACGCTGAGCATGGAAGGAGATAAAGCTTTTGTCAAATTCCTGACAAATGAAATTAAGGAAGAAAAGAAAATCCAGAAGCATAAATCCCTTCCCAAGATGTCTGGCGTGAACGGGACAGAAGCTAAATTAGTGCAGAAAGTTGCTGGGGAAAAGATTACTGTCACTTTCAACATTAAAATACCATCCAACCAACATTTGATCCTGAGGAAGAGGCCTCAGAAGGGCAGAAGGTTGAAGAACAGGAGCCTGAACTGATCCACTCCCAATTGTGTGGTTGAAGTTACGAAGAGCGATAGCCAGAAAGCTCTTGTACTAGACTGTCAGTATCCAGAGGATGAGATTGGACAAGAGGAGGAAGCCAAGAGTGACATTTTCTCTATTAAGGAAGTTAGCTTTCAAACCACTGGCAAGTCTGAATGGAAAGACTAATTACACTCTGAACACAGAGTCCTTAGACTGGGCCTTGTATGACCACCTAATGGCTTTCCTTGCCGACTGAGAGGTGAACAACACTTTTGCAGATGAGGTGGTGGAACTCAGCACAGCCCTGGAGCACCAGGAGTACATTAATTTTCTTGAAGACCTCAAAAGTTTTGTCAAGAGCCGCTGGAGCAATCAGAGACACTTGAAGGCCTTAATATTATGGTGAACTTTGACCAGTGAACAAAAACTACCCTTACACCAGACGTGTGCTTTGAAGTGGTTATAATCCTAACATCATGTGGTGGGGGATAAGCACATTTAAATTATTGCTATCATGCTCTCATTTACTATTCATTTGGTAGTTTTCCTGTACAAACCTATTATTTCTAGATTTTTGTATAACATAATGATGGGCAATAAAATTCTTTTATCTCCAAAAAAAGAGGTTCATATGATATTTTTAATTTCTTCATATAAAGATACCTGATAACATTTTACACTTTAGTTGGAGGACAGATCTTTCAATGCTCAAAGATTTAAAGGTTTTTTCCCCCATTTTTTTTCAATGAACATGACAAGTTTATTTTATAGATGTTAATTCATTTCAGGAGTTGGAAATTCTAAGTCTGATTTTTATTTAAAATATTCTCCTAAATCTTCATAACAGAAGGTGAGCCTGTATGTGTGTTTGCAAAAATTCTTGTGGTGTAACATTCAATTTTTGTTTGGGAGAGGTGATGAAGGACAGTGGAAAAGTTATTAATATCTTTAGAATTCAATGTTGTATGTATAATTTGAATATATCTGGAAAACAATGAAAATTATTTCTACCATCTCAAGTTTTTAATTAATTTCTTAAGGGTGGAAGGAAATACTTTGAAAGATTTAGCAGTCAAATTCAAATGACTATGCAAACAGGTGGCAAAATTTCTTCTCCACCTGCCATGCAACTTTATCTCAAGAAATGTTTCATTCAGCAAATGCTGCTGCTAACAGATAATTCTTTTTTTCAGAGCAGAAAAACAAATGGAGGGTGAATAATTCTTTGAAGAAAACATTTTTCTTGATTTTTTAAAAATTGTGAGTATGAAAAATATGCATTTTATTTTCTTGGGGGATGGGTGGTGGAAAGCATGAACGAGTGAGTGCATTGATTAACCCACCTGTTTTGTAGTATTGTTAAACCATTACTGGCTTTTGTTTTGTTTTGTTTCTCTTTTTGTATACCAAAGCACTGGTAGTATTATTCAGATGTGATAATTATATTAACCTGGGATCTTAAAACATTTGTATAATACTTTAAACACTATCTGAAGATACAATATTCTTAGTGAAATTGTGTTATTAGAATATATTGTTAGACTTAACCTCTGTAAGGAAATGGTGGCAAGCAAAATGTTGCACTGAGAAACCAATTGGTAACTAAATACAAAAAGGTAAGGATATTCTTCATATACTTTTGCATTTTTACTTTTCTTTGATTCATTTATTTGGTGTGAGCTAGAAGCTAAAGTGCCAATGCATTAGTTGGCATACACAGCCTCTACTAAGAAAAGTTATGTTTCTCTGTATTTTTGAAACTAATAATTTCAGAAAGCACCAAAATTTAGTTTTCCTTTCCTTCCCAGTAAAATTTGACCTGATCTGCCTTTCTGTATAACAAAGAATTGGGGTTTGCAATGATTGAACCAAAGAAAACGAAATGTACATTTTATATTTTACCGGGACAACTCCTCATTTTTTAATTACCAAAGTACTGCATACAGTGGATTTGTGAAGATCTAGTTCTGGGCATTGGGAGATTATTTGGGCTTTAAACTCAAATACAATTTAAGAGGTGATCTTCCATTTCCTATGTGACAAGTTAATTTGCTATAGCAAATTTTAAGAATATACCATTATTTATAGAATCTCTAACAAATTAAACTTCTACATAACTATTTTTTGTAGAAAATATATTTGAACTGGATTAAGAGAGCACTCTCGCTGTAGCCCATCTACCAGGACATGGATGTAGTATAAAATCATGACATTTGCTATAAAAATAAAAATAAAAGATTTGTCCATTAGGTGATTTTAAATTTTCTTTTCAAATATCCATTTGGATGAACATTCCATGTAGACAGTAGGGACTTAATATATGTCTGCACTAGAAACTTGAAAGAATGTCTTCTGCTTTGCTCTGATCATTTTATAGATTTAGAGTCTTTGTTTTAATTTTTATATTCTGGAATACTGATGAAGTTTAAACTACCATTTTTGTTAACCATCAGTATTTCATGTTTGTGAATTGTGTGCTCATATGATTTACATATATTTCTCTTAGGGTAATAGTTAAACTATGGAAATTCTGAGGCAGGATTAGAATGTTGGCATCATTTTGTGAACATACAACATACTTAAAAAGTTTTCCTTATTTGTCTTAAAACAACAATGCAAAGAAATGTCATATTCTGTGCATGTTCAGTTTGACCATGTTTATAATTCTTTCCGCAAAATGATACAGGGATGCTTCATCTGTAACCTAATGCTCTTCAAAAAAGTAATTGTTTTCCTTGAGCAAGCACAGTTGACTGATCCATGCCCATTTTTGTGAAAGATTACTTTTGTGTTCTGGGGTGTTTACATTGTTTTGAAAATAGTAAGTGTCCAATGGATAGGAGTACCTTGGCAGAAATATGCAGATTTAATATTGTAGGAAGAAAGAGATATTTAAATTTTAGAAAGAAAATTGATGATTATAGTCTTTCCCCTGAATAAGTTTGTAGTGTTGATGAAATGGGAGTATTGGGACAGGATTTACTACATTCTGAACTTCATTTTGATAGAAATAACAATTGTTTTAAGCAGAATTAATAAATCATAGTTTTTACATGAGCTTATATAAAATGAAAGCTTTTCTACATAATTGTCTTACAAACTTAAAAGCCATTATCTGCTTATCTGCTATAAACACTTGATCTTTAAATTGATGGATGTGAGTACAGCATAGGAAATCTATTTAGTAGCTATGGAAGAGTTAGTGGTAATTAATAACTTTATTGTGTTTTTGTATTGCTAACATCACTACATGGAATCAAGCAGAGAAAACCAGGGAATTGTTTAAAATATGAAATTGATTGAGAAACATTTCATGAAGCACTCAGTATCTCTATATCAAGGTATCTCAACTTTAGCACTATTGACATTTTTTCCCAAGAATATCTTTGATGTACAGAACTGTCCTGTGAATTATAAAATGTTAGTAGCATCCCAGAGATGACAGTAATTGTGTGCCACTCCCAAATTGCTATAATAAAAATGCCTCTAGACATAGCTGAATGCATGTGTGTGGAGGCCAGCAAAATGTCTTTCACTCCTCCCTCATTCTTTGAGAACCACTGCCTGTATGTTGTTTTTAATCATATGAATTGAAAGACAAATAAGATTTTCTTTTAAAAAGATTTTTTTGTTGTTTTGGTTCATGAAATTACTCAGATAATCATTCCTTAAGGGTAGTCTGATATAATTGTGGCCTGGGGTTGCAGAGAGGTGTCACCTCCTTGCAATGTTGAGGAACAATGTTCTTCACATCTAGTCAATAAACTTAATAAAAGGAGATGGGAGGGAATATTGATTCTGCTAAGAACAATGGCATGTCATGTACTGTTACTGATGCAGAAATTATAGGGAGTGTTTTGAATGTTAAAAGATCAGTACATACTGACACAAAGTCATAAAGAAGATGAATTTACTGAAGGCTTCTTCAGCTTTTGAAGTAATTAATTAGAAAGCCAGATACCATATATTGCCAAGAAAGGGCTGCATTTTCACATTCTGCTTTTCAATTTTAAGAGAAAGAGCTCTGTGTAGAAAATATAGATACTAATAAAGATACTAGGTGCTTGAATATCATATTAAACTAATTCTCAATGAATAGAAATCTTCTGATTAGAGATACTACTCACCATCAATGTATCAATGTATTTTTTGACTTTTCCAACTGATTCTGTAATTTTAAATGCCTGTCTACAAGTTATTGAGAAGTATAGGTGAAGATATGTATTAATATTTCTGTTATGATTATGATATCTGAAGTTTAAGATTTTTTTCTTTTCATGAGATATTCTAAGAATTTTCACATTTTCAATTCTTAAAGCACTGGAAATTTAATTTTGTTATGAGGTAGGTGTTACGTTTTCTTTTCTTCCATGTGACAGTTATTAATTTGGTCAAGTGCTTTCTGGTTGCATATAAAATCCTGTGGGATTTTAATTTGAATTGCGTTAAATTTCCACAACAGTTAATGGATAGTTAATTATAATATTGAGTCCCCCCATTGGTGAATTTAGAGCATGTTAACATTTAATCAGGTTTTCTTATATGTCCTTCAACAAAATTTGTAACTTTCACAACAAAAGTCCTGCTTGATGTTTTATGTTGTTGTTGTTTTTTGGTTGCTGTTGTTACAATAGTATTTTCTAATTAGTTTCCACTGTGTACTGGGAAGCTATTAATTTTTGTGTATTGGTCTTTTGTCCTCGAAATTTTCTCTCCTTTTTGCTACTAAAGAAAACCTTTTTGTTTTTTGTCTTTTTTGTTCTTATTCTTGTGCCCTTATTCCTTATCTTGTCTTATTGCAAGGATCTCCAGTATAATGTTTGACTTAACAGTCACAATTATCTTACTCTTGCTTTGATAGTACTACATCCAAAATGTCACTATTCATGTGATATTTACCATATGATTTTTTGTAAATATATTTCATAAGGATAGAATGGTATCCTTCTATTTCTTGTTTACCAAGATTTTATTTTTTAAATTAAATTTAGTGTCTATTATATCACATGCTTTTTCTAAATATCTTCTGAAATGATAACACATTTCTATTTTCTCTTTCAGTCGTCTAATGTAGTTAATTATATTGATAATTAACTTCTGATAGTTAACCAGTCTTTTATACCAGCACTAAATCTTTCCAGGTCATATATTTTTGTTTTGTTTCAAACATATGGTTAAAAATCACAGTGCATTTAACACAAGATGATGGGAGTTGATGTGTTTTAAAGAAATAAAATCATTTTCTCAGACTTAGAACTTAATTTTTTGATTACTGTAATTAGACAATATTATGAACTTACCCTATTTCATCTGCCATTTGAAATGTGAAGCAGTTTTTTAAGTTGGTATAATTTAATGAAAAATATATATTATAATTTTGGTTTCTATTTTTCCTTTCTGAAAATACTTGGCTTTAATATTATTTGGTTAAGCTCTCTTAATATGAGAGATCATGTGTATATGAGATACCTATGGGATTTAGATGATTTGTTGTCATTTCATCATGTATCTTATTTCCTAATACAGCATTTATATAATCAGAGTCTCAAGCTCAGTACCCAAGTTAACTTTGCCTTCACATATAATGTAAGCTTATCTCTTTTATGAAAGCATATCAGTAACTTCTCTGTCTTCCCATGGTTTTTCAATCAAGTGGCACAGAACTTTGTGTTGACTGCTTAAAAACAATTTTTCAGAAAGTTGTATTACTTTTAATGCAAATCCCTGTTATTAAATGTCAAACATTAAGTCCATAAATTTATACAAAAGATGCTTCATTCACGCATTCTAGGGGGTTTCTACTTTCTTTCCATTAAAATGAACGAAACATAACTTGATTTACAAAAGGATTAACATGATTAAGTTTCAGGAGTGATGTCATGTGAAATGCCTAGAAGTGAAATAATAGATAATTTATTTTTCCTTTTTCTAAATATCAGAAATGTTTTAAATAAAATTACTTTATGGCAATTATTATCAGTTTAATTCTCCTGACTATGATTAGAATGGATAGGTAAAAAGATGCCTGGAGCAACAGCTGATTTTAACTTTCATTCTTGCAGTTAGATTCCTGGGGATGGGTATGTTTAGTCATTAGTTAAGTAAGGACAACCACATTTTGTCCAGAAATGGAAATTATTCATATATTAAAGGAAATTAGAAAAAAAATGTGTGCAGTCTGCAAAAAATAAGATATCATGGGATAAATTATCCATATTCTAATTTTGGGGGGTTGGTAATAAGTGAATTCTGAATTAATCTAAAATGTATTTTCTGTGGGTATCTCTTTTATTGAATATTTATTAATTTTAATTAATATTAAAATGTTCACATTCAAAATTGAAACAATTTTAAGAAGTTTTATGAATGAATTTTATTCTATACATTTTAATCTAGGAATAAGTAGATAATTTTTGTGTACTTAATATAGAGATAAATGTGTAATTCAGACAGTAATTCCATGCTCAATAAATTAAGAATCTGTAGTTTGCATTTTTATATTTGTCCAATCTCATACTGTTTAAGATAGATCAGAACAAATTTATCTTTAACATTTGAAAAAAGAAAGAAGCATATTACATGTCAGAAGTCTAGACCTGAACTGTTTCCATAGTGAATAAAAATCTTCTATAACTGCATTGTCTAATATCATACCCAGCAACAATATAAGGATATTGAGCATTAGAAATGTAGCTAGTACCATCGAGAACTATATTTTGAATTTTATTTAATTTTAATTAATTTCATCTTGCATACATATATTTACGTGTGGCCGGTGTCTACCATAATTAGACAGTGCTGGTCTAGAATCAGGTTCTCCAACCTTGTCATCATAGCCATAATCCACTACTACAACATCAATATAACTCTTGTTTTTATAAAATATGCATACCAAATTTGAAGTTCAAATACCTATTATTAAAATCTATTTGGCTAATATTTCACATGTGGATTAATTTACACTTTAAATAGCATACTGCCATAAACTAGAAAAATTCTGAACAAAGCAAATGCTGAAGAATTTTGTTGTGTGTAAGGAAAACTGATGAAGGCTAGTACAATTGACCGGTATATTTCTACCAGTTTCCATGCCAACAGAACTTTGATTATTGGGATATTTGATGATAATTGACACAATGGAATAAATATAAAATACACATCCTAAGACCATTTTTATTCTCTATTAATGTTAAAAAATCTCAAACTAAGATTACTTGTTAATAACTTTCTTTAAATAAAAATTTTTCTAAGACTCTGATATGGAACTAAGAGGGCCATAAAAATAAATTTATAAAATTTATATAATAAAATTTATATAATAAATTTGAAATATTAGATATAAAATATTAGATCTGTTACTGAAGTCCATACTTTTAAAGATAATTAAACTACCCCTTAAGATTATACAATGATGTCACAGTAACATTTTAAAGCCAGAAGTAATCAGAAACCACATTTTTACATGGTAAATGACTACTATTATAAAATATTTTGTTAACTACTTTTTTTCTAAGTATTTAAATTATGAATTAAAAATTGATAAAGAATTGTTGCATATACTCTGAGGGAATGAAATCTTAGAATAATTTTCCAGGCCTTAAACTCAAAAGCTAGATTCCAAGTTTTAGTTTTTCAGAAAAATGTTTTTATACATTATTTATTCCAGAATAAGATACAATTTATATGTTTTATTTTCTTTAATATTTTTTCAACAAATTCATTTCAGACATTAATTGTTGTGTAGGCTTTTTCTAAAATGTATTAATGTTCTTAACATATAAATATACATGTACATATATGCATACATGTATACACTTTACAATTAAAACCAACATAGAATTATTTTATTAATACTGCTTGAATAACCTCATTTAGTCATTTGGGGCATGTAGACATATATGAAAGATAAAATATATTTCAATATAAGATAATTTCAAAAATTTAAAACGTGAATCTCACACAAATAAAAAATGAAAATATGTGCTGAGGATGTGGCTTAGTGGTAGAATGCTTGTCTAGCCCATGCGAGGCCCTGGGCTCAATCCTCAGCATCACATAAAAATAAATAAATAAAATAAAGGTATTGTGTCCAAATACAACGAAAAAAATAAATATTAAAAAATTGAAAATATGTCAAAGACTTTTAGTCATTAAAAATGAACACTGGCAAAATGATACAATGGATTGAGAACTTTATAAACAGTAGATTTATCATCCATCTCAAAAAGGTGCTGAATTAAGTTGCTAAGTTAGAGACAAATTTGATTAATATAATATAGAGCAATAAAACAATCATTTTTTTCAGAGAGAAATATATGTATCTTTAGTGAAAAAAATATATAACTTAATATGTTCCTAGAATTAGGTCCTAATCAAACAATAAATACTAAGTGTGACAGAAATACATCCCTGACAGAACTGAATTTTTGAATGTGTCTGTCAAACAATGCTCAGTAAGACATTTAAAGTTGTATGTCCATGTACATATGTACAACTATAATGCACCAATTTAAGAAATGAGGAAAAAATACAATAACAACAGACATGTGGCCTTTATCTTATTTTAAGACTTTTGATAAATTTTTTTAACAGAAAGGAAGTATTAGATCTTAGAATTTTTTTATCAGGATAATACTTTTTTTTTCCAAACTAAAACTCTATTATAAACAAAAAAATCTAGATTATTTCTTCAGAAGCTCTTGAGATAAATAATTTGATTTTGCAATTTATGCATCACATTTTACCAACACTGATAACCTTAGAAAACAGAATTCTGTCCATTTTAATGTGGTGACAAAGGCTTTAAATATCATTGTAATTATTGATCAAACTATAGTGGAGTCAGCATGCAAGCAATGTAGAGAGCAAGTCTTCCTGTTTTCTCTCAGTATTACAGCTACCATTTCAGAGACCACTCTACTTCCATCTGTCAGATTAAGGCTCTTTCTAGGCCATGAAGATTCTTTGGTTAAGTTATATGGGCTGGTGGTGGGGTGGGGGTGAAAACCTGAAACTGGAAAGGGGACCATATTATAAGAAATACCTCTTTCTTCCTGCTTCCCTCCTTCCCACCCTAATTTTTTCCTCCCTTTCTGCCTTTATCAATTTCTTCCCTTTTTTGTTCTTTCTTTTTAGGTTAAGGAGGCTTATTTCTCCTTTCTGTGCAGGTGCTGGGTTTCTGCACTAGAAGGTGAGGAGACACTAACAACTCCTAAATAGGTGGGATAGGAGAGTGTCATTGAACAAAATGCACAGATCACAATAAACAAGTGAGCAAACAGATAAAAAACATAATGGTGTGTGCTCCCAGAAGAAGGTCTGTATAATCTGTGTTTTTTTTTTTTTGAAAGGGAAGTTGAAGCAACAGAAAACACACAGGCAGAAATTTTTTCTGTGTTGGATGATAGCACAAAGTTCTTTCCAATAGTTTTCTAGAGGAAACAATGCAATTCAATTTAAAGCAATGGACAGTGGGGAGGGGAAGCAAGTGGAGTAGCATGGATATCTGAATTTTAGTTATTGACACATTATAAATTTGCAATAGCAAAAGTACTGAGGCAAGAATAAACAGAAATCTATATTATGGTATATAATGGAAAAGAATTTAGCATAAGAAAAGTGGTGTTTTTGAAAAAAATATACTAATATTTTAAGATTTGTGATTGTATTTTTGTTTCCTTCTTTTGATTGTTTATCTTTTCTATATTTTAAAGAATAAATCTGGCCAGTATGTGCATGATGGAGGCCACAGCGGCAGTCATGGTGGCTCAGTGTGTGAGGCTGGTGCAGCACAATATCCCGGCTTTGGCATTGTCTCTCAAGCCCTCTCCTTGGTTGTTGTGCACAGCTACAAAACAAAAGAACCATGCCCAAAGCCTGGAAGAGAACGTGGGTCACAATGAGCAGAAGACAGAGCATCCTTGGAAGAGAAGGTCAAGTTGGAATAGCAGCTGACACTATGGAAAAATACAAATGAGCTTTGGCAGATATTGTGAACTTTAGACAGAGGAGCCAAAAACTGGTGGAAGAGGCAAAATTACATGGCATCCAGGGCTTCTGCAAAGACTTGCTGGAGGCTGTGGACATTCTGAAGAAGGAAACACAGAGTGTTCCAAAGAGATTACAGATGAAAACCCTCACCTGAAAAGCCTATATAAGGGGCTGGTACTGACCGAGGTGCAGATACAGAAGGTGTTCAAAAGCACGGCTTGCTCAAGCTGAACCCCCTTGGAGCCAAGATTGACTCTTATGAACATGAGGCACTGTTCCACACACCAGTAGAGGGTGAGGAGCCAGCATGGTGGTGCTGGTTAGCAAGATGGGGTACAAGCTGCAGGGGTACACCCTCAGGCCCGCCCTGGAGGGGTGGTGAAGGAAGCATAATTGCCTACCTCAGGGTCTTTGGCTTTTAAGTCACTTGCTGTAACTCTTGAAAGGCGGTCTATCTTTTCTCTTCTGGGAGTCCAGCCTTGATGGAAAGGTTAAATGGCTGCAAAGAATCAAGCTGGGTACACAGTTGTTTCTAGGAACTCTGGTCCGGGAGTCTGATTTCTTAGTACCACACGTTTAGTAGCTTCATATACTTCCAGAAGAGGGCAGATGGGACCTCTAGAGTATCTCGAATAACACTGTATCTGCTTTAAACTCTTGAGTGCAAAGTACTTTAAACAAAAGTTTTTCAGGAACTGTCTGGCTGCCTGGCTGCCCATCTGTGCCAACGTCTGCAGCTCACTGCAGCACTGAGTCCTGGTACCTTTGGCCACTGCTGGGTTCACTCTGAGAAGAAAAGGCCAGAGAGGAAACATGTTTCTTGCTTTAAAAAAAGGATGCCTACCTTGAGAACATACAAGTTCATTTATAGCTAGCATCCAGATGCCAGGAATGGTCAACCTTGGCTTTTCTGTGGAGACAGGAAGTGAGCATGTGAACTTGAACATTCCTACCACTTTATTTTGCCAAGTGAATTTGACAAAGTAAATCCTTTTTTCCTATTTTTCCATCTCAGTTGTTTAATCTATTCAGTTAGTTACTAATAACCTCAAGGTATATTCCCTATTAAGATAGACCTTCTCAGTGGGGACTGCTTGCTTAGTATACTTAAAATGTTTGTTTAATTTTTAAATTTTTATTTAAGAGGATTAAAAGCCTAATGTCTATTTTCCTTAAAAAGGAATAAATCTGAATTATTATTATATACCATATAAAGCATATTGTATCAAAGTTCAAAATCATGTGGGAACCATAAAATACACACACAAACAAACATCACACCTCACACTTTTATTGAATTAGATAATTGAAATGGGGGTTTCTTTGATTTCATTTGTCAACATTGAATAGTAATGACATGTGTATAATAAAAAAGCAAGGCATACATATAATTTCACTTTGCTAAGACAAATGGATAAGATTACCTAACCATATGCTGCCCAACATTTTAGGATTCTCTGTTTTTTGTCAAAGCAGATCTGGCAAAGAAGCATGTTTTTTGTTTTGTTCCAAGAAACAATAAACTTCACTTTAGCATTTATTATGCACAATGTATGCAAAATGCAATGAGTCAACCAACTCACACTTTTGTGTCAAGTAAATACAATCTAAGCATAAGAAAATGTCATGTCTAGTAAAATGTGCCACAAAGGCCAAGATAAGAAAAGAGTAGCAAAAATATGCAATTAGCACATTCACTGAAGAAAACCAGGAGGATATTGAGATGAGCCATATAAATATAAGTCTATGCTTTTGGCTAAGAATAACATTACATTTATAGGAAAATTTAGGCTCACATTTAGAGAGAAGTTCTGCATTTGATAAGGAATGAAAGAGAGAGCATCTATGAAAACAGTCATATAAAAGGCAGTCATATAGAAGTGTCAAATGTGATCTTTTTTTTAAAGAATGGGAGCATATGCTTTATGATTTTTTTTCATGTTTCAAAAAGCGATTGGGCTGGGAATATGGCTCACGCAGTAATGCACATGCCTGGCATGTGCGGGGCGCTGGGTTTGATCCTCAGCACCATATAAAAATAAAAAAAATAAAAATGTTGTGTCCACCTAAAACTAAAAATAAATAAATAAATATTTAATAAATTCTGTCTAAAAAAAGTTATCATATTCTTTTACAATATTTGAGAAAATATTATTCAGTATTACAACACTTAATAATTTGTAGAAACATACTTTCTTCATAAAAGCATAAAAATTGATCAACTTTTCCTCCTACTTTAGTGGAATGTGTGTGTTTATTTACAGATTGATCTTTTTATATTTCTTTTTGGCTTGGATGCTAACCTTCTTTCAATCAGTGTACACAAAACCAAATTTACTGCTTTGTCTAAGTGGCAAATTAGAATAGATTATGAAACACATAGAGTTCAGATAGTTAAGTTACTAATGCTAAAAGATTACTACCAATAGTCAATTATTCCAAGAAATCAATGGTTCTGTTTGTTGAGATATCATAAGAAACTACTATGACAATAGAGGATTACTTCTCAAGAGGTAAGACTCAAGTGTGACAAGACAATAGGGACATGGAAACAGTGGCAGCAGCCTCGGAGGACTGTTATTTAAAATGTTAAAGTCACCTGAAGGAAAAGGATGGAAGATAATGTTTTATAGAGTCAGCTCTATATACAAAATAAAAAGCAGTCAGCCTATTTCAGTAGTTCTTGGGCTTTTGGGATTATCACCACCCCTGATGGTGATTGCCACATGATAACATCAGCAGTATAACCATGTCCCAGAGCCTACAGAAGCAGTGATGACTGAGGAGTCATCACTGAATTCAAGCAGTGACTCTCTAGTACTGGGGCTCTACTTACAAATCACTGATGATTGCAGATAAATACCTTCTCAAATACTCAATTGTCAAAGATCAGAATTTACCAAGTAACCTCTCTATGTTACGTTGAAGCTGGCATGGAAACACACCAACCAGTTTTTACTTCTTTCTCTCATCAAGTCCTAACCTGCTCCAGTGCAAACTGTAGAAACCCTTTTTGCTCCATTTCCCTTCTGACAGACATTTCAGTGACCATATGTATCTTTAGTTAAATCCAACTAACTAAAGCAGCACACCTGGGAAACATTTGTGGTGAATCCCCATATGCCCTGACATGCCAGTGAAGGGCAACTGATTCATTGGATCATTTCACTCACATAAGAAGCAAACAAAAAGTTTGACAAACGTGACCTGCAACAGTGTAAAAAACAAAACAAAACAAAACAAAAACAGTCAATAAGCACCCTAGTTGGCACCAGTTTGGAGAAAAGGCATTTGGAGGGCAAGACAAAATATGATTTCAAATTTGAAACGCTCATGTTGAGTTGTTCATTCTGTATTTTCTTTAATTGACACTGGAGCATATTAAAATGTTTGTTGTTCATGTGTATTTATATGGTGGAAGGGTGCCATCTGTGAGCTTTGAGACGATCATGACAGCTGGTTTTCTTCTAGTTTATTAATATTTTCCAAGTATATTCCATGAAATTATTTGCTCAGGAGGAATTGAGAAACTGGATGTCATTCCCTATTTAGATCTTTGTATTTGATATGAATTTGAGTTCTATAGGGATTAACAATGCAGCCTTGGTCAAGGATGCTTAATTGAAGCCATAATTTTCAAATTTGTAAAATGTGGTTAACTAATACAGACTTATTAGGTAAGATAAAATGTGAAAAACACTTAGTACAATGGCTGCAAATAATAAGTGCTCAGTATGTACAATTTGTTTTTATCAGGCTCCTAATTTTTGCTATATACAGGCATTTAACCCATAAAATAGTAAAGCAAATGTAAAAATCAATCAAAGAAAGACCCATCTCTGAAGATCACCTGGTGACAAAATTCAAGATATGACACCTACTGAGAAGCTTAATTTAGAAGGATAATTGTGAATAACTTCCAGGAAATAGTCTGAAAAAGAATATACATATAATAATTATTCTGTATAAAATGATCTGCTATTTAATCTGAGATTTTTGAGTGAAAGCATATGAATTTGTTCCTTCAGTCTTTCTTTGAAATGTTTCTATAACAAACAAAACAGTGAGGGAAATAGGCCATGGGAGACTCATGTTTATCTGAAGCAAAATTAAGAAAATCTGTTAGAATTGCTTTTCATTATTGAGTATGTTTTCAGAATCCTCTATTTTCTGTGTCCAGATCTATACAGTAAAATAGCTTTATCGATGGCATTTTATATACCAAAAGGACTTGGAACACAGGCAGATGTTCCAAAGAAGAACAAAGGTAATGTTACTGAGATAGTGAAATAAAGATAAAATCTTTGAATATTTGAGAAAACAAAATAGGATGAACTGGTACTTGCTGAGAGAAGTAGGGTAAACATGACATAATAGTATTCAGAAAGCCTTCCTGGACTGCAGTAACACTGAAAGCAGTGCACAGCAAGGCCCCTGGACATTCCATCAGGTGTCAGACTGGCCCAAGAGTGAGCTTCATTTAGAATTTAATTGCAAGAGTTTTTTCTCAGGTCATTGAATGTTACCTTGAGTCCATCTTTTACTTACTCATATTTTACTTATAGACTATGGGGGAAACGTCAATTTCAAAGTTGATCTTTCATTTTCCGAGGGAAGATTGAAGCTGGCAAAGTAAAATGTCACAGTCTTTCTTGGACAATGGCAGACAGCACTTGTTAAAGTTTACTCTCCAATAAAAAATAGTGATTCAACAAAATTAGCAATCCTTTAAATCAGAATGAAAGTTTACTGTGTTCTCTCATATCAATATTAGGAATCATTGCAATAAAATTCACAATTCAGATATTTAAGCTTAAAGCAAAAAATAAAATAGAAATACACTCTTTCTGAAGATCCATCCTGACCTAAATCTGGTACTTTCAAAACATCATTCGTCTAAAATTAGCACATGTATAATTTCCAAATGCAAAGATATGCAAATAACCTTGCATATTTTAGCTTGTAGGATTGAGACACAAATATGTCTCTGTGGTTTTATTAGTAATAATTTATATAAATTTAACAAAATCAATCTGCACAATTTTTGACAGAGTCATAGAAATTAAAATTTTAGAGTTATAGTTTTTTAGAAAGTACAAATGCAACCTTCTTATGAGTAAACAGAGCTGTGGTCATCCAAGATGGGTGCCTGAGTTACCCCATACTGTAGTTATTTATTTTCCTTTACCTGGATTCACAAAAATGCAGTTTAATCTACCATTAAAAGTATATTCTATTGAAACAGCATGATAATCTGAAAAAAATATGGTTAACTTGATCCAAGTTAAGGCAAAGGGAAAAAAGGAATGGAGCTTTGCACAGTTCAATCTGCAAGCTGTTGGGGATTCTTTCATTTGGCTTTCCTTCCTTCATGCCACAAGCAGTGAGCTCTGTATGTAGAGAAAACCATAGTTATCATTTTAACTCATTTGAGATAAAGATAATTTTTCCCAAGAAAGATAGAGTAGCCTCTGTATGTTATGGATTGATCAATAATATAGGAGAAAACTGAGTTTCTGCAGAGTTATACAAGTACAGGCATTAATAATGAAAATGATTTAAAACAAACTGAGCTATTGGGAAAAGGCAAACATTTAAGAGTCTAGGCTAGATTTGTAACTCAATATTTATTAGTTACATGTTGGCTGAGGTTTGGTTCCCCTGAAACTCGAGACCCAGATAGTATTAGACGTGTTAGTGTCTTATTTGGAGATCAAACCCAGGTGCACCAGTGGAGAAGTCAATATATTATACAATTAATGAGCATGTTTCTATTGTGGGCAAGGGGGTCTCTGGATAATTCATGAACTACCTGGCTTACATGGATAGTTCATGTCTATCTGAAATACAGAACTTTCAATATCACACTCATTTTCACTACAGTAAGACACTCATAGGGCCTTCACATTTAGGGACAGCCAAGGAATGGAAGGTTCCCTTTTCTAATATCCTACTCATACTCACCAAAAGGAATGGCAAGTGAAATCATTAATTCAATTTCAACTATGTTTCCCTCTCTTTTTGTGCCAAATACATATATAGAGAATTTAGACAAGTTATAGTTAGAATACATAGTCTAATAACTCGAAACACTCAAGGGAAATGTGCATGCAAGATACACCTACCATTCAGTGTTCTCTGTCATGGGGAAAGTGACACTGTCCAGTACATGGAGCTGCAGTGTAAAAAAAAAAAAAAAAAAAAAAAAAAACACCAGCTTACTCAGCTTGGGACACACATATACACCACTTCTGCCCATGAGAGGGCTGCTGCAAGGTGCTCCTGGTGAGAGCTGTTGCTTGAGCTGTGCTCACCCATGGAGAAGGACTTGTGTGTAGCCTCTCACCATCTTTTCCCTCTTTCCTTTTATAGCTAAAAGTGGGACAGAAACAAGACCTACTGGCTGAGCCAGGAAGCTAGAGCAGAATGTAAGCTGTGGGAACAGCCCCCTTGAACTTAATGAAGGTCATGGCTCATTTCTCAGATCAATATCTGTACAGGCCACCAAGCAAACAGTCCTCTCAGTTGCTCCAACAGTTCAGACAGAACAAAAGAGTCCGAGCTCCTTCCAGATAAAGCAACAAGTTCCCTTTGCTTTCCAGAGTGAAAAATCACTCATACCTAAATACATCACCAAATAAACACTTATCTTTGTGCCCATCTGGGCCATTCTGGAATGTTCTACTGAATCAAAAACCTACCAGTCAACCCTACATATAAAAACAGGACTCTTTATAAACAAAATAGTGGTTTAAAAACAGAAACAAAGCACTGTTTAACATTTCTGAATGCCTGCTAAGAAGATGTATTCACATTCAATAAAAATTAATATAGCTAATCTCTATTGACAAGAAATTTCTTAAGAGAAAAGCAAGTTTCATACTTATAAGTGGGGAAGGACCTAAAAATCTCATTAACACACTTTATGGAAATAAGAGTAACCAAAACAAATACAAATAAACAATGCACTATTGTTAATACTCTCTCTTAAGGTCATGTGAAAAACAAAATTTTATTCAAAAACTTAATTGGGCACCTAGGAAGTTATTGCTGCTCTACAGGCACTGTGGAAGATAGAAACAAAGGTAAATTGAACAGTTTCTATCCTACTTCATCCCCCCCCCTTTAAGAAGCTTAAAGTCTACAAGAGCCTTAAGCCAGAATCTCACCATAAGGAAACCCATAGGAAAAACACTAACTCTTGTCAGCAAAATAGATGAAGAAGTCTTAACAGGTTAATGACAAGAAGTTCATCAAATGTTCCTGTGAAGAGAAGTGTAACTGATCAATCATATATTTATCCAAATATATACAATGGCTTTAAGTAGTTGCATTCACTTGATGAGAAAGAAGAAAACACAAGACAACAATAGAGGAGCAGGAGAGATTTTGCTATTACAAGCACATAAAGATATGATTGAGAATGGTTTGACTACTCACTGTTTTTCTTGTACATCAGAATTTCATAGGAATTTATCTCATATTTCTCAAAGGTTTGCCACACCTTTTCAATTGTGTCTTTATTAGTCAGCTCCCCATACATAAACCTGCAAATCAACCGAGGAGCTCAAGTTAGTAAATCAAAAGGTATTTATTATTCTATAAGCAAATGTTAAATATCGGTTCTGTTCCCAAACTATATGCTAGGCATTGTGATGTGCACACATATGTGAAAATGTTTGTTGGATCAAAAAGTCTTAGAGATTTAACTGTGAATAAGAATTTCTCACTGTCCAAAAAAACTAAGCCTAATGAGAGACACACATGAAGAAACAATACATCAGAAGAGGATACAATCAGTGCTACAGTGGTGGCACACATAGAATAGGCAAATATCATGCTTCAATTGGTGAAAGAAAATTGCCAAAATTTAAGGACAAATGAGATCCAAAGTGTAGAGGGAAAATAGCAAGACAGAAGGGAAGAGAAAATTCAAAGCAAAAGATGAGCATGTGAGCTTTAACCAACAGCCAGGTTAATTCAATAATATAACAGCCCAATATGACTGAAGGTAGGCATGGAAGGGGAAATCTGCTATAGATAATACAGAGAAGCAAGCAGAGGACAGATGAAAGAGGAGAGAATGGCATTAGAAGCCATGTGAGGCAATTCAATGTTTATCCTGAAAGCAACTGGAGGATATGGAAGGTTTTAAACAAAGGAGAAACCTAAGCATATTTCATTTTAGAAATGTAAATCTGGAAGAATTCCGATAAAAATGGCCAAGTAAATATGGACTAAGATATTGCCTCTTCTAATTCCTAATAAACAAAAAAATTGAAAGAGGGGCAGGGAGACAAAAAAAAATATTCACCAACTAAACAAGAAAGTGAGTGCAATTAGATGCTGTAAACATTAAGACACAGCTAAGGAAAGAAACAAGATTCAGTCACTGTCTGTGCAGCAACTTTTCCTGATCCTGCCCCACCAAACAGAAAATAAAAACAGCATTGGGTTAAAAATAGTGTTGACAGCATAAAATCCTACATGTTACTAATCATATATCTCCCTGATGCTCAAATTTAGAGACAAGTAGCCTAAGAGGGTAAATACAGAACATGAAACAAGAGAGAGAAGAGAGAGAGAGAGAGAGAGAGAGAGAGAGAGAGAGAGAGAGAGAGAGAGAGCACAAGAGAGCGCAGAGCTAGAGAAAACCTTGGGATAGAGCTTTACCAACTAACTCTAGTTCTTAGCAGAGGAAGAACAATTGCCAGGACTGTCCATTTTTCTGGTCCTACACTAAATATGGTCTGAATACCAGAACTTATCCATGCAGGAACAGAATAGTCCCTCAACTGAGTAGAATGAACCTTTCCACTGGACACTAACAGAATGCAAGAGGAGGGGCCATCTCTCAAGGGAGCTGGAAGCCCAGCTTCCAGATGAAGGATGGTCAATGTTTCTAGTAAGCATTTTCTCTTCCCACCCCAGGTCTCAGGCAACAATGATAAGGAAGGACAGCTCTGATCAATCCTCCAAGTCTTAAGTAATGCAGAAATGGTGATATAGGTTCCCAAAACATACAGGTCCCAAAGACACTCAGAGCTTATCTGATCTAAAACTAAACAGCCAAGTCAAGCACTATACTTAGCTTGACACTGGAACGACTTTAGACTTACTATAGGCTTCTGAATTCTGGCACCCTAGCTGCTAATTTTATGAATTCTCTGTCATTTTATGAATACATTTTTATTTTACTCTACAGCCCACTGAGGGACAAGATTATCTGTGGTTGTCTTTGGGCATTACCTCATGTAGCTCTCTGTTTTTAAGTTGTTCTCTTTACTTATGTATAATGAAAAGAGAATATTGACTTTGTTAAACTATATTTTAAAAGAAAAATAGATCAATGCTAAATTAGCCCTACCTGAAAACAAGGGAATTTCTCTTTATTTTTCTCTGAGTTAATTTTCTAGATATGTGGCCATCATTTAAGTGAAGCGATGGTACATATGATAGCAATTTTCTTCCCAAGTTAACATAAATTGCTGCAAAATTGAGTCTTCATGTAGAAGAAGTGCCATAATTACCTCCAGTTTTCACTGGTCTTGGTTACTCTTTCAAGCAGAGCAGATGTAAATTTCCTTAACCTGAAAATTATATTACAAATATCTACAAAGCAGGAAATAAGCCAAAGAAGTTCCTGAGCTATCAGGAACATAGCTAGTACAAAGGTTTTTGTATTCTTATAGTAGGGGCCATTCAGGTAATTTATAAGTTGTTTTGAATTGTGCATAAAATTTTGCTAGATTAGCAAAATATTTTATCTGATTTTTGAAAGTATTTATATGCAATAAGAAGGAAGAAAAATAAGAAAAAGATGTTCAATTTACACCAAAAAAATGAAGCTAATATTATTGATTTATTGATTGTACATATGAAGTACAGATGCAGATTTATAAATATATAGATACTTAAGAGGAAACCAGCACAGAAAGAATATAACAGCATTCTTTTGCAGTTAGAGTCATAATTTCTAAACCTCTGAGAAGTGGGGAGAAAATCTTAAATTTTCCATTGCTCAGTCTTCAAAGTAAAAAATTTAAGAAAATTAAAATACTTCCAAACATTTCATATTTTTCACCAAACTTTTTATTTGTCTGATTTAATACATGAAAATGTAACTTCTGAGAACAGAAAAGTATGTCTGAAGAGACAGGTTTCTCCACCCTTCATAGATGAGTTTATTTCTTAATTTGGAAGGTGTGGGAAATTGTTCCACTTCATGCAAACAGTGATGAAGAGAAAAAGATGAAAAAGGAGAAAAACAGGAGCCTGAGGCTATGCTGTACTAAGACCTTGGCAGGGCACAGCATAGGAATGTCTGGCAGGATCCAGGCTACATGCCCAGCTCAACACCTTGAAGATTCTTTGAAAGGATTTTCCCAATGCCCAGGTCCAAGGGGAGTCCTCAAATACATAATATTTGCCATTAGCACAATTTGCTAAGAGAACAGAAAGAGAGGTCTAACAAAGCCACAAAATATTTGTTCTCTTCTCTTTTTCTGAAATAAAGAATTTTAGCTGAGGAAAAAAACCTCTTTAGAAAAGGCTCTTGTATCCAACATTATAAATTACTCTTCTCTAAAATGTTCATAAATCTTAAAATTAATCCAATCATCTAAATTTTCTTTTCATTTATTTTTATTTTATATGCTTTTCAAACTTATTCAATATAAAATTTCATAAGCTTTTGAGTTCACATTTTTTTTTATAGATAAAGTTTTCCCAAGCTTTTCTAAGTTTTTCCCCATCTTACTGACTACAAATATGTAGTTGTAGCCACCATGCCCCACATAGGCTTTGATTTTCTCAGCACATTAATGAATGAGAGAACATATTACAATAAAAGTTCTTCAATAAAAATGGAATGAGGGGAGCTCCCTGTGTGAGTGGGTGGAGGTGAGTCCCTGCTCAGAGCAAGCCCTGGGCTGTCAGTGCTCCAACCCTCCGTGGTCTGCTTCCACTGGCCTGAGCGCCCCTGACTCTCTCCCAGCTGTTGCATGTCCACCACTGTGGCCCTGTAGCACTGTTGCTTGCTGCCTGGCCTCTTTGTCTTGGCTACTCTATTTAGCATCCCTGGGCTTTTCATGGACTCGCTGTCTGCTGTTGGCTTCTCTGCTGTTGCTATGGTGGCCTTGCACTTTCCCCTGTGCCTCTCCTAGAACTTGTAGCCCCTGCACCTTAGGCCATGTGGTTTCAATCAGAGCAGTGCTTCAGTAGGCTATCAAAAGACGGCATCTCCAGTCTGAGTGTGTGTTATAAGATGGAGGCAGGAGTGGTGAAGTGAGAGCGCTGGATCTGAGTTGACGCTCTTCTGTGGCCTAGGACAGTCACTGAAAGACAGAATTCTCTCCTGCACAGCCAGAGAGGACTGGCGGGCTGTAGTGCCCCACTGCATGTAAATTCTCCCTTGGTTGACTCCTCACCACACTGAAAACTTTAGGAAAAATCCTTGTGTTTAACAGCAGAGGCTTCAGAGTGTAATCTATACTCGGACCTAGAAACCATTTTAACTGGCGACTGATATGTCTCAAGGTGAACTCCTCCATCCAAGGCACTGCCACTTATAGTGGGAGCTCAGCTGATCCACCCGGACAAGATAGGTGAGGTAGAGGATAGCACCATGCAGATTCATCAACCTGTGAATTCTACCTGGGAAACTCTGCCTAAAAGCAAGCTTGCTGAAGATAAGGAAGAAAAGGAAGAAAATAATGGAAAGAAGGATTGTGTGGCATAGATAGTAAATATCTGTTCTTGTTCACAGTTTGGACCACCTCAGCAGAGACAATTCTTTCATTTTTCATTAAGAACTTTTTTGTTTTGGGGTTTGGATTATACTTCAGTGGTATAGCACTTGCCTATCATGTGTGAGGCACTGGGTTCAATCCTCAGCACCACCTTAAAAATAATAAAGGTATTGTGTCCATCTTCAAATAAAAAATAAAAATTTTTTTGGTTTTTGTTGTATATGTTGATTCATTCATGTTACACACATATAAAGATATTTTGTTATCATTTTTCTCTTTTTATTACCTTTTACTATTTTGTTTTGTTTTATGGGTGTTTTTTTTCTTTTTTTATTGTTGGTCGTTCTAAACATTACATAGTTCTTGATATATCATATTTCACACTTTGATTCAAATGGGTTATGAACTCCCATTTTTATACAGATTGCTGAATCACATCAGTTACACTTCCATTGATTTACATTTTGCCATTCTAGTGTCTATTGCATTCTGCTGCCTTTCCTATACTCTACTGTCCCCCCTCCCCTCCCCTCCCCTCCCCTTTTCTCTCTCTACCCCCTCTACTGTAAATCATTTCTTCCACTTGTATTATTCTTCCCTTATCCCTCACTTCCTCTTGTATGTAATTTTGTATAACCCTGAGAATCACCTTCCATTTCCATGCAATTTCCCTTCTCTCTCCCTTTCCCTCCCACCTCTCATCCCTGTTTAATGTTAATCTTCTTCTCATGCTCTTCGTCCCTACTCTGTCCTTAGTTACTCCCCTTATATCAAAGAAGACATTTGGCATTTGTTTTTTAGGGATTGGCTGGCTTCACTTAGCATAATCTGCTCTAATGCCATCCATTTCCCTGCAAATTCTATGATTTTGTCATTTTTTAATGCAGAGTAATACTCCATTGTGTATAAATGCCACATTTTTTTATCCATTCATCTATTGAAGGGCATCTACGTTGGTTCCACAATCTTGCTATCGTGAATTGTGCTGCTATGAACATCGATGTAGCAGTGTCCCTGTAGCATGCTCTTTTTAGGTCTTTAGGGAATAGACCGAGAAGGGGGATAGCTGGGTCAAATGGTGGTTCCATTCCCAGCTTCCAAGAAATCTCCATACTGCTTTCCAAATTGGCTGCACCAATTTTCAGTCCCACCAACAATGTACAAGTGTACCCTTTTCCCCACATCCTCGCCAGCACTTGTTGTTGTTTGACTTCTTAATGGCTGCCAATCTTACTGGAGTGAGATGGTATCTTAGGGTGGTTTTGATTTGCATTTCTCTGACTGCTAGCGATGGTGAGCATTTTTTCATGTACTTATTGATTGATTGTATGTCCTCCTCTGAGAAGTGTCTGTTCAGGTCCTTGGCCCATTTGTTGATTGGGTTATTTGTTATCTTATTGTCTAATTTTTTGAGTTCTTTGAATACTCTGGATATTAGGGCTCTATCTGAAGTGTGAGGAGTAAAGATTTGTTCCCAGGATGTAGGCTCCCTGTTTACCTCTCTTATTGTTTCTTTTGCTGAGAAAAAACTTTTTAGTTTAAGTAAGTCCCATTTGTTGATTTTAGTTATTAACTCTTGTGCTATGGGTGTCCTATTGAGGAATTTGGAGCCCAACCCCACAGTATGTAGATCATAGCCAACTTTTTCTTCTATCAGATGCCGTGTCTCTGATTTGATATCAAGCTCCTTGATCCATTTTGAGTTAACTTTTGTTACAATTCATATTACACATACAGAGCATATTTTTTTAATATCTCTGCTTGTATACTAAGTATATTCACACCATTTGTGTCTTACTACATGTACTTAGGGAAATTATGTCCATCTCATTCCACCATCTGTTTTACACCCCTTGCCCCTCCCTTCCCTCCCTCCCCTTTGTCTTATCTAGAATTCATCTAAACCTTCCATGCTTCCCCTCCCAACCCCACTATGAATCAGCCTCCTTATATCAGAGAAAACATTTGGCATTTGGTTTTGGGGGATTGGCTAACTTCACTTAGCATTATATTCTCTAACTCCTTCCATTTACCTGAAAATGTCATGATTTTATTCTCTTTTTTTGCTGAGTTATATTCTGTTGTGTATAAATACTACATTTTCTTTATCCATTCATCTACTGAAGGCCATCTAGGTTGGTTCCATAGTTTAGCTATTGTGAATTGTGCTGCAATAAACATTGATGTGGCTGTGTCCCTGTAGTATGCTGTTTTTAAGTCCTTTGGGTATAGACCAAGGAGTGGGATAGCTTGATCAAATGGTGGTTCCATTCCTAATTTTCCAAAGAATCTCCATACTGCTTTCCATATTGGCTGCACCAATTTGCAGTCCCACCAGCAATGTATGAGTGTGCCTTTTCCCCCACATCCTCACCAACACTCATTGTTTGTATTCTTAATAGCTGCCATTCTTACTGGAGTGAGATGAAATCTTAGAGTAATTTTTATTTGCATTACTCTAATTGCTAGAGATGTTGAACATTTTTTCATATATTTGTTGATTGATTGTATATCCTCTTCTGAGAAGTGTCTGTTCAGGTACTTGGCCTATTTATTGATTGGGTTATTTGTTATTTTGGTGTTTAGCTTCTTGAGTTCTTTATATACCTTAGAGATTAGTGCTCTATCTGATGTGCAAGTGGAAAAAAATTTGTTCCCATTATATAGGCTCTCTATTCACTTCACAAACTGTTTCTTTTGCTGAGAAGAAGCTTTTCAGTTTGAATCCATTCCATTTATTAATTCTTAATTTTAATTTTTGCACTATAGGATTCTTATTAAGGAATTTGTGGCCTAATCTGATATGATGGAGACTGAGGTCTACTTTTTCTTCTATTAGACACAGGGTCTCTGGTTTAATTCCTACGTCCTTGATCCATTTTGAGTTGAGTTTTGTGCATTGTGAGAGATAGGGGTTTAATTTCATTTTGTTGCATATGGATTTCCAGTTGTCCTAGTATCATTTGTTGAAGAGACTATCTTTTCTCCAATGTATGTTTATGGCACTTTTGCCTAATATAAGATAACTGTAATCATATGGGTTAGTCTCTGTACCATTGTTCTACCAGTCTATTTAGGTGACAATATCATGCTTTTTTTTTAAACTATTGCTCTGTAGTGTAGTTTAAGGTCTGGTATAGTGATGCCACCAGTTTCACTCTTCTTGTTAAGAATTGTTTTGACTATTCTAGGTCTCTTATTTTTCCAGATGAATTTCATGATTGCTTTTTATATTTCTATGAGGAATGTCATTGGAATTTTGATTGGAATTGCATTAAATCTGTATAGTGCTTTTGGTAGTATGGTCATTTTGACAATATTAATTCTGCTTATCCAAGAGCAAGGGAGATCTTTTCATCTTCTAAGGTCTTTTTTAATTTCTTTCTTTAGTGTTCTGTAGTTTTCATTTGAGTGGTTGTTTTGGGGATTACAATATTGATATTTAATTTTTCAGTCCACATAGAATTAATATTTTAAAATATCAAATAAAA
The DNA here is from genome assembly GCF_052094955.1 of Ictidomys tridecemlineatus. Taxonomy (NCBI): domain Eukaryota; kingdom Metazoa; phylum Chordata; class Mammalia; order Rodentia; family Sciuridae; genus Ictidomys; species Ictidomys tridecemlineatus. The sequence goes on along the minus strand of NC_135489.1, from coordinate 86,967,571 downwards.
CAAAAAAATCTTATAGCCACCTGGGTTCCCACCTTACATTACACTTGTGATGTGAAATAGAGGTGCATGGGTTAAAAACCTCATAATCACTCTTATGCCCTATGCATAATGATCATACATATTTTAAATAACTTAAGGGAAGGTCAGTCATTTGTTATATTTATCCAAACATTTTCCCTTTCTATTGCTCTTCCTTCATTCCTCAAGTCCCAAGTTTCCCTCAAGTATAATTTCCCTTCAGCTTGAAAAACATTTTTTAAGAAGCATTTCCTTTAGGTAGTCTGCTGTCAATGAATTCACTTTAACAATTTCCCTTTGTCTGAGAAGGTATTTCTTTCACCACCATTCCTGAAGGATGCTTTCACTGAGTTGGCAGTTCTTTCCTTTCAGTCCTGTAAGGATGTTTCTTGTGCTCATGGCTTCTGGTGGAAATCTGTTTTTATTCAAATCCTGGCTCCCCTGCATGTGCTGCTTTTCTCTGACTGCTTTTCAATTGTTTCATTGTCTCTGGTTTTTAGCAATTTGCTTATGGTTTATCTGAATGTGGTTTTCTTTTCTTTTTATTTTTTCCTGTTTGAAGTTTCCCTGACCTCTTGAATCTTTAGATTTATGTCTTTCATTGAACTCGGACAGTGTTAAAGCATTGTTTCTTCATTTTTTTTCCTGTTCTAATCTTGTGCTCTTTTCTCTTTTTAAATTACATTCTAATAACACAAATGTCAACATTTACTATTGTTCCATAGGTCCCTGAGGCTTTGCTCATTTTTATTGATACTTTTTCTCTTTCTGTTCTTCAGATTATGTACTTTCTATTGTTTCTGTCTTCAAGTTCAGTTGTTCTCTCCTCTCTCCTCTCTATTCTGCAACTGAACCCATCCAGTGAATTGTTTATTATAATATTCTATTTTCCAGTTCCAAATTTTCCACTTGTTTCTTTTTAATAATTTTTCTTTTTCTTTTGGGAACTTCTACCTTTCCAACCCTTAAAAAGCCTGTTTATTATTACTTCTTAAAAGGTTTTGTCTCATGGTTTAAGTGTTTATGTATCTTGCCATGGTTGATGATCTTTCCCTTGAGAATTGATCATATTTTTATTACATTTTTCTGGTCCTTCATATGTCAAGTAATTTGGAATTCTGCATTTTATACTGTGCCTCTGGGAGGTATTAAAAAATCCTCAGGGAATGTTGATTTTATTTGTTGTCTGGGTACATAATTGAATCAGTTATGTTCAGACCCCAAGTTCTGTCTTACCTTCTATGAGAGAAGTTCTAATGTCCACTGGATTGTCATATACTTCCTTGGGTCTTCCCCACATGTGTGCTTCTGGGGAGTCTGAGACTTGGTGGCAACATATCCACTTCAGTCCTCACTTCCTTTGAGGTCTTTTCTGTACCTGTGCAGTCCACTGTGGAACTCAAGACTTGTGCAACATTTTGCCCAAGGTTCTGGCATTCTTTTGTTGAGCTCTCTTCTCTCTGGGGCTCCACAATATTCTCTTTCATCAGTTGGTCACTTTCTAAGCCCTCTGGCTAGACAGACATAGACTGTCTCAGAACTCGATCTGCCCATGGTACTGCAGAGTTCTCAGCAATGGAGGATAACCTGACGGGCAAGCAAAGAAAAAGAGAATGAGGTTTTTTTTTAATACCTTTTAGACCACATGGTTATATTTCTCTGTTCTTCTCCCTAAAAAGTTGGATTTTTAGAATTTTAGATGCCCCAGCTGCTTCTTTTTTGCAGTGTAACTCTGAGACTGGGGCTCCTTCCGGGGAAGAACCAAGAAAGAAAAAGAAACACAGAATTCTTCCATACTCTCCTGGCTGTCCTGCCAGAAAGGCATCATGTCCTGGATCCTCACCCAGCATTCAGGTCCTCCAAGATCTATTTCCATCTTCCTATCCAATCTCCTGAAACTCCCATAGCTTCACACTCTTCTCTAAGCATTCAGTGGATGTAGGTCCCCATGGAGGTTAAGGGTCTTATGAAGGTCTATGGGTCAAAGCTCTCCACACCTAGCTCTCATCTGAACCTCCTGGGACCATCTTAGAAATACAGATACCCCAACACCCCCACAGTTTATTATTCTTTTTTTTATACTGGGGATTGAACCCAGGGGTCCTTTACCACTGAACCACATTCCCAGCCCTTTTCATTTTTTGAGACAGGGTCTCACTAAGTTATTTAGGGCCTCACCAAGTTGCTGAGGATGGCCTTGAATTTATGATCCTCCTGCCTCAGTCCCCTGAGTGTCTGGGATCACAGGGGTGCATCACTGTTCTCAAAGATAGGAAAGTCTAATTCTTAAGGGGGCACTAGGAATCTGTATTCTGAACAAGCTCCTCAAATGATCCAGAGGCAGTCTTCAATATTTATAGAGTGGAGGGCGGCCATTCATAGAAGTTTTCCTATAAACAGCAGTGGAGGAATGGGGAAGTAACTGGGGGAAGGGCACAAACAAGGCTGAAAGAAATGGTTTTTCATGACAAGGGAAATTTGTGGGATCCAAGGAAGGAGTCACCAAGGGAGAGTTCAGGTGAGAGGGAGCTCCTGATGGTGTAGATCTGGGAAGAGCAAGGGTGTGTGGAGGCTTCATAAGGAGAGGAGATGGGACTGGAGGGAAGGTAAGGAGGTTGGGAAGACCCTCAAGAAGCCTGAGGTGAAGGTGAAGGTGAAGGATGGGGAACAGGGAGCTGAACTGGTAGACAGAAAAACACAGAATGGCCTGAAATGAGTGTTTACTAGGACCAATTAAAGAAAATGCCAACTAGCCCTGTGGGCAGAGCTGAGGCCGGCAAAGAAATCTGTGGTGTGAATTTGATGGTCTGGGGCCTTGACTGACGCAGGCAACCCATGAGGCAGTGGGAGAGATGGACTGCAAAGGTCAGAGGGAAAGAGTGCACCAGGATTGGGGTGGAGCGCGGGGACCAGGTTCCCATGTAGAACCTGGTTGTGTGACCTTGAGCAGGTCATGTGACCTTTGGCCTGAATCTCCTCACCCTTCACATGGAGACACATTTTTGCAGGTCTCTTCCCACAGGGATCTGATGGGAAAGTGAGTTAAAAAGTTTAAAAATTAGCCTATTGAGGTCAAGTTCATAATTTTTGTTGTTAATACTCCAAGAAATCCGGTGTTATCTCCTAAAGGTTTGGGCCATGTCAAACAGGGCATTCTAGTGCAGAGAGAAAGCACTTAGCTGTCATGTCCTTAGACACACTATTTCTGGTGACAGTGATCCATTTGATACATAGCCTTCCTGAGGCAGGGTTACTCTGTGATGGAATCTAAGGGTGTTTGTCAGAGTTGAACAGACCTTCTTATAGAACTGGTTGTGGGAAATGTGCTGCGGAGACAGTAGCACCGAGATAAAGATGTGTGCACTGGTGGTGGCCTTTCAGTAATTGACACGTCTCTGATTATTGTTTTATAATACCTTGCACGATCCCCCCATTACAGTTCCATTTTATGACGATGTTAATATACAGATGTTACTTTAATCTGTTTTTTAATTTATCTCGGTGATCCCACAAGTACATTTTCAAGTGATTCATTTATTGAGTAGCACCTCATTTATTTTAAAAGTATTTTCTTTTATCACTGTGAAAGTGCTAATGACATTTATACATGGCTTCTCTTTCATTTCTTGGAATATTCATTGTCCTTCTCCTCGGGACCAGGATTGCATTCCTGTCTTCTGTGCTGGAATTGCCCGTGACATTCTGCACTCATCACAGTCTGCAGTGTGTCTGTGCTCTGAAAGCCCCCCTTTGGTGCAAAGTGTGGATCCTGAAACCAGGTCAGGTTCTACATCTAATGAGAGTCAAACTCATGTCAAACATCAGCCCCTGTCAAGCATCTTCCCAATGAAATGCACTTTTAGCCAATTTCTGTTCTGAGAATATTCAATTGTGAAGTTGAATCTTCATTGTGGTGCAGGCCTGCATGTGGGAGCTGAGTATTTGGGGTGTATTTACCCCTAAGGGTACCCAGTGGCTGGTGAAACCTGTGTATCCTGTAATCACTACTGGCTCTCCCTCTCTTAGGTCCAGGGTGACATTTCCAGTAGTAGCTGGACGTTGTGCCATAGCTCTTGGCCAGGTTCAAACTGATACTCCAAACATGAATCATTGTCTTTTTCCTCTTCAAGACCCCCAGCCATCTTGGAGTCTATCCTAGTCTCTTTTGTGCTGCTTGAACAAAAGATCAAAGATTCTTCTTTTTTTTCTTTTTTCATGTTGGAGATTGAACCCAGAGCCTCACACATATCAGGTAGATACTGGACCACTGAGCTACATACCCTCAGGCTTTTTTTTTTTATTTCAAGTCAGTTGCAAAAATTTCTAATCCTCCTCTCTTAGTCTCCTGAGTACCTGGGAATATAGATGTGCATCATGGGTCCTGGCTAAGAATAGATAATTTAAAACAAACAGAAATCTTTTGGCTTGTGATTGTGGAGGCTAGGAATTCAATATTGAGGAACTGGCATCTGGTAAGGGCCTTCATGCTGTGTCATCTCATGGTGGAAGGCAGAAAAGTAAGAGAGCAAGATGAGGCTGTTTTGAATTAGATTCTTCATGTTTTTCTATCAATGCAGTTAGCCACTGTCCCCAGCCACTATCTGCAGCCCAGACAGAATATAGCACCAGCAGGTTTGCCTGCCTTGTTGCCAGGGGTAGGATTTTGCGTACAACTTCAATAGCAACCACATGAAGAGTTTTAGTATTTACAGATCCCATAACACCTGAACACCTGGAGGCCACACATTTGGAGGCTAGGGAGTGCAAGCAGGAAAAGCCCTACACACTAGGGAATAGGATGTTGTCACTTTGAGTTCCAGGGTAAATTTATAAATTGTCCTTTTGTAGAAAGAAGCAGGAAAGTGGAGAGAACATTCTGCCTGCAGGAGAGATACCTTGAAATTCTGGTCTCTGGCCATCAACTTGAGACATTTGAGTGTGGTGTACAATTGGAAAATATCAGGGGTCTACTTGTGGCATGAGAAATTTCAATTAGTATTTGAAAATATATTTGGAGGCAACATGAAATGATAGGCCTTCATTACAAGAGCCAGATTCATGCTTTTTCATGGAGCTCACTCCTGTTTTAACCCACGCCGTGGCAATGATATTGATTCATTCATTTCACTCTTAGTGCCTATCACCTCTCAGTTCCCAACACTATGGCCTTGGGGATGGAGTTTCAAACACATGCTTTTGAGGGAACATGTTCAAACCACATGAATGTCTCTCTGGCCTTTCCTTCTTCCTCCATGCCCCAAGTGATACCATATTCTGCAGACCCCTCCTGATCAGCCCCTTGGCTCTCTCTCTTTCCAATTTCTCCTGCCTTGACCTTGGCCTCCCCCTGCATGACTATGGTGGATTCTTACTATTCCAGCATCTCTAGCCACCAGCCTGGCTCCTTTTCCTCCCTCCTACAGGCCAGGGTGTGGTTCTGAAGGAACGCCAGGTCCCCCTATTGCTCACCAGCCTTCAGCATCCCATTGTTCTTACAGGAAAATATTCAGTTTTTTATTCTTCTATGTCAGCCCCCTAAACACACTAGCTCCCCTTCTTTCTTCTCTAGCTTTGCATCTCATCAGGATTGGCTGCTGTTCCCACAAGCAAGAAAGAGAATCACTCAAGCCACCCCAAGTTTGTGTGTGGTTCAGGTCACAGTGGGTCAGTAGAGGTGGTGTCAGGATCAGTTTTCTGGGTCTCTGGCTCCTCCAACCTGTGGTTCCTTCATCTCCAGGCCATAGGATTCATCTCTTCAGACACGTGAAGGGAAAATAGAGTGTGAATCATGTGGGTGTGAGGGTGTCTCTCCTAGAAGTGGCACTTATGCCTTCTGTCTCATCCCATTGGTGAAGACCAGACACATGGCCACCCCCAACTGCCCTGGCCACTAGGAAATGTGAGTAGGCCAAGATGACCAGCAGAACACAGAAATGGCGGGCAGCAGGGTCTCTGTGCGCTCCCCACAGCTGCCACATCCACTCACATCTGCCCTCCGTCTCAAACATCTGGAGATTTGCTTCTTTATTCTTTTCTTTCTCCACCTCCAAGTCACATCCTGGCCCTGGAAATGATTGCAGTGAACTGACAGCCTGGGGACAGCCTTGAGGTGAAGGTGAGATGTGGCCTGAAAACAGACCCCAAACCTCCAGCAAGACCAGACAGGTGGCAGGTACTGGCCACTCAGGACTGCTCTCCTCCTGTCCTCATTTCTAGCTCACCTGACCAATCCCCTGATGAGGAATGAGTATCCAGATGAGGGATGGCCTCCCTCAGAGCTCTTGGATGGGCAGTGACTTGGGTCAGAGCAACAGAGTTCTCAGTACACGGAGCACAGTGCTTGATGGACCTCAGTGGACTGTCATCATGAGTTCAGCGCTTAGAACAGTTAAATGGTGAAGCCCAAACCAAAAATGGCTCTATCAGCCTAGATCATGCTGGAAGAACTCCTAGTGGAATTAATTCCCCTGAGATCAATTCCTCTGAGAGTTCAAGATTCTCAGTGGCATTTACCCAGGTTCCATTCCCAGTCTTGGGGTCCCTGCTCATGTGCTAGGGCCCTACCATGGAGGTGGAAAGCCTGCTGGGCTGCACATCAGCATTTTCTGAAGCTCTTCTCTCAGGATTCATTCAGCAGCTTCTGGCTGAAGGAGACCATGGCATCTCTCATGCTGTGAATGAGACTCTTTGCTTGGGATTGGTGAGCTCACCATTATCTCTCCTCAATAGATCAATGGCTTGCACCACCCAAGCAGCAACCACCCAATTCCATAAACCTCATAGTTGCTCTTACTTATTCTTCTGAAGCCTCAGATATTTCTCCAGTCTGTCTGTCCCCTTCCACTGGGATCCTAAACTACTTCACCACTGGTGTGCAGCTGCCCTGCCACAGCATGCCAGGGGCAGTTCATGCTCCAGTGATAAGCAGACAAGAGGTCCTTGTTACAAGCCAAAAAGTGATGCACCTACTCCAAAATCCCATTTTAGATCTAATCCTGAGGATTATGGCTTCTTAGGGTGGAGAGCCTGTATCTGAGGTGGATAGTGGCATGTGGGAAGCTGATTGGGGTATGGGGCATGGTCTTGGGAGAAGCCAGAAGGCACAATCAGGCATAGGAAGTGGCTGGCCTGGAATGTGCTGGCAGTGAAGGGAAGTCTCAGCTGACCCCATAGAGACGGCCCTTTGAGTCATCCCAAGTTAAGGCAAGGGGGCTTTTGTGTTTCCATATTAGCCAGTTATTCACTGCACTCCCCCAGGAAGGAGCATAGCCTAGGGCATGGTAGTACCCTGCACCAAGGACCATGCCCAGTGAGTATCATTGAGTATCACCGTTGTGAGCCATAAGTAACTGATGACAGTGATGACAGCTGGATGATGGACATCTCTGTCTTGCAAAGAGCATCTGGGCAAACCAAAATATTCACTACAAATACCATTTCATGGTAAAACAAATGGGATGTATGACCAGGTAGGCTCACATTCGCAAGACATTTGAGATAAAACATGAGGCTTGGAAGGCATTTCCTGGCATCACAGCCCCTCTGCAGCCTTCAGACCCTCCTGACCCAGCCAACAGTTCTCTCCTGCTGACACGCCGGCACCTTGGTTCAATGGGTGAGAGACACTAGCCTAAGGATGGTGGTTTCCTAGAGGGATGCAGAGAAACACCCACTGACACATCCAGACAATGTGAGGACCAGAGGCTTCTCTCCCCAGAGAGTTTACAACTTCAGGCTCATTTCTCAGTATGAAAAAAAAGATAGTGCTCTCTGACAAAGGGATTCCAAGCATCATTAAGCTGGTGTGTGAGGGTTATGGAGGGATACGGGGGTTGAGGGCCCTCCCAGTGCTTCTGGGGTCACGCCATCTGCACTACCCAATCAGAGAGCAGGGCTGGCAGACAAGGGCAGAAAGAGGCCCAGACGGTGCTCGGTGTTTGAGGCTTTGGGTATATTAAAAATGAAGGCATGCTGAAACAGGGTTACAGAAAGTGTGCACATTTAACATATTATTCCCTACCCACACATAGCTACATAGATAAGCACAGTGACTTTGTATATGGCCATGTTAGGAAATACCGTGAGAAGCCTTAGTTTGCATTTGTGTGAGAATACAAGGCCTAGGCCAGAGGAAGTCCTGCCTGTATTCAAGGAAGGCAAAGTTCAAATCAGTGGCTTCTAGTTCAACATGGGACACACAGAAGTCCCATTTAAATGCCACCATTTCTACAACTACTTTTTTTTTTTTTTTTTTTTTTGCTGTGTGTATGTCTAACTCTTCTTTTTCCCCCCTGTCCACTCACCCAACCAACAAACAAAAAAGCTTAGCGTTGAGCATTTGTGTCTGAGAGGGCTGAATACAGGCCCCAGGCCCTAATAGAAACAAAACCCAGGGGGCCATTTGGTGCTGCCTTGATCTTGCTGTCACTGATATCTTCCAAATATATTTGCTATTTGCTCCCTTGTCCCTGCAAACCCCTGCTGTTCCCAATTGTCCATTGCCTATTAGGAATGGTTATAGCCAAGATATTTTTCCCCTATTTATTTGCTTCTTTTTTCCTTGGGAACTTTACTATGCATGAGTAACTGGCCTGTGATGCTTTTTTTGTTTGGCATTTTGCATTCGTTAAAAACCAGTAATCTGCATGTTTTATAAAGCTGTGGGGGTCTCTCCCCATGATCAATGCTGGAAGCACTCATTAACATCTGGGGAAGTGATGGCCCCAGATAGGGGGGACCCATCGAGTGTGGGTTTAGGAAATATGTCTTAAAAAAAAAACACCAAAAAAACAACAACATCAAAGCACTTTATATTCATTGCCAGGGTTGTTCACTAATAGAAACGAGCCTGCCTGCCTTTAGTACCTCGGTGCATTCCCTTTTCCCAGCCTGGGATGTATTTTCCCTTCCACTCTGCTTGTCAAAGGCAATTTCTCCTCTGGGAAGCTCTTCCCAGTCACTTTCTTTGGAAATTACAAGCCAGTCAATTCAGCCAGCTTTCAATGATCTCCTCCTACATGCCATGGACAGTGCAAGATATTTCTGGGATTTATTGTAAATAAGAAAATTCCTCAGCTCTCAGGAGCTAATGTGGAAGAAAGACCCACATTATTAGGACAGATCATTAGGACACTTGGAGGACCTTGTGCAGAAAGAGTAGAGGCAGAAGAGAAGCAAATGCCAACCTCTGTCCTCATTGTGAGGAACAGTGTCACCAAGGAACCAGACATGAAAGAATGTGTGGTCATTCTGAAGGTGCTCGAATCTGCCTTCAGTCACTCTTTCTCAAACACGTGGCACCTGGACTGGCCATACCAGAATCACTAGAGATGGTGTGCACAGTGCATTTCCCTAGATTCATGGGGTATGCATTTTCTCCATGGATAATTTTAAGTTTGAGAAATGCTGCTGTGAAAGATGAGAGCCTTTGGAAGGTTTGATTTGATTTACACGTGTTTATGGTTGATACTCAAAATGTGCACTAATATTCCATATGTGCAGTCCCCGCCTCCACAACTGCCATCCACCAATCCTCTTTCTACCCTAGAAGCAGCCATAAATACTAGCTTCTTGGGTGTTGAAGCATAGGCTTGGCATCCAGTCACTGGGTATTTGGTCTCAGATTCCATCCTTGCCTTCCTCTACTTTCCCCAGGCTCCCCTGGCTATTGTCTTTCTGCTAACTTTCTCTCAGGGAAGACTCTGGAAAGTGCTTGCAGGGCTGGAAAAGCAGACAAGGCAGGGAGCCAGGTTACCCTGCTCTCCCCCTGCTTCGGGCAGCACCGCTGGCCCTCTGTTCCTCTGTAGTTTCTACTGGGCATGCCTTTGTTCAGCTCCAGATGGTGGCCCTGCCTCCTGAGCTGTGATCCCTTCATCTCCTCCATCTGTTCCTCTAGTCCTCATGTTCTTGATCTCATTGGCCCCCATTTGCTCTTTTGGCTCATTCTACACACTCAACATGAGTTTCCTGCATTAAAGTTCCTCTGCTAAATTGCCTGGCTTGGGAAGTTTTCCTGGCTGGATTCTGCCTGTGTTCCCCCTCCCCACTCACACACACTTAAAAATATATCTGGTGGATGTGTGCTAAGTTGTTTCCAACAACTCTTCCTATGAGAACAACTAAAAGAGTGAAACAAAGTATTTTTTAACAAAAATCAAAAGCAAAAATATATCTTTAAAGATACTGGAGAGACTCCAAAGCACTGAGAATTCCAAGACCAAAATTTAGGAAAGAAGAGCTGAGAGAGTCCAGCAGACTAATGATGCTTCCCAAAGTAGTGATGATGAAGAGGCCAAGAAGCTGAACAGAGCTCGCAACAGACTCACGGGGCTATGAAGTCAAAGGGGGAAGTTCAGAGACCGTCAGGAGGAAATGTCTGGGTTTACACTCAGCCTTCAGGTTGAAACCCTGAAGGGCCATATCTTAAGAGTAATGGTGAAAGAACAATAGACCAGTTCTCATAGAGAATGAAGTCCGATTCTGAGTCATCATATTTCTTGTTTGCACTAAGATGATTTGGAATTGCTAATGCTTCTTCCCTAGTTGCCCACTGTTGAGAGCCACAGCCAAAGGGGCCCCAGCAAATTTCCAGCTGCCAGAAAACTTCCAATTTCCAGTTGATGATTGGCTCACAGGGGCCACAGCAACTTCTCGCTGCCAACTGATTGGCTCCTCTGCAGTGATGCTCATTGGGCTGTTTCCCTGCCCTTTCAGACCACAGAGCTGCTCACTGGGGGACTTTTTTGGCTCCGCCCACGTGACCCAGCCAATCAGCCTCAAGAGCAGGAGGAGTGGGGGAGGTGGGGAGGCTTGTGGGAAGCTGGTTGTGGCAGTTGGGCTCTGAAGGTTTTTCCTGAGGAGCTGTTTTGTTTGGCGTGTGTGGTTCTAAAAATAAAGTTTGTTTCTTTTGACAAGTGGCTCCTGAATTGTGCCCGGCCAGACTGCGGCAGCCCACCAAAACAAAACAAAAGTAAATCCTCTCTGGAAGAAGATAGCATCATATAACAGATCAAATTACCATCAAAAATTCTCATATGCAAGTCTGACACTCATGAAACATAACCAGGCATATAAGATGAAAAGACATGACTGAAAAATCAAGATAAACAACAGACATTAGAAATAGACTCAAGCAGCATGGTTACCAGACTTGGATTTTAAGCCATTAAGAACAATGTGTTTAAAGAATTAAAAGATTGATTATTTTCATAGAGGATTAAAAGAATAAAATGGAAACCCTAAAACTGAAAAAAATGTATTACCTGAAATTATGAACTCAATGAATTTTATATACTGGAGAGAAAAACTACTGAACTGAAAAATGAATTATGTAAATATTCACATTAATACATAGAAAAAAAGATTATAGAAAGAAATATGTATTCACAATGAACAAATTATTTAACTCTAATGGGAATAATAATAATAATAATAATAATAATAATAATATTTTCATATTGTAGGGTTATTATAATGATTATGTGAGTTAAATATATGGAAGTATCCTGAAATTACAAGAACATATAAATATATAAAGCTGTTAAACTAAATCCCTGACATATAGTAAATGCTATGTAAGTATTTATTTATTGTTAGCATTTTATCTTGGAGATTGTTTTATCATAAGCACATAGCATCGTCTCATTTGCCCTTTATCCTTATTAATGACTATATTGTATTCTATATTATGAACAAACTATGATTGAGTAAGCAGTCTTTTGTGACAGATTTAAGATATTTTAAGTGAATGTTTTTATACTTAGCTTTGTGCTTGTGTACGTATGTATGCATTCTGAGTTTACAGAATAATTTTATAGATACAAAATTTCAAATATTATATCCTCCAAATAGTATATTTAATATAGTGGTAAAAATTAATAGGAGGTTCTCAACTGTTGTGCCTACCCACTAATAGCATTTGAGTATCTGCTTCCCCAAAATTATCAATTTAATGTATTATCAAACTTTTTGACAGTCAACCTAATGATGTCTAATTTTAGAGAAATTGGCTTTTTTCTTATTGAGTTAGAGCTCCTTTTAATATATTAAAAACCATCTATAGGTCATTTTCTTTTCATGTTTCCTTGACAATTTTTATATTGGATAGTTAGGTTTTTCTTTCATTGATTAGTAGACACCATTTATATATTTAGGCTATTAATGCCTTGTTTTTCCTACTGCAATTTTTTTCTTAGTTTGTTGTTTGTCTTCTGACTTTGTTTATGGCATTTTTTCTTCCAACCAGAAAAAATTAATTTTATGTGTTCAACTGTATTGTTCTTTTCTTTTGTGGGTTGTTTGCTTTATGTCCTGATTAGGAAGGCCTTTCCTACTTCTATACTTAAAATGTTATCCTAGGTTGTATTGGATTGTTTCAGGTTGAGTAGTTTTAAGAACAGATTCAAGTTACAGAAAATCATTCACTAGCTGTTATTTTAAGAGCAGCTGGGAGGGGAATAAGACTAGAGGCAGGGGCTGCTGGTTCAGGGTCTTTCACACTAATTCAATTGAAGAAAAAGGCCTGAGCTTAAATCAGCAGGGAGCAGAATCAGAGAGTGTTTAGAAGATAAAATCAAAATGATTTGGTGGGCTTGGATAGGACACTAAGAGTCAAGGAGACAACGGCACCACCAGCAGGTTGCTGGCATAGATCAAACTGGCATGAATCAGACTTCTTTGATATTCATGTTACTCCACTTTTCCTGACTTGTGTGTTCTGACTTCCCAGAGGTAACTGGCACCTCTCCAATACAGGAACAGCTCAGAGATCCCTGGACCCCTGTAGGACCTAGGCCAGTGGACACACAGAAAGGGCCAGTGCAATATTTGTTGATGAGCTGCACAATGGTATCCTCAATGAATGGCCATCTTTATTTGCTGGTGAGGAACTGTGAGTAATGGTGCATTTGCCTGCATTTTCTTGCCTTGGTAGTTCCTGCTTTCTTGGTGTTTTTAATGCCTTTATAAAGTGGATAAGAGCTTCCCACACCCTATGGCTCATGGCCTCCCAATAAGGCCTTTTACCTGGGTATCCCACTGACACCTGAACACTTTCACTGTGTTATGCACATGCCCAGTGAGTCTCCAGCTCAGCTCACTGAACCATCATCCATGCAGAGGCCTAAGCCATACATTGCACCATGGCTGATCTCCTCATCTTTCTTACACTCCACACACTAGCAGCTTCAAACCTAGCCCTGCATTCATTCCCACGCAGCTGCCCTAGATCAGCCTTTGTCTCCTCCCACGTGGACTGATCCAGAAACTTCCTAGCCAGGCTCCCTGCCTCATTTCCCTTGAGATCCTTCCCATCCCATCATTGGGGTGGTGGATCACACAAGGTCACTCCCCTGCTGAAAAGCCACAGTGGATAAGAGAATGTGCTTGGTATGTGTGGACCTTTATAACCGGGGTTTCCCCTATTATAACCACCTTTATAATCACCTCACACTGAACTCTGAACATTCCTGTTTCCCTGTATCTGCACTTCTCTGTGCCTTTGTCCTTGCTGTGGTAGGTAGAATGATGAATCCCCAAAGATGTTCATCTTCCCAGAACCTGTGAACCTGTGAACTTTGTATGGCAAAACTGAATAAGGGTTGCTAATTGCTGATCTTACAATAGGGAGACTCTCCTGAGTATCCAGGTGGGCCCAATGTGATCACCAGGGGCTTTGAACCAGAGGTGGAGGCAGAGGAGGTCACAGTGGGGCAGTGGGGAAAGGACTCCACTAGCTGTTGCTGGCTGTAAAGGTGGAAGAGGGGGCCATGAGCCACGGAACATGAGTGGCCTCTGAAATCCTCAAAAATTAAGGGAGTGGATCCTCCCCTATAGGAGCTGGGTCCTATTGACACCTTAGTATTAGCGCAGTGAGACCCAAATCAGGATTCTGACATACAGAACTATATATTTTATTATTTATAAATTCACCTTGTCTCAACCCAATAAACTTATAATGCAGTTGCTCCTTGACTTATATGACAAGGTTATGTACCAATAAACCCATCAACTTAATAAACCCATCATAAGTTGAAAATCCTGTAAGTTAAAAATGTACCCAACATATTGTATCTTGCTAGCCTGGGAAGAGATCAAAATTTAAAACATGGCTTCTATTGAATGTGTATTACTTTCAAACTATTGTAGAATCGAAAGATTGTAAGTTGAACCATCATAAGTTGGGGACAATCTGTGTTTTGTCACAGTAGCAACAGAAAACTAAATACTTGGCTCTCCTCTGTCTGGAATGCCCCTCTTCAACTATTTTGTCCAATTTGGTGTCACTCCTTCTGTAAATCTTAAATTCCTTCAAGAAATAGGAGTGGCTTCCATCTCCAAGGATTCCTATATCATATCCTCTTTGCTTATTTATTTGCTGACCTAACTGTGCTGAAATTTACATTATTTCATACTTCTCCATGCCACTAAGTAGAAAAGTGTTTATTAGAGTTGAGATTGTCTTTGATTTATTTTTCTTTCCCCAGAAACTGAGACAGGACCTGGTTCTTAGTGTGAAAAGAAAGGACAGATAATAGGTCAAGTGAGGTCATGACTCTGGGTTCAAAAAGCCACAATTGGTGAGAGGAAGCACGGGGGCCAGGGCCAAGTACAGGCCTCATCCTTAGAGGCTGACTCAGAGGAAACCAGATACTCCCTTGAGTTGAGAGCTTTGTAGTCACGTCTTCCTGCATTTATTCTGGTGCATTCTGTGTCTCAAACCCTATTTTCTTTGAACAATTGGAGAAACACCTCCCATCAGCTCTAAAGCATTAGTCACCGCCTGTCTGTTGCTTAGGTGTTCAGACCAAATGGTGAGCCTCAGGCTGGTGGATCCATTGGCACATATGTATTGAGAACCTGTTGGTCCTCAGCAAAACTCTACTCTCTAAAGGGGACAACAAAACGGAGTCTTGGCTTTTAATTACTGTGACTTTATTCCCCAGGTATAGAGGCATATTATAACCAGACGAAAGCAGATGACCAAGCAGGATAAATGACATTTGAAGTCAATAAACCAGAGGTTGGAGTCAAATGTGAGTCCCAGCCATGGGAGATCAGAGTCTAGGGGGGGACAGAATTCTGAGGGCTCTTGCAAAATAGGTCAGACTGGGCCTGGCCAGGTTTTTCTGGGGGCTCACTGGGGACTGCCTTTTTACAGATCTTGAGCACTACTAGTTCAGTTATTCTGTGACAAGAGAAATAAGGTATCTGATTTTGCAGCTGATGCATTCATTCATTCAATCAATGAACATTTGAGATCCCCTATTATATCTAGGGATGGGGGAGGGGTAGCTATAAAATGGGAATATAAGTTTGCAACAAAGCTAAAGGGCACTGTGTGGCCACTCTGTGGAGCTCACATTGTCATCCAATCTGCTTATCATCTAAATAAAATCCTACCCTAGGTGTTCAAAAAATAAATGTCTAAGGGTAATTGGAGGGGTGAGAGATCCATCACCCCCAGCTACCAAGAATCAAGAGAA
This sequence comes from Ictidomys tridecemlineatus, assembly GCF_052094955.1. Taxonomy (NCBI): domain Eukaryota; kingdom Metazoa; phylum Chordata; class Mammalia; order Rodentia; family Sciuridae; genus Ictidomys; species Ictidomys tridecemlineatus. The sequence goes on along the minus strand of NC_135489.1, from coordinate 86,952,071 downwards.
GCTGCTTGGAATAAGAGGCCTCCTCACTTGGCTTTGAAGGACAGCAGAGCTAGACAGAGGCAGAGATAGGGAGGGTGGTTTGTGGTTCTCCTCTGCAATTTGGGCAGAGAACTCAGCTCTTTAAGGTGCATGTATTTTAATGAGGATTTATTTTCTGCATTGTTAAAGCTTAATGGTTCCCTCAAATCATACTGACACAAAGGGAAGGCAAAGCAGTTCACCAAACAACAGATTTTGCCCTGAGCAAAGGCACTTCTCCATGCGTGGAGACAGTCCCCCACTGTTTCCCAAGAGCCAGAGCTGGCTTTGCAAATCAAACAGGAGCCCTTAAACAAAGCATTTCCCTTCCAGTAGAGGAGTAAGGAAAGGATGGGTTACCCCAGGATAACACCTGAAGGAGTGTTACACTAATGGCAGCTGTCGAAGACATCTTGGGCCCACTCCCGGCGAGCACCCAAGGCCAGGAGCCTTTTAATTACCTTTATGCTTGTAGTTCCTTGCCTGATACCCTGTAAGTCAAATGTGTGCTACTTATTTATGAGATGGAAAAAATAGATAGACTAAATGGACAACTGAATGGAAAGATAGATGAAGATCTTTCTACTTTGCTGCTAAGTGATTGGCAGGTTACAGGCATTGTAAAATGTCCAGTTCTTCTGTTGATGGAGGTGTGGTGATTCAGGTATCACCACATGATACCCAGATGTTTGTGTAGATCATTAGTTAGTGACTCTTGCAGGACGCCTGGAGTACTAGAGTGTCTGATGCTTGAAAATCTGAAGTTTAGTTCCTTAAAGATTGTGAATGAGAAGTCCGACATCAAGGGATGCAACACAGGTGGCAGGCATGTGGCTCTTCTCCCAGAGACTGATTTCTACAGCAGGTTACTGCTACCTCCCAAGACTGATATTTGTTGATGGGCAGCGGCTGCATTGTCTTTTGGTCAAAGCTCAGTGGGTTCTTCTCAGTAATGGCAGCAACATCCGTTCATTAAAACTTATAAAGCAAACTAACATGAATGCATTAACTCAAGAGCTCAAGTATTGTCATTATCAAAAGTCACCAGCAGCAAGAGTGTGAGGATGTAGAGATCTGAGCCTCCTTCACCTTGGCAGTGTTGCCAAGGGTCCTGCCCTTGCAGAGCTGAGTCAATGTGAAGGGATAGGCAGGGGGTCTCCAAATGAACATCCTTCTTTCCCAGGCTGCTCTGTTCTGACAGAGGTGGGTTGTGGCACAGAGAGAGAAAAAGGAGGTAGCCTTTATGTTCTAAAGAATCCTACAGCATTTCCCCAATCCAGGCAAGGAGGTCTTCTGCAGAAGGCTCTGTTACCAGCTAGCAGCACCAACTGTTCTGCCCATGGTGGGTCACCCTGTCAGCTTAGGGAGATTTTTAATCTAATGGCTTTGGTCAGGGATGAGATGATGCAGGGGAAAGACCAGAAGTGACCATAAGGAGACCCTGACCACAGTCACGCACTAAGTGCTACCTGGAGTGGATTACTTCCCATGGCTCAGCCTCTACTTCCTCAACCCTAAAGTGTAGAATTGACTCAGACCAGTGGTTTCTACACCTGTTTTAGCTGTGCTTTCATTTTTATCCCAATAAATATTGTTTTAAAAATTTACATTTAGAAAGTCATTATTAAACCAGAGGTCTTTTTTGAGCATGGTGCCCATGTCCTGGGCAGCCCCGGAGGCACCATGACAGATGGCCCTTGCCTACCTGAGAAATCGGCATGGCCTTTCAAGGAAGAATTCCTGGGTTCAAATCATAGTTCCTTCATTTACCCATAGTGCTACCTTGGAGATGCTATTAGCCTCTCCCTCCCTTAGTTTCCTCATCTGTGAAATGAGTATATGTCCACTTTGAAGGGTTACCATGAGGATGAAATGAATTCATACACTAGGAGAGTTTAGGACAGTAATAATAGCTAGCACTAGCTCTTGGAGGCCAGTTTGGTGTGCTTCACTTATAATTACTCATTTAAGCCTCTCAAAAACTCTAAGAGATGGGTGCATTTGCTGTTCTCATGGTAAGAGAGGTTAAGTCAATTTGCAACATTCACACAGCTAACACGGAGCAGAATGGGACCTAAATCCAGGCAATCTGGTACCAGAGCTTGGACCTTAATCCTGTCCTATTCTCTTTTATTGCTGAGTACTATTACATTGTGTATATATGCCACATTTTTTAAATCCATTCATCTACTGGAGGGCATCTAGGTTGGTTCCACAGTTTAGCTATTGTGAATTGTGCTGCAATAAACATTGATGTGGCTGTGCCCCCTGTAGTTTGCTGTTTTTAAGTTCTTTGGATATAGACCTAGGAGAGGGATAGCTGGGTCAAATAGTGGTTCCATTCTCAATTTTCCAAGAAATCTCCATACTGCTTCCATATTGGCTGCACCACTTGTAGTCCCACCAGCAATGTATAAGTAAGCCTTTTCCCCACATCCTTGCCAACACTTATTGTTGTTTTTATTTTTGATAGCTGCCATTCTGACTGGAGTGAGATGAAATCTTAGAGTGGTTTTGATTAGCATTACTCTAATTGCTAGTGATGATGAACATTTTTTCCTGTACTTTGGTCACCGTGATGAAAGCTGATTAAAACAATAACTTAAAAGATATCATCTCACAACTTATTTGCGGGGAGCCATTCATTTTCCCCCACCTACATTTTCTTTCTCTTTCTTTCATCTCCTCCTCTGTCTTGAAAGATCACATGATGTCTTAATAGTCAATTTTCCAATCTGTGCCCACCAAGGACTGTGCTCCCCTGGAGGACAGACTGTGCCTCCTTCAACATATCCCTACAACTATGTACAGAGCGGGCACAGTAGATGTCCACTGAGCTATGAAAGAAGGGCACTGGATTTATTAAGAAATTGGTAGGTTTTAGATCCAGTCTAAATAAATGAGAGGGAATCATGGAGACCCTCAAAAGACTCCAGCTGGATGCCAGAAGCCTGGGAGCGAGCCTGTGGGTTCTGAGAGGGAGGACAGGAGTCCAGAACAACACCTGTGAGAGCTAGGATGTGTGCAGACCCAGGGGACAGTGAGGAACTGGACCCAAGAGACTGGACCCAAATGCCAAGGGAGGATGACAGAGATAAAGGTGCAGCCCGGAGCCCTTGGAAAAGGCAGCAGCTTAGATGGGGGGAATATGGCAGCAGGAGGCATGGGAGATGGGGCCCCAGGCTTTTCCATCTCTGAGCCTAGAAGTGTGGTGGCTCCTCTGCCCTGTGGGAGAGGGGTGGTCCCACCAGGGGAGGGAGTGGGAGCTGAGGGTAGAAATGGAAGAGGAGCAGCAGAGTGCTGTCCATCTTCAGTCCCGCTGTCAAGAGAGGAGAGAAAGGCCCATTTAAACTATGCACAGACAGAAGGGGAACTAAGGATGACCAGACGGACCCTGAGATGCACAGGGCCCCAGGAGTGGCCAGGGAGGAACCACTCAGGGAGAGGTCTCAGGGAACTTGGTGACCAACCTCCACTGGCCTGTGTGAATGTTTTTAGGGAATTGTGTTGGGGATACTCTGATTTGATCAGACTTAACCTCTCCAAGGGGTGGTGCTCATCTGCCTGGCTAATAATTATGGAGTCCATACCTGACTTGAGTGTGCCAGGAACCCCAACACCCCCAGGGTTGGCTCTGGGGCCAGGGACCGGCCACCCTCTTTCCAAATCAGCAGTTGGCTGTGGGATGTGCTGTGATTGCCCAGAAGCTCCATGGGACAGGCCCTGGCAGGCAGCCTCAGCTCCAGCCCCAGGATTCTTCACTTTCCATGGTGGTACCTCCTCCAAAAGCCCACCATGTCCTGGACTTGGCTCTCCCTTCTTTGGGTCTGTGCTGGCTCCACCTGACTCTTGTGACACGGCTCCCTGCATCCAGGTTCATGGCTCCAACACCTCCGCCCACTGCTGCCTGGTTGTTGAAGGGCCAAAAGCCCCTAGAGGGTGCTTGGGCAGCAGCAGTAGCCCAGTGCCCACTCACATTGGAGTCCTGTCCCCGCTGTCAGGAATGTCACTGCATGAGGGCCCAGCTTGCTCCCGTCTCTGTACAGTCTCACAAATGACCCATCCCCTCCGTGAATAGAGGAAAATAATAGGGAGATGACTTACGGTCTCCTCACAGAGGCCCTTGAATCAGGGCCGCAGTGGCTGTCTTAATGTCGCCCGTGTGTCACTCGTGTGCTGCGGTATGTCACCGTGCGTGCGCACACACAAGCTTTCTGCGGGAGCCCCCCACTCAGACTGTCTATTTCCCTTTTACGATCACTTTCTTTCCTCTTTAAAGCCGTAGGACAGGCCTGGCGTTCCAGGAACTGCTAGCAAGTGGTCCTCCAAGCCTCGGAGCCTGCCTCTGCTGTCCCCATGCCGTGCGAGTAATGGGTCCTCCCAGGGACAATTTGTATAAAGGATAAATAAGAGAAACACAATGTGAAGTTTATTCATTTTTAAATCCTGCAGCGTTTGTGATTGAAGGCCCAAGCTCAGATGTTTGCCGGATGCATCCCATTAAAACTCGGAGCTTGTCTAATGCCTGCTCTGCTCCTGCAGGGAGGGTACTGTGCCCTCCTCCTCCACACTGGAGGGCTGTTTCCACAGCCTCCTGCACGACAAGGGACGGGAACAGCGGGCTGTGTTCCCTTCCACTAGGCCCCCTCACTTTAATTTGTTGTAACAGAGCCAGCACATTAAATACACAACATATTGATGTTCTTGAGAACCCTGGAGGGTCCTTACCCTTCCTTGTCAGAAGAGCCTGGCACACTGGGAGAGAGAGGAGATGTGTTTGGCACACACATGAGGTGGCGCCTCTGGCAGGCAGGTCACAACCAACTATCTGCCAAGAGCTGTGCCTTCCCAAAAGGCTGAGAGTGGGCAAAGGGGCAGAGGTGCCATTGGGCATGTCTCAGAGCAAGAGGGGACATGTAGACAGGCTGGCACCCTCATCTTCAGGGACCTCATGGGCACAATTGTGGTCTATGGACTAATGACAGGGAATGGGAGGAAGAAAGGAAAAGAGGGAGGATGGAGGGCGGGAGGCCACTTGCAAATGGTACTTGCCTGGGCCTGACCTTCCCAGGTCAATGTCAATCAGCACATTCCCAAGACAGTGCATGAGTTAGAGGAAGCTGGGCAGCTCTAACTTTTGTCATCTCTCTATTCAAAATGCTCTGGGCTCCGAGAATCTGGCAGGGCAGATCTGGATGTCGTGTTGTGCATATTTGCTACAACAAGAGATGCAGGAAGAATAGAGGCATCTCCTCCAGCAAATCTACCATGTCCCTAACAGCACGTATCCCAGGGTTGGAGGAAACTGAACAGAGAAGCAACAAAGCATTCAGCCCACTCTGGAAGGTCAGGGCCTGACATTAACTTTACATTCTTTTTTTAAGGTGGCAAAAATGCTCCGAAACCCTGGGGTGAGACCATCCCTCTTTTCCCTGAAATGAATAACTGTTGAGCACTTAATTTAGTCTTCTCTTGGCAAATGTGCCCTTCTAATAGTAGCTACCATGCACACAGCAGTTCTCCTGGGATGCTGTGCAGGTATCTTCCCATCTTCACAGTTTGAGGAGTTATTTTCAGGAATCTGAGAATCGAAGAATTTAAATAAGTTTTAGAAAATCACAAAGCTAATGACTGGTTGGACTGTAATTCAAACCCAGACCTGGTTTAGTGGTGGTGACTGGGTTATGAGTGGCCCCAGTGAAGGTGGTGGTACTTGTATTGATACTGGTGATGGTGGTGGTGATGGTGGTAGAGGCAGACTTGGTTGTGAAGTTGATATTATTAGTAGTGGTGATTGTATTGTTGGCTCTAGCAATGATAGTAATGGTAGTGGTGCTGGTGGTAGTTACAGTGATGGTAGTGGTGGTGGTGATGGTAGTGGTAACTACAGTGATAGTGGTGATGGTTGGTTGTAGTTACAGTGATGGTAGTGGTGGTGGTGGTGGTAGTGGTAACTACAGCGATAGTGGTGATGGTTGGTTGTAGTTACAGTGATGGTAGTGGTGGTGGTGGTGGTAGTGGTAACTACAGCGATAGTGGTAATGGTTGGTGGTAGTTATAGTGATGGTAGTGGTGGTGGTGATGGTAGTGGTTTCTACAGTGATAGTGGTGATGGTTGGTGGTAGTTATAGTGATGGTGATAATGGTGGTAGTGGTAGTTATGGTGGTGGTAGTGGTGGTGGTAGTTGTGGAGGTTGTAGTAGTAGTTGTGGTGATGGAGGTGGGAGAGGTCGTAGTTTGCTGCTATTGCTAGTTATAGAGATTATCTGAGTTCTTCTGAAGAAAACATTAATAACGATTTTAAACTAATTAGTCATAAGATTCCTGACTCTCAGCAGCAGACATGTGCACCTGGCCTCTCAGGGGTGAGCAGGGAATTCACCATGATCTAGAAGAGAATCACATGTCTGAGTTTGCCCTGGAATCCAGGAGAGCTGGGCAGATTGGGCACATGGGCTATGACCCTGTGCAGTGCCACTAGGGGCTCTCAGAGTTTGTCAATAAGATCTGGCCAAATAGAGAGTTTGAGAAGCAGTAGGAGAGACCCCTACCTTCCAAGTCTGGCCCCACCCATGACCCCAATGTCATCTGTCAGCCACTATGTCCTGGAAATTCTACTATTAGCTCCTGGTTTTAGGTGCTTAAGCATTTCATTTTCCCTGTTTGAAATGCAAATGTCTTTCTCTTGAAAATTCTTCAGGGGCATTAATGATAGAGCAAATACTTGGTCTCTGATCAAAATCTGTGTCAATTCTGATTAGAATACAGACTTAAAGACCTCTGTCTCTGGCAATCCTAGTCCACATCTCCAGGGAAGGACTGCAGGTTAAGTTCTTCCTGCCTGTACAGGGATGGGTTCCTCACTTCCAGTGAAATCAGAGAGATGGGCTGGGGACAGGAAGGAGGGACATGGTAAAGATAGTGCTCAGAGCAAGGGGAGTGAGCCCAGGGACATACACCTCCTGTCGGTGTGATCCAACTCAAAGATGGTTGGACCATACAACACTCTCTGTATCCAGGGTGAACCTCCTGGTCCGTTGCCCTGGTTTCTTCATTTTATTGCCTTAACAGGTCAAGGCCTTTGGTATCAGACCTATAAGCAGAAGAGCAGACTGCTCCCCCAAACCAGTGATATAGGGCACAATCACAATCTTTTTACAAACTAAAAATTAGTTACCCTGCATAGTAGCACTCTTCAGTTTGCAAGCACTTCCAATAAGAAAACTGTGATTTGATTAATTTGATCCTTTAAAGAGCCCTGAAAATAAAGTTGTTGTTACTATTAGTATTCCCATTTTACAGATTTGAAAATGGAAACACAGGATTTGTCCCAGGTGAGGCAGCGAGAATTAGAAACTAAGTCATTTTATTCATCAAGTAATTATTGCCTTCCTGCTCTGTCCCAGGCACTCTGGTAGGTATGGAATAAACACTAGTGACAAGAAAAAGTGTCACCCGGGTTTTCATAGTTCTCATAGTCTGGGATTCCTCAAGATTTCAGTTCTTTTCAAATCACTGTATATCCATTATAACAAAAAGTGTCAGGCAAAAGTCTAACAGCAAACAAAGAAATACAGTATTGTTCAGCCCAGACCCAAGAACACTAAAATGTTCTCCTCCTGGGCCCTCTCGGTGTGGAATGAACAGCTCAAGCCTCTCCATTTTGGTTTCCTAAGCCAGCACAATCACTTTGGTGATGATTCCAGCAAGAAACGGTTAAATTATGCTTGGCAAATATTATTTGTTATGACAAGCAAATATGAAATAAATTTTGAAAAGACTTTTATAAATGAGTATTGAAAAATGCATCAGAGTTGAAATATTGGTCCTTGAGCAAAGTCATCTGCAGGGGCCACTCTGTCCTTGGGAATGCCAAGGACAAAACTGGGGGGTGGGGATTAGGGCTCCATCCCCATGGAAAGCATAGGCACCTTCACTCTGGAAAAGAACGCAGTCAGGCTGACTGGGGTATACAGTTGTCCCACCATTGCCTTTCTCTAATACAATCCTGCCCATCCCCCCAGAGCCAAGGGCTGAGGTCATGCAGGTCACACAAGGGGTGAGCTCTGAGGCTCTCCTCCTCCTGTCTTCGCCTTAGCAGCTTATGACAACCGGTGGTGGGAAGTGAAAGAAGCGCAAGATGTTGATGAGGGGTCAGAGGGAGGCCATTTATCTTCCCTGGATAAAAAGGTGTCTTTAACTCTCTATCAAGGAGAATGCATCAATCCCCGGATGGAATGAAAGCATCATTAAAAATACAGTTCCAATTAATTCACTGTGCATGCTTTTCTGAGTCAGAACTGAGCTGATTTGGTCTTTTTTTCTCATGGGCCTGGTGATTGTAGGGGATGGTCACTCATTGATGGACCTACTAATTGTTGGCCCCTTGCCCTGGGTGGGTTATTAAAGCAGTCCTTGAGTGTTCCCATGCCAAGGGTTAGTAAAGTGGATAGCCACTTTACTAACAAGTTGATTGAGAGATTAAGGGGAGGAAAGTACTTGCTAGGAAGAGGCACTTATGTCTTTCTAGGAAGATTTTGAGCTATTTTGGGGAGTCTCATCACTGATTTCCTTAGGCTCCTGAAATCATCTTCCTCATTAGCAGCTTTGGGAATGGGGAGCAGGGGTTCTCACAGAGGTGTGCAGTCAGGTGCCAGATCAGAATGGGTGAGCTTTGAGTCTGAGGTCTCCATTCTTGGGATGAAGGATCTTCTTCCTGTGCCCATTTACCCATTCCAGGCAGGGATACTCTCAGGGAGTGAGCAGGTAGTCAGCCACTGATGCTCAAGTTAACATTTCCAGTGTCTCTGGGTCCTCAATACTCAGCCAGTGATGACTTCAGATGACATGTCCCAGGAATGCCACCTCCCCACTGCACTTCTGAGAGAAGGAAACACATCAGAGAGGAGGCAAGTGACAGGAGGGATGGGCATGGGACACCACAAGACCTTTTCTAAGAGACACAGCAATGACTTGGGGCAGCCTCTCTCAGAGGTATTACTGCAGTAAGATCCCCATCACAGTAGATGTGACGGGCAAGGGAGTGACCTACCTGGAATATTCAGAGAGATTCTCTGTGCTAAATCATCCCTAAGACTAACTATGACTCATGCAGTACATTACAAGTATATGTGTGTGTGTGTGTGTGTGTGTGTGTGTGAGAGAGAGAGAGAGAGAGAGAGAGAGAGAGAGAGAGAGAGAGGAGGGAGGGAGGAGGGAGGGAGATTGAGTCAATATCCAAAGCCCTCTGGATACCTGAGGGCTGTTATTTTATAAGCAACTATCGAAGGTGTCCATTTCTAGCTTGTTTTCCAGGAACCAGGATCTGTTACGGTTTAGATATGAAGTGTCCTCTAAAAACTCATGTGTGAGACAATTTGCAAGAAAGTTCAGAGGTAAAATGATTGGGTTATGAGACTCTAAACATAAACAGTGCATTAATCCACTGATTAGGGATTGATGGGCAGAAACTCTTGGCAGGTAGGGTGTGGCTGGAGGAGAGAGATCACTGGGCGTGCCTTGGAGTTTATATTTTATTCCTGGTGAGCGGAGCGTCTTCTCTCTCTGATTCCTTATTTCCATGTCCTGAGCTGTTTTCCTCTTCCACAACCTTCTGCCATGATGTTCTGCCTACACTTTGTACCCAGAGCAGTGGAGTTGGCTGTCTATGGACTGAGACCTCTGAAATTTTGAGTGCCAAATTTTTCCTCCTCTAAAATTGTTCTTGTCAGGTATTTTGTTCATAGTGATGAAAGAGCTTATTAAAACAGATCTCTGGCTTCAATGCTTACTTCTATCTCTGGCCACATTAACTACAACAAATGTCTTCACCCCCTGATCCTCAGCTTTCTCATCTTTAAGATGGAGACCACAATGATATTCTTAGTGTTTGTTGGATTGTTGGGCTCATAGTCCTTTTGAGGTAAAGGACAAAGGCTACCAGCTTCCCCAGCTTGCCAGAGTCCCACAGGGCGATGGAACCATATAGACACTTGATAGTGAGCTAATACCTGGTCTGGAAGGAAATGTGCTCATGAGAGGGCAATAAGGAGCAGAGTTTCTATATGAAGATGTATCCATTGTAAGGTCCCTTTTACACTTAAATTTCTGATATTGTGGATATCAGGTGATAAAGAAAGCTTCAAGTTCATTTGTCTCATTATTAGCACCCCAAAAGTGATCGTGCTTCTTGGGACAAGATTATGTGCTTTGCATACCTCACAGAAAGAATTAAAGAAGCAAATGAAACTGGATATTTGAAAGTGCTTTTAAAAGTACCCAACACTACTCAGATTCCAGTATTGCCATTTGATCAGTAATCAGTTTGATTTCTGTAGTCTTTTTTTTTTTTTAGTTGACTGAAAAAAATTTAACAGTTTCCTAAACCATTTTTTTTCCTCAGCCATCCTTTGCATTGTGCATAAGTCACACAATCTGTATTTGCTAGATCAGTAGTTCTCAAACATGAGGTGCATTAGAATCTGGTATGCTTGTCAAAACAGATTGCTGAGTTTCTGATCTAGTAGGTCTGGGATGGGCCCCAAACTTTGCATGTCTAAGTTCCGAGGTGCTGCTGCTGCTACTGGTCTCAAGACTATACTTTGAGAATCACTCGTCTTTTTATTTGATACATTGAATAGTTATATAAACTTTTCATAGCTTGATTACTTCCAAGATACCTCATAATATCTCTATAAGATGAGCATAAGGTCACACAAATTAGGGGTACTTTACAAACACACAGACGAGGGCCCAGAGACTGGACTTGATGATGTACTGAGGTCCTCTCAGCCAATCAGTGGCAGAGTAGAAATTAAACCAGGATTTTTCTGGGCTTCCATTTCAGTCCCCTTCCCATTGGGCTGGGCTGCCCCCTACTGGTCAGTTTATGGAGGCTACTAGTCCCCAGAGTTCAGGCCAATGACAAGCTGTAAGGATGCCCGCATGGTTCAGTGCTGTGGGCACCTTTTGGTAGCAGGTGCTTCTGAGGCAGCTGCTTGGGCAGAGGAGTGTAGTCTGGGAATGGTTCTTGCTGTCTTCGATTCTGCAGGTGGAACTGTGCTATCTCTTCCCTTCCTATCACTAAACACCACGCCAGGCACTTTGTCTAAAGTACTGGTACTGTGCAAGAGCCTAGGCCCTTCCTTCATGGCTTCCCTGGATGGCACTTCTTTCTGCCTCTTCCAGCCCCCTTCTCCACCAGGCCTCGTTCTTGGTCTGCAGAGCCCAGTTTTAGCACAGAACCTTGCTAAGCCAGTTTACTGCTCCTCCTCTCACACTTGCTATCCAATCAAGTTTCTTGACACCTAACCAGGTTCTTCCTAATAATCTTTTATCCTTTATTTACCTTGTCCCCTGTCTGTACATCTCCATGAGTCTCTGTTCTAGTGGGCTTGAGTTTAGTCTCTCCCTACTGCAATAGTCTTGAATAAAATCTGTCTTGCCCTTTTTAACTAGTATCCAGGAATTATTTTTCTTTCTTTCCCCTCCTCCTCCTCCTCCTTCTCTTCCTCCTCCTCCTCCTCCTCTTCTTACTCATCCTCTTCCTCCTCTTTCTCCTCCTGCTCCTCCTTTCTCTCCTCATCCTCCTCATCCTTTTCCTCCTTCTCTTCTTCTTTTCTTCTTCTCCTCCTTCTTCTGATTCAACCCAGGAGTGCTTTATCACAAAGCTACTCCTCAGCCTTTTTATTTTTTATTTTGAGGCAGGGCCTTGTCTAATTTACTAAGGGCCTTTCTAAGTTACTGAGGCTGGCCCTGAACTTGTGATCCTTCTGCCTTAGCCTCTCTAACTGCTGAAATTACATGCATGTGCCACCACGCCTGGCTATGAATTATTTTTCTTTAACAACAGAAATGTACTTGCTGCTTCTCCTCTGTACCCAACCCAGGCACCACAGAACAGGAAAGTTGATAATTTCAAAACTGTCCTGAAAAGGTAATGACTTATCCACCCAGTCTAAGAACCCTCAGCCCTGAGGTAGTAGGCATTTTATCTACACCCTTCTAAAACGGCTTTTTGCCAACACCCAGGTCTGCAGGTCATGATGGCCCTGATAAGGGGCTACAAATCTTCAACCTTGGACCTATTTATCCTCTTCCGGTGGTATATGGAGACCCAACTCTTTCCCGCCTACTGAGGTCTAGGTTCCTGAGAATTCTGGGTAAGGCCAGCTCTGGTCCCAGAGAAGGGCTGGCAGAGCTGAGGCTCTGGATGAGATAAATCAGGATGACTTTGAACCTTTCCGAGCTGCTCAACCAAGAAGGGTAGGCAGTGTCAGGCCTGAAAACCAATGAGTGAGCCATAAAATCAGCTCTAAGCACTGAGTTTTCTCTGCAAAGGTGCAGAGAAAGGCTTGCTCTTTCAGCTGTAATTTTTTTTTCTTCCTCCCTTCTCCTTTCTAAATTCACAGCAGACTCCGTGGGCTGAGCAGGTTTGTCTGCTTAGATTATTATGGCGGCGGCTGTTCATGGATGCCTGTGTATGTGTGTGTGTGTGTGTGTGTGTGTGTGTGTGTGTGTGTGTGTGTGTGTGTCTGCGTGCGCACGTGTGCATGCGAGAGCCCATGTGTCTGAGAGCTGTGTGCGCGTTTTCTCCAGAGTGACTGGTTTGTTCTGTCATCAGCCGTTGTTTTGGTAAATGGCAAGTTAAACAGATATATCCAATCGTAAAATCTAAAAAATGTTCCCTCTGGGCGCCTGGGGGTGTTGTTTGAAATCAACTACATATCAATTGAGCGGCGGCGGCGAGCGGATCCGATGATAAATTCCAGTCCACAGACGCCTTATAAATTACATTTTTTTGTTCGCGATCTTGCCTCATCTGGGCTCCCCAGAGGCCCTTAGACTGAGGACTCTGATTGTGTTGGAGGAACGTTTGCTCAGCTTGAGCGAGGCCATTAGAATTGCATGTGCCAGTCCATCCCTGCGCTCCCCACCTCCCCCGGCCCCCCCACCCGCCCCTTTAAAAAAGTACAATATGTGCCTGGTAATTTTTCTGTTCATTATCTCATTGTTTTCTGTAAGTGCAAGGTTAGATTGAATTACTGCGGGCTCCACTGTCTATTTGTAATTCTCCTTCCATGCCGAGCTGCTAATGAATGGGCAATTTAGTCAATTCTTTGTAACTGGCTTCTTCTGTGCGTCAGCCACTTAATTACTCTGAGCCTTTCTCACTGCTGCTTTATTGCACGGAAAGTCGGGGCTGCTTGGAGGGCTTGGCACGGGACCTCCAGCTTCCGAAAAGAAAAAGGAAAAACAAAAGGGAAAAAATTGTCAGAGGCAACCAGGATTCTGCATCCTCAGTGCTTTCCGCTGCACCAGCTGGAGGAAGGAGGAAAGTCCTATGGCCTCAACCTGCAGAGCCCTGGCTCATCTGCAGGAAGGGGTTTATCTCCCACCTCTGCTTAAACCTGGCTGTGGCAGTCCCCGTCAGGATGGCAGGAAGGTGTGGGCTCCTGCTCAGAGAATAGCCTTCTAGGGGGTGGCCCTGGTGTTTGGAAACATTATGATTATTAGTCAGTTACCGGTCCTCAGCATCTCCAAGCTGAACCAAGGGGCCTGTTCTGGTGTTGGCCTCTTTGCCTGGGTGCAGAGCACCTCGCCCTGGTAACAGTGGGAACAGGGTATGTGTTTAGCATCCTCATTCAACAAAAAGGAATACCCAGTCTGGGCACGGGAAGGGCCTGACTGAGGTCAATGAACCAGGTGTGGCAGAACCAGAGCTAACACCCACGAGTCCTGTTTTCCTCCCACTCCACTTCAGATATTGTCCTTCAGTGGGGGCTGACATGTTGCATGGTGGATATAAGACTAGATTACGCTTAAAGAAAAGGGAGCAGATTCCCCCGCAGTTACTGGGAGGCTAAACACCTCAAGGAACTGGGGACTCAAGTAATAGAGCATCAAGTTATCAAGGGGTACCTTTGGGGACATTTGTCATGCTACCAGGATATTTCCTTGTGACCCGGAGTTAAGATGCATGTATCATCTCTTGTCCAAACTAGGACACATTTGAAAATGAAACACAGTGTGGTGGGTCATCACACTGGGGATACAGGAGTAAACTGGGACTGTCCAGAGCAAACCAGGTCGTATGGTCACGTGCTCTGGCAAAGGAGGATGTTTGAGGCCAATGGTAGCAACACTGGGATGGCTAGTGGGATCCACCTTCTGAGCTCACAAACATTCCCCGCTCTTGCACACCATGGTGATGAATGTGAGCTGCAGAGAATCTCTTTGTCCAGAATATGATGGATTCAACACATCCTGAGTGTTCCCTGGTTCGGGAGCAGACACGTGAGGATGGGTGACAAGTTCCCCTGGTGTTTTGATCTGGCTATCCTCGCAGAAGGGGAGTCAACAGTTCTCAGTGTTGCCAGTCTCCCCAAACAGGCTCCTGAAAGTGCTGAACCCCCTCCTAGGAAGCTCTCGCCCTCTTTTGGGGTTGGGCTGACTTATACCCTTCTTTTGGATGTCAGCTTAAATGCTTCTCCCTCTGGGAAGCCTTCCCTGATTCTCAGATTACATTAGAGCTCCTTGTTATTCTATCTCATGACATCCTGTGCTTTTCCTCTTCATTACTCACCACAGTTATAATTGAATTATTTGTGTAATTATGTGCTTGGTGTATCTCCACCCCATCCCTGACCTGTCTGCATGTGGCCCTCGATAAACATTTGCTCAACACTTTTTAGCATTTAAACAGCGCTGTGGTTTACAGAGTGTTTTACAAGCTTCATTCATGGAACCTCACAACAGCTCTATGTGACAGGTACTATTGTCATCCCTGTTTTACCAAAGGAGAAACTGAGGCCAAGAAGTTAAATATCTTGTCCTGGGGAGACTGTCTGGGTCTCCAATCTGAAAAGGGCAGATTTTGGAGCTGATGATGTCAGGTCCAGGTTCGGCTCTCTCTTACATCAGCAGCGTGCCTTTGGTCAAGGCACTGGGCCTCTGGGCCATGCTTTGCTTACCTATCTCATGGAGCTATGATAAACCTCAGACTTCTCACCATTCTGTCACAAGTGGTAAATGAAATAATGTTACGTGCAACTGTGTAAAATGCCATGGGTTCTGTGAATGACAGGTGTGATTGTCGGTTGAAAGCAGCCTTACTGTCACCTTCCACCTGGTCCCACTGTCCCCTCGCCCCCACAGATACGCATTGCTCCCATCTCCACAGCCTCCCTCAGGGGCTCCAAGTTGGGATGCTTACTTCCTTCCCCTCTGTTGGTCCCCCAGGGCCAAGTGTGGAACCGGGCACATAGAGATTTAGGGAAGCTTGCTAAATGGAATGGAGTCGGCTGCCCTCTGGGGTCTAACTCAAGCTGCCTCCTCTGCCTGAAGTCTTCCTGGGCTGCTCCAGCCCTTTCCAATCTCGTCTCTGAGCTTCATGCCTCTCATACACCCACAGTGCATCATGCAGCACTGGATGCTAGCCGGGCTGCACCTGTTTTCTCTGTCAAATTGCAGGGTGGTGAAATCAATCTTGTGGGCTTTGAGTAAGAGTAGGAGGAAGGAAGGAGAGGAATAGAAGCCACAGGAGAAAACACCAGGGCGGGGGGAGGTGAAGGAAGCCTCAGGAAGCACTTATTTCAGTGGGATCTGGGTGAATACCCACAGATGCACACAGCCGCCCTGCTGGATCCATGTGGCATGTGTCTCCATCCAAGGCTGAGCCCACAAAGACCTGCGAACCCTGCTGGGGCGTCACCCTGGTGTGAGCGTGCCCGGAGGGGCAGGGGCAGCCTCTCTTACACAGAACTTTTGTCACCCACAGATCTGGGTTGAACCATATATATAGTCCCTGCAGCCACCTACCTATGTCTCTGGAGGGACAGAGGGCTTTAAGGTCCTCAGTCCCCCCTGGCCCCAGCCACTCACTACTTCCCTGGTATCTATCCACTCCAGAGGTTCCCATGAGAACACTGCTGCCACATCTTCCACCCTTAGGTGCTTTGGCTCCGCTATGGGTTCTCTTCCAGAAATTTCCTCACCTCTCCCTTGGGTTTCTGGGAACCCTGCTGCAAGCACAGGCAAGCTATTCTCTCTCTCATCTTCCTCCCCCTGCCACAGGGGAGCACTGAGTGACGTCCTAAAGCTTGCTGAGTTTTGCCACTCGGACTCAGTTTCCTCATCTGTTGCTGTATTCTCCCAGGATCTTGGGAGATTCCAAAAACATGCGACAGGCCCGGCACAAAGAAACCACTCAGGACTATGACAATAGTGCCTGTCCTCCCTGCACCTCTACCCGGGGCCTCCTCTCCTGGCTTCCAGCTGAAGCTGGGGTGGGGCAGGGAGGCCTGGAGGGTTAAGGCCTGGGCTGCTGTTGCCCTGCCTCCTGGGGCCCAGCCTAGCTCCCGTGTTCCCAGCATCCTCCCTGGGCCCTGCACACAGGACCTCCACTCTTCCTAACCACGGGGGCGGGGGGTACAGTATGGACTTCACAGGGAGCAGTGCTGGGCGCATTCCCAAGTCAGGGGGCAGATGTGTCCTGTCCTTGTGCTATTTACTATCTGAGGCTCTTTAGCATGGGAGAGTACTCAGGACCAACTGTGGTCCTTACGAAGCTTTCCTGCGGGGTGACTGCAGTCAACCACAGAACTCTCCTGTGCAGGAACGCTCTTCTAAGCATTTAATTTATATGTAATTTTTTTTTGTAAATTAACTCACTTTATCTTCCCCCTGACTCTAGAAGGTGGATACCTTTTAATCCCATTTTACAGATGAGGAAAACTCTCAAAGTTCAGAGCTCCTGTAACATTTCCAAGGTCATCCAATTAGTAATCAATGGAACTTTGATTCACACCGGGTCCGTCCAGCTCCATCCCAGAGCCCAAAGGGAAGGAAGGCCCAGCCCCCTTCAACCATCTTTTAGATGTAAAGCTAATCCTTCCAGAAACGCCCTGGCAAAAAGCACAGATCAGCACGTTTTCCAAATATTCCTTCCCTCTGACATAATTTTGAGACTCTAAGGACACAATGCAGAGTAGACACCATGTATGGGGAGGGTTTTCTTCACAGTATCGTTCAAACAGAAGGAAAGAGACAAAATCCACCTGCCGGCAAAAAGTTGTCCCATGTCATCCTGAACACTGCTTAGCTCCATGTGGCGCTTGTCTCACCTTATGTCCAGCTTACTGTAACAGTGACTGTCTGTCTGTCTGTCTTCCTAATGGGCACTCTGGTTACCGAGGGCAGGGACTCTGTTTAATTCATCCCAAGTCCTTACACTTAACAAGGGACTCACACATGCTGTGCCCTTGATAAATATCTATGGAGGGAAAATATGACGTGGCCGGATCTGGGTGGTAGATAATGTTATCTGTAAAATTCTCTCACCTTTGCTACACGTTTACAAGTTTTCGTGGTAAAGTGTTTGAGGGGGGAAAAAAGAGTAGAATCTGAAGGCAATGTCTAAACTGGTGATAACAATATGGAAAATACGTGGAACATGATTCTATACCTGTGGAAAGAGTCAGGAAACAAACTAAGATTATACCTACAAGAATTTATCTGGAAAAAGTGGAGGAAGGGAAGGAACCTAGAGAATGTTGGAGACCAGGACACCAGGCGCAATTTTAACACGTCTTATGTTTCCCCTGTTTTCCATATCCTTTGCACTGGACAAGTTTTATTTTTATAATGAAATATAAGCTATTTTTCTACTGCGTGTCCTCAGCCCACATTTCTAGAAGAAAAACAAAGGTCCCCCTCTTCATGAAAGCCAGCACATAAAAACAAAGGCAAACTCAAACTCCATGGAAAAGTCAATTTACGGCAGGATTTCCAGCAGTGCTGCTTTCAAAGGTCAGCCCTGCTTAAGACGTGACAGAGGAAAGAAATACTCACGGGTGATGGCAGGCGGTGCCAGGGCCCTCTGGTTGGCCTGAAAGGAGCTGCTTCCTTCTCAAGGGTGAGTCAGCCCTCCCCTACCCTTGCCCAGGTTTAGAGCCCAGGTGACCTGAGTGAATGGGTGATGGATGGTCCAGTCCTTAAGAAGAATTTCAGACACAGAGGGTGGGTCACCAACTTATCCTATGTCCAGGGATGACCCTGGAGGAGAAACTGAAAGGTGCTGTCACTCACAGGTACCAATCTTGACTCGAAGCTGTCACTCCCTGCTCTGAGCAGGCTCTCCCTGTCTCCCTCCAGAAAGCAGAGGCTGCATTTGGTTACTTCCACACTCTCAGCTCCTTCTGTCACATCTGTCACATTGATGCTGTTGTTGCTCATTGCAGGTTTGTTGATAAATAAACAAAAGAATGGAATACTCTCATACTAGAATCCATATCACAAGGCTCTGTTTTAAAAATAAAGAGATGTCATTCTGGGATGGGAAGACTTGAAGCTTACATCTAACCCAGGCTCTCTTTTCATATCCTTTTCTTTTAACTATTTACAAGAGGCAACTCCCACTTTACAGATGGAAAAACTGAGACCCAGAGAAGAAATGTAACTTAGAATTTTACACATGCAAAGCATGAAGGACCCAGAGATTCCTGATCATCTTTTAGACTCTCTATTATTATATATGAGGAAACTGAAGGCCCAAGGAGTGAGGGGATGATGGCACAATTCAGCAGAGGTGGGGACAGGAATCCAGCTCCTAAATCACAGTTCAGGGCAGCTTAGCAAACAGAGCTCAAGCAGCCCTGGTACCCAGCTCCAGGTTCCCATGGCAACTATGCAGAACAAACCATCCTCTTTGAGTAGTGTTGACTCATTCTTCATATTGCCTTTCTTTTTCTTTAAGGGAAAAATCACTCTTTACTCTCCCCAAATAGACTAGGAAACTTTCCAGAGAACAGGTATCCAGGCAGGAAATAACAGCCTGGCTGACCAAGGCCTGGGGAGGTCTCTGAGTTGTTTGTATATCTGAATGGGATTAATGGCTTAGAGAAGATCACTCTGGAATCTCTGAGATTCCTTGGCTTAACTTGGCTGCCCCTTTCTGCATGTCTTTTCTTGAGTAATAACCACCCTTAAATGAAAATGTTACGTGTATCTGACAACTCGTGTCTCCCAAATATGTTATTCTTACTTACTTTGTTTGATTCTGGGACAGGTAGTACCATTTTACAGGTGGGGAAATCGAGGACTAGGGAGGTGTAGGTCACAGGCCTAGAGTGGGATCCTCGGCAGATGGAATTCTCCATCTCTGAAGAGAGGCCAAGGGATGCATAACTGGTATGTGTCAGACATTAGCTAGGCACCCCGGAAACCTCAGTGGGGGCTCAGCCACCCAAAGCTTGGGACAGTAAGCACTAGTTAGTGATGAATTGAAATTCTCACAGGTGTTTACAATAGTCAGAAGAAGCACATTTAGTATAGGGTGAAGGGCACCTTGAGGGTGGCCAGGGTGTCTCTCTAAGGGGTTGGCATTGACCTTGAGAACTAAATAGTAGGAAAGAGGCAGGATGGGAAAAATGAGAAGAGAAGTACTTGGAAGGCAGAGCATGTGTGGCCCCCTGATGAAGAGGATGGTTTGCATCCTCAAGGGGGTGATTGGAGGCCGAGAAGCGAGCAGCGAGCAGCTTGGATATGGAGGGGAGAAGGGCCAGAGGGGAGCCTGGAGGGGAGACAGGGCCACATTATTTCAGTCTGTACAGGCCACATAAGATGTGTGCAAGGCATCAGAGGCACCTTACTCTTTCTTGTACGCCCAACCTGGAGGCATTCAAGCACAGTCATGAGTGTGCAGGACCCAGCCACATAACCACACATGAAAATGAGTACCTGCACAAAAGCCACAGATGTGCCCTTCCCTTAAACACCTCGCCATCTGCGCTGAGACACACTGCACACACAAACGCACACATCTGCGTATGTACATGCCCATTCACATTCACACAAAGGCACAATTCACTTCCTCATGCTCAAGCATGCTATTTCATAAACACACGTGTTGATACACACATGCTCACATGCCTCTCACACATAGGTACTCTCATTCGCACATGTACAGCCCACAACAGGCCCAGCTCAGATGAGCCCTCGGCCACAGATAAACTTCTCTGCTGGTTGGTTATCATCTTTCATTGGAACTGACATGTTGATAGCCCCAGTTTTTCTAGGAAGTGACCTTCACGCTGGCTATTGATTTCCAGTGGCTATCAGGCACCTGCCACCGGAGTGACAAGCCCAGTCAGAGGTCAGCCCTTAAATAAAGCTTTTGGATTACTAAGCGCCAGCCACTCCAATGAAAATGGAAATTGGCAGCCCTGGCTGCCTTTTATGGGGTGTGCTCCCGCTGGTGGTTTTCAGTCCTGTGTGACCCTCCTGTTCCTGCACCACAGGTCTGCGGTGCTGTAGATGCCCACAGGTGTCTGTTGTGCATGGAAGCTGGCCTGCAGGCTGTGGCGGAGTTGCCAGGTCTGAAGCCTCCTGCATTATGCTTTCTAGCGATGCAGGGGCTGTCCCTCCAAGCCGGCCATTCTCATAACAGACAATTGCCGCAGGTGCAGATGAGTCACTTCAAGGTCTCTGGCTAGGGGTATCCATTCTCTGGGCCTCATATTCCCCTGTCCCTGCCCCATCCACACACACTAAATGTCCCCTTTTGCAAGGCCGTGGTCCCGATGAGAGAACTGGAGGCAGTGGACATGTGCTGGCTTGTGTACAACCCATGCAGGAAGAGGGTGCAGCTGGGATCTGTGTTCTCACACATTACAATTACTAACCACAGGGCGCCACTTAATTAAATCACATGCTGATTTGATGACCCAGGCAGTCCCCCAAAGTGTGGCAGTATATTGGGGTCATACGGCAAGCAGAGGCCTGAGCTTGGAAGGGGCTGAAAACTTTTTGACTCTCAAAAGTTTTGCCTTTGTCTCTCCTGCCAGATGGTGTTCCCCCTGCCTCACCTGGTCTTCACGCCATGTGATAGCCTTGCAGCCAAATAAACTAGGATAAACAGAAGTTGAAGACATCTACAAGTTGGCAAAGGAAGTGATCTGTTCAAGGAGCAAGCGTTTCTGGTAAACCCTGAAACTCAGATAAACTCCCATGTTAAGGGAGGAGCCCAGGTAATCTGATGGGTCCATAAACCAGGCCCTTAGTCACAACTCACACCCAGAGCAAGACCTACTGCTAGACGGCAAGTGGGGCGTGCGATTCAGAGAAGGGGATTGAGAAGAGCTCAAGGTCACACAATTTATGTGTGGGTGGACCATTTTGCTGGCTTATATATGATCTAGGATTTCATTCAGAAACCACAAAACACATCTGGAGATAGGCAGTCTTGGGTTGGGCTTATTTTGTAAAACACCACAAAAGACCTTGGGAAATGTGTCACTTGTTTCCGGAGAGGATCTGGGGTGACATAATCAAAGTCATATGTGTAATTGTTAAAATAGCAACCATTTGACCATATTTCTAGTCTTTTTAAATTCAAATAATTCTCTTTCACAGTGATGGATTCTTCAGGCTTGCATAGGCTGGGAAACACCCAACTTAAGAGCTCCACACCAACCTGGTAAAGTAACTTAAGTGTCACAGAATAGCATTGCTTTGGGTTTCTCGGCCCAGGATCTTTGTACAATGAAAGCATCCTATGGAGGGTCACTAAGTTCTCCCACTACCCTGGGTCCTATGGATAAAATGATATGGTGGAGTGCAGAGGTTGCTGGAGGGCACTAGGTGGGTTACTGAGATTAAAACAACAACAACAAATCAGGCATGGGGTCAGTAGAAACAATAGGACGACATAATCTAAACACCCTTTGCATCAGACCAAGAGTGCAATCAAGAAACACTCAGGACCAACCAGCTGGGCGCCCAAGTGAACCAGAACACAGAGTATCACTTTCAAGAAAACTGGATCTCAAACCCAATGCTATCACTTCCCAGCCAAGTGGCCTTGAACAAATCACGTCCCCATTCTGAACTGCAGTTTCCCCACCGGCAAACAGGGGCCCACCATAAGATAAATGGTGCCAGGGTTTGGGCCACACGGTGTGCGTAGGCCTCCTGCCCTCTGTTTGCACTGCTCAAAAAATGGCTCTTGTTTGGGGGGCTTACAGGTCTGCCAAGGTTTACCTCCCTAGAGCCAGCCATCATTTCTCTAAGGGGGTGATTTTGTCCCTCTCTCCAGGGAACGATTCGGCCATGTGTGGAGTAATATTTTGTGGTCCCATCTGGGACAGGTGTGCCACCGGTATGCAGAAGGTGGAAGCCAGGCTGTTCAACATCCTACAATGCACAGGACGGCCCCTGCTGCCCAGAATCATCTGCTTCAAATGGCAGTCACGCCAGTGCTGAGAAACCTGAAGTGGGCCACCCTCTCTAAAATGTTATTTTCTAGTCTGGCTTCCCCTTGGTGGCTCAGAACAACGGCTTCTGCAAACCTTCAATTTCCCGAACACCACAAAGGCTGGGGGGCTGCAGTGGGAGCTGCTTCCTGCCTCCCCTCACCCCGAGGCCACTCAGCCAGATGGCAAAAGGGTTAGCGGCAACCAAACATCTAATGACGTGTGACAAGTGTGGCCAGACAGCAGGCCCAGGCTGGGCCCCCTTCGAGGCTACTCATTGAGCAAGGGGGACTCATAAATAACAGCACAGTGACAGCCCAAGTCTTGCTCAGTGGGAGCAATGGCACTCTCCCCGGCTCTCAGATCCTGGGGCAGGCTTTTATGGGACAGGGTTCCAGCAGGAGGGCCAGGCTGGAAACAGAGACAGGGCGGAGGACCCATGTGTAGGGAATGTGCTGGTGAGACATCGAGGGGCTTGTCCCTGCCACATCTTTCCTGACAGTGAGTGCATTAGCTTTCTCCTGGATGGTGAATCTAATTTCTGGCCCATTGCAATTGGAGGCTCCAAGGCAATCAGCCAGCAAAGCATTGCCATGGGAGGGGAGGACAGTGCTGAACTTGCCCATCATCTGAACTTGAGTCCAGAGCCCCCTCAATTTACTAAGTGCACTTGAGCCTCCATCTCCTCATCTGTTAAATGGGGGTAGTTGAGCTGCAAATATGCTAATTCATAGGAAATTATGTACCAGGCAATGCATTAATGGAAGGGATGAACATGATGGTGATAACGATTATGATTATGATTATTCAACCATTGGGGAGAGAAGAATTTATATTTGAAGATAAAGACATACCTTCTAATCCCCTAAAAATATTAATCAGTTTTCAGGTTTTTAGGCAGTTTCAAATAGGTTCTTTGTAATAATAATAGTAATAATGATTTCTATATTAAATAGCACTATCATTTTCACATTTATTTTTCTCAAGCCTCATGTGGCTTAAAATGGGACCTGTTTCCAATGATGTGTATTCTTCTAAAATAAAAGTGGAAAAAATGAGCAGCTGGCATGCAGATCAACTCTGCTTTGTTATGTATTAGCACCCGGTTTAGATGGCAAACCCCAACAGAACCGGGGCTGGTTCATCAAGGCACAGCATTAGGGTCCAGTTTTGTTCTTTAAAAATTGCAGACAATAATTTCTGACCTGAGCCTATGCCGTGTCAGTGAGACAGTGCTCTGGGAAGCTCCGGGGTAAGATTCCTGTGTCACTCCACAAGGGAGTCTTGGCCTTGAGATCACTGTCTCCATCACCATTATCAATTACTATTCTTCAGGATTACGACATGGCAACATCTCTGTGAATGGTGTTTGCATAACTTCTGTGAAAGTCTCTGGCTACAACTGTTGAAGACACTGACCCACTGGTCACTCCTTCTGGAATCTAGGCTGCTGTTCAGTCCCTGCCCCCTTCTTTTATTTCAGGCTGGATTCGAGAGTGGCCCCTCCTGGACCAGGCCCCTCCTGGACCAGGTCCTGTGTGTCTTCTATAGAAATAGCTCTCTTGGCCCAAGACCTTGGATGCCAGTTTACAGCCAGGAGCACATTTTTGCAGAGAGGGTTATAAATCAAAACCTGGGTCCTAATGAAACCGCTGACACAACGTTAACTGTAATAGAACGTACCCAGGCACCGCTCAGAAGAAATCACAGGCACAGAGCAGCATTCGAGGCACCAGGGCACTGAGGGGGCCAACCTCGGCCTCCCCTTCTTCCCTTCATCTTCTGTCCTCCTCCCTCCCACCCTGGCCCCCCTTTTTTTTCTTTTCATAATTCCCATAGAATCTCTGCTGCCTTACTCTGCAGCTCTTCTGGGCTTGAACCTCTTGGCTGAGTGGCAGGGTCTCCCCGGGTGGTTCCTGAGGAAGACACCGTCTCTTGGTCTCCACAGAGGGCCACTAGGGAACAGGGCAATGGGGCAGGGCTCCACTGTCCAGGCAGCAGAGGATGTTGAAGACAAAGCCCTGGGTTCAGATAGAACCCTGTTCCAATCCTGGCTTATCACTCACTGACTATTTAACCCTGGGCAAAATAGGTCCCCCCTCTAAACCTCAGCTTTTTAATCTGTGAAATGGGAAGAACAACAACCCTTGCAAGGCTGCTGAGAAGACTAAGTGAGATTGATGATGTTGGGTTAACTGTCCTAGTCCAGGCGGGTGAAGGGAACAAAGGATCAGTCAGGACCTGTGCTGCTGAGGACCTTTCTGGCTAGTTTCCAGGGGCCAGTCCCTTGCCCAGGCTGGCTTTATACTGAGGCACAGAGAGTCACTCCTACATTACCATTTCAGAAAGATGAAAAAGGGATCTATCTCAAATATCTTTGCCACTGATGTCATCAAACCTTTGGCAAGTCGTCTGTTCAAAGTCTTCCCAGGCCTGTCATCATGCTAGGTGCAGATTGCACTCTCTCTGGCTCACCTCTGGAGAGGAATGCCAAGAGTCTTCAGTCCTCAACACCAGAGGCTGAGCTCAGTGTGCAGGGACTTCCACAGGCAGATCTTAAAGTTACTGAGACCCATCCAGCCGAAGTGAATCCACAAGCCACTGACCAAATGGAAGAAAACCCCACCTTCCCTAAATCTTTTCCCAGGACCACCCGGCTCATTGTCAGCTCTCCTCCTTTGAACTCCTTAAGATTTTACTATTTTTATGACTTATTTGGCCCAAGACAGAGACAATACTTTCTTCAATTAGACTGTCAGCCTGTTGAGGTTGTGGAACATGCCTGTGAGTTCTCGAAATCAGGTCCTCACTTCATCACTTTAGCCCAGTGCTGATGATCTGCATGTCTTTCTAAGAGCAAACTTCTTTGCTGGTTCACGTTCAATGTTCACAGAAAGTTAGCTGTTGGTCTGCTCCACTTTCTGCTCACATTTCATTGTCCAAGCAAGTCACATGGTCAACAGGGCAGGAATATATCATCTTCCCACCTAAGGTAGACTCAGGGAGGGATGGCAACGATATCAATCAATAATACCACCTTTCACAGGCCCCAAATAGAATTTTGTACAAAGCTGTGGCTCCGTAAATATTTAATTGGGAAGATAAGACAAAGACAGAAATATTTGAACACATTTTCTGATGTCGTTGTTAGGTCTAAACTAGCCAACCAAATGTTAGGTCTAAACTAGCAATAAATTGAAACCAAATTGGCAATCTGTCCTGAGCATGGTTGAACCATACTAGGCAGGTTTAGTTCCCTTGTGGGAATGCTACCATGGTAAGCATAATTAGACTCATACATGATCCCTCTGAAAGGCAGGTCTAGTATCAAAGTGTGGGATGGTATGCTGGGTGGGATGACACACGCCTGTAATCCCAGTGGTTTGGGAGCCTCAGGCAGGAGGATCGCCAGTTCAAAGCCAGCCTCAGAAACTTAGTAAGGCACTAAGCAACTCAGTGAGACCTTGTCTCCATATAAAATATAAAAAAGGCTGGGGATGTGGCTCAGTGGTTGAGTGCCCCTGGTTTCAATCTCCAGTCTCCCCCCAACCCAAAGAAAGAGTGGGGTGATGCTATAGGGAGGAAGACTTTGGCTTTATAGAAGAAAATGTCCCCAGGCCTGCTCCATGGGACAAGAAGACAGGATCTGGATGTCTTTGGGGATGCTGGGGGTGGGGTGGGTGGAAATTCCTGAAGAAACTTGGAGCAGAAGCCCAGGATTGACTCTTAGAAGAATATACATTTCAGCTGTGGAGGCAATACTCATGGCCAAAATGAGCAGGAGTCAGGTGAGACAAAATAAGACCCATGCAGTGAGTGACAGGCAGGGAGAGGAGAGGCATGGGGTTTCCTGGAGGAGCTGAGGCTGCAGCCTGGTCCTAAAGGCCAGGGTGTGCAGGTATTGAATGGGGGATTGGAGTGCAGGAATTGGGGAGCTCAGGGCAAGGGCCTGGGTTGGCGGGAAGATGCTCAAGGTGGTCCCCCCTCTCCCTCCCCTCCCTGTGGTGCACAAGGTCCCTGGGGGAGGAAACACAGAATCTGCACCTGACTAAAAGGAGCTAAGTCTTCCAGACCTTTCTCCATTTCTGGTTGGCATCTTATTTTCCTGCAAACTTTTTTTTTCTCTTCCTTTTGACATTCTGGCTTTTGTTGATATAACCTCAATTTCTTGTTTCCTTTTAAAGGTTTTATTTCCAAAATGGAGGGAAGGAACTTTTTCCTGTGACACTAGGTCCTCAGCCAGGCCAGTTGTCTTTCCAAATTAGGCAGGAGCTGGGGTGGCTGGGGGCGGAGGAGGCTGGGCAGAGGGCGGAGCGTCAACCACAAGGAGGGAAAGCGGCTGCAACTGATGAGGGTCCCCGAGGTGATTTGCAAATCTGCTGAAATCCTGAACAAGCTTTGATTTAACCCAAGCTTGAAATGGCTTTTATTTACTGTCTACTGTGGAATAAATGACATCTCATAAACAGGCTTTATCCATTACCCCAGAATGGAGAGCTCCGTGTTAGGGACATTTTATCCTCTTGATATCAAAGGAGATATGCCGGGGTGTGTTATTACAAATAGAAAAATCAATGCTGAGACACACACATCTGAAATTTCATTTTCGTCCAACCACATTTTCAAAGAAGAAAAAAAAAGAAGAAAGAAAGGCAATCGCTAATAAAAATGACTCCAGAACTGGAGGATTTACCAAGCCTGAGCAAAGGACCAGCTGGGACCCAAGCCCCGACAGTGAATAAATCTGGCTGTACCTTAGAGCCATTTCCTGCTCACCTTCCCAGACTGTTCAGCCTTTCCCCACAGCGTCTGCAGCAGAGCCTCCTGACCTGACCCTCTGACCTCCAGGGTTCCCAACCCATTCCCGCCCAAATGCCGGTCAGGCCCCCAGAAGCTGCCTTTCATGCTGTCTCCAGTCCTTCCACCCCAACCACACACCACACTGGGCCCCAGACACATGGAAAATACCAGAAATATCCAGAGGCCTCTACCCTCTTAAAGGTGGGGACTTAGGAATCTTCTGAGTAGGGTATAAAAGTCAAGATCCCAGTCAGATGCCAAGGAAAGGCCCCCACCCTTTTCTCATGACCTTGGAGCTATTTCCACCCACCAGGCCACTGCTTTCAGAGATTGGCAGGGGACAGACATTTCTAGCAGCTTTCCATGAAATTTCTTAGAGTCACCATCCCCGAGACTCCTTCCCAGGTGTCACCTTGTGTTGCTGATTCTCTGGTTTATGGTCCTGTTTCCCATAAGGCTGCAAGCTCTATGGGGCTGGAGACAAGACCTGCTGTTGTTCTGTGCTTGGCACATAAAATGCACTTAATAGACATGCAGGCTTGTAGTAGGGTGGGGCATGACCCTGTGGCTGTGCTTGAAAGCAACCCCAGCTATCTGAAACAGTCCAGTTCTGGTCAGCAGCCTCAGCCTTGGGGCCTAAACTAGATGGAGTTTGCTGGTTCACATGGTCATTTGATTCAGGAATGGCCAACTCTTCCATTGGTCAAGGAAAATGAGCCAGTAGGCTTTGCTCAGTTTTAAGGCTTCCTACATGAAATCCTGGCTTGCCTCCTGAAAAAAAATACCCCCCAAAACCCCAAACCAAAACAAACATTGGTTAGATGGTGGATAAGAGTGGACAGCCAGGCACACATGCTCACTCCTGGGGGAAAAAACACAAGACTCTGCATTTTGCAACTCACAGAGTGTCAAGAATCAGCTCATGTCGATTTCTTTAAAGATGGAGGAAGGGCCTAGGGTCACAAGCTAGGTTATTCCTAGTCTCAAAGAATATTGTGCCCATATGTGGACCAGTGTTTGAAATCCCTAAACCCCACTACTGAACCCTCTACTGTGCCTGGAAAGAATCCCGGAGCAAATTCCCAAGAAGGATCGAGCCTGACTGTCATGTAGGCTCTTCTCAAGAGGTTCTTGGAGTGGTCTTGGGTGGGGAGAGCAGAGCATACATAAGCAGTATTTTACCATCTTAAAGAAGCATGGCTTGGGGCTGGGGATACAGCTCAGTGGGTAGAGCGCTTGCTTCCATGCACAAGGCCCTGAGTTCAATCCCCAGCACTATAAAAATAAAATAAAATAAAATAAAAAGAAGCACAGCTCTTGTTTTCTCCACTGACTTTACTCGGTTAAAGGCCACTAGTCAGAATTGGGAAAGGCTGACTCCTAAAAAGAGAATTCCCTGTGAGCTGTGTCCCATGTTCCCACAGATTTCTTCCCCCAAGTATTTCATAAAGGTTTGAAAAAACAGTCTAAGCCAGCCAATATGTGCAATTCTGCCTGGCACAGGTGACAGTATTTAAATAAGGTTTCAATAGGAAGACAGAGTCTCTTCAGACTCAGTCTGTGATGTAGTTATCAGGAGGAGAAATTTGCAGAACCCATTACCTGCCACTCCTTCCCCCAGGAAATCCCTTGTTTGTGGAATGTGAATCTCTCTGGCTTTCCCTGGCTTTTCCTCTCTGGATTGTCCTGGGTAAACATCTGCCTCGCATTGCATGTTTGTAAGAAGAAGCATTTGTGCCATTGATTGTTTGGAGGTTTCTGCAGAACATGTGTTCTCTTTCTTCTTGCCCTCTCCTCTCCACCCTGCCAGCTCCTCCTGAGAGAACAGCCCCCCATGTGGATCCTTCTGGTGGTATCCAGATCAGGGAAGAGATTCACCACCACCCACCTGCTCTGCCTTGGGAAGGAGAGTTGTTCATTGCAAGGGCAGTATATCTTAATTGTATCGTTGGCATCATTATATATTCCACAAAAATTCTCAAACACCCCTCACATGCAGAATGTTGAATTAGACATGTTGAACTCTAAAAGAGGCCCAACTCCTGTCTCCTGGAGCTCATGAACTTAGAGACAGTCAGCAACATTCAGCATAAGGGCTTTACCTGCATAAGGACCAGAGGACTTCGGAGAGGCAGGGAATTAGTCACTGATCTTACTTAGCCAAACCAAGCCCTCATTTTGAGACCTCAGGTAGTTCAACGGATCCATGCACCAAGTCTTTCAACTGTCTGCTCTTGGAAAAGAGTTCAGTATGCAATTTCCTTCCATTCTCACCTGTTACTTTATCCTGCCTCCTTGCATGGTTGACCCTGAGTATCAGTTGTTGAAGCCTTGGTCCCCAAAGCACCAGTGTGATATCATCACAGTGAACCTGCTATAAACTGGAACTCAACACAATTCCTGGTAAGTTGGGAAAAAAAATTTTTGTTCATTACTCCAAATTAGATTAGAAACACAAGAAAATAAGGTTATTAAATACTTAAAATAAATTTTAAAAAAATAGCAGGACACGGTGTCTTGTAATCCTAGTGATTTGGGAGGCAGAGACAGGAGGATGGAAAATTCAAAGCCAGCCTCAGCAATTAAGCAAGGCCCTAAACAATTTGGTGAGACCCAATTTGGGGATATCTCTCAGTGGTAGTGCCCCCCTGCTTTCAGTCTCTAGTATTAGAAAAAAAAACACAAAACCAAAAAAACAAAGATTACTTCTTATTAAGATTTTTTTTTTGAGACAGAAACCAAGTATGTTAGTCAGTTTTCTGTCACTGTGATGAAATACCTGAGAAAAGCAACTCAAAGGGGAATGTTTTGTTTTGGCTCAGTTTCAGAGGTTTCAGTTCATGCTTGGGTCCCTACCTCTGGGTTTGAGGTGAAGCTGAACATCACGGGGGGATGGTGTGTTAGAGCAAAGCTGTTCACCTCATGGCAGCCAGAAAGTAGACAGACAGAGGGGGGACCAGGGACAACATAGACCTTCCAGAGCATGCCCCAGTAACCTGCTGCCTCCAAGGGATCCCACCACCTCCTCCAATAATGTCATCCTACTAGGAACCCATTAATGGATGAATCCATTGGTAAGGTCAGAGCCCTCGTGATGCAGTTGCTTCCCCAAACCCCAGCCTCTGAACATTGCTGCTTTGGAGGCCAAGGTTTCTTCACATGAGATTTTCGGGAACATTTCACATTAAAATTGTAAG
The DNA here is from genome assembly GCF_052094955.1 of Ictidomys tridecemlineatus. Taxonomy (NCBI): domain Eukaryota; kingdom Metazoa; phylum Chordata; class Mammalia; order Rodentia; family Sciuridae; genus Ictidomys; species Ictidomys tridecemlineatus. The sequence goes on along the minus strand of NC_135489.1, from coordinate 86,921,806 downwards.
GAAGCCTGGCTTAGCTTGACTCCAAGGCCCTCAATTTCTTCATCTCCAGCCACCACTTAGACAGAAAGTGCTTCTGTCTCCCAAAAAATGACCAGAAAGCCCATGGGCAGCCAGGAAAGGCATGTGGCATGAAGAAGCAGAGACTTCTGGCCAGGGAAATGGGCCCAGGTAGCTAAGAAATGCTTCTCCACAATCTGAAAGGGCTTTCTCCTTTATCTTCAGCTTCCAGGAAGCCCAACCTACATTTCCACTGCTCTCCTGGGCTGTAAGATGGAGAAGATTCTGATTCAGATGATCTACTGGGTGACAGCAGAGCACTTCGTGAATTCAGCCCTGGCTCTGACACTGCTGGGCTGGTGACCTCAGATTTGTCACTCAGCCTCTGTGTAACTGATTTCTGACAGCATTTCCATGAGTAAAGGTCAAAGACCCCACAAAGTAACTAGGGCACACTAAATGATGGCTATTTTTTTAAAAAAAATAATCTGCAGATTTCTTTTCTGGATGTATATGCCCTCTGAGTATCTCTACAGTACCTACTGGGGCCAGTGCCAGCTGAGTGGCTGGCTTTCTCATTGTCATCTGAGGTTACACTAATGCCTTGCTGTGGAAATAGAGCCCGGCAGGTGGGAGGGAAGCGAGTTTGCAGGCAATTCAAAGGCAGCTCCAGCATTACCCATAATGCCTTCTCTATTTGATTTTAAGGAGAAACAAACAGCACAACTGGTTAGCAGGGATTAATGCTGGACAGTTGCACACAAGTGTTTGTTAGATGATTTTTGGTGCCACCTAAATTTTTAAATAATTTCTCAAAATAAAAATTATAATTTAATAAGTGCAATGGCAATCGCTTCCAATCAGGGATAGGAGGAGATGTGGTCAGAGGGGGGAAATGGTTCTTTCAAATGCGAAGGGTATTTTTTAGTGATAAACTGGAGGGTGAAAGGTAATCATTTCACTGTTTTAAAGCTGCACTATATATTATATATACAGTGTGTGTATATGCACACAATATATTTCATTTTAAGCACCATTTTGGAATAACAAGGGAGAAACACTGTTGCTAGTCTAGTAAGTACCTCCACTCAAATAATTAAAGGTCCCACACGATACTCTGGTGGCCAGTAGAAATTTTCTAGTAGTCACAACTTACAAGGTAAAATGTATTTAAATACTGTATTTTATTTAACCTAGTATATCCAACTAATTGTTATTCCAACATGTAATCAAAATTTAAAATTTTTAATATTTTACTTTTTTGGCAGGATGTCTTGGAAATCCAGTGTGTGTGTCCCAGCTGCTGCACATCCCAGTGTGAACTAGCCAGTGAGCTGGGCAGGCAAACCGGGGAGCTCCGGATCCCCTTTCCTGGCAACCCCATGGACTGAGAGCTGCAGTTCTCCTGCTGCATCATGCCTGAAAGATGGTCCCAAGAAAACTTCCCATCACCCCATCTTGCCTCTCCTTTCTGCTCTGGGCGAGGGACCTCAGTCACACAGAGGGGCACCCACCTCCACCACCAGGGGACCAAGGAAAAAGGACTGGGGGTAAGGCTGCTATTTTTCGAAATTCCAGGGCATTTAGTGCTTTCTGCATGTGAAGAAATGGCATTTGGCTCACAGCATCCTTTGCCCTGCCCATCGGAAAAGACCTGCCCGCCAGGTTGCTTTTGAAGGAATGAGGTGTCCACCGTCTGGGGGAGAATGACAAACAATAAGAAACAGTGCTCGTGGGATAAAGAGGCCAGCTCCATAAACCCCTAGCTGGCTCTTTGCTTCAGAGACGGCCTCATAAAACACCAGCAGACAGGTAATGGGTGCCCTGGGGCCTCTCAGCCAGGCCCATGACCACCCTGGGCAGCTAGAACCCTGGCCAGGGAGCAGAAGGCGGGACTCAAATCCCATGGGAAGAGGCTGCTCCCTGGTCACGCTGACAGATCCATACCCCAGGCAGTGAAATCAAGTCCACTGGGCTGTTCTGGGCAGTCAGGAAAATATCCCCAATCAGATTTGAAATATGACATCACACCTGGAGAAGGGCTGGGACTCCTCAGGACCCTGGGGAGTCGTCGCATATGTGGGCACAGGACCCAGGCCCTGAGCAGTATCACCTCCCTGACCAGAGCCCACCCCACTCCTGCTGTGCAAGACGTGGTGGAGGGGTGTTTGCACCAGGATCTTAGGCCTTAAATGGAAAGCACAGTAGGACCTAGGAACAAAGATGCTAACTCAGGGTTTGGAGGCACAGACACTTAATAGGACTTGCAGGACATAAATGGGATACATATGAATAGGGAAACACAGATCCTATTAGAAAGAGGTCGGGTTACGTTGGCAACCACAGAGCTTTCCAGTCCACACGAGCGTGAAGCTCTATTTGGAGGCTGCGAAAGATGCAATTTACCTTTGGACAGTGAGGCTGGGATTTCTGTTTAAAAGTCTAAGCCAGCTGATTATTTATTGATGTCTCTCTCTTCATAGCTGTCTGATTCTCACTGGTTGGAAGAAGCTCCTGTGTGCCTAAAGGATCTTTTGAATTAAGTTCTCTTTAGTCATTTTCCCCTCAGGTGTTAACCAATGAGACTGTACTTTGACAAAAGTCAGCTTCCCCGCCCCCACCCTCCCCTGGAGTTTATGTCATGAAATAAAATTAAGTACCAGGAAAGAAGCCATCAAACAACTGGGCCTGACATGATTATTTGGCATTTATTTTTTATTTACAGTTAGTGAGAATAATGCATTGGAAACACTCATATTTTACAGTGAATATGTCCCCAAATCCTCTAGGACACAAACAGGCACTTTAATGAATAAGTGGAGCTCATTCCAGATGGCTCTGTCCAGGGCTCTTGCCACTGGCCCAGAAGTGGTCCTTGAAGCTGTACATTTTCCTCAACTGTCTGAAGTTAGGATGCTTCAGCCTCCTTTCCACCTTGGTTGACTCTGGTGTAAAGCAGAATGAGAGTCCCTTGCTGGATGCAAGGTAGCGAAATGAGGTCCCTTCCCCTTGTAATACTCCAATTTTTATGAGCTGGAAACTTCCAAGATTATCCTACAAATAACCTCAGCCTGAGAAGCCAGTGGACTCTGTATTTTGGCAGGAATTCCTTCATCTGTCACACTGGTTCTCGGCTCCAGCTTCCCCATCTCATTCTATTACTCAGAGGAAACAGCAGACTAATGAATCCCTTGGAAATGGTGGGCTGATGGATGGGGAGTACTTGGCAAGGCTAGTTGAGCAGGACTAGGAGCTAGCAAGGAGTTTCCCCGAGGGTCTTGGCACCCCCAGAACTGAAGGCTGGCCTGGGTGGGCCTGGCTGAACTGCCCTGTGGGAAACCCCCACCCGATGAGCCAATCCAGGCAGTCTACTCCAGCAGGGCCTCCCCAGGCAGTTTTGTGCAACACTAAGTTCATTACCTTGAATGGATTTGGGGTAACAGTTTGAGAAGTACTCATTGTGGATAGGCATGACTCAGTGGCTAGCTAGCCCTGCTAGCCCTGGACACGTTGGTAGGCCTTGGAGACTGACTAGTTCAAATGTCAGCCCCTTGGGAAGCTACTTAACTCCATGGAGCCTCAGTTTCTTCATCTAAAAAATGGGACAATGTTACCTACCTCAAGCAGCTGTGAGGATTAAAAGGAGGTGATACATGGAGCATCCATAATAGAAGCCAAGCAAAAGGACTTCAGTTTAATTCAATAGGGCTTACTCTGGAAATCTTGCTGTGGACAAAGCAGTCTCAGAGAAGTGAATGAGGACAGAAGTATGTGATTGAAAGTCACCCAAGGAAGCATTCCATGTAGGTTCTAGGGGTTGAATTAAGTCAAGTTGTTCCTGTCTAGAGTAGCCATGCTCCAGCCTTCCTGGTTTTAGCCCTTGGTCACCCTAGTCCAACCCTCTGGAATATTCTTGGCTCTCTGCCATCAGTCAGGCACACTGGTGTACCCCAGGCACCCTCTTCCACCCTGGTTTCCTTCCTCTCCTTTGTATTCCCCATCTGACTGCCTCCCAACATTCAGGTGAATCCTTCTGGATCAATCTTCTGATACCTATTTAATTCACCCCATGCTCTGGCAGGAAGTTCCCCCAGACAAGTAGAGATGAGACCACTGGGTGGGATTAGAGTAGTCCCCCATCTTCCTGGCCCTCCAGAGGGATGCCTAAAAGTTGACAGGAGGTAAGGCTTTTGTTCCCTAGGGCTGGGGACACAGTGATGACTCTCATGGGACATTCAGTTCCTTGGGGTGTGAGAGAGGTGTACTTACTCCCTGCATGGGAGGGAACACAGCCCCCCTCCACACCCCCAGGCAGCCACTGGCTGACCTTGGGTGGCCTTTTCCCGAGAGCCAGTGTGGAGGGGGCTGGGACAGACAGTGCTGAGGATCCTCAGTAACAGAAGGAGGAAGGACACTAGGCATTCCAGGGAGCAACTTTTAAAATCCAGAGTATGAAAAATAAAGGACTGGTTCAAACCCCAGCATCGGGGCAAGATCCTCCACTTCCCCGAGCCTTTATTTTCTCATCTAAGAAATAGAGACACAATTAACTGGTTGCCTGCTGTCCCACTTTCTCTGACAGACAGACAGCTGAATCTGGGACCCACCTGGCCAGGGCTGGGGCCTGGGAGGGTCTGGGAACAGAGATGCTAAGGTCTCAGAGCCCTGTAAGCCACCAAGCCTGAGCCCACAGGCTGCTCTCTCTCAGGGTCCATCCCTACTCACAGAGCCCAGTGCCACCCAGAGGCGCCTCTCTCTCTCTCTGTCTCTCTCTGTCTCTCTCTGTCTCTGTCTCTCTCTCTCTCTCTCTCTCTCTCTCTCTCTCTCTCTCTGTGTGTGTGTGTGTGTGTTTGTAGGATCTTTTCCAAGGTCCAGTGCTTCTAATGAAAAGGGCAGGGTCAAGTCCAATTGAGGAAGGTGTTATGTTCATTTTTTAGACAGAGAAGGTAAAATATAATACTTCACTTGCAGAGCATTTTGGTTGCCTTCCACACAAACACCTCTTCATAAGAATTTTCAGGAAGTCTTCCATGATCTTCTCTTGCTGAAACAATTTGTCCCTTCTTTGAACACTCCCTGAACCATAGGTAATGTGCGCATGCCGTGATCTCCCTGTGTTATGACTGTTGGTGCCCTTGTCCTAACAGGTCGCCACTCCCATCTCTTACCGGGCTGATCCTATGGTTTGAACAATAGTGATATTGTCATTGAAATAGCTTGGGTGAACCTTAGTCACCTTGTATTGATGACATTATTAATGGTGACAGGCTCTAGGACATCCCTTATGTGCTGGGTATGGCTGTTTGGTTGCCAAAATGGAAGGTTAATAGGTAGACACCTCCCCTGTCTGACCCTGTTACTAACCCCATGCTCATTCTGAATCTCTTCAAGTCCCATGAGATGAATACCTCTGTTGAGTGGCTGAGCAATGTGTGACTAAGAAAAATACAACACATAATTGAATTGGTGGCTGTATTAGAAGACTAAACACTGAAGGTAACAACGTGTGGCCCCAAAGGCAGTCATCTGTGTCCACTGACAAGCTAGGACACATATTTGGTGGCCTCTCCGGGGAAGTGGGCTGGGCCGAGGAAGGCTCCTGCCCCTGGTGAGGGTGCTAGACCCGGAAGCCCACTCTGCTTTGGGTTTTAGCGAGGAGGGAGGGCAGGAGCTAGCTCGGAGCTGACATTCTTCACACCTTCGGCTCACAGGTGAAGTCTGTGGACAACTAGGGGAAGCAAATGAAGCCTGACTTTCACTCCCCAGGGGCTTATAAGCCTTATTTGTCCACAGCCTCAGATCCCCCCACTGCCCTACAACCCCATGCTAACAAATCACACAAGCAGAAATTGCTGACCTTAGTGAAGACTGGTTGAGAATGACAGCCATTTCATGAAAACTCAACTCCATGGTTGAAAATTTTAACAGAAACTAACCAATATTTGAGATTTTCCTCCTGCCAGCAAAGAACCATGTTTGCATGGAGGGATATAAAAGGGGTGGTAAGCCAGAATTAGGCACACTTGTCTCTCGGCAAGAGGCTCCCATTCAGGGAAATGTAATCAAATATGAGACTTTTCCTCCTCGTGGTGAGCCAGATCACCATGGCTATAGGCAGGTCAGGCCCAAATCCTCTAGCCCTGTCTTAAAGCACAAAGTGTCTGTGTGTGTCTTACTGTAACACCTCGAGGATTCTGAGACCACCTGATTTATGCCAAGGAGCCTAGACTCTGAACACTTGGTTTCAAACACAGGGGCATTTGGTTTCAAACACAGGGGCACTTGGTTTCACATACCAATCCCACTGCTTCCTTCTGAAGTTTCTTGGTAAGACTGTTTACTCCTTTAAAGTTACTGTTCTCTCTCTATTAAATGGGATAATAATGTCTTCTTTAAAAAAATATTTTGTCTTAGTTGTAATTGAATACAACACCTTTATTTTATTTTTATGTGAAGCTGAGTATCCCAGTGCCCTGCACTCGCTAAGTGAGTGCTCTACCACTGAGCCACAACACCAGCCCCAATAATGCCTTCTTTACCAGATTCAGCAAGAAAACTGAACAATAAATCTCTAGTAATATGACTGATATGTAGATGGTATCCAGTGAATCTGTTTCTTTCCTCCTCCTTCATTGACTTTACAGAATGACTAAATAAAACCTGTACAGCTAATTGGCTCAACTATAAACAGATAGTGCTACCTGCACTTAGGATATGTAATAGCACAGAGTCAAATAGAAGAGCTGAAGGGGATTGTGAAGAGAACTACTGGTGATGGAGGCCATCTTATTTACCTTTGCAGACTTAGCATCTAAAAGCGAGGTTGGTAGGGTGGGTTGGATGGATGAATGAATGGATGGGTGATTGGTGAATGGATGGATAGATGGTGGGTGGGTGGATGGGTGGTGAGTAGATGGATAGATAGATGGATGGATGGTCAAAAAGGTAGATATTCCACTACTAGAACACTCTTTTGCACCCCCAACTTACCATTAGGAAACTGAAAGGGGTTAAACACTCATGCAAAGTGTCAATGTCCTATGTCCCAAGAACTTGCTACCTCATTCCGGTCTCTTTTTTCAAGTCTGTTTTGTTACCCAGAAGTTCTGCCTTTTTCCTCATCTATATTAAATCCTTCAAGATCCTACTCAAGTTACACTTTCTCTTGAAAGTCCTGTCTGATCAGACTGGCTCACATTTCTCTCTCCTTCCACTGACCTTGTCAATACTGAGTCTGACCCACGTCATTTGACGTCAATTGCTAATTGCCCTACGTCTGCATCTACCTCCCCTACCTGATAGCAGGAGATGGGTTTCAAGAGTCCCTCACAGCCTTAGCATGAGGCTGGACACATGTGCCAACAGTGCAAAGGCTTGGCCAAAGCTAATCCTAGCTATGAAGGTTGATACTTACTGAGTTACTGCCAGGTAAACATATTACCTAATTTAAGCCTCACAACAACTTATAGGATTGGCATTGATATCTTTCTTTTACAGACATGGTAATTGAGTGTGGGAAAAGATGTAGTACTTTTAAAACATAGACCCAAACTCTTTGGAGCACCTTTCATTGACAGTTGAGATTTTTATATCCCCCTGCCCTTGAATTTGCTTCTGACTGTGTCCACTAATAGAATATGGCATGAGCGATGTCATGTGACTCCTGAGGCTGGGACACAAAGTACCAGGCATCTTCCACTCTGTGGAATCCATGCACTTAGAGAACCCACACTCAGTGCAAGAAGCACCACTCCTCTGAGGTCTCCACCTTGTGAGAAAGCCAAGGAGCTGGTGGAGACTATAGACACATGCCATGGACACTGATGTAGTCTTTGAGTCACTCCAGCCCAGGAGCCAGACATGGGAGCCAAGAGCCATTACCTGATTGAAGCCCTACTTTTGGGGGGATATCACCAGCTTTCAAATCTTCACAGTGAGCCCTAAATATCACAGAATAAAGACATGCCATTCCTGTGACGCACTGTCCAAAATCCTGACTCATAATTCACGAGCGTAATACAGTAGTTGTTTGAAACTGCTGCATTTGGGGTAATTGGTTGTGCACCATTGATAAGTAGAATAGAAATTAATGGACTTGCCCAAAGCCATCCAGCTAGTAATTGGCAAAGGTGGATTCAAACTCAGGTGGTCTGACTTCAGAGCTCCTGTTCTGGAATGTCATTCTGGGCCTTCCAATATGTGCTTAGGACATGCTGGCAGAGAGTGCCCTGGTGTGGCTGATCTAAGGTCCTGGAAAGCAGAGCTGAACCCTGAAGGAGTAAAGTTTGGTCAGGGCAGCTCCATGTCCCGAGAAGAAGGAGGCATGTAGGGGTGGGGCTCCCATCCCAGCAGATGAGAAGGTGGCAGAAGAAATCATTTGACTTCCCCAAGGAAAACATTGGCAGGGAAGGCAGAGTTCCTTGTGAGTCTCAGGGGGATGCTCTACCCAGTGTATCCAATGCCTGACAAGAGTCCCCACCTTAGTGGGGGGTCATTTTAGATTTGTTGACTTATTGTCCCTTGTGAATTTACCACGGAGTGGGAGAAGGCCGGAAAGCAGCAAGCCCCAGGACCAGAACAGCCAAGATTCAGAGGATGCTGAGACTATGGAATGCGTTCTTGCTCACCCAAGAAGAAAATAAAATGAAAGCTGGCCAGAGCCCTTCCCTCTCTGTCCAGTGCAGAGAGCAGCTGTCCATCTGAGACTTTTTATCGTTTCGACTTGGGCTTCCTTGAATCAAATCCTGTGCAGGACCCTGCTCAATAGCTCCCTTTAAAATGCTGCTTAAAGAAAGATGTCTCCTTGTCAAGATGGTTGTACTGGGCCTGCACCTGCCTTCCCCAGGACCACATCCCCATGCCATCTGCGGGAGGAAGTTTAGGAAAAGTTAGTTCTCTGCAAATTGGTCTCAGGAAGGGAGGGGGAGGACTCAGGAAGGCCCAGCTAGTGGCCAACCTAGGAGGAGGCTAATTCTGCAGTCTAGTCACTCATCAAACATTTAGTGTATCCGGGTGATTGTTCCCTGGTAGGCCAAGCTGGTCTATCTTCCGGCCTTTTGTCATGTTAACTGCAGCCGATCAATGGATTGAGGTCAAGACTTCTGATGTAGGTGCAAGCTTAGAGGGAAAAAAGTCTCAAAGATTCATTTTTTCTCGTCTGGTAACACTCCGGTCACTTATTTTTTCTCAGTTAGCCTCTGCCGCTCTAAAGTGGATATTGATCAGTGCTTTAATGTAAACCTGTCAAATAAATTTTGCAGACCTGGGATATGACTGGCCTAAAATTGCTTCTGCATCTGTTCTCTGCAGCAAGCCTATAAATTTTAATCACGGTAAGAATGGGTTGGTGGCTTTTTTTGTTAGAAACTTGAATAGGAAAGGTTTAAACTGTAAATGCCAGGGAATGATGCTGTTTTGTTCTTTTCAGAAACTCATGTGGTGGAGGTCAAAGAAATTATTATGTCGGGTGTATTCTTGGCAGATGCTGTGGGGAGCTTTGTGGCAGGCTTTCTAATGAGATGCGCCCTGGGAGCGCCGGAGCCTCTTGTAAACACACAGTTGCAGGGCCAAGGCTCTGGGGAGCAGAGAGCACCCGGATGTCTGCACAATTTGCCACTCTGGCCTGCCTGTGCTGTCCCCAACTCCTGTTTCATTGTTTTCCAGGACACTTTTGCCTCTGGGGTGAGAGAGCCTGAGATGTTATCTTGTTTTGAAGGTTACAGTCTCAGACCTGGTTCTGCCTGCCCCATCTCTTGTATTTCAGGGTAAGGCGACGTCTTTCTGGGACCAGACTCATGCCAGGGAGGGGCTCCTCCCACCTGAGCTACACATCCTTCTTGAGCATCCCTGACTCAAGGTCCAGAATAGAGTTCTGTCAGGGCAGGGAGGCCATCAGCCTCTGCCACAGCCTTCCCAACTTGCCTGCAGAAGCCACCACCCTGAGCCCTGGCTGGAGGTCCCTCCACCCTCCAATTCTGGGTATGGAGTCAGGGCAGATAATCCTGCTGACATGCCCACTTTGGACCACCAGTGCCACTGCCCATCTGGATTTTTTTCTGCTGCTTGTGTGTCCTTGGCACTTTTCCAAGTTGGACCACTGCGGCAAGTAGGATCTTTTGCTGGGAATGATGCACCTGGAACCTAAGCTTCCCTGGGAGGGGCGTGGCATATCCCCACAACTGCCTACAGGCTCTGTGTCCTCCCTTCTGGGGTAGCTCCCCACTGTACAGAAGCTCTTGGCAAATTTTCTCTGCACCAGAATCCATGGCTGGCGACCCTAGCCATGTTTGGCCATCATTATGGATTGAGGAACTGCATGCACCAGTGTTTTCCTTACATCGCCTGGCTTCATCCTCAGTAGGACCATGTGAGGATGGTGCTGTGATGACTCTCCCCATGGTATTGAAGAGGAGACGGAGGCACAGAGAGCTGAGGTCAACTGCCTGGCTTGCATAGTTCACAGCAGCAAAGCTAGACTTGCCCTGGGCCCTCTGTCTTTCAGCTGACTTTGAGTACTGCTGGCTCTGCCTCGACATTTGAGTCCCTGGTTGTCACATCCGTGTTACTTTTACTTCCCCAATAAAACACCAAAGTCCTCACAAGTGTAACCCTCTCTCCGTTTTGAGTATTCAAATAGGTAATTGAAGGTGGAGAGCCTCAGGATCATAGAGAATGGACTAGGCGAGTCTTTGGGGACAACTTTGGTGGAAACTCTGATAGATTTAACTTCATAAAGCACAGAGGGGAACAAAGGAAACAGAAAGAAGGAAAAGAAAGAGAAGAGAGAGAATCATTTCATTTCACATGGGTATATCTTGTCTCTTCAGTTGTGAGGGGCACCAGCAGTAAGAAGCTTGGAGGTGGACACCCTAGGTATACAAGATCTTTAGCTCAGAGCCGAACAACACTCCACTCCCAGGTCAGAGAATTGTGTATGAAGAGGCCCCTCAGGACACCTAGAATGCTCCCACAAGGGCCTGCGAGACAGCAGTGTTAGGACACCAGCTACCCAGGCTTGCCACTCTACTGGGGGCTAGCAGAGAAGCAGGAAAAAACCAGTAGAACCCCAGTACCTGTTGTCCCTCTCCCTGTGGTCCTCCTAAAGGAGCCAGTCACTAGAGAAAGGCCTGGTGGTCTCAGAACCAGGACAACCACCTCTACCCCTCCCAACACCCCATCACTGCTGCTCCAGGAACCCTCAAGGGAGTCAGGGTCTTTCCCACTCAGCACCAGGGAGAGGCGAGGAGAGGTGGTTCAGATCCCAGTTGAAGCAACTAGGAAGAGTGCTAATAATTAAAAGTGATCAGAAAGCGATGAAATCTAAGCTGTCATTGAGAAATGGAGACGGGATATTGAGGATAGTAGGGCTGATGGTTCGAAAATTAAGCCCTTTTGTATAGACATCACACTGAGCTGAAACGCCTGCATAATCTGGAGGTAGTGATACGCATAGTGGGCATGGGGCTCAGCCCAGATCAGAAGCTTCTCGTGGGTAAGCAGAACCAGAAGACCCTTAGTCATTTATTGCAGGTGAATGGGTTCCTATTTCTAACCCTGTTCCCCTGAACTAGGAGAAGCCTTCCCCCTGCTGACCTTCAGGAAGTCCTCATGACTTCACAGCCAAGTGGACATCAAGGCTGGTTGGTCATGGCCAGCAATTCCACAGAGTTAACAAGAGCATGAGTTATATGCACTATTGGGTGGGTAATGACAGAAACCCTCAGGATACCAGTGCAGGGACTCTGTCACCATTGTGACTCTCTCTGCATTTCTTGGTTCTGCCTGTTGACTGTGTCAGTTCCTTGGTTGCATGAATGTCAAGGATGTGACTGTGGGCAGCCTATCTCACTCCCCTTCAGTGAGCCTAGTCCCCTGATACCCAAGAGAGATTTCTGTCTCACATGTAGTTTTTTAATCTCATGAAAGGATCCCAATTGCCCAGGTTTGGGTCAGCAGCCCTCCCCTTGAACTGGCCACCAGAGGGGAGGGACTATAGGCAGAGCAGCTCAAGGCAGGACACAGCCCAGCCCTAGGGGAAAGGCTTCTCTCATTAGGGACACAGGAGCAAGTAGCCTTAAAGCAATGGTATGGAGAGAGAGTCAACTCCAAGTTGAATGTTGTGCAAGGAGTTTTTGATGGTTTGTGACTGAGTTCATCAATTTATCACAAAGGAGCCAGTGCCCTGCCTGCAGGAACACCCTCTCCCACCCAGCCCCATCACCTCCCGCATATGAGCTGAGTCTGGTGGTAAGAGTGGGATCTGCTAGCAGGCCTCCACCTTCTTCCCCGCACCCTCCTCTATGCCAAGCAGAAAGCGGAGGATGTGGGAGGCCCTCAATGAATGCATAGGGAATGAGGGTCTGCCCCAGTGAATGAATGACTGTATGAATGAAAGAAAAGCAAATGAAAAGCAATTAGACACACACATGCCCAGAGCTCACCTAACCACACGGCTTCCTGCCCTCCACTCAGCTGCTAAAAGCTTAGTGCCCATCAAAACAACCTTGGGCTCCTGGATCCCCGAGGGGAGGGGCAAGAAGAGGCCACTCTGTGGTCTTCAGGAAGAGGCACTGGGCTAGGGATCAGGGGAGCTGTCCTGACATTAATTACCTGTGTGACCTTGAGCAAGCCACTTAACCTGTCTCTGCTCCAGGTTCATCATCCATCAGATGGGGGTAGCTCTCTGTGTGTTCACCCTACAACATGGAAAGTTAACAGCACTTAGGAAAATGTAAAGGAAAAGCACAGTGCAGGAGACAGCAGGTGATTATCTTGACCTTGACCTCCATCAGTGGTGCCCACTCACTGCAGAGCTCTGAGTGCCAGGTCAGGATGGTGGGTGGGACAGCAAAGCCTTACACATGGAGGAGTGCACACCTAGGAAGAAAATCCCCCATGCTCAGAGGTGGTTCTGTCATGAGCACAGCCCTGAGAGGGGAAGATAGAAAATGAAAGAACACTGTCTGCCTTTAAGAGAAGACACACACCAACAAAATAATCCGAGACTGTAAAGGGACAGTCAGTAGATACTTGTTGAGCACCTAAGCTATGCGAGGCACTGTTCTAGAGTTTGAGGGGAAGAGCTGGACATGAGTATCCCTCCCAAGGAGCTGCACATGAGGGAAGGAAGGAACACACAAACAGGCAGATCAGACCTGATCTTCAGCCCCTGCTACACATACAATAGGGTGAATCATGACAAGCGGCTTGGTTAGGGTCGGAGGCTGTTTTAGTGAATGACCAGGGCAAGGTCCTGGAGGTGATGGCATCAATCTCAGGCCCGAGCAAGGAGAAGGAGAAGCATGGAACATGCAGATGAAATGGGCAAGGGACAGCCTGGGGGTAGGGTCCAGGAAAGGGAAGTGGGCCCTGAGCACTAGGAATACGGGACAAGGTGGTCTTGTAGATAATGGAAGCCACTAGGGGTTTGAGTAGGGACATGACATGATCCAAAAGAGAGAATGACCAAGTTCATTGGCACGTTATCCACTGATGAATTCAGGGGGTGAAGGGGTGAGAGTTTTTGTATTCTTCCTATAGCTTTTTTACATGTTTGAAATTATTTCAAGATAAAAAGTGGAAAATTAGACGGACTCACAGGTTCCTGGTGGACAGTTGGCTGCAGCGGGTTAGGAGTGAGGGATTGAGAAAGCAGGTCATGGTGAAGGAAGGGAACAGGAGGCTCTGCCTGGGCCAGGCAGCTGGGAGGAGGTAGGGGCGGGGTCATTTCAGTATGTGCATTTCTGGAGCCCTGAATTCCTTTTGCATTGCTGTAGTGACAAGTTCACAAACTTAGTGGCTCTAAACAACATAAATTTATCGTCACACAGCTCTGGTGGTTAGAAATCTAACATGGCTCACCCCGAACTAAAATCAAGACATGGGCCGTGCTGGGCTTCTTTCTAGAGGCTTGAGGCAGAAGCCATTTCCTTGTCTTTTCCAGTTTCCAGAGGCGTCTCTTCAGGCCTTCCTCATAACCCCCTATGCCACAGAACCAGCAGAGCCCATGAATCCTCACCTGCGTGTCTGTCTCTGACCACAGCCTGGAAAAGTCCTCGCTGGTCAGGACTCGTGTGATTGCACTGGGCCCACCCAGATAATCCAGGATAATCTTTCCAATCTCAAAATCCTAAACCTTAATCACATCTGCACAGTCCCTTTTGCCATGGAAAGTAACATATTCACAGGTCCTCGGGGATTAAGGTGTAGATATCTCTAGGGGGTCATGACTCTGTCTGCCATGAGCAGGAACCAGGCACATTGCTAATGGACCAGATCTGGGTATGAGGGAAAGAAATGATCGAGGCCAGGTTTCTCCCTCTCCCTGAGCCTCTGAGTGATGGATGGAGCCACTACTCAGGTTAGCAAGCCCATGGGGAACAGAGGTGCAGGGTAAGCAAGAGCTCTGTTCAAGATGTGAGAAAGTTTGGAGTCAACATAGGACACAGTTTTGGGGGGATTCTCATGCTGGGGCCTCAGTATCATCAAAGCCAGGCTTGAGGGTGGTACTGGTGGGAGTCCCAGATGTACCCTTAGGGCAATAAGCAGGCATTGAGCCATAAATAGTCACTAAGAGCTGGAGATGTAAATACCTACATACAAAAAATGATTCTCGATCTGGAATGGAAGGCCAGATGGAGAAGCGGCTGGCAGACAGGTGAGGGCTGCTTTATGAATCCTGGTGTGGTAGGCCACCTTGAGTGGACATGCTTCAGGGGCTGGCGGAGCCCCTGCAGGGCCTTGGAGAGGCAATGGCATGATGCAGAACACAGGCATGAGAGCACTGGCCAAGCCTGCACACAGGCACCCTGCTGGCTGAGATGGCTATGAATCCCCAGAGAGGGAGGGCACCCCGGTGGCTCTATCCTTCTGGGGAAGTTCTAGCCAAGGCCAGCCCCCTCCTGATGCTCCTTGGCCTGCAGCTGAAGGGATGTGCTCTTGCACAGGGACTGGGGGATGTGTGGAATGAAGGGAGGGGTGTCCCTTCCTCTTTTGGAACTGCTGCTCTTAAATCAAACAATTCAATCCAGGTGGAAGAAAGTTGGCAGCTGGGAAAGGAGAAGAAGGAGAAGCAGACAATAAAAAAAAAATTCAATAACACTGCCCCATAAAATAAATTGAGACTTGTGAATTCACTTCCACTTGACATCAAAGATGCCGATTTGGTGAATTCGTTTAAGGCCAAATTGAAAACGTACCATTTTAATCCAGGTCCCCAAGCTGCCCCCAGCTGCATGGCAAGGGCCCTTGGGGACAGGGTTTACAGCAGCTTCCAACACTCATTTGGGGCCCCTTGGTCACCATCATTTCAGAAAATCTGTGCTCAGGATGCTAGGAGAGGTGGATGGTGCTCCCTCCCCAGGACCAAGGTCCTTCCAGCCAGAGACAACCCCAGGAACCCCTGGGGACAAGGTGAATAAGAAGTAATCCAAGGCTGACTTTCTGGGCCTTGGGCATCTGGTCTCATGTAACAACTTCCAGTTGTTTGGGCCTGAATGTTTCCTCCTGTGAGCAAGTGTGGGATGAAAGAGAAGGCAGAGTTGTGGCATTGACAGACTCCGGTCCTGGGCCCCTTCCCTCAGCGCAGGAATAAGGTCCAAATGCTGATGTGGAGAGGGACAGAGCAGAGGACTTTGAAATCCTGAGAAAACAAGGCAAACACAGCATGAGCTTCCTTGACCCAGGCCTCAAAAAAAAAAAAAAAAAGAGGTCAGGTCCAAAAAATGCTGGGTCCAATGACAGAATACATCTTAAGTGCAATTAAGAGTCAGTCCCACTCTGGGGCCTCCCTCAGCCCAGGGCATGGACATGAGGGCAGCAGGCTGGCAGCTTAGGACAATGATGACACAAGATAGTGGGGAAGCCATTTGTGACACAAGAGAGATGGCAAAGGCTAGGGAGGATGTGGCTAAGACAACTCAGAAGTATAGGCAGACAATACAGTCCAAAAGTGTAGACAGGTGGTCACCCCGAAGTGTCTGGAGTGAACCTGGCCAGGTACAAATCCCAGCTGCGTGATGTGGCGAGTGAACCCCTGGACCCCAGTTTCCACATCTATAAAGTGGGACAGGGTAGTGATGGTCTTATCACAGAGGATTGCCCAGGACCCTTCCATGGGGAAAGGTGAAGCTCAGCATGACACCTATCGGATTGATGTCTCTCAATAAATATTATCACTGTGATGTTTCTAATAATGGGTAGGGGACTTTGGTAAAACAATTGAACCCTCACCCAGGTCTCAGGGTCCTCATCTGTGAAGTGAAGGAGTCGTCTGCTCTCCACAGTCCATGCTGTACTGAACTTCCTGAGGCTCTCCCTGGGAGCCATTCCTCTTCCCTAAGTGACTGTAGCTGAGCAAGTGCTGTCACCAATGGCCTCTGGTGTTAGTAGCTTCCAGCCCAAAGCTCCAGGAACCTTGGACAGAAACATTTGGGCATCTGGAAGAGCCCCAAGGGAGTCAGCCTAGCAGGAGAGGCTGTGGCTACTGCAGGACCAAATCCTTGGCTCCATCGATTCAACTCCGCTTTGCCAGGCCCAGGCTTTGGGCTTCGGGACTTGAGCTTGATTTGACCTCCTCGAATTGAATGTTCACTTTAGCCTAGATTTTCAAAGCAATTTGTTAATGCTCCTGCACAGGGGCTGTTTTCTCTAGGGTTTTAAGGAAAAACCTCATTTCAGTGTAAAATTCACAGCACCAAATTGAAATGTATTCTGAGCAGAGTGAGCTGTTCAGAATTTCCAGGTCCCTGCGATCAGCAGCACGTCACGTTGTAATTACACCTTTCTTTGTGCGTCAGCTGCAGGCCTGGTGAGGAAAATAGAAGACAATGCTGACCCTTTTGAGAAGAGAAAGGACTTTTGTGCCTGTTCCCTTTCAGAGAGCTCTGACAAGATGATAGGGGAGAGGGACACCTGAATCAATCTATCAAGGGGAACAAAGCCATTAGTATCTTCAGCCTCCTTAGCCAAGATTGGTTCCACTCAACAGTTCCTGGAGTTTAACTCTTATTTCTTCAAATGCATTGGAAGGAAAAAAAGGCTGAGGCATCTACTTTCTAGCACATTTGGGTTTATTTTGCTCAAAGATGATCCCTGGTATCACCCTCCTCAATACACACATGTGCACTCTTACATGTATATATACACACATGTACATAAATACGCACACACAGCAAATATACTTGTAGACATATATGTACATGAATCCATGCTTACACATGCCACCCACAAACACACACACACACACACATATATATATATATATATATATACCACTTACATGTATGCATATTGTACTTCATAAGCTTAGTAACATATTCTGTGTTTTAAAAACAATATCAATAGACCCTTAATTGGATCATAATTCCCAAAACAGAGAAATTTGAGAAAGGCCTGATTTAGATGATCCCAAGAAATTCTTGTTAATTTTCTTAGGCACGATGATGATATTATGATTAAGTAGAAAAGTGTCGTCATACTTAGGAGATGCAGGCTGGAGTATTTAGGAATAAAGTATCAACTGGTCTGTGACTTGCCTTCATGTGATTCAAAGAGAGAGAAAGACACACACACAGAGAATATAAATATGGTAACCTGTTAACAGTCATTGAATCTGGGTACAGGACAGAGAAAAAGTCATTTTACTATCCTTTAAATATTTTTGAAAATATTACATAATATAGGGTAGCACATATGCTATGACTAAGAGAAATATTAAAACTCCTTTGGCAAGCCCCAAGGACAGATTCTTGTCCATTGCATTCTGAAATATTTTCTGGATCTCGTTGGTGTACAGCCTTTATTCCCTGAGTGAGAAGCCAGACCACTAACACCTTGCTTTGTCAGAACCTCTGGATTGAGAACGAGGGCTGCTTAGGTCTGGGGTCCAGCTCCTTTGCCCTGCAGCTCCACATGAGGCTGCTCATGCTATTCTTCTGCTGAGAATTCCCTACCATTCCCTGCTTAAAGAAAAAAAGAGAACAGGCTTCACAGACAAGGCCAGATCAGACCCCTTCTCCTCCTGTGCCTACTAGGGGAACCTCACATTCCTGCAGTGTGGGCCCAGGAGCTTGTGGCTAATTCCCTTCCAGCATCCTTTTCCACCCCTGCCTTCTCAAGGCACTGCTATTTTATTCAAGTAGCCCCTCCTCTCCCCTTAAACCTGGGGGTAAAAGTTGTTGGGTCTGAGTCAGTTTCAGTAGTGACTTTCCCGTGGGCTAGGGGCTAGGGGCTAGTCTAGGAATAGGCACAGAACTCTGCAAGTCCACACCAGCTGCCCAGATCACTTTGAAACTTCTGAAGAAGGTCCCTCATGGGCCACAGAAGCACCCCCATAATCAGGGATGTCCTATTTCCTCCCTGGACAACTGCTCTGGCTAACCTGCTGTCGGCTAAAGGACCATGCCCCAACACACCTAAGTGGGTCCAAGGACAGAGCAGAGCAGCAGATACATGTGGTGCCTAGAGCTGCCTGCCTCAGGACTTCCTGTAGAGAGATTATAAATCCCCATTTGGAGTTGAGTTTTCTGTCATTTGCAAGCCAAACGACCCTGACTGACAGTAGATCCGCGTGGTTCCCTTCTTACCACACCAGTTTGCAGTCAGTCAGTCATGTGAGGGTCTTTCTTCCTGCTTTGGTCGTGTCTGGACCAATGTTATTGTGTGAGGGCAGATATTTTGACTGATTCATTCTTTCCTCTTACAATCCCCATTTGTGACTGGCATGTAGTAAAAGAGAATTTGGAAAGCAGGGTGTTGATGGTGTCCTAGTGGCTCATGGGTGGTTTCTTCTGAGGATAAATCCAAGGGATTTATCTTGAGGTGGGGTATAAACATGCAAGTGGGAAGGGAGGAAAAAAAGATAGATTAAATGTATCTATTAAAATATTGTTTCTTTGAAAAAAAGTTGCTTTGGAAATCCCTGTGGGAGAAGACCCCATCTCCTAGGGCAGTGGGAGATTAAGGTGTGGGTAAAAGTTTACATGTCTTCAACCTGTTCTTCATCCGGACCCTCCTTTGATACTTTAACCTTCTCGTATCCCCCAGAGATTTCTGTAAGGCACCCATCGGGGAGAAGGACAACTTCTCATTCTTGGGAATTTCTATCTTCAGCAGTTTTCTACTATTCAGAAATATCTTTCTCAGGCTTTCATTTCTATAGTCCATACTGTTTAAAAATAAGGCTTTAAGAATATCTTCCCAAATAAAATTACTATAATACAATTCTTCATTTTCATCTCCTTCTCCAAGATTCTAATATGACCCTCCCCTGGAAAGGCACTGGCCTGAGGCCCCAAAGTCACATACAGAGATCAGACGAGAGCACCAGAGTCTTGGCACTGGGCTTGTTTGACTTAACGGCACCCTCTGCTCACTGATGGTTATAAATAGCAGAATACCATACTATACCTGCCTCTTCTTCATCTTTGGCAAGAGGTTTAGTTGTGTAGATAAGTTGTTTCAATGCCTATGATAGCTGAGACACATGCATCAGGTCTGCAGTCCTTAATTAAGTGAACCAAGTGTTCAGATAGAGAATGAGAAGTTTCTAGAAGCCTCACAGTCTGCTAAGAGCCCAGGGACTCCAGTCAGTTCTGCATTTCACAGAAGGCCATTTTTTTAGGAAGCATAAACAGTGCAATGTTGGAAACCAGGAAAAGACAGGAACCCAGATCAAGAGCTCAGGCAGAGCTGTACCTGGTAGGTGATAAGGGGAAGGATGCGGGTTACCCCAGGAGGTCCCGTCCTCACCATGGGCACAGTTCAGAATCACGAGGGCTCTGGTTTCTAGCCTCCTGTCCTTCAGTCCATGCGCCAACTGACACACCCTCTAACAATACTGTTCACATCACTATGAATAGTTAGTCTCATACAAAAAGTAGCAATGTTCTGTAACAGGTCCCACATTGTCACTGTGCCTCAGTTTCCATGTCTACAAAGTGGAGATAACAAGAGAACTTTCCTTGAGGAGCTATTGTGAGCATTAACCTAACGAATACAAGTGAAATGCTTTGAATGGTGCCTGCCACATCAAAAGTGTTTCAGGAGTGTTTACTGCTGTTATTTTTTTCCCCAGCTAAGTCTGGGAGTAGTGTGGGGTTTGAGGTTAAATGGGGGGTAGGAGGTGGGTTGCCTATGCTAAAATAATTAAATGGAAGACCATTAGATTGAAGTGGCTCTAATGCCCTGAGTTCTTATATAAGCAAACCAAAACCTAGATCAGAGCCATTTCCTGTAAGCTGCTAATTTTGAAGAAACCAAACCAATCCCATGCAGCCAACTTGGCATTAGTTAGATTGTATTGAAACTTCCTACTGAGATTAACCAAATAAGGCAATTTATTTTAACCAATCATGTAACTTTTCATTCTACTTCCACATTCACTCTCTAACAGCTAGCTCCCCACCCCAGAGCCCCAAACCACATCCTGTCCAGAGCTGCTTAATTCATGAATCTCTGTCCACTCGAATAAACTCTAACATTTTTACATGCCAAAGTTTATCTTTCAACACCTAAAGAGTGTTTAAGTGATGTAGCTGAGCCTTTAGAGTTCTTAGCTCTGAGTTAACTTGCTCAGCCTCCACTTCCAAGCACAAGAGCTGGTCACAGCCAAGCAGGCTCACCTCTGTGCTCTCACCCAAAGATACCAGGCATACACTCTTCTCTGTGGGTGCTTTCCCCTCCTCAGGGTACATCTATAAGTCAGAGATTGCCAGGATCTCCCAGATCTGAAAGTTCCAGAGCAGCTGAGCCCCACCCATATCCAGAGGAAGTGTCTATCACTTTGGGGGCCAATATTGCTGCCCCCCTGAATTAGGGCAGGGCCTCCACCAGATCATCTTAGCCCCCCAGGGAGCCATGCATATAACTATGTGGAGATGAAGCCCCTTTCTCAATCTATATGTCTACACAAGATACATCCCCAAGTGGCAGACTGCATGGCAATCTTGCATCCAGGAAGCCACCTGTGACCAGCTCCACTCCCTTTAAGCCTCCTTCCTTGGTCCTTTAGGAAGATCACTAGGGTGGATAGACAAGGGCCACATGAGAGCATTCCCTCCTTGGCTCTCAGTTCCAGAATCTGTGTTCTGATTTCTCTCTCTAGTACCAGTTCTTACTGCAGAGAACAGGTGCTCAGGGAGAATGAACAAATGAGATGTTTTCATCCAAAGGAATATACACAAATACAGTGTGTGCCTCCAAGCACACCCTGAGTCTCACATGGAGCCATCAGCTCAGCGGAAGTGCAGTTTCTTCTGCTGGGATGTGCTGCTCAGCAGTCATTTGAAGAAGAGGTAGACAACCGAGGGATTAAATACATTCATCCTTTCTGATCAGGTGGATAAGAGGTAAACTTTGGGTAGAACTGGTGCAGCATCAGATATCAACTGTCCAAAATAAAGAACTTCCTGGCAATAAAGCATGACTTACCACAATGCCTTGTAAGGCGTGAACTTCCTGTTTTGGAAATTCCTCCTGCAAAGACTGGCAGGGATACCAGGTTTCCCGTATGACCAGGACCTGTCTATGGAGGACCTGCTCCAAATATTCCAAAAAGCTGATTAAAAACACAGCTCTCCTCAGGATGCAGTGGTGCACACCTATAATTGCAGTGGTTTGGGAGGCTGAGGTAGGAGGATCTCAAGTTCAAAGCCAGCCTCAGCAACTTAGTGAGACCCTCAGCAACTTAGTAAGAACTTTTCTCAAAATAAAAAAATATAAAGGGCTGGGGATGTGACTCAGTGGTTAAGTGCCCTCAGAACCACCTACCCCAATAATAAACCACAGCTCTTCTAATTTTACCCCAGAAATCTAACTCAAACAGTAAGAAGTAAATCCTAGAAATTATGTATTTTGCACAAAGCTCTCCAGGAAAATTTTCAGTACCTCTCAGGTGGGGAAGCTCTGCCTCGGAGGGCTTTCCACCTGGAGTGCCATATGGGACCTGAAGAGACCTGAGAACGCCACCATCTCATAAATGTGTGTTCCTCCAGGTTGGGTGGGGACACCCCCCTGATGCCTGACCTTCACTTTGGCTCCTAGTCATTGTTATTGTTTTCCCAGGAGGGTTGTTTAGTTAACTGCTGCTTTCTTCAGACAAACTCAGGAAGCCTACTGCTGTGGACTGAACATCTGTGTCTCCCCCAAGTTCAAGTTGAAGCCATAGTCCCTAGTGTGATAGCATTTGGAGACAGGGCCTTTGGAAGATAGCTTAGTCCATTTTCTATTCTATAACTGTACACCACAGACTGGGTAATTTATAAGAAGTCAAAGTTTGTTTGGCTCAGAGTTCTAAAGGTTGGCAAGTTCAGAACTGGGTGGCTGCATCTGGTGGGTTCTTCTTGCTGGTGGTGCTCTCTGTGGAGTCCTGAGGCAATGCAGGGCATCAGACATCAAGACAGAACACACTTGCTTGCTCGACTCTGTCTTTCTCTTCTTGTAAGACCAAAAATGCAACCTAGGAGTCCCGCCCTCATGATCTCAGCTAATCCTAATTACATCCCCAAAGCCCCACTTCCAAGTAACATTAATATTTGACTTTGGAGACAAAGTTTCTAACACATGGATTCTGGATGACACATTCAAACCATAACAGGAAGTAATTAGGTTTAGATGAGGGTCATGAGGGTGGATCACCTGTGAGCGAATGAGAGCCTTTAAAACAAAAGACCAGAGCTCTTCCCCACTCCTGTTGCAAACCAGAAAGAAGACTCTCACCAGATACTGAATCTGTTGGAACTTTGATGTTGGAGTTCTCAGCCTCCAGAACTATGAGAATAAATGTGATGTTTAAGCACCACCCCACTCCCATCTCCATCTGCAGTATTTTGTTACAGCAGCTTGAACTGACAGAGACATGCTCAGTACCAGGGAACACTGCGCAAAATGTCTTTGAGAACAGGAGGCAATTGAATCTATTCTTCCCGTGGTCAGTGAACTTCCTGATGGCAGAGGCCTGGACCATGTGTCATCTCTTCCTTTTCCTCCTTTAACAGGTACCACAGCTTGTCTATGCTGGAATCCTTGGGTGATGTGAAGGGAATAGTCATTTTAATGTACTTGGCTCATGAATATGTCACGTCCTATTTTAAAATGACCTCCCTATTGAATCCAAAGACTAGAACCCCCATAGCACGTCAGCTAGGAGCCTGTTTAGTCAATGGCTAAATGGCTATCAAATTTATTTCCATGTGTCCATCTCTGCATCACACTAGTTGGTGCATGTCTGTCCCCTGTGCAGGACTGTGTAGTGACTGTTTGGATCTTAATCTGAACCATCCAGAGCAGGGCTAAGGCCCCACTGGAAGTTGTATTCAGGCCGGCAGCTTTCTTAGGTCTCAGGTAACCCAGACCCACCTCTACTTCTTACTTCTCAACTTTGGAATTTTCAAATGGAGACCTGAGGCCCTGAAGAACAATGAAATATTTTCACTTCTCCTCCCCTTCTGGAAAGTTGGCAGGGAAAAAACAGAGAACTTTCAGCAGCTTGAATCAGGACTAGAGGTTCCAGCCAAACCACAGCAAACACAAATATTGTGCTTATCTCTGTCCCACTTCCCTTCTCAGGGTCCCCTCTACCTTACCTCTCCCTACCCCATCCTGTGCCCCAGTGCCACCCCCTGATCCTGAACTCAGCTGACTTTTAACCAAACTTCTCCTGATAGAATGTGCCATGGAGGGTCTCCCACATGCTGAGAGAACACAGCAAACCACAAACAGCTCCTCATGTAGAGTAGGCTCAAGACCCTGGGGGGGCTCTTCTGAAACCCCTCAGTTCACCCACTGACACTCTAACCCATGGGGTCCCCAGCATTGACTCTGCTTGCCACCAAGTTGTTGGTTTTTTCTGTTTCTGACAGTGCAATATTGCATATAATAACAATTACCAATGACCTCCACTGGCTTGTCCAATCTCATTATTGCCAATCCATTTGGTACCTGCCACTGCCAATTTGCCTCAGTTGAGGTTTTATTCAGTGGGATATGATAGAGCGGTACAGCAATCTTTTTCCATTTAAATAGTTTAATTGAGGAAAGCTATCAGATGTTTCCAAATTTAATGTATACAACAATTTGCTTTTCTCTATCTCTTTTCAGAGTTGAGTTGGAAAAAAATGACATCTGATTCTTATAGAAGGAAAGCAATTACATTTTGGCGTCTGCCTTCCCCAGCTTGCATATGTTTTTAAACATAAAAAGAAATTCTTAATATGTAATTGTCAGGTAATAAAAAGGGAAAAATATTTTACTTTGTGTTTATGAAGTAATTTTTCAAAGCATAAGGGAATTACATGTTAATGTTTTATGTTTATGACTGCACTCTAATACTGCACTATTTCTTCAAGTTTGGGTCTTTTTTTTCCCTCTCCAAAGATGAGAGCTGAAATGATCAGGCCTAGCTCAAATCCTGCCTCCTTGCCAGAGATGTTCTTATGTACAGAGTTTCCGTCTCAGGGCTCCCTCTTCTAAGATTGTTCTGTCTCTCTGACCAAAAGGATTAGATATGATAATTCCCTAAAGATCTTTCTTAGCTACAAGACTTGCTGACTCCATATTAAGATCATTAGTCTCAAGTCATTTTCTAGAAAGGATCAACAGCCTACCTAGAAATTCATAGGATATCAGGAGAGTCCGGGTGTTACTATTTCTATTTCTCAGAGGAGAAATAGGTGGTCTACAATCTCATTACATGGTTTTGTAATTACAAACTTTAACTCGTCCCTGACAATGGTCATCTAATCTTTAAGTATACCGACCAGCTCTTTTAGATAACTCTTTTCCAATATCCCATACCACTTCCCAGTTGATGAACTCACCTCACAATTTCATGAGAAAAGAGAAGCAGTTGTGGGTACTCTCTCATCTTTCCTCCATAAAATCGTCAATCTGATCTGCACCTGCATTATCTTCTCTTCCTTCCTGTCTTAGCCCTTTTCTATGGAAGCTGATCCTTCTGCTGTGTGCTGGTGCCAATGCCTGTCTTCTGTTTCATTTCTTTCTTGTCTCCTGTCCATCATGCATGTCTCCTTTCTCCTGTGTCAGCCCCATGAACGCATCAGTAGAATGCTCTAGTTTTGTCTCTAAACAAATAAACACTCCTCTGTCCACTGTTCTTCCCTCTCTAGCTGCTGCCTGACCTTTCAGCCTCTCTTTCCAGAAAGACTTATGAATTGTCTATGTGGACCATCTCCCCTCCCTCAGCTCCTGTCATGCATCCCAGGTGGCTTCTGTCCTCACATCCCTCTCAAACTGCTCTTGTCTAAGTCCCCGGTTTTACTTTCCTGCTGCAAAGCCCAAAGGACAACTTTTTGGTCCTCATCTTGCCCTTCTAGCAAGAAGGTTGCATGAGAAGATTCTCATCCTAGCACTTATTTTTTCTTTGTTGCCTGTCTCTCACTCTAAAATGTAAACTCCTTGATGGTGGGAACCTTGGGTATCTAATTTTCTGGTATATCCCTGGTATGTTTCTGATATATCCCTACTCTGGCACCTGTCATTTGGCAGATGTTGAAGAGATGTTGGTGTTGACCAAAGAAATCACCTCCAAAAATCTCAAATCTCCTCCTTACCATTAGTACAGAGAATCAGAGACTACTAAATCTGGAAGGAATCCTAGAAATAATTAGCTCCGGTTATTGGTGATCTCAGTGGTGAAGTAACTTGCCTGATCTCACACTGCTAGAAACTTCTGGAAGAACCAACCCTGAGCCAAGTCCTCTTGGTTCTCTGCCCAAGTCTTTTCTGTAACATTTTGCCCTACGCTGTGTGAAAGAGCATATATGACAGTGTCCACTCATGACAAGGGCAGAGATACAGAAGGGTCATCTCTCAAGTCAAAAACAGATTCAACAACTTAGCATTGGAGAAAAACATGAACATGACAGTTTCTGGTCTTTTCATAAAATTGACTTTGTGGTAGAGGTAAGTGAACATGCTTGTATTTATGGACCATGTTTAATTATTTTCACAATTAAAAGACACATATGATTTTCTAGATTATATAAACAACACATATGTATTGTATATAATTCAAAGAATAGAAAAAATGAGAGTGTGAAACTTACTTAAAATTCCATCACATGAGGTGAGTGCTGTTAAAATAGTTTTAACCTATTTATTGAAATAGAACATACATAGAGAAAAGTGCACAAATCATACACGTACAGCTCAGTGAATTATTGTGAAATGCATATCTATGGATCCACCACCCAAGAAAATAAAAAGACAGTGACCAGCTCCATAAGCATCCTCTCCCCAATCCTCAGTGGTCATTACCCTGCTGGCTTTCAATGCCACGAATTAGTTTTGCTTTTTGACCTTTATAACAATGAAATTATTCAATAGGTTTCAACATGCTTACCTTTTTTTCTTAATAACATTACATGGAAATTTTTTCACATTGTAGTATGCAGTTGTCACTCATTCATTTTACTCCTATAAATATTCCATTGTAGGAATGTTCATATTCTCTCTCTCTCTCTCTCTCTCTCTCTCTCTCTCTCTCTCTCTCCTTTCTTTCTTTCTTTCTCCATTCTACCATGAGGGGCACTTTGTGCTTTTAGTTTTAGAATACCACATATTGCTGCTCCTATATTGTACATGACTTGCTGCACATGTGCCCACATCTAGCAGTAGTGCTGCTCCTTGGTGGTGTCTAGGTGCATTCAACTTTGTCAGGCAGTCTCAGCTCTCCAAAGTGATACCAACTTACACGCTCACCAGCAGTCTTGAACACTCCCTTTGTTCCACTTTGGCTAAAAGTGGACACTTTTCATTTTAGCCATTCAAGGAGTATGAATACCTCATTATGAAGTCTTTTTCTGACTACTAATAGGATTGAGTACATTTTTGTATATTTGTTGTCCATTTCTGCATCCTCTTTTGTAAAATGTTAACACTTTGATTTTTAGTTCATATCTTTGCTCCTTCCGTCCTGGGGACTCCAATCAATGACTGAAAACCCAGAATCAGATACAATGACTCCCAGTGGGAAAAAGAGACAAATAGAATCTTACCTTCTATAGCACGGATGGGCTGTATGGACTACCATGGCTTTGTGGAGTCATGCACCCTGATGCCAAACCACAAGTGACCAGGTGACAAGAACCTTGGACAGGAGTGAAGGGATCTGAATTCTGATCCTGGCTTTGTCAGTGTTGGAACTTCTGGTAGCCTAAGTCGCTTTCTTAGTAAACCCTTTGTATAGATAGAGGAGACCAGGCCAGCTGTTTCTGGTGTCTTCCAGCTGGCTGGCTTAGAATGCATGGATATCCTCCTATAAATTCCTAAGGAAGGAGTGTCCCCATCAAGGGCCCCAAGCCCAGCTAATATGCTCTTGCATCTCTGAATGGATCAGTTTCTCCATGGTGCCTGCCCCTTAAGACCAGTTTATATTTTCAGTCTTCACCCTCTTTCTAACCAGAGCCACCTTGCCCAAGGATTCAATTTCTGCTACTTGTACCTCTAAGGTACCAGACACACCCTGTCTGCTCCCCAGGCTTCTTGGTAGCAGGAGCCAATGAATTGGAGCCTGAGACTTAAGCCGATATAGTTATTTAATATCTTGAAAGAGCAGCAAGCAGGCTCTTCTACTCTGTCAGGACCCTGTTTCAGTATATATATATATGCAAAGGTCTTTTCCATTTCTCTTCCTAAAGCAAACTAAATAATATAATCAATTGGGCTGGCGCAGGGCTGATCCTAAGCATTAAAGCAGATATTTGTGGGAATAAAATATTTGTGAAAACCAACTGATTAGTCCAGCAGTTGGGAATGAATTTACATCCATGTTCATTGATCTCTCCTAATCTTGTCAACACTTGTGTACCCCAACTGTGCCCATGCTAGGCAGCTTTGGGCACTGGAAATGGTAGCAGAATGGACACTGAGGGTCTTTGAGGTTCTGGGCAAAAGGGAATGCTTCCTACTCAAAGAGACAGACCCAGTCAAGCCACAGGTGCAGTGAGCAAGCCTCTCAGAACAGAAATTTTAGGGGTTATATGGAACTCCCTGCTCCCACCCAAAATCCTCCTCTCTGTTCCCTGACAAAGCTGCAAAGCGGGGACTCTTGACCAATATGCTGCCTGGAGAAATATGATGCTTTGGACCTGCATGCTTTGCAAGCAACTGAAATTATTTTTGCAACCTGGAAAAAACATTTTTAAAAAGATGTCTCTAAAATCAGAAAACTGCAAAATAAAAATTAATTAAACTAATCAAATGTTCTCAAAGTATATCGCCTTGCCAACTGTTCAACCACAACTCAAACTCAGAGAGTTAAATATAAATGAGATCTCACGTATTCACGTGTAGATGAGTTCATTTGTAACCTTCCATACAATGTGGGTTTGAGTCATCCAAAGTGTTGGATGTTAGCCTGGTAACCATGGTCCTTGTTGTGTGCTTCTGAAACAAAGTCTCTCGCACAGTGGCTTACACTGAGCCTCCTTTAGTGTCACCAGGACCCTCTGATCACTTGAGACATGGCGAGGAGCAGGTTGAGCCACCACACCTAAGAAAGAGTTGTGTGGAAGGAGGACTCAGTGGGTATTAACTGCATCCACTTGTGAGTATCATCATTTAACATTTGCCACAGTCACCATTTCTAAGTCACATTGGGGAATAGTTCTTTCTCTGAAACACTTCATAATCAAGGGGAGAAAGTGGTCATCAAACATTTACAATATAGCTACAATCAAGGATGTGTGCCTGTGAGTGGCAGGAATAGAGATGGGCTTCAGGCTATGGAGATTAGCACATGAGCCAAACCTAGTTTAAACCCACAGACTAGCCCAGGCAACCCCTAGTGGCCTGGATGATGACCACCCTGTTGCTCCTAGGACAATCTAAAGGCCAAAAGCTCTGGGGCTGATGCTCAGTCTTCTGAACTGCATGCTTCCAGATGCTTGCAGACACTTTGCCCCACGCCCCTCTGGTTCCTTGTTATAGGCTTTTCTTTTCACCCTTTTTATTTTCATTGAGATACAGACTCATATATCATAAAATTCACCCCTTTAAAGTGATTTTTATTATATTCACAAAGTTGTGCAACTCTCCCTACTAATTCCACAATATTTCCCTCCCTCTGGAAAGAAACCTGGTACCTGCAGGCTTGTTCCTCCTCAGTTGCCAGCAACTAATTGACTTTTCTGTCTTTGGTGTTACCTTATTCTGGATGTTTCATATGAATGGAGTAATGCAATCTGGGCTCTTTTGTGAACCTTTTTTTACACTGTGTACAGCGTTACACAATATTCCTTTTTAATTGCCAGGAATATTTCTTTGTATGACTATGTCAACTTTTGTTTATCAAGTTGATCAGTAGAAATTTGAGTTGTTTCTACTGGGCATGGTGGTGCACGGTTGTAATCCCAGTGGCACGGAACAAGAGGATCATGAGCAAACCTCAGCAAAGGCGATGTGCTAAGCAACTCAATGAGACCCTGCCTCTAAATAAAATACCAAAATAGGGCTGTGGATGTGGCTCAGTGGTCAAATGGCCCTGAGTTCAATCCCTGGTACCAAAAAAGAAAAAAAAAAAACAAGAAATAAAAGAATAATTTTTAAATTTGTTCTTTTTACACTTTTGGGCTATTGTGATTAATACACAATATTAATCACAATAGCCCAACTGTGAATATTCACAGTTTTTAGTGTGGACGTGTTATCAGTTGGCTCAGAGACAACTGATTGAATGGCTGGCTCATATGGTAACACTGTGTTTAACCTTGGAAGAACTGCCCAACTTTTCCAAAATGGCTGCCCTACTTTAAATTCCCACCAGCCATGTATGAGGAGTCTATTCTTTCCACATTATCACCAACACTTGTTATTGTCTTTCTGTTCTATTTTAGTCATTCCAGTGGGTGCAAGTTTGCACCTCGTTGTAGTTTTGACTTGCACTTGCTTCATGACTAATGATTTGACCCTCTTGTCATAAGTTTATTCACTATTTGTTTATCTTCATTGGAGAAATATCTATTCAAATCCTATGTCCATTGTAAAATTGGATTCTTTGTGCTTTTGTTGTTGAGTTGTAAGAAATCTTTACATATTCTGGAATCAAATCCCTTATCAGTTATACAACCTATGTCTTTTGACTTTCATTATGGTGTCCTTTGAAGCACAAAGTTTTTAATCTTGTTGAAATACAACATCCATCCATCCTTCTTTCTTTCTTTCTTTCTTTCTTTCTTTCTTTCTTTCTTTCTTTCTTTCTTTCTTTCTTTCTTTCTTTCTTTCTTTCTTTCTATCATTGTGGTTTTGGGAGTTATACCTAAGAAGCCATTAACTAATCCAAGATCTTGAGGATTTTCACCTAAGTCTTATTCAGATCCTTGTTCTATTTTGAGTTAATGTTTCCATAGGATGTGAGGTAGGGGCCCAACTTCATTAATTTGCTTTTGGATAGCCAGTTGTCCCAGAACCATTTGTTGAAAAGAATATTCTTTTTGCCTTGAATTGTCTATCCACCCTATTGAAATTAAACTTATCATAAAAGTACAGGTTTATTTCTGGACTCGATTTTATTCTATTGATAATATGTGTCTATCTCTATGCTAATACCACCATATTTTTTTTGTACTGGGGATTAAACCCAGGGGTGCTTTGCCACTGAGCTACATCCCCAGCCCCTTTTATTTATCATTTTGAGACAAGGTCTCACTAGGTTGTGTAGGGCCTTGCTAAGTTGCTGAGGCTGATCTTGAACTTGTGATCTTCCTGCCTCAGATCCCGAGCAGTGGGGATTACAGGCATGTGCCACTGCACCCTGCTTAATACTGCAATATCCTTTATTGTAGTTTATGTTTTGAAGTTGGAAAGTGTGAGTACTCCAACTTTGTTCTTCATTTTTATGAATGTTTCAGCAATTCTAGGTCTTTTGCATTTCCATCTGAATTTTAGGGTCAGCTAGTTATTTTCTGCAAAAATAGCAGTTGGTATTTGGATAAGGACTGTGCTACATCTATAAACAAATTTGGGGGATACTGACATCTTTATATTAAGTCCCCTGATCCATGAACATTGGCTCTTTCCATTAATTTAGGTCTTTAATTTCTTGCATTTGTTTCACACTTCTCTTGTTAAATTTCTTCCAAAGTATTTAATTCTTTCTGATGCTATTGTAAATGGAATTTCTTTCTTAATATTATTTCTGGATTGTTCACTGTCAGTGTATAGAAATACAATTAGCTTTGGGGCTGCAGTTATAGTTCAGCAGTAGTGAGCTTGCCTCATGCATGTGAGGCACTGGGTTTGATCCTCAGCACCACATAAAAATAAATAAAATAAAAAAATAAAGATATCGTGTCCATCTTAAAACAAATCTTTTAAAAAATAAATAGAATTAGCTTTTGTATATTGACTTTTGAATCCTACAAGTCTACTGAACTTGTTCATTAGTTCTTTTATTTTTTTTTAAATTTGTTTTTTGAGTCCTTAGGATTGTCTATGTGTAAGATGAAGACTTCTGCAAATAGAGATAGTTTCAACCCTTTCTTTCTAATCTGATGAGTTTTATTTCTCTTCTTCATTTAACTGGCATGACTAGAACTTTCTGTATAGTGTTGAATAGAATTGGCAAGAGTGGATGCTTTCCTGGTATTCCTGATCCAGGGGTGGATAAGTTTTCTTTTAGTTTTTCACCATTAAGTATGATGTTAACTATGAATTTTGTAGGTATCCTTTTGGGGTTGAAAAAATTCCCTTCTGCTCTTAGATTATTGAGTGTTTTTATCACAAAAATGTGTTGGATTTTCATCAAATGCATTTTCTTTATCTATTGAAATGGTCATTTAATTTTGCCCTTTATTCTAATAACATTGTATATTACACTATATGGCATGTATCCCATTGATACACTTTGACATGTTACATCAATCTTGCATTCCTGCAATAAATTACACTTTCCAGTCTTTTATTTCTTTAAGCTACACATATACTTGCCGCTTGACTTGAGAACTGGAATTAAGCCTAGTGACAAGAAGAGCTCCTTTAAAATTCCAAAAAAGAGACGGAGTCAATGAGTACACAGTCTCCCATAGGATATTTTCAAATTTGTAAGCAAGTTTCACATTGTTTCTTGTTAGTGGCTCTTTGAATACATGTATAGACAAATGTCTATGCTTATACTCATGGATTATCCTCCCCAGTGACAGCAATAAACATACAGATATATTTTTCTCTTTCAAAGTTAATCAGAAAATTTCAGAAGTGGAGAAAGGAAAGGAATCATCCACATCTTATTAGATAATTGGGTTTGGATAGCCAAGTTAATGGAGGTATAATTTACAAAAAAATCACCTTTTTATATCACTATTATTTTCTGAATTTTGACAAATCATACAATCATGTCACCAATACCATAATCAAGATATAGAATAATTCCTTAAAAAAACTTCCTTTTCTGTTATTTTGTAGTCAATCCCTTCCCATTACACAAAACCTGTGAAAACCACTAAATCTGTTCTCTGTCCCTATAATTTTGTATCTTTAGAGTAGCCTATAAATAGAATAATATGATATTTAGTTTATTTATGTCTGGTTTCTTTCACTTAACATAGTGCGCTTGGGAAATATGTCGTCTGTACCCCTAGTTTATTTCTTTTTATTGCTGAGTAGAATTTCACTGTATGTATTCACCAATGCTTTCAGCCATGTGAGTAAAGCTGCTATAAGCACTGGCCTCCAGGCTTTGATAAGTGTGTGTTTCCATTTCTCTTGGCAAAGTGCCCAGAAGTGGAATTGCTAGGTCATAAGAGTAAGTAAATGTTTAGCTTGTTCAGAAACTGCCCAACTGTTCTCCAAAGCAACTGTACCATTTTGTAACACCATCATCCACCCTTAATGTGTGGGAATTCCACTTACTCACTAACGTGCCTGTGCCAGATGTGGCCAGTTGTTTGCTTTTTTGATATGATTTTAAGTTTTTCATATGTGACTGCTTTTCACATACTGGAAATCTGAGTGTACTCTAATTTTGTATACTATTTTTTCATCTGATAGTAAAAGAGCCTATTTCACGTGGCTACCATTTTTTTTTTTTTTTTTGGCGGGGGAATACTAGAGATTAAATTCCAGGGTACTAAACCACTGAGCCTTTTCCCCAGCCCTATTTGGGAAAAACAGGGTCTCACTGAGTTGCTTAGCACCTCTCTTTTGCTGAGGCTGGCTTTGAACTCAGGATGCTCTCACCTAAGCTTCCAGAGCTGCTGAGATTACAAGCAGGTGCCACTGTGCCTGGCCATATGGCTACCGTTTTGACTGACTAATATCCCATTGAGTGTATGTGACACAGAACCTCTTGTTAGCTTGGATCATTTTCAATTTTGTTGATATATACATATATGTATATATCTATAATGTGTATTTGTATCTCTCTCTCTCTCTCTCTCTCTCTCTCTCTATATATATATATATATATATATATATATATATATATATATATATATCACACTGCAATAAAGACTTTTACAAGTTAACTTTTTCACCTTTTGGAGTAGTTCCTCAGGGTAAAATCCCAGAAGTGGGATTCCTTGGTCAAAGAGTATAAACATTTTTATGATTTTGCATTGCTTTTTGAAAGCATTTTATCTATTTATTAGATCATCAGAAATACACAACAGAAACAGTTCTAGGATACTGTTATTGATATAAGAAAAATTTTTTTAAAAAAATATTTAATACATATAGTGATACTTTTAAAAATTTACATTTATTTGGTTTCTAGGGAAGCTGAACATTTTTTCTGTATTCTCATTTACTGATGGTCTTTTCTATTACATGAATTACATGTATTTTCATAGTTTTTGAGACATCATATTAATGTGATTATTTTGAATAATAAAGATATTAACCCTTTGTCATAGTAGATACAGTATTTTCCTAAACTATTGGTTGCCTTAAAGAAGAAGAAAAAGAAGAAGAAGAAGAAGGAGGAGGAGGAGGAGGAGGAGGAGGAGGAGGAGGAGGAGGAGGAGGAGGAGGAGGAGGGGGGGGGAGGAGAAAAAGAGTTTTGTTCTTCTATACACTCAAATCTGCCACTTTTCTCCTCTGAGAGTTTCTATATTGCTTCTAAGCTTAGAAAAATCATTTCATCCATCTCTCTTGAGGCTGGATAAATGGTAAATTTAATTTTCTCAAGGTTTAAAAATAATTATCTCCATAGAATATAGAGTTTACACTGACTTATAATGGGATATAAGACCCTTAAAAAGATATTTCCAATGTGATATCATAATTTGAATAAAGTATTTTATGAAGGCACTAAACGAGTGAATCTAAATTCATCTTAAGGTGATGACATGCTTTCCCAGATATCAATATACAGTTAACAGGTCTTAATAAACAATGGCTGAACCCCAAATGAGGATGTAGGGAGGGCAGGAGGCTGATGATCCCCATTTATACTCAAGTGATCCCTGTGAGTCACATGCTACCTGCTTTCTCCATGAATCTTTATTCCATTTTTCCACATTTTTAGAACCCACCCACCCCCAAGTGGACACCTGCCAGCTACCACCAGCATCTACTATAACTCACTTGGGAACCCTGGTGTCCAGGTCTCCCAGTCTGTTAGATCAACCCCCAGGGCTGGCCTGAGCAGCTTCCCTGGCCTTTTTGGCTCATGGTACCCCCTTTGACCAATCCATTTTTCTGATGAAGTCAGAAGCAGGTAATAACTCTCTTGCCTTATTAATCCAGCAGAGGCGACTCTTCTCCCACGACTGTGCAAGTTTGTAATTGACTATGTCCTTCCTGACTCTTTGTCAAGATCTTGGAAAATGGAACAAATTCCCTAAAATGGAAAAAGCCTATTCCTCAGACCAAGGCCTCTGAACAAGGAGGTGCCTGGCCATTGCTCCCCTTTTGAACAGATAGAAGGATTCGTTTCATTTGTCACAGTTATGCTGGGACTGAGCCAGCCAACAGAAAATCCACTCAAACCCCTGAGAGTGAGGGAGTGAGAGGCAACAATTCACCAAGCCGAGGCCCCTCTCACCTCCATCCCAATCAATACCACCAGGCACGGGGCTTCAGATCCAGAGCTGACACCCCTTCTCCTGAAGGATGTGGAAACGGGCCATGAGGGCAGGGATTGGGAGAGGCCAGGCCCCTCCATCTAAATGAGGCAGGCGCTCCTCAGGGTTTGCCAGAACACTCAGTGTTTAGTTAAAAACTCTCTCCAAAAGGAAGAGCGTTAAGGCAGAGGGCTTGAAGTGGATCCCGAGTAATTAAGTGTATAAATTAATTCTTCCCCTAAGAAAAACGTTCCTCTCCTATTATTAGATTTGGCTCTCAGAGGAGCTACATCCAAGGAGTGGTTTCCAGTTGCGAGTGTGCGTGTGTGTGTGTGTGTGTGCGCGTGTGCGTGTGAACACACATTCCGGGCTTTGCTGCCTGAAGCCTGCAATTAAAATAAGTGACAGGAATGTGTCTTTAAAAGAGAGATCTGTGGAAAACTAATGGATTGTCTGTCAGGGGAAGGGGGAAAAATAAAATATGGCTACCTCAGCCCCACTGAATGGATGAATAGGAAAGTACTCGTCCATCCAAGTACCCAAAGAGATAAAACCCAATGAGAGCCTTCTCAACTGCTTAGCGCATAATGCATGTGCTGTTTGAATGCTAGTAATGTGTTTTTTACTTCTTCCTATCTAGAAGGAATGAATCAAATATGAGGAGAGCTGGAACATGATTTTCAACCCATTGCTTTTGATTAAGTGCCCGAACAGGCAGGTCCTGGGACTTGCAGTAATACTAATGGGGCATAAAGTGCTATAAAAAGGACGGGGCCCTACTTTTGTCCAAATGCCATTATCCTAGAATCAGAGACCCTGGGTGTAATATGTCCATGGTTAACCTTTTTTTCCTGACAGGAAATTTTCTCCATCCACTCACACCATCAATTATGCTGCATTTGGCCAGAGTGGTGAGTGTCACTTTATTTCAAATGAAAGACCGACACGTGCCAAGCTCCCAAATATGGAACACTGATTGCCAGGGTTGTCTGGCCTGAAGGAGGGGGCTGACAAGAAGATGAGGTCAATTCTGCCGGCCATTAGAATTCCTGCAAAATTGTTGTTTGGTTTTGGGCTAGAATTTCTGTTTGCTTGTTCATTTGCCTGTTTTAGAAGGAGAGATTAAGTAGAAACAAAATAATTGTCACTTCCATCCTAAAAATAGTTAACTGATTGAGACTCTGGTTATGCAGAGAGCAGTCAGCAGCTAACAATTAACCCAGTAAAGAGGGTTAACACACAGGACCTGATGGTTAGGATCTGGAAAAGCAGGAGAAAAACAAAAAGAACTGTTTTTTTTTTTTTTTCCTTTTTGGCTGATCTGCCCAAGAGAAGACTATTTGGTTACTGTCCCCAGGGAACCAGGCCCTCAGTTCTTGTCCCAGTTCTGCCCCAAGGACACTGCTCCCCAGGATACCCTAGCTGCTTCTGCACCATTCCAAACTTTGCAATACATTTTTGTTTTCAATCAGCAAGTTGCAGATTGTCCAACTGTTCTGTCATTTATTGTAAATGGCTGCAAAAAGAAAAAAAAAAGGAAAAGAAAAAAAATTCCACAATGCTATAACATAGTCCTGAGTGTAAATCAAACATTCCCTGTCATGTTGATAGCTTGTGTTAGTCTAATGTATTTTATATTACTCAAAAGCTTTGAAACCCTGCAGCTTTCTTCATATAGGCCATTATGCCATTATCATTAAATTGTCTTGCTAAGAACATTATCGGTAATTATAGCAGACATTAAAATCAAATGATTAGAGTGGGACATTTAACACCAAGAGGAACCATTAGAAGTTAATCAAATAAAAGGATGAGAATAATTATGTTAGGATTAAGCAGTAATATGCCAGAAGTTATATACTTTGCTAACTATATATCTTTACTCCCAGCTTTCTGAATTTCCTTCTCGTTGATGTGTTTTTATATAATACTTTGGCACAGAATGTAAACGACAATATTTTTGTCATGGCACAATCAGGCTCGAAGGTTCATAGGCAGTTCATACCTAAATGCCATCAGAGGCTTGGAGGTAATGATGAAGATAAAAATAATAATAATAATAAAAAGTGCAAAGCCAGAAAAAAAATCCATAGGTCAATGAAGCGTGGCAAAATGATAAAAATGGTCGCAATAGGCACAGGTGCAAGGAAAGTCGTTATCAGCTGGTTGCTGGGGTTGGAGCAGAAGGATTTCTCCTGCAGGCCTTGCTGTGAGCGGGGGTGGAAAGCCAGCGTCCTGCAGGTTCTCAGCTACCCCTGCTGCAGCTCAGGTTGAGGGACTGCTGTGGCATGGGAACACATGTGGCACCGGGCAGGAGGGGACCTCCATGCACAGAAGCCAAGAGGGTCTCTCCTGTCCCTCTGCAACATTCCCAAACATACACCTCTGGCCCCTTGCAGATCCCCGTCCCTATATTGAAACGGGTGGCAGGAACACATGGCCTGAACATTTGTGGATTGGGCTCCACCGAGGAGAGGGTGCCTCCTACAAAGCATGGTCCACTTTAGCTTCCAGATTAAACCTGAGCCACAGGATGAATGATGACATTGTAGGAAACCAGGAGGACAGAGAGACTCCCCTCCATTTTTCCCCTCTTCCCTTATGAAGACCAATTCATAACAGGTTTGACTTCGGGTCCCAGTTTTTGCTGCCGACTACGATAATAAGGATGAATAAGATGATAACAGAATGCTCTGCTTACAATGTTGCCATTATGACACAAATACTATGTGTGAGTGTGTGTGTGTGTGTGTGTGTGTGTGTGTGTGTGTATTATGGGGATTGAATCCAGCAGGCGCATAACCACTGAGCCACATCCCAGCCCATTTTTATATTTTATTTAGAGACAGGGTCTCGCTGAGTTGCTTAGGGCCTTGCTAAGTGGCTGAGGCTGGCTTTAAACCCACAATCCTCCTGCCTCAGCCTCCCCAGCTGCTGGGATTATAGGTGTTTGCCACTGTGCCTGATTTTATCACACAAATACAAAGAGCTGAGTAGTTGAAAAGGTAATGCCCAACCAAACATTTCTATATTTTTTCATGGTTTTACTTTGTTGAAGGTTTTGTGATATTTTAAAATGAAAGTATTGCTCCATTTCACAGCAGTCAAAACTGAGGCCATTTGGTGGTGACAGAGCTGGGAGTGGAGTTTGAAACAGGTCTCTTTTGAGCATCCAGATGAGCTTCTCTGCTACTCTGATAGTGGCCCTACTGGGGGAGCATTGATTCCCATGTCCTCCCCTCTGGGTTAACTTTGGGTACCATCCATGCATAGTAGGGCAAGTGTGAGGAAGGAATGGGATCAAGGGTCTGGAAGGGCTTTGAAAGTTAAAAGGGACTCACAGAGCGTACTGGGGCTGGTTTCTCCTGCTGCAAGTTGTCTTTTATTGCTATGAATGTTTTCGGACCTTCAAGGCGCACCTCTGTGTGGGCTTGGGGAGGGAAGGCAGGGCCCACTCTAAGCAGTAAAGCAGAGGCTGAGCCTATGGAGATGAGTGGCTGGTGAGCCCTAGATAGGGAGTTTGGGCTTAAAATATGTCAATTACTGTCTGCTTCTCCAGGGAGCTGTAATAAGAGGACTCTTAGACCAGAAGCAGGAACTTGAAAAGCATTTTGGCACAAGAAGCAGCAGCAAGATATTAGAACTGATCCAGAGGGCACTGGTCCCAAAGACAGACCATCTGGCACACCACCACCCTATCAAGATTGTGTGGTCTTGGGGCATGGTGATGTATGCCTGCAATCCAGGAGACTCAGGAGGCTCAGGCAGGAGAATGGCAAGTTCGAGGCTGGCCTTAGCAACTTAGCAAGGCCCTAAGTTACTTAGCAAACCCTGTCTCAAGATAAATTTTTAAAAGGCTGGGACAATAGCTTGTGGTAAAACACCCCTGGGCTCAGTCCCCAGTACCTAAATAAATAAAGATCACATGATCCCTAGTTAGACCAAGTCCAAAAACCAATTGGACCCTAGACCCAAGAAGCCAAGCTTCACCTATGGATAGCATCAGTTCTAACTAAGCTTGATATTACTTCTAAAATTAACCCAACTAACAACCAAACAGAAACAACTAGTTGGGGGGTGTGTCTTTTCATGGCTCATAGTTTTGGGTCCAGAGAAAGAACGTGGGAGGGACTGGCTGTGCCCTTCTTAACAGAGGGACAGCTCTGAGCACTCATGGACAATTACCAGCTTAGACAGTAGGGTCCAGAAAGTTCCAAGAAGGCCCCCAGCCCTAGCAGTTATTCCAACCCTAAACCCCTGCTAGCCTCATCTGAGTGCCCAGTCTACTCAGAACCCAGTGGATGGATCTGCAGGCAAAGACCAGAGACTTCATAGACCAGGAAGAGCGACAGTCAGGGGAGCTGCCCTGGCCACAGAACAGCTCACTTCAGGTGAGGGGCGACTTCAGCGAGGACCTGCTGTCTGAACTGTGATTATTTTTTGTTCCCCCACCCCCACCCCAGCAATAGCTTTGATTTTTATTTATTCACCTATTTGTTTGCTTTTATTTTTTTTATTTTCATAGAGACTAACAATAAATTCCCATTTCTGTGTTTATTTAAGAGAACACAAGGAGAGGAACCAGAAAAATGGCCTCCATTTCTTGAAAGAAAAGGAAACTAGAGAGGGAGTTAGTTAACCCACACTAGGGAAGGGTTGGTAGCTGGGGTCAAAAATGCCAGAGTCCCAGAACCTACAGGACAAAAGAAAATCCCACGGGAGGAACTGGCCTTTGGTAAAGAGATGTGCCTTGGAACCTGGCTGGGAAGAACCCGTGTTTTCCTTTTCACTGTGGTTTCGAGCTCCGGTAATTGAAACCTAAGGAAGGGGAGGTCGAGATCAACCAGAGTGTCTTATGAAGCTCAGCAAATGTTTGCAGTTGATGGATCTGGGCATGTGCAGGAGATACCGGGAGACAATCACAACTGTCATGTAACCACGAGGAACTTCCCTCCTACTCCAGAGAAGAACACAGTTGACGTTCTCTCCTCAGAACTACTTTTACACTGACACCATATTTTACCCCCTAAAATGTTTCTGTTCCAACATTTCCTGTGTGGTTTGCAATAACCACATCAGGATAGAAGCAGTGACATTTTTATCCCATTTTATAGATGAAGAAACTAACCTCAGGAGGGTGGCAGTCTTTCTCAGGGTGACAGCGAATTCGTGACAAAACAGGAACTGAATTCAGCCCTTCTGACCTGACTCTGACCACCATATCTCTGTTTTAGTGTGCATGCTCCTTGTGGCAGGGCCATGCCTATGGGAACAGTCTAAATGGGGACTGATCTGGGGCATGCCATGATTGTTTTGAAGTCTTACCAGACATAAAGTAGCATCAAGCTTCCACCTAGTGATGTAGTCTTCGGTCTCTAAACCTGTAACTGACCACCAAAGACAGAAGCAAGGCTTGGGGGTGGACTTCTGCATGTCTTCTCCAGGTTCTCAGGACTAATAGTGAGGCCATGTGTACGTTTGGTTAAGCCACAAACATGTCACCCAGACTTGTGCTCTTTTCAAGGCCATGGCCCAGGAAGAGGCTCAGAATGTCTTGATATGTGGTAGGCTTTGAGGCAAGCAAGATCTCTAGGAACATTGCCCGGGAGGGTCATCCCTGAGGGTACAGAAGGAGCCAGAAGGTACCTTTTGTACCCTCTCCTACCCTTCTTCTATTGAGTTTTTAAATTAGCTATGAAAACCCAGGTGTCAGGCTTCCCCCTGGAACAACCCAGATGAGCCATTAAAAATGCCAAGACAAAATGAATGCCTAAATCACCCTGTCTCTCCAAAGGTAGAGTCTTGCCTAATCACACATCAAATCATATTTTATCTTCTCCAGATGGATGTCTTCTTTCAAAGTCTGATGGTCACTGAGACAAAGATATCGTGTCAACCTTAAGTAACTGTGGAAGTTTTACCCCAATAGATTATTTGCTGGGAGTAACTAACATAAAAAAATGTCCTGTCAGATGACAGCTTGCTTTCCCTCATTTTTTTAA
Organism: Ictidomys tridecemlineatus; assembly: GCF_052094955.1. Classification (NCBI taxonomy): domain Eukaryota; kingdom Metazoa; phylum Chordata; class Mammalia; order Rodentia; family Sciuridae; genus Ictidomys; species Ictidomys tridecemlineatus. Next base: position 86,880,789 of record NC_135489.1, on the reverse strand, counting down.
AGGGTAATATTTGGTTTCATCTTGCAACTACTTGGGAAAATTTAGCACTGAGTCAGAAAGGTTGGCCAACAAGTAGCACTTCATAAATTGCTGGAGCCCTAATCAATACGTGTTGTCATCCACTTCAGTCCTTTGGGCAGATTTCTCTCTGCCCTGAGTCGTTGGTGTATTTTATGAGGTTGTTACAGGCTGGGCTTGCATGGCCTGGGCCTAATGAACCTGTCACCGCTGCTATTGATTGACATGCCAGTGTAAGTGAGACGGGCGATTCCGATTGACTTCCTAATTACTGCTGCTGGGCTGCTCCACCAACTGCTCGGGCCAGAGGTTAATAGTTTTGATGTTCAGCCGCTCCTAGCTGCAGAGGCCGAGTGCGACTGGCTCCTTGGAAGTCAATACCTGAATCAAGTTCTCAAGGCTACTGCCGAGCCTGATCAATTAAGGCCTCTGTGTTGCTCCTGGTGGTGGCTGACAAGGGGCTGATGAGTGGAGGAGATCAAAAGCAAATGGTTTAAGGGAGTTTAGGAGGCTTGGGAAGCACCACCCATGGTCAAGGATTGGCGATTAAGAAGGTCGGCATCTGGGGGAGGAGTGTCGGGCACAGGAGAATTTAAATCATCGCACCAGGGTGTCAGCCATTGGATTTGTTTTGTTTTCCGTTTTCCATTCCAAGGATTGAAAATTGAGTCTTTCTTTTGTTCTTCCAATGTCCAGAATTCTGCCAGGTGTCACGGACTTTTGGAGACTATCTTAGTGTGCTTAGGCTGCCATAAGCAAAAACCATAAACCTGGTGGCATATAAATGACAGGAATTTATTTCTTGAAGTTCTGGAGGCTGGAAGTCCAAGATCAAGGCAGATCTATGTCCGAGGAGAACATTTCTGGCTCCTGGAGGGAGGCGTCTCACTGTCCTCACATGGCAGGAGGAGGGAGGCAGCTCCCCGGGGACCTCTTTATCAGGGTGCTAATCTTCGCGACCTGATCACTCCTGAAGGTCCCACTTTCTGAACACTGTTTCATTGGTTATTAGGTTTCAGCATATTAATTTGAAAAATGGGGACAGACATTCAGACCATAGCAGAAAGGAACGATTGAAACTACTTGCCCTTCTTCATTCATTCAGCAGAGACTAATTGAATATTTACCTTATCTGAGGAAGGCAGACTCGGAGTCTACAAATTTATCGTAATTTTTCACTGATATTATGTCTTAAGAATTGGCAAAGTTTGCATATCTATCCTTTTATTTGAAATTGACAATATGCCATGAAGTACCTGTGTGTGTGGGGTGGGTGGTCACTATCTCCATTTTTTATAAGAAAACTAATGTCCCGCAGAGTAACGGACTCCCCTGAGTCCTACTCAGTTAAGAAGCAGAGAAGCAAAGCCTCAAAGGCTTTCTGATCTTAATCTGTTCTGATCTTAATCTGATGCTCTTGCTAGGATGCCTGATGCCTGCATCCGAGAAGCTTATGAGCCAATTGAGATAAATAAGACCAGAGCACCACTGTGTCAGGGATCTCCAAGACACGACTGGGTTTCTTTTCATTATCTTTCTCGTCACTGTGACCAACACACCCAACAAGAACAACTTAGAGGAGAAACTTTTATTTGTGGCTTATGATTTCAGAGGTCTTAGGCCACAGCAGGCCAACTCCATCGCTCTGGGCCCAAGTGAGGCAGTTCATCGTGTGAGGAGGGCCTAGGGGAGGAAAGCACTTTGACTCATGGTGGTCAGGAAGCAGACATCAAGAGCAAGAAAGAGGAAGGAGCAGGACTGGGGATATGGCTCAGTTGGTAGAGTGTTTGCCTTGCATGCACAAGACCCTGGGTTCAATCCCCAGCACCCCCCTCCAAAAAAAAAAAAGAAAGAGGAAGGGGCCACAGAGATGCTCCCACACAGTTACCACCCAGTAAGTCCATTCAAACTGGGATGGACTGGTTAGGTTACAGCTCTCACAGTTCAATCACTTTGCCTCTGAACATTCCTGCAGGTAACCCAGGAACTTTTGGGGGTGCACCTCACATTCAAACCATAACAAGGCACAATGATTGAGAAGGACTCAAAGAACTCTCATGGCTTTTACGGGGAAAACCAGAAAAGTGGGGCTGGGGTTGTGGCTCAGTGGCAGAGTGCTTGGCTAGCATGTGTGAGGCCCTGGGTTTGATCCTCAGCACCACATAAAAATAAATAAAATACAGGTATAAAAAATCAGAAAAGTGGAAAGGTGCTGGAATGGAGTGTGGGAAAACATAAACTTCCATGAGTTCTCACCCAGTGGAGTCACACAGGACAGGAAACATTTAATACTTCCAGAAAAGAGTGTGACAATGTATGATATTGTCTGTCAGGTAAGTTGCCTTGGAGACTCAGTGCCCAAAGTTTTATTGGGGGGGCTGGTCACATATACACCCTCTGCCCAGTGCATACTAAAATTCTAGATTCCCAGAGGAAGGCCTAGTACAACCATATTGTTTGCAAGAACAGTTTAAGAAGAGTTTGGGAATGCTAGAAACTCTTCTGAAATTCCAATTTCTGGATTCTAGCCAAGGGACATCCTTATAAGCAGGGCTTTCCAAAACCAGTCTTCGATCTGCTGGGTTAGCCTTTTTCTGCACAACCAAGAGATAGAAAGGGCCTAAGAAAACTGCAGACCTCAGACACAGTGCTAAGAGAGCTCAGAGCAGGAAGACTTTGCTTCAGAGCACTCACAGAGGATCCCTCCCCTAAATCTGCCACCTAACTGTATTACTCACTCCACTTTATTTTCTGTATGTCTGATGCTTTGATTCCTGGCTGATCTCAGAGGGACCACCCTTCTGAGGGAGAGCTAACTCCTGGAGCTAGGAAAGGATATGCAAGTCACCCAATCCAGAGCCCACATCCTCTGCTGCCTTTCTTATTGGGCTCTTCTGCTGTGGGTCACTCTTCTTTTTCCCTAATCACCCAAGGGTCAGGAATCAGACAATGGGCAGCCCCTACACCTGAAGTTCACTGAAATCATTCAAGCCAGCCCATCCTAAACCGGCTGGTCTGGCCCTTCCCACAGTCATGGCTTAGATATGACGTGTTTTCCAAATGTTTGTGTGTGAGACAAATAATCAGAGGTGAAATGGTTAGGTGACCAGAGCTATGACCAAATCAACGGATTCACCCACTGATAGGGATTAACTGGGTGGGAGCCATAGGCAGGTAGGCTGTGAGGAGGAAAGAGATCATGGGTATGCCCGTGGGGCTTATATTTTGCCCCTGTGAGTAAAGCTCTCTCTACTTCCTACATGTCCTGTCCTGAGCTGCTGTCCTCCTCCACACCCTTCCACCACAATGCTCTGTCTGACTTGGGCCCAGAGCTACCGCATTGGCCACCTATGGATCTGAAACACTGAGCACCATACACTTTTCCTTCTCTAATTGTTCTTGTCAAGACTTTTGGTCACAAAGGTGGAAACACTGGCTAAAACACCCACAGAAAACACAATAAAGGCTCTTCCCTGATGTTGAGAGCCACAGCCAAAGGGGCCCCAGCAAACTTCCAGCTGCCAGCAAGCTTCAGACTGCCCCAGCAACATCTAGCTGATTGGCTCCTCTGCGGTGATGTTCATTGGGCTGTTTCCCTGCCCTTCAGACTGCCAGCTGATGATTGGCTCACAGCTGCCCCAGCAACATCTAGCTGATTGGCTCCTCCACGGAGCTGCTCATTGGGTGACTTCTTTGGCTCTGCCCACGCAACCCAGCCAATCGGCCTCAAGAGGAGGAGGATTGTGGGAGGAAAAGGCTGGTGTGGGAGAGAGAGGCTTGTGGAAGCCGGTGGTGGCAGTTGGGCTCTGAGGGTTTTTCCCTGGAGCTGTTTTGTTTGGCGTTTGTAGTTCTAAAAATAAAGTTAGTTTCTTTTTGACAAGTGGCTCCTGATTTGTGCCAAGCCAGACTTCGGCATTTGGTGGCTCGCACGGGGAGCAACTGAGGGTAAGTAAACTGCTCGCCCCTGAGGGCAGGGCGAGAGGATGGGGAGCCATTCTAAGTCTCCTCTTTTGTTTTGCTTCGTTTTTGTTTTAACTTTCCTGTCCCTGGAGATGAGTAAGAGGGAAGAAAAACCACTCACATCTGAGGAAAAACTATTTGCGTTTGAGGAACAGATAGGGAGAAAGGACGGATACATATGTCAGGAGGATAGAAAGGCTGTTATAATGATTTTGTGTGGTTCCCTTTTTATTGGATTCTGTCTCGGTTTTATTTGCTGTTATCTTGCTGGGTTGTATTATAGTAGAAATACGGGATCAGCAATTAGTAAAAAACAAACCGAAAGACTGTTAAGTAAATTGTTAAAGGAAGGAAGCTTCCCAGTAAAATCAAGAGCAGTCAGGGCATACGTTGATATAATACAAGAATATAGCCCATGGCTTTTTAAGGAGGAGTTGTTAGATATATCACAATGGAACCATCATGGTGAAGATTTAAAAAGAATAGAAAAGAACAGCCCAGGGACTCTGCCAGTTGGCACATTGACATTGTGGACGTACATATCTGATTTGCTTAGTCCAAAGCCTTCAGTTCAGACAGAGGTAGAGGAAGAAGAAGACATATTGATTCAAGTAGAAGAGGAAGTCTCTCAAGTTAGTCAGACAGAGGAAAAGATTCAAGTAAAAGCTCGAGCTAGTCAGAAAGAGGAAAAGATTCAAGTAAAAGAGAAGGTCTTTCGAGATAGTGAGACAGAGGAAGAAAGTTTAGAGCAGAAAAATCTATCAGGGGAAAAGTTAAAACAGGAGACTGCTAATAAGACCCTTTTATTAGAGAGCGTAAGTGTCCAACCAACAGCACCGCCTCTACAGGAGACTGCTACTAACAGCATTCTATCACCAGAGGGCGTAAGTGTTCAACCAACAGCGCCACCTCTACAGGAGACTGCTACTAACAGCACTCTATCACCAGAGGGCATAAGTGTCCAATCAACAGCACCACCTCCATATGCTAAGAGACTCCCAACCCCCGCAGTTGATAGTTTGGATCCTGAGACAGGATCTCAAGTATGCCCTGTATTTGAGGTAGGAGGGCAGCGAACTTACCAGGGTTTAAATTTCAAATCAGTGAAGGAGCTAAAAGAGGCTGTAACAACCTATGGTCCTCAAGCACCCTTCACTGTAAGCTTGGTCGAATCCATTACCAACTTAAGCATGACGCCAGCAGATTGGGCTAGTTTGTGTAAAGCTGTGCTAAATGGAGGACAATACCTGTTATGGAAGGTTGCCAATGAGGAATTTTGCAAGGAGACGGCTAGTCGAAATGCAGCAGCTGGTTATCCTCAGAGAAATCTAGATATGTTGTTAGGAAAGGGACCTTATGAGGATCGGCAGCAACAACTTGCATATGATCCTGGTGTATATTTACAAATTGCTGTAGATGCAGTTAGGGCATGGAAGACTTTACAAGAACCTGGAGGTTTACAAGGTCAATTATCTAAGATAATACAAGGAGCTAATGAACCTTACGCTGAATTTGTAGATAGGCTTATTCAAACAGCTACCAGAGTTTTTGGGAATACAGAACAAGCAATGCCATTTATAAAACAACTGGCTTATGACCAAGCGAATCGTTGGTGTAGAGATATCATTAGACCATGGAAACATGAAGATTTAAACACATATATTAAATTATGTAGAGACATTAATGAACAAGGGCAAATTGTGGCAGCTGCAGTAAAACAAGCTTTAGATGCCAGAGACATTAATGAACAAGGGCAAATTGTGGCAGCTGCAGTAAAACAGGCTTTAGATGCCAGAGACATTAATGAACAAGGGCAAATTGTGGCAGCTGCAGTAAAATAGGTTTTAGATGCCAGAGACATTAATGAACAAGGGCAAATTGTGGCAGCTGCAGTAAAATAGGTTTTAGATGCCAGAGACATTAATGAACAAGGGCAAATTGTGGCAGCTGCAGTAAAACAGGCTTTAGATGCCAGGCCAAGAACATGCTACAATTGTCAACAAACAGGACATTTTAAAAGGAATTGCCCCATAGGAGGAGGGTTTAACAAAACTAGGTATCAAACAAGTAGAATACCGGGTATTTGCCCACGATGCCGTAGAGGGAGACATTGGGCTAATGAATGCCGTTCTCAAACCACCATAGAGGGTACTCCATTATATTGGGCTAATGAATACCGTCCTCAAACCACCATAGAGGGTACTCCATTATCAAAAAACGAACAAGGACAAGGTGTTTATCCACAATATCGTGGACAAAGGCATCGGGCTCCGTTGCCAAAAAATGGACAGGGGGCCCCAATGCTCCGGGGCCCCAAACCACAAATATACGGAGCACTGGAGGAACCCAGCAACCCCAGCAACCCCATCAGGGTAGTGCCCAGCACATCAGATCCCTCATCAGACAAACCGGAGGGAGCGCAGGGTTGGACATCTGCGCCTCCACCAAATCAGTACTAACTCCAGAGATGGGAGTTCAAATCATTCCCACAGGGGTAAAAGGACCTCTTCCCAAAGGAACAGTAGGCTTATTATTGGGACGCAGCTCTTCTACTCTAAAAGGACTTTTGATAAGTCCTGGGGTAATTGATTCCAATTATGAAGGTGAAATAAAAATTATAGCCAGTTCTCCAAAGGGTATATCAGTAATTTCACCAGGAGATAGAATAGCACAGTTACTAATAATACCAAGCCTACATGATAAATTTTCCAGTCATGTTGTAGAAAGAGGTTCCAAGGGATTAGGCTCCACAGGTGTAGATTGGGCTATGCTTTCTTTAAATTTAGATTCTCGCCCCATGCTAAAACTAAATATTCAAGGACATGAATTTAATGGGCTACTGGATACAGGTGCAGATCTTAGCATCATCTCTCGTCAAGAATGGCCAAAACATTGGCCATTACAACAAGCCACTCAATCGCTTCGAGGCCTAGGAGTGGCGACTAATCCCGATAGAAGTGCAATGCTATTAGATTGGAAGGATCCTGAAGGATGTGAAGGAACTATACAGCCATATGTATTGGATCATCTTCCCGTAAATTTATGGGGACGAGATGTCTTAGATCAATTAGGTTTGACATTAACAAATAATATCAATCAAAATGCACCCACTATTATGGCTAGACAAGGTTTTAGGAAAGGAAAAAGATTAGAAAGACAAGAACAATGTATAGCAGCACCAATACAAATAGATCAAGGAACAGACAGACATGGGTTGGATTTTCACAAAGGGCCACTGAGACAATAAAAATTACATGGAAATCAGAAAGACCAGTATGGGTTCCTCAGTGGCCCTTGACTAAAGAAAAGACACAAGTAGCCCATGATCTGGTCAAACAACAATTAGCGGAAGGACATATACAACCTTCTGTATCTCCCCATAATACTCCCATTTTTGTCATCAAAAAGAAATCTGGTAAATGGAGATTACTGCAAGATTTAAGAGCCATTAACAATGAAATGGTCATTATGGGACCTGCTCAATCGGGGATTCCTCAATTGTCTGCTTTGCCAAAAACTTGGTATGTTTTAGTTATAGATATTAAAGATTGTTTTTTTTCAATTCCAATTCATCCTGAGGATAGTCCACGTTTTGCATTTACTATCCCTGCACTAAATCATGAAGGTCCTGATCAGAGATATGAATGGAAAGTACTCCCTCAAGGGATGGCTAACAGCCCAACTATGTGTCAAATTTATGTTAACAAAGTAATCCAGCCACTTAGAAATCAAAATCCTGAACTACAAATATTTCACTATATGGATGATGTGTTATTGGCACACAAAGCTAAAAACACATTGCTAGAATGTTATGCCACACTTACAAACTTATTAAAAAATTATAATCTAGAGATAGCAATAGATAAAGTACAATTAAATTTTCCAATTAATTATTTAGGAGTTCTATTATCCTCAACCATGGTCCGTCCACCAAAAATTCAAATACGAGTTGATCAACTCAAATCACTTAATGACTTTCAAAAGTTATTAGGAGACATAAATTGGATAAGGCCTTATCTAGGTATTCCAACAGGAGAATTGGGACCTTTATTTGATATCCTAAAAGGTCCATCAGATCCAAATTCACCCCAAATGTTAACGCCTGAAGCAAGAAAGGCATTAAAAATCATTGAAACATATATGGAAAATATGCATTTGGATAGAATTGATATAAGTTTGCCTTTATTATTTATTGTACTACCAACAAAAAATATTCTTACAGGAGTATTTTGGCAAGAAGGTCCATTATTATGGATACATTTATCTTATTCTCCTAACACTATTCTTACTAGGTATCCTGAGGCTGTAGGACAATTAATACTCAAAGGAATAAAAACAGCAAAGGCAGTGTTTGGAATTTCTCCCCATAAAATTATTACTCCATATACTATGAATCAAATTGATGAATTAGCTAATGAGTTAAATACTTGGGCAATAATAATGTGCAAATCTAATGTTTCATTTGATAACCACTTACCATCTAATCCTTTATTGTCTTTTTGGTCATTGCATCCTGTAATTTTTCCAAAAATGACAAGAAAAACACCTATCATGAATGCTCCAAATATATTCACTGATGGGTCAAATAATGGTACAGCAGCAATAGTTACACCTGATCAAACTTTTACATTTTTAGTACCCAAACAATCAGCTCAAAAGGTAGAGCTTAATGCAGTATTACAAACTTTTGTGATGTTTAAAGATTCTGTATTTAATTTATTTTCTGATAGCCAGTATATAGTTAACGCTATAGTATCCCTTGAAGATGCTGGTAGAATTTCCCCTTCTTCTACTGTTTTCTCTTTGTTTTCCACTATACAAAGTTTAATCTGGGACAGAAAAGATCCATTCTTTATAGGACATATCAGGGCACATACAGGATTGCCTGGAGCCCTTAGTTTAGGCAATGATTTAGCAGATAAAACTACACGTGACATACATATTTTCTCTGTACTAGAAGAAGCTATAAATTTTCATGAAAGATTCCATGTCAATGCTAATACTTTACAAAAGCGTTTTAAAATAACTAAGGAACAAGCTAGACAAATAATAAAACAATGTCAAAATTGTGTGACCTTTTTACCACAAGTTAATCTTGGAGTCAATCCTAGAGGATTGATGCCTAACCATATTTGGCAGATGGACGTCACACACTTGCCAGAATTTGGAAAATTAAAATATTTGCATGTTACAGTTGATACTTCTTCTGGATTTTTGATGGGCTCCCTTCATGCCGGTGAAAAAACTAAAGATGTTATAGCTCATTGCTTACAAAATTTTGCCACTGTGGGCGTTCCAAAACAGTTAAAAACAGATAATGCCCCTGGTTATACGTCTACTTCTTTTAAACAATTTTGCTCATCATTTGGCATTACTCATATAACAGGAATCCCATACAATCCACAGGGTCAAGGCATAGTTGAAAGAGCTCATCAAACTATTAAAATGTACTTATTAAAGCAAAAAGATGGAATTGGGAAGGGGTATATATTCCCCAAAGATAAACTTAAAATAACGCTTTTTACTCTAAACTTTTTAAATTTGGATTCATCAGGACTTAGTGCTGCAGAAAGGCATATGTGTCCAAAAAATGTACATAAGCCCAAGGTACTTTGGAAAGATATTCTAACAGGACAATGGAAAGGTCCTGACCCAGTAATTGTCTGGAATCGGGGGTCTGTTTGTGTGTTTCCACAGGAAGAACAGCAGCCGATTTGGATTCCAGAGAGATTAACCAAGGTTCTGACCCAGAACAGCAGCCGATTTGGATTCCAGAGAGATTAACCAAGGTTCTGACCCAGTGATTGGAGTCGGGGGCCTGTTTGTGTGTTTCCACAGGGAGAACAGCAGCTGATTTGGATTCCGGAGAGATTAACTAAAATCCTGACCCAGTGATTGTCTGGAGTCGGGGGTCTGTTTTTGTGTTTCCACAGAGAGAACAGCAGCCGATTTGGATTCCAGAGAGATTAACTAAAGCGATTTCTACAGACCAAAAAGAAGATGATTTAGCTCAAATCCATAATAGCTGATATCCAAAACTCCAATTTGGCTATCCTTACATCTGCGACAGAACCAGGATGCTTTTTTCAATATCTATTTTATTATTGCCCTTTCCCATATCATGAAGTTCTATTTTATTTTTTTGAGCTCATACAGACCTAGGTTAATGTTTTGCTGATCAGTTCTATTTTTTTTTGACTATAGAGTTTTTAAACATTGCAATAGAGATTTTACCTGTAAAAAGTTATAAGGCCTTTACTATTGTGTTATGTGTTGTATGTATTATATTATGTGTGCACACTTGTGTTTTGTGTTATATGTTTGAATGTACGTATGTCCAATGTACGTATTTCCATATATCATATATGATGAGCGCTCATGAAAAGATGGATCCAAATATTTTTTTTTATTCACGTGATTTAAATGGTTTAATTTAAATTGGGTAAATAACTGTTAAGAATTGTTTTAATATGTAAACAAAAAAGGAGGTTAACAGATCTGTTTGTTTACTGTCACCTTTCATTTTCATTATATTTAATAATTCTCTTCACTATAATGTAAATTGTTAAGAAAATTGTTTTCTTTTAGTGCCTTCTGGAATGTTACCTAATTTTTTCTTTAGCCATTATTGCCAGAATTTCTATCTTCAGATGAAGATAATATAAATTGTTAAGAAAATTGTTTTCTTTTAGTATCTTCTGGAATGTTACCTAATTTTTTATTTAGTCATTATTGCCAGAATTCCTATCTTCATCCCTGTGCCGGTGAAGACAAAGATAAAACTAATCTACAGTTTCTGCAATAGCCATCACTGAACTGCTTACAGGACTTGCACTGAACTGCTTACAGAACTATGTGTCACTTATATGCATTGTGAACTATCTGTTGGTGCAGCGACTTGTGGTAGTGTTGGGGTATTTTTGCTGATGATATCATCGGTGGTACAATTTTCCCAAAAGGAGCCGTCAATTGACTTGGTATATCTTCCTCCCTTCTGCTTGTCATGATCATTCAGCTAAAATTTGAGGGCCAACAGAGGTGAGGCAAAGAACCTCACCCCCCCCCCCCGCTGAGACCTCTCCACAGGTGTGGCTGTATACTGGACCGGTAGTCAATGACGGGTAAGATCCAATTACAATGGTACCAACCTAAGACAGGAGGCTGACGCCCTGAGGTCAGCTCATCCGAAGACGGGTAAGGACCATATGTATTGGACAACCTAAGGCAGGCAAGGTCCCTAAGCCACATGCTTGTTGTTTAAACAGAGAGGGGGAGATGTTGAGAGCCACAGCCAAAGGGGCCCCAGCAAACTTCCAGCTGCCAGCAAGCTTCAGACTGCCCCAGCAACATCTAGCTGATTGGCTCCTCTGCGGTGATGTTCATTGGGCTGTTTCCCTGCCCTTCAGACTGCCAGCTGATGATTGGCTCACAGCTGCCCCAGCAACATCTAGCTGATTGGCTCCTCCACGGAGCTGCTCATTGGGTGACTTCTTTGGCTCTGCCCACGCAACCCAGCCAATCGGCCTCAAGAGGAGGAGGATTGTGGGAGGAAAAGGCTGGTGTGGGAGAGAGAGGCTTGTGGAAGCCGGTGGTGGCAGTTGGGCTCTGAGGGTTTTTCCCTGGAGCTGTTTTGTTTGGCGTTTGTAGTTCTAAAAATAAAGTTAGTTTCTTTTTGACAAGTGGCTCCTGATTTGTGCCAAGCCAGACTTCGGCACCCTGCATCTTCCTCTCAATCCCCCTGCTCCTGATTAATCCGGGGGCTTCCCTGTGTGGCCCTGTGTGGTGGACAGCACCCCCTTTGTCGGAAACCATGAGGAACAAACTGCCTTCCTAATGGCAGCCATCTCCTGACCTACTGGCCTCACCATAATCCAACACCAGCCTCTGGTCCCACCGGTGATGGTGACTAGCTCAGTAGCAATGAGGTGGACAAGTTAACACGGAGGAAAAAGGAGGAAGTAAACCAGCCAAGTGTGTGAGAGTCGTTTGTCCTCTAGGGAGTTGTTGAGAACCCATAACAGAGTGGCCTTGCGTGGTGGACGGGAACCAAGGTCACAAGCACAGGATTCTTCTCTCCATTCCCCGCGCACACCAGCTCGGTACCATTTTCTTCCCGCCCCTTCCACCCCTCCCATCTGAAATGTCCTCCTCTTTGTTCTCTATTTACACCGGCACCATCCATCTGAGGCATGGCCTTCCTGAAGAATTGCCCTCCATGGGAAACTGCCTCTTCTCTGCACATCTAGCTGCATCAACTGTCGCAGACAAGATGGCTCCGTTCCATGCATCGTCTCAGCTAAACCATAAACTCCTTAAGGGAACATAGTTTGTCTCCCTTTATCTCCTGAAGCATGCCATTATGCCTTTCCCATTGTGGTTTCCCCTAATAATGACAACTAATTATCATAAAAGAGAATCACAGTTTCAGAGAGTTTCTCTCTGAAATCGGGAGAGACCCCTGAAGTTAAACCAGGGTTCAGTGACATCTCAAAGAACTGTAAGGAACCTGGAGTCTTAATATGTGAACTGAAACAGGAACTTTGTTTTGTCAAAGCTTCGATTCTCCCTCCACCCTGTGGCTAAGGACCCTCTATGCGACCCCAATAACTGCCTACACACTTCCCAACACTCACCCATCCTCCTCCGCATCCTGCTGGGTCCTTATCTTTCATCTGGTTTCATTCTTGGATTTGTAACTAGGAAAAAAAAAAGTTAAGAAGAATCCAGAAGAAAGGTACAAAGGTAGCCTTTGCATGGGTCTATTAAGTGGGAAAGCTGCTGAAACACCCACAGAAACCACAATGAGAATTTCCTCTGGTTTCTATGTGCTTCAGGATGGTCATTTTAGGGGTTTAATCAAATCCAAAGTTACCAACTTGTCCTAATTTACCTGGGATTACCCCCATTTTAAAATTTTTTTTCTGTTTGGATATACATGACAATGGAGTGTCATGTATATCCAATGCCATATTATACATATATGGATTATAACTTAGGATCCCATATTTAAAGTTGTAGATGAGGTAGAGTTTCACTGGTCAGCTATCAATTCACATAAGCAAGCTGTGGAACCAACCTAGGTGCCCTTCAAAACCGATGAATGGATAAAGAAAATGTGGTATATATACACAATGGAATATCACTCAGAATGAAAGAAGAATGAAATTATGGCATTTATCAGTAAACGGATGAAACTGGAGACTATCATGCTAAGTGAAATAAGCCAATCCCCTAAACCCAAAGGCTAAATGTTCTCTCTGATTTATGGATGCTAACCCACAACAAGGGAGGGTAGAGAAGGGAAGAATAGAATTCACTGGGTTAGACAAAGAGGAATGATGGGAAGGAAGGGGGATGGAAATAGGAAAGCAATATGGAGATTCCTCAAAAAACTGAGAATGGAAACACCATTTGATCCAATTATCCCACTCCTCAGTATATACCCAAAGGACTTAAAACTCAGCATATACAGTGATATGGTCACATCAATGTTTATAGCAGCTGAGTTCACAATAGATAAGCTAGGGATTATGCCAGCTTTTAAACTGGAGTTCCAGATCCTGGGTGTCCAGGGTAATTGGTCACCCCAGCCAAGTTAAAGGCAGAGCAAGTCTAGAGTTTGTTTTCCAGAAATTGTGAGGAAATGTGGGGGATTTGCTTTTTGCTCCTGAGAAGGATGAGGCTGCAAATTGCCATATGCTTATTTTGGATGCTAAGTCCAGAGTGAGGGCATAACATCTAACTGACCTCACACCATAACTACAAAGCACATGAAGAAATGGAGGCATGGAGGGGTCATTTGCTTGAGATAATCATATGAAGTAGCCTGGTTAAAATAGGAAATTAATGGATCCAAGTGGTAGATCATTCATTTCCACAGCTGTGTAATATTCCATGATATGAATATACCAGAAAGTGTGTATTCATTCTATTATTAGTGGACATTTGGGTTCTTTACAGTATTTGACATATGTTCTGGAAAGTGCTATGAGCTTCAGTGTTTAAGAATAGAATTATCTACCTTCATCTTTACTGGATAATGGCAGAGCCATTCCAAATCTTCTGTAATGCCTGATATTCCCACCAGGAATTTTCATTGCTCCTTATTTTTGCTCTCAATGTTTTCTTTGTCACGCTTTTCACTTTCTGCCAGTCTTAAAACTAGGTAGTGGTATTTCATTGTGGTTTTCATTTGCACCCTCTGATTCCTAATGAAGTTGAGCATCTCTTCATCTGTTATTGGCCAAGCACATTTCTTTTATTGTGAGGGGCATGTTTAAGCCTTTGGACAGCATTCTGCCTTGACACCGTTTGCCCTGATGGAACACACCGTGTTCAATGCTTCAACTATATTTAGTGCATAATAGGTACTCAGAAATGTTAGATGACTACTTATTCAGTTGCATTGAATTAAAAGAGGCCCTTACTCATTTTGAAGCCCTCCACTCATTCCAGTGAACTTAGTTTTTTGCCTTCTTAGTTCAAACATACTGTGAGCATCAATCAAATTGAGGATTACACTACCAGGGAAGACACAGGTAAGAACATAAGCACGTGTTTTTTGCCTCCTATGTAGCACATATTCAGTCCTGGGCTCGGACCTGATGAATGAGACAGGACACATGGTCCCAACTTCTCAGAAGCTGAACACGCTAACACTGCAAGAGAAGCAGTCATTCATAGATGCCACTCATACTTGAGCACATGCCCAGCAAATACTTGTATGAGAAGCTCTATGAACCTCCCACATAGGTTCACTCTCCATCTTGAACCTGGGGCCCAATCCAGGCCCACAGAGAGTGGCGGGATAAGGTCAATGAATGGTCACTAGATAAGAAGCTAGGGTGGTGGACCTTCTGAGGTCACATGATTTGCTTTCTTCTATCTCCATTTCTCACTGTGTCTGTGGGGATGTTTTTGGCTGCCCTTTCAAATGTGCCTGAGGGACACCTATTAAGCCCGCTCCCAAGAAGTCTAGCTGCAAGGTTGCTCCAGGTTATAGATATCATGGGTGGCAGAGGAGAGCACTCAAACCATGGCAACCGGGAAGCAGAGAGCACTCCATTCACCAGTGACAAGACATAAACCCCGTAGGCACATCCCTGTGACCTATTTCCCCTAGCCACACCCTACCTGTCCACAGTTACCATCCAGTTTATCCATATATGTGGGTTAATCCATGGATTTGGTTACATCTCTCACATTATTGTATGGTCTCACATATGAGCTTCTAGGGGACACCTCATATCTAAGCCATAACACCCTCAAAATCGTCTATGTCAATGCAGGACTGTTCAGAGGTAAATGATTGGATTAGGAGAGCTGTAACCTAATACGTCCACCCTAGTTTGATGGACTGACTGGGTGGTCACTGTAGACAGGTGGGGCATGGCTGGGGGAGGAGGGTCACTGGGATTGTGCCCTGGAAGAGTCACCTTCCTGCTGCCCCTTTCCATCTTTCCCTCTGGCCACCACGAACAGTGCAGCTTTCCTCCACTGCTCTCCTCCACCATGCTGTTCTCCCTCATCTTGGGCCCAGAGCAGTGTATTTGGTTGGCCATGGACTAAATCTCTGAAAACCTAAAGCCAAAATGAACTTTTCCTCCTCCAGGTTGTTCTTGTCAGATATTTTGGTCACAATGATGAAAAGCGGACTAACCGTGTAAGCCCCAGGAAACTGTGAGTTCAGTGATGATCTCATTCCAGCCATAGGATGGGCTACGAGGTTCATAGTGGCACCTGGACTGGTGCCTGGCTCATACTGATTGCGGAAATTGCTGGCGGGAGCCTCCATGCTTTCTCCCTTAGTGTCTCCCCTCACCTGGCTTGGAGAAGAAATTCAAGATAATAGTTTCCAAGGAAGTGATCCTGGGGCTCTCCTATTGTAGGGGCTCTCAACTTTGGAAGCACTTGAGGAGCTTTCAGAATACGGATGCCCATGTCCCAGGCCCAGGGTTTTAACTGGTCTTGGATGAAGTCTTAACCAAAAGGAGGTGAAAAGATCCCCAGCCACCCTAAGTGCAGGGAATCCATCAAGACACTGTCCCACCAGGCTTTCCAGCCGCTGCTCCTCCTCCTCACATCTTGGAGAGAAGAAGGTAAGACAGTCACAAAATTGCCTCCCAAAGGACATGTACGTCTAGGGCAAATCCCTTGCCATCAAAGGAGATAAAGAGCCTCTGTCTTTACCAGATGTCTCCCAAGAACTCTCTCCCACCATTCATTAAGAACTCAAGCAGATCACTATTTTTACTGTTTTTTCTCCTCCTCCTCCTCTTCTTTTTTAAGATGCCACCAAGCAGCCATTGATTGGCTGGTAATGATTCCAGTCAGATGCAAACAATTAAATTAGAAAGAGAAGAATGCACATTCCATTACCAACCCCCACTCAACTCACTCCCAGGCCTAATTGCCTTTTGAGTTCCCCAGACAGCTGAAGGAGGGGTTTGGAGTAGAATTGAACCTAGAAGGAGGGGTTTGGAGTAGAATTGAACGCCTCAACCATTGCAGGGTCAGCCAAGAGAACTGGGGCCTACAGTGAGGAAGAGATCGCATATGTCAGTCACCCAAGTACCTTCGCTCCCCACCTCCCCACCTCCCCATTTTACAGTTTCTTTCCAAAAATCTCAAGGCAAAGGCAGCCTGATTGTTGATGGATTGGCCACCGAGTTTTATTCGACAATGTATATCACTCTGCCAATATGAATTTGCAAGATGGTAAAAATACAACCTCCTGAAAAGATTACATGAAAGAGGAAAAAAATCATTAGGCAATTAAGAATGGCAATAATTCACCCATATCTATGCTTTGGGAAGAAATATTGCCCCAGGGAATTAGCTGTGCTTATCACTTTGTCATCTGTCTGGGGTATGAGTGAGCAGAGTTTTTGTGTGTACTACTGATGACTTCCCACAGTATTTCTAAAGCGTGATCAAAATAAATGCCAGGCTTTTAATAGAACTGTCTCTCTTGGGGTAGCCATCATTTGTACATATGAAGCTGAGCTGCTAAAGTAAATAAACATATGTATTCTTTAAGCACCTCCATATAAGTCCCTTTTGTAAATTCTAAGTAATGGGATTCGGGGACTAGATGAGACATTAGAGGTCACTGGCCACCCTGGTCATTGTATGGATGAGGACATTGGAGGCTCAGAGAGGCAAAGTGATTTTTTAGGTCACACAGCTCAGAGACACAAAGATACAACGAAAGGTTCAGTCTTCTGAGCTCATGATCTAGAAGGACTGCTCCTATTCTATACTCCATCTGCTACCAGGCCAGGATGTGCTAGTTTTTCACAGCACTAACTTAGAAATCCCCTTTTCTGGGATACCTTCCTTGGCTCCCCAACCCCGGTTGCAGTGAGTGAGCCTCTTATGTTCTGTTATCCCCACCTTGAACCTGCTTCCTTCCCACACCATTATTACATCATAGCAATGGCCCACTTTATGTCATGTGATCAGAAGACTGGAAGGTCCTTGAGATCAAATCAGGGTTATATGACACTCACTTTAATCACCTAGAATGTATGAGGCATTCTATAAGTGAGATTTGAATAAATAAGGAAAGTATGGTTGCCCTGGATTCGAGGAAGAAGGGGACTATTAATTGTTCACTTCTTGTGCTTCAAGTGACAAATGGATCTCTCTTATCGTTTTAGAGGGACCCAGAGAGAAGATCATCTGATGCTACGAGAAATTCTTCATCCACAGTAATGCATTTCCTGCCCCTCGCAATGCCTCCCTCCTGTCTCTGGGCTCCTCTGGAAGAGCCAGCTGTCTAATCTGCCTCGTTGCCTTCATCTTTATGAACACATCAAGTTCATTCTTACTTCTCTGCAGGTTCTTGATGAGCCCTTTACCTTTACCCTTTCCCCTTCCCTGTTTCCATATGCTCCATGGAGCTGTCCCTGATTAGCCTTAGGTCACACTGATTGTTCCATGGTTTCATCATCTCTAGCATTTTGTCTGTTTCACCCCTTCTAGTGCCAAATTACTAACACCTGCACCTTGAGATGCTGTCTTTAAAGAGCCATCAGTAATCCACTGGTGGTGGTTGCTGACAGCACTGGGGACCTCATAGATAGCCCAGAAGACGTCGGGGAGGGCGAAATGCTCACAGGGAACACACCATCCTAACCGACCCCAAGTAGAGCAGGGAGAGACTTCCATCACCTGTCTGTGCTGCTGGTTCAAGAACAAAATAACTGTTGTCATTGTTTTAAGCCATGAGGTGGTGGGGTGGTTTCTTCCAGATTAGAGATCCCAAACAAGCACTTAATGAAATGTTGTTTTTCTTTTCTTTTTTAAAAATTTATTTATTAGTTCTAATCAGTTTTGCATGACAGTAGAAAGCTCTTCAATTCATTGTACACAAGGATGTTTTTTTTTCTCGAATTACAGAACTCAGGGTAGAGAGAACAGGTGCAGCGCCCAAGGAGCAGGCTCCTTCTTCCTTCCTAGTAGCCATGCTAGCATGGACCTTGGTTCTTGAGATTGTAAGTTGGATGCTCCACCGATGGGCATTCTCATTCACAAGCTTTCCTAAGAACCCCACGAGAAACTTCCTGTATCTTTTGCCTAGAATTATGTTCCATGGCTGCCCTTCATTGCAAGAGCCTGGGGAAGTCGGGGGTATATGTGTGCAGGTCCGGGAGAGGCCTGCCTCACAGGCACAGGTATGCACAGGTGTGCAGTTTCCTCACAGGGTTCTATTAAAATGACATGACACATGGGTTTAGTGCCTGGCATGAAAATCAGTACCTAATAAATGCTAGTCATCTGTTATTACTATTCTTATGCAATTACATAGTGATGTTACTTGGACTATAGCAAACATTAAGGCATGACAGATGACAGAAGAACATTGCTCTTCCCACGTGCAGTTCTGCTCCTTGGACACTAAAATACTGACAGCATTGACAATTCTTTGTTTAAAAACATTGAGTTTATGGTGTCAAATATACTTTCTAATAACTTTTTCTTAATTATTTTGTTCTTTTAGGTGTTAAATATGCCAGTGTGTTCCTTCCATCATACATTTATCACTAAGACTTAGATCTTATGCCCGATCTCTCTGAGGCATAGAAGACAGACCTGCTAGTGTCTTATTGATGTGAAAATACCCTCAATGAGATGGCACTTGAGGTGTCTTTGAGTGGACACATTGCCCATGCAGGAGAAATTTAAATTTGTTGAGTAAGAAAAATGGGAAAATGGACATAAGATAGCACCCAATAGGGTCTGCTCTAACTACTGTGCTTAACAGAAAATTCTGGAAACCCAAGTTATGTTCTTTTTTTTTGGGGGGGGACTGTACTTAGTGTGGGATTATATATAGCTCCCAAAGGGTTTTCTCCCTTTCTAAGAAGGTGAAATGTTTATTGACTTATATCATTTTTCTTTTTCTTTCTTTCTTTCTTTCTTTCTTTCTTTCTTTCTTTCTTTCTTTCTTTCTTTCTTTCTTTCTTTCTTTCTTTCTTTCTTTCTATGTGTGTGTTTCAGCATAAATTTCTTTCCAATGCACCAAAATAGGGGTCTGGAAGAGGCCTGCCCTGCTGGCCCGTGGTCCAGCTGCCCACATAGAGGCCACCCCTTCTCTGGGCAGCCTGGCAACCCAGAGAGAGATCAGCCCCATGCCCACATAGCACAGTTCCTTATTCACCAAAGAGTGGCTCCACATCCCAACATCAGGGTACAAATAGGCTTGAGGCTTCTGCCACCACGAAAGTGGGATATCGCCACTTCTATCAAGGGACAATAAGGACCTGTAAGATGTCACCAAGGTGGGTCTGGCTGCACCAGAGGAATCTCTACTACAGGTGCTGACAGTTACCCTGTTGCTGAGGTAACAGGGAATCTTGCATGGGTTTGCCTCTCTCTTGTTTCTCTTACTAACAGCCAACTTCTTATGATCACCCTCTCACTAGTCACTTAATACCTCCATATTCTCACATCCTACCTCATAAACATCTCAGCCAACTTTCCAGCCTCCCCCCTTTTACTATTAAAAACTGTAAACCATTACTCAAACCTATTGACTATATGGTGGAAGATAACCAAACTCATCATTTATGATTATAGCGACAAAACTGTAAATGTAAAAGTAGAAGCTAACTGATCTATGGCTGCACATTGGGTACATTGAGCGCTGTAATATTGATCTCACCATTAAAGGTGCAGTATTGGTAACCTGTAGGGTCACTATAAGACAATAGGGCAGAAGCTCTAATACCTCAGATCTAACTGAAACAAAGGAAGACACATAGACATGAAAAAACAAGGGAGGAAAGTGCCCCAAACAAACGAAGATACTACAACAACAGAACCATAGATAGTGCAGTAGATGACATGTCAGAGAAGAAGTTCAGAACATACACAACTAAACTGATATGTGAATTAAAGAATGACATAATTGAGCAGATACAGGCAAAAATTGATCACTCCAACAAAGAGATAAGAAAACAAATACAGGTGACCATCAATCACACCAACAAAGAGCAAATATAGGTTGCAAAAGATTATTTCAGAAAGACATAGAGATTTTGAAAAAAAAACACAAAAATCCTTGAAATGAAAGAAACAATAAGCCAAATAAAAAACTCAATAGAAAGTGTCACCCACAGACTAGATCACTTGGAAGACAGGACCTCATAAAGTTGACCTCACAGTGAAGATGGTAAGAAACCATGAACAGAATATCCAAGAATTATGGGATGCCATCAAAAGATCAAATTTAAGATTTATTGGGATAAAGGAGGGTTCAGAGATTCAAACCAAAGGAATGTACAATCCATCGATGAAATAATATCAGAAAATCTCCCAAGCATGAAAAATGAATTGAAAAATCGAATACAAGAGGCTTATAGGATACCAAATGTACAAAATTACAACAGATCTACACAAAGACACATTGTAATGAAAATGCCTAGCATACAGAATAAGGATAAAATTTTAAATGCTGCAAGAGACAAAAATCAGATTACATATAAGGGAAGACCAAATTGGATCTCAGCAGATTTTTTTTTTAACCCAGACTCTCAAAGCCTGGAGATACTGGTACAACATATACCAAGCTCTAAAAGATAATGGATGCCAACCAAGAATCTTTTATCCAGCAAAATTAAACTTCAGATTTGGTGACAAAACAAAAACCTTCCATGATTAAAAAAAAAGGCAAAAGAATTTACAGCATGAAAGCCTGCACTACAGAACATTCTTGGCAAAATATTCCATAAGGAGGAAATGAAAAACAACTATGAAAACCTGCAAAGGGAAGAACTACAATAAAGGAAAAGCTAACCAAAGGAGAAACCAAGTCAGTTTAAATGTCAAAAATAGATAAAAATGACCAGAAGTACAAATCATGTTTTGATAACCCTGAAAGTTAATGGACTAAACTCACCAATCAAAAAACATAGACTGGTAGATTGGATTAAAAAAAAAGACCCAACAATATGCTGCCTTCAGGAGACTCATCTCATAGGAAAAGACATACACAGACTGAAGGTGAAAGGATGGGATAAAATATACCATTTACATTGTCTGTATTAACAAGCAGGAGTTTCCATCCTCATATAAAATAAAGTAGACTTCAAGTCAAAGTTAATCAAATGGGATAAAGATGGACATTTCATACTGCTTAAGGGAACCTTACATCAACAAGACATAACAGTTATATATGTCCCAAACACTGGAACATCAATCAAACTCTTCTCAAATTCAAGAGTCAAATAGACCACAACACAATAATTCTGGGTGACTTTAACACACCTCTTTCACCATTGGACAGACATTACAGAACTCAATAATACAATCAATAACTTAGACTTAACTGACATATAGAGAGTATATTATCCATCAGTGAGCGAATACACTTCTTCTCAGCAACACATGGATTCTTCTCTAATATAGACCATATGTTATGCCACAAAGCAATTCTTATTAAATACAAAAAAGTAGAGATTCTACCCTGCATTCTATCAGACCACAATGGAATGAAATTAGAAATCAATGATAAAATAAAAAAATAGAAGCAACTTCTACACCTGGAGACTAAATAATACTCTATTGAATGAAGAATGGGTTGCAAAAGATATCAAGGAGGAGAGTAAAAAAAAAAAAATCTTAGAGGAAAATGAGAACACTGATACAACATACCCAAATCTCTGGGACACTATGAAGGCAGTGCTAAGAGGAAGGCTCATTGCATGGAGTTCATTCCTTCAAAGAAGAAAAAGACAACAAATAAATGACCTAACATTACATCTCAAAGCCCTAGAAAAAGAAGAACAAATCAACCCCAAAGCAGTAGAAGACAGGAAATAATTAAAATCAGAGTTGAAATAAATGAAATTGAAACAAAAACGAAAAATTAACAAAACAATAAGTGAAAAAATAAATAAAATTGATAAACCATTAGCTATGCTAATAAAGAGAAGGAGAGAGAAAACTCAAATTACTAACATTTGTGATGAAAAAGGAAACATCATGACGGACACTACAGAAATACAGAAGATAATTAGAAATTATTTTGAAAATTGTATTCCAAAAAATTAGAAAATATCAAAGGCATCAACAAATTTCTAGAGGCATATGATATGCCCAAACTAAATCAGGATGATATACCCAATTTAAACAGAACAATTTCAAACAAGGAAATAGAGGACACCATCAGAAGCCTACCAACTAAGAAAAGCTCAGGACCAGATGGATATAAAGCTGAGTTCTATAAGATCTTTAAAGAAGAACTAACAGCAATACTCTTCAAACTATTTCATGAAATAGAAAAAGAGAGAACACTTCCAAACACATTCTATGAGGCCAATATCACCCTGATTCTAAAACTAGACAAAGACACATCAAAGAAAGAAAACTTCAGACCAATATCTCTAATGAATATAGATGCAAAATTTCTCAAGAAAATTCTAGAAAATCGAATACAAAAACAAATTAAAAAAATAGTGCACCATGATCAAGTGAGGGTTCATCCCAGGGATGCAAGTTTGGTCCAACACATGAAAATCAATAAATATAATTCATCACATCAATAGACTCAAAGATTGAAATCATATGATCATCTCAATAGATGGAGAGAAAGCATTTGACAAAAGACAGCACCCTTCATATTTAAAACACTAGAAAAACTAGGGATATCAGGAACCTATCTCAACATTGTAAAACCTAAATGATGTTGCTAAGCCCCAGGCCAACATCATTCTAATTGGAGAAAAATTGAAAGCATTGCTTCTAACAACTGGAACAAGACAGGGATGCCCTCTTTCATCATTTCTATTTAACATAGTTCTTGAAACTCTCGCCAGAGCAATTAGATGAAAGAAATTAAAGAAATATGGATAAGAAAAGAACTCAAATTATCACTGTTTGCCGACAATGTTATTCTATACCTACAAGACCCAAAAAATTCCACCAGAAATCTCCTAGAACTAATAAATGAATTCAGCAAAGTAATAGGATATAAAATCAACACCCATAAATCAAAGGCATTTCTGTACATCAGTGACAAATTCTCAGAAAAAGAAACTAGGAAAACCATCCCTAGGTGCCCATGGAGAACAGAAGGAATTTTCTCCCCACCTTAATTTTGCTCTTGTAATGAACTGTATTGGGTACCAATGGGGACCACAGACAAAAACTACTCTACTCGTGTATGGATTGAGTCACAAGGCACACCAGCATATATAATGCTACCCTGAAGTATACTCCTTGACAAAAAGGTTACTTGGTCTATGAAGTCTGGAAAACACCATTGGAGAGATTTTAATTAGGTTGAGAACATGTCCTCATTGGCATGGGATAGTCCCAGTTTATACCAATCATGCTGGCACAATTTCTAATGGTGCCCTTTTTCTCTCTAATTGTCCATAGTCATAAATCCTATGACCACCGTGATGAGGTATTAAAGGCTCCCAATCATCCTGCTTTAAAGAAACCAATTTAAGCCTGATGTTTCCCAAATGCACCTGAGAATGGAATCATTTTTTGCATTAACATCTCTTAACTCCTTTTAGGATTAATGTTCTGAAGAACACTGGCATAGATAGAAGTAATGAACTAAGCACACAGCAAATAATAAGGGCCAGAGGGTCAGGGAAGGCCCCCAACTGAGGGGACTTGCATTGGGCCTTGAAGAATGTGTAAGATTTTGACAGGAAGAAAGGAAATGGAGACTCCACGTGGAGAAGCAGTATTGACCAAAGCTTGCTGTTCTACCCATGAGAAAAAAGAGAGGCGTGGAACAGCCGCTCAGCGGGAGAAAAGGTTTCTCTTTTTCTATTTCTATTCTAATGCTCTGTTGGAATCATGGCTGTTAACACAGCCTCATCATCTCATGGTGACCAGCAGGGCATCCTACCTTTGGAGTAGAGCTCCAAGAAGTAGTTGCTGTTTGATAGATGGATCAAAGAAGCTGCTGTTGAAATAGTGAACGTACTTACACAGGACTTATCAGCATCTCTGAAGTCAGTGCCCATCAGTCTCAACCTCTGGAATATCTTTATCAAATTGTAGGCCAATAGAGGACATGAAGCTAGGAACCGCCACATCAGCAAGTACTTTAATCCAATGCAGTGATTTGCTCATCCAGGTACAGCAGAGGACCCACTCTGGGATGCAGGGAGCTGGTCCTCACACTTGATTCTCCAAGAGCACAGGGAAGGTAGAGGCCGTCCTCTGTGAGCTCAGAAACTCCCCATGGGACACCAGCAAGCCCAAGGGCAGGTTTGACTTTGCCTTGGCCCTAGAAACTACTTGAGGGCAGAGATCAGGGAACAAATGTGTTTACAAGGTCACCCACAGTCTTAGCCTGGCACCTAACAGGCACTTGGGAAAATGTGTTGAATTCATACTACTGCTCCCAGTCCTGTCTCTTTATTCACTAGAATAGGCTAGCATGTCATTCTTTCTGATTTGGTAACCAAGCTATAAGTTAAGGTCCCCATTCCCCAACCTCGGCCCCCAGCATCTAGGTAAAATTGGCCTGAGGGTTTTTTTTTTCCATAGATTTGGGAAAGTCCTGAGACTTTCCCAGGATTTCTACAAGTCCTCATCCTGAGCCCCAAATCCTATGAATTAGTTCCATTTGGAGAAAACCTTGCATTCTGGAACCTACCATGTCCATTGCACACAGAGGTTACCTGGCTCAGGAATCAGATTAAAATTTCCATTAACTTCAGTCCTACCAAAGCACTACACATCCCGAGTGTTTAAAGGGGTAGAGGAATTTTTACCAGAACAAGCTACTCAGAAATTAATATGAGCCTTTTTTGAATAATAAGAAAATAATGACAACTATCAAAGGACCAAGGCCATTGCTTCAACTCTGACTCCAGACTAACCCTAAGCTCTTTCCCTACCTTCCTTTCCCTTCTCTCTGGAGAGCAAAATAAATCCATTTCTACAAATTCCTCATGCAGAATTGTTCTTCTCTTTTCTTACCCCAAACTCTGACCCTGGCTCCTTTTACAGTCAGGGGCTCCCTCAAAGCCAGGAAAAGGTCATATAAGGGCCAGGCAGTCAAGTGCTTATATCAAAGCCCTCCTCTTCACTAGTCTTTAGAGGATGGAAGAAAGTGCATTAAGTGTTCCTCCTATCATCAAATTGAATTAGAAACCTAATTTCAGTAACCTCTCAAATAACAAGTTTCATATAATGATACATTTGCCAGTCTCGGATGGACATGCTCAGTTTCCCTTGAACTCAGCATGCAATGCAAACTTATTTTAATACACACCTAAATTAATTCCAGTATCTTTTCTCTTTTCCTACAATGCTTCTTCATCCCTGTATTTTCCGTAGATATTTGCAAGCTCCTCCTCTCTGAAGACTTAGTGTTTCGGGAGGCTCCTCCCAGAAGAATAGCCTGAGGTAAAAAACTGGGTGCTAGTAATTTATTTGGAAGATGATCCCAAGAAAGGAGTAAAAGATCAGGTAGAATGGGGACAGGGAGGAGAAATGGCTAATGTAAAAGTTGTGGTTATAGGTAAGAGTGCTGCAATCTGCAGAACCTCTAAGAATTGTGGAGAATGCCAACTGAAGGATGAGAGGCTAGGGGATCATCCATCCACCGTGGGCTGAAGCTCACCCAAGAGACAATAATACATCCACATTTCTGGGATGCACTTGCTAATTGGTGGAGTAAGTTCCTTCTGGAAAATTCCCTGGGTGGTACTCTGTGTGTGCCTGAGATGAAACTAAGCCAGTGTGTATCCAAGCTCATCTGGAGCCAAACTTCAACATTGCAGCTGAATAGAGGTGAGCCTGCAGGATCTAAAGCCAAGTACCAAAATCTTCTGCTGCATGTAGTAAGTGGCTTGCTGGAAGTCAAGGAAAGACATTTGTGGTTCATTTTTCTTCAGAGATGCTGACCAAGACCTCAGAAACTCAACAAGATTGAAGTCACACTCTCTTTATGTACTCTGGGTTTCTACAGTTGCCACTTGTTTTTTTCTCAAACGTTTGGTTCTTTTGTCTTGGATATATGGGAGAATAACCCTTTCTTGCTACCTGGACTTAGGCATGGTCAAATGACTTACTTTGGTTAATGCAATACAAGAGGAAGGGACACTTCTGGACAATAGCTTTAAAAGCCGGTGTGTGATTCATTACCTCTTTGTCAGCCAAGTGCATGTTGAAATGAACTTCATAAATCTGAGATCCTGCAAAACTGTGTAGCATAGAACTCTCACTGACCCCTGATGGACAAATTACTGAGAGTTTGGGGAAAATAAATAGAGTTTGGGGGGTCCATTTCTTACTGTAGCATTACCAAACTTATCCTGACTAATATATCTGTCTGGAAACAACATGTATGGAATTTGCCTTTTTATAATTTAGATATAAAAAAACACTTGTTGATTAAGTGGTAATGATTGCAGGGGGGGGAGTGCATGTGGACAATTGAACCTATCTCACCAAAACTAAAAGTGCATTGTGCATCTGAAAGTTACCTAAATCATTTTATTTGCTGCTTTGATCATTGTAGCCACTATTTTCTTCCATTTGCCACCAATGTATATCCACCTTTATTTGTCATTCTTAGAAAAGCCACACCCAAGAGAAAAACATTTCATGTATAATTTTATGCATACCCTCGCACTGTACCCATCTTCTGGAAGGCCCTTCCCATGGCCTCTATATGTTCATGCCCCGCCCCCTGCCAGCCCCACACCTGTTAGTGCTCTCAGGAGTTCAGCTGACATGTCAGTGTCAAGTGGCTAATGAAAGCAATCAGCCCAAAATGAAGGAGTTAAGCTTTTAACCACTTCCTGTGGTGGTGTAAGCTGGATCTCAACCCAGAGGAAATGCCCATCTCTTGTACCATTTCCCCGTGGGATGGTGAGTAGTAGGGGCCAGATAGACCCAGCACAGTCTTGGAGTTCATCTCACCCTTGAGGGAACCCCGAACAAAATGCTCTGGAAGATTTATAGACCTTGGGGCTGGGGAGGGTGCAGGGGAAAGGGTTAGGAGTGGGGAAGTCCTGGGTACTGAGTCAGAGAGGGGAAAATATCTTTAAGATTTTCTCCTCCACCCCCATAAGAAGCCCCATAGAGGAAGCTGAAAAAGCTCTGCCCAAGCCTGTGAAGAATACACCTGGCTAGAAATACAAAGAGGTAAAGTGATGCCAGCCCAGGGCCCCGAGATCTTAACTGCGCTTCCCGAAAAGGCTATGTACAAAATCTGGCATGTGGAAGGCACATTTCCCCATAATGCCTGCCAGGTAAATAGCCTTCATAGTTGTTTGATTGGGCCTGAGACATCATACGTAGACTTTTAACCAAACAGCTGGATTCCTGAAAAGCTTGTCAAAATGTTTCCTCGAAGGTCAAGGTCCTATCCCTAGCCAGTGGTTCAAAGTGGGAAAATCCTTGAAATCAAAGATTTGGAGCAACGGTTAGGTACCTCCTTTGTACCTAATACCAGACATAGGACACAACCAGTCAACCAAGGTCCATCCACATGAGGAACCATGGCCATGCAACATTCAGAAACCAGGGAGTCAAATGGTCAGTCTCCTGGACCCACAGTGGGGTCCAAAGGCAAGTCTAATCCAGAGCCAAATCCCAAGGTGAAAGTTGTCAGGAGGAGGGGTAGAGATTGCACGGGGCTGCTCTGGACCTGTTGGAAGCTCTAGCGACTAGAGTTGACTGCATAATAAGAAGGCTACTGACATGTTCTTACTCAGGCTCTGAGAGAGTATGAGAGCAGGGGTTGGCAGTGTTGGAATGGCTTTTCTAATGCAGCTAAGTTAGAGGACAACTGACTTCTATGGTGAGTCACCTTGCTCATTCATTAGAGACTGCCTGGCCAGATGTGCAGAATGCATCAAATTGAGCCCAGCCAATGGAGACCTCCCACTGGCTTTCCACACTCAACACAAACTAGTGAACACCATCCACATCACTGGGTGTTCTTGGTATATGAGCTTCCAGTCTTTGCACACCTGGTTCCTGAGTCTACTCTCCCCAGGTGGAACTCTATCCACCAACTTCAGATGGTGGTCCACTGAAAATTGCCTCCTAGCCCTAACCTCATTGAAGGTAGCAAAGCCCAACAGTTTGCTATGATGACCTCATAGGCTGCTGGCCAGGGCCAAGTACCATAGCCAAAGGGATCCAAACTTACCCTCTTGTGCAACCTCATCCTCCCACCTTCTTTCCATCCCCCCCCCAAAAAGAGGGGAAAATCAATTTCAATCAACGTGGAATGTAATATTATCAAATGTCAGCTGCTGAGGTCATGTGCTTTGAAAATTATCTTTGACAGCTTCTGGTCGACTTAATTAAGTGCTCCCCCAAAATGGGGAGGGGGGCAAAAATGCTCTGATTGCTAGCTGCTATGCCTTTGTGCTTTAGAGCTTCTATTGACAACTCTAAGCAAGATTGCCTTAGGGGGTTTTATTGATAGATTCTCACCTGATATTGGAATGATTCTTGCACAGATAAATCACATTTAGATTTGTTGGTAATTGAGGAGAATTGATTGGAGCAGGAGGGAAGCCCCCAAGGGGTGGTCTCCTTGTCCTCCTTGTAGGAAACTTTGGGGAAAGTGGGGAGGGGTGTCATCAAAGAGCCGAGAGCCAGCAGGGGAGGGGTGAAGGCCTGATTGTTTACCTGTCAATTCTGCCTTCCTCTGAACCCTGATCTACCACATCCCCTCCCAAAGGAGAGGCACAGAAAGATGGAGACAGAGGCAGGGAAAGGTTTGTTCCTGTTGCATTTTGGAGGTGCTGTTTCAGGAGTGTCTTAAGTCATGTGGCCATTCTCTTGGCCTTGATTTCTCTGTCTTCATTCCAAATTTGACTATGGCTCCCTGTTTAAAATACTTCAAGGACCTCCCTTTCAGGGCCAGGTTTAAACTCTATGACATGCTTCAAGTGGGCTGCTCGCATCTCAACCTCCTCCCCTGACACACTATAAACTCCAAAACTTCTAGCCTCTTTCTCAACTCCTTTAGGTCAGTTTCTCCTGGGGACAGATGGCTGAGACTTTTCCAGAAACCAGAGACTCAGGTTGGGTGCAGCCAGGCAGGCTCAGAAGGTAGAGCCAAAGCTGCCTGAGCAGAAGAACCTTGTGCCCCCACAAATCTCTCAATGCACCCCAGGAAACAAAATGGGGAACAATAGAGCTGCTCTTGCTGAAAACACAAGAGCAACCACCATCCTGTCAACGGGGCATTTCTCCCTCCCACCTGCAGTGAGCCCCTGGGTTTGTTGGTGACCAGCGTTTTCCCAGTTCAACTGTATGATTTTACAGACAGCTAATCATAGAGAAGGGACTTTTCCAAGGCATCACAACTAGGAGTCAGGTTAGAGTTAGAACAGGACTCTGATCCCCAGAGTGTTTTTTGTTTGTTTGTATGTTGTTGTTGTTATCGTCATCACTTTGGGGTTATTTTTTAGACAAGGTCTCACAAAATTGCCCCGGCTGGCTTTGAACTTGCAAGCCTCCTGCCTCAGCCTCCCTAGTCACTAGGATTACAGGTATGCACCACATGCCCGGTTTATAACCCCACACTGATGATACCTTATTCCCTCTCCTTTGAAGGTGTGGGTAGTCACACTAGCTCTTAGCACCATAGTGATGGAGGCCAAGGTGGCCTTTGATTCCCTCAAGCTTCAGTTCTCTCCCTTTCTTGCCCAAGTGATTATTCCTGCCTAATTCCTGACAGTGACTAGAGTAGAGAGACATTCTGGAGACACTTAGTGGCTGGTAGTGAATTTTGAATTGCGAATCCATTTACAGATATGTGGTAGTCTAAATTATTGCTGCTCATAAACACTTGCTGCTCCTTCCCTTGGGAGAGTTAAAGTCCCCAACCTGCTGAACTCAGGTGTGGCCATATGGCTTGCACCAGTTACTAAATAGAGAGTAGAAATGATGAGTGTCTTCTAGACTAAATCGTCAAGAACTGGGATGTTCTTGAACTTCATGGTGTGGTCTGCCAGAGGAGCATGAACTCATGTGTGAAGATGGTGCCTCTGGCAGACTGGGTATCTGAGTGAATTAAGACAAATAGAGACTTGCAACAAAAAGACATGAACTGTCTTGTTTAAGAGCACTTGTTTCTGCTGCATAATCCCACCTGGCCAGGGTCTGAACAGGTGTCTGTTCTTTTACAGGAAAGCATGATTTTACGCTTAAGCTCCTCAGCCATTAATATAGACACAGCACACCACAGAGCCTCCAGGGGCCACAGAGAGCCGCTATATGTGGGTCCAGCAGGCCCCAGAGTGGGGCAAACAAAAGGCCCCAAGCTTCCTTCCTCTGGAGCAGCTCCTCCTGGGCCCAGCCAGTGGTCACTACCTGGAGGACAGGTCATGGTCACCACACTAGATATCTTAATTTTCAAAAAGGTACAGAAATCTTTAATTTTTTTTAACAGAAAGTCACCCTTCCTTAAATATTAGCTCAAATTTTCTGTAAGATGCTACATGAACCAGAGAAATATAGACTGTCTCCAGATTGCAAGACGCTGGTGGGCAACCACTTATTTTTGGTCTTGCCACTGACATGGTATTTATCAAGTGCTAACCAACCTGTTTGAGGTAAACAATGATAATAATGATGATGATGATGATGATGATGATGATGATGATGATGATATAATATGCAAATTTTTTTTCTTTCATCATCTCATAAAATCCTCACAACAAATTCAAGAGCAGAGTAAAATGCTGTCTCCTATTACCAGATGAGAAGCCATCAACCACCTCCAACTCAGCCATAAGATCCACGGAGATCTTGGCCATTATTTCTTGAGGCATCTCACAAAGCATATCTATTGCTCACTCGTTTCCTATCACCATTGCTTGTCACCTACCCTGCTGACCCTCTCATTTTAAAATTTAGAAAACTGGTTCAAAGGCTTGAAGTGATATGTCCAAGGGCACACAGAAAGCCATGGATACTGGTCAAAGTCAAAATCAGATGTCCAAGTCCTGGCTGAAGATTTGAAAAATAAGAGGCAACATCTCATTCATTCTCAGGGTCAAGGCCAACCTCCATCTTCCAGGTTGGTACTGTCAAAAGGCGGTGCTGCCTGCTCTCCACTGACCCCACCCCTCCATCTTCCAGGTTGGTACTGTCAAAAGGCGGTGCTGCCGGCTCTCCACTGACCCCACCCCTCCAGCATGGGAGACTGAGGGGTTTGGCTCTTCATGGTTATCTTTCAGCTGCCTCCATATTCTGAGATCCCTTCTCCCACTCCTCCGTCTAGCCTGCAACAGGGAGCAATAGCAAATAATTAAGTGCTCAAGAAATCTGGGCTCAGAGATGCAAGCACCTGTTTCTCAAAAACTCTGAGAACTCTGAGGTCCCAGAAAAAGAAACAGGAAGAGGGTGTGAGCCCCAGGGAGAGGTTCTGAGCTGGGTCCCTGGCCACAGACAATGGCTGCTGCAGAACCTAGAGGCTGAGCAAGGTGGAGGTCCAGGTCCACGTGGTTCTTAAAAGACACACATATGCTAGATATAGTGGTGCACTCCGATGATCCCAGAGGGTCTGGAGGCTAGGACAGGAGGATGGTGAGTTCAAAGTCAGCCTCAGCAAAAGCAAGGTGCTAAGTAACTCAGTAAGACCCTGTCTCTAAATAAAATACCAAATAGGCCTGGGGATGTGGCTCAGTGGTCAAGTACCCCTGAGTTCAATCCTCTGTTCCACCAACCCACCACAAAAAAAGAGACTACATATGTGATGGTAACTACAGACCCATTTGTTCATTTTTTAAACTTTGATCTTTATAGTCAGGTGCCCTCCAGTATGTCAGGACTCCCTTTGGAAACACTGCCCACCTTCTTGGTTCCCATAGCCATTCGAATTAGCAAAACTCAGACAGTGCATAGTTATGAGAGTCCCAGAAGGGTACACACCCTTTCATGTGTATACCATTGGCCCCAGTATGTGTGGACGCCACATCTGTGGATTCTACCAACAGTATTTGCATTGAAAAAACCCAAGAAAAAAAAAAAAGGACTTCTTGACATCATTTCTTAAACAGTATTTTACAACTATGTACATAGCATTTACATTGTATTACGTATTATAAGTGAACTAGGGATGATTTAATGTACATAGGAAGAGGTATGTGCATTATGGCAAATACTACACCATTTTATATTTCTATTTTGGTATCTGCAGAGTTCCTGGAACCAATCTCCCACAGATGTCGAAGGACTACTGATCATGGGGAATACTGTCTGTGGATGTTCAGGAGGCAGTAACTTTGTTGAAGAGTAGGTTCGTGCCCTTTGTGTGTTTGCATTTCACCACTTTAAAGTTGTGGGCAAGGTCATTCTCTCTTCAACACAGGGAGGAGCTTAGCCCCAGAGAGGCTGACAGCCTCACCCAGATCATGGAGCCAGTCAGCACTAGCCCCAGCTTGGACTCAGGCTTAAAGTTCATTGACCCTCCTCACACCTCTGAGACTCAAGAGAATTGCTCCCTGTCCATCCCAGGACCCAGAATGTCTGTCCTCAGCAACACAGGTGGCCAGAGCTGTCCTTAGGGTCCAGAGCCATTGCAATGATCAAGCAGAGGACCAGTGACCCAGGGATGCAGCCAGGGTGATGACTGGAGACTGATCCCAAAGGACCCAAAGCTCAGACACACAACAGGCTGCCTTCCTGTCCCCAGGTTGAGTTCCAAGTTTCTTTTTGTGGAGGGTCACCTTCTCCAAGTGCCCCTCAGGAACACTGGTATTCTGCTGGCCAGATACAAATTAAGCTGCCTGGTCCCTGCCCCATTTTTCTCCCTGTTTGAATTTCTATTGGTTCCTTCCTTCCACCTCTGCTCTTTTCAAGGTTCCTGGAGGTTCCCAGGGCTGGAGTCACAGACAAAGCATGAAGTACCTGAGAGGACCCCCAGAAGGGGCAGTGTTTTCAGTTTCCCTTTCCTGCTTCCAAGCTCTTCCTGGGCATCAGCTTCAGGCTGCTGAGCAACTGAACACCTGGCTGAGGGAGCCAGAGTGGGAGCTGAAATTAGGCCATGTCCCGCTGCTTCAGGTCCAACTGAGAGCCCTAACTACTGGGCATGCCAAATGAGAGCAAGGAGTCTCTTTTCTAATTGGGTTCACTTGGTGGGGATTGAGGAGTGCTGTTATCACAAATGCTTCTTGTGCATTAGCTTTGACCCTGATTGGACACAGATTGCCCTCCATGCCCTCTGCAGAAGGGCCTCCTCCAGGGGCAGCAGTCTTCTAGGCACCACCCTCTACTGCCTGCCTTCCACCTGGGAGGAAGGCCCTCCTCTTTCTCACTCTGCTGTTGCATGGCCTCCTGAGCTAGAAAGTCAGTAAAAATGCACATGTGAAGATGTCTTAATATTAAATATAATTAGATATTATACCACATGCAGGGCTGTATGATTAGTGAAATATATGATCATTAGTTATTAGATTAATGTGTCTACTTGTGTAACTGAAAGCCATTTTCAAGCCAAAATTAAATAGCTCAATTTGCTGTAATTGACTGATCTCCCAGAGAGAGTCGTACATTTGCTTATGTACAAGGCAATTTCTTCAGATGTCGTCCCAAATGCAAGACAAAGAGCAGGTTTTCTCTGCATTCCAAATTGCAGGGCCAGCCCTGCCCTAATGAACTGTTTGGCAATAGCCAGGTCACTTACAGGTCCATTTGGGGGTTCTCAGGGAATAGAGTCCCAGATTTCTTCTTGCTGAGGGGTTACCTTCGTCTAACTTCTCCAAGTGCCCCCTAGGGAACATTGGCATCCTGCTGGCCAAAGACAAATTGAGCTGCCTGGTAGACACTTTACCCTGGCCTCTCCCCCATTTTTCTTCCTGTTTGGGTGTATATTAGTTTCCAGGACAACCAAACTGCAACTAACCAATAAAAATGATTGCAAAGCACTCTCCAAATAAAAAGACACAACTGGAGTACTTATTATTGTGGTTATGATCTAATAATATCCAGATGCTAACAAGGGCAGCCCAAGATTAAATTAAAAATAGGCAAGCTGTTAGGCAGGCAGAGTTGGCTCCCAGGGCTGCTTCCCCAACCTCCCTTTCCCCTGATGGCAGGTGATTCCTGTTGGCACAGGTAAGACAAGGCTTCATCTTCCAGTAAAATAATAGGTGGAGCAGCAGTAGTGAATGTGCTCTGTGGGCAGGAACCCTCTGCCCCCTTAAGGGCAGCAAAGAGAGGAGCCATATATGGGTAGGTGATGTACACCTTGACTCCAGTGGCTTGGCAGGCTGAGGCAGGAGGATTGTGAGTTCAAAGCCAGCCTCAGCAACCTAGTGAGGCCTTAAGTAATTCATTGAGATGCTGTTTCTAAATAAAATACAAAAAAGAACTGGAGATGTGGCTCAGTGGTTGAGTGCCCCTGAGTTCATTCCCTGGTACCAAAAAACAAAACAAAAGCCATGACTGGGAAATGAACAGTTACCCTAGGTTGAAGCCCATCCTTTAAAAATTCCTTCATATCTCATTTTATCTTCACAACTTCCTTTGAAATAAGTGACTTAGATGGTCACTCACCCCATTTTACAGATAAGAAATCGGAATCAGAGAAAAGCCTAAGTATATAGGCTTAGGTAAATTGCCTTCCTCTCTGGATCCCAGATTCCTCTGGGGGAATAGAGTATGTTCACACATTCTGTTTTTTATCATAAGAATAGAATAACTAGTACCCTAATTTTGCTTCTAAAGATGTTTTCCCCTTTGTAGAGTGTTTAGTAATCAAGAGCCTTGAAAAAACTCCTTAAGAGACTTTAACTGGAGGTTTCACTTGCAATTTTATTTGTGAATCATGCAATCAATCAAATTAACAAGTATTTATTGAATATCTAACAGGAGCTGAGCTAATGCTGCAAGAAAGCACGAAACAGAAGCCTAGGATGCGGCCCCTCCACAAGGAGCTGCTAGCTGGGTGTGGAAGCCTCTGCCACAATCCGGAGGAAAGGCAAGGGATGCAGCGGCCACATGCAACAGGAAGGCTTTGGATGCCCTAGGGTCTCTTTAAAGGGAATAGAAGTCACTGTAGGCAAAAGAGGACAGAGAAGGCTTCTGGGACAGCCAGGAGAGGTGGAGTCTGAAAGGTCACCCAGCAGAACCTCAGCTTCTCAAAGCACTCATCATCCTCTGATGTGCTATGCATTTTATTTATCCATCTTGCTTTTCTCAACCAGACTTGTAAGTTTCATGGGTGGGAGGGTCAAGAGAATAGTTTTATGGCTTCTTGTTTTGACGGGAAAGGGTTGGACCCTTCACAGTGTTAAAGGGGAAGATATGGGGCAAGAACATTATCAGATCCATGTTCGTACCTTCCTTGCTCAGCACAGTGCCTGCAGGGGTGCAGTAGCTACTGTCCCCACGCTACAAATTACCATGCTACTGACTTGCCCTCGACTCTAAAGAGGAACTACCATGTCCCAGCCCTGCCTTCATTCCTCAGCCTTTGGCCATCCACTGAGTGTGTGTGTCTGCCCAGCTGGGGATGGACCATACACAGACTCTCCTCTTTGCTCAAATGGGCTCATTCCCAGAACTTGGAATAGAGAAGAAGGAGAAGGAGAAGGAGAAGAAGGAGAGAAGAAGACAATCTATTCTTCAGGTTGAAGACCACTGAAGACTACTTATCAGTGAAAATGTTTAAAACAATGGAGAATCCAGTTACTTGTTTTTTAAGAGAAAAACCTTTTCTAGAAGTAGCTGGTCAGACTCCCTTATTGACCAACGTGAATCACACAGCCATCCCTAGGATAAAGGAGGCTGGGGACACAGGAGGATCTGCCATGGCTAGTTTAGACCAGTCAGATTTCACTACATTGCTCCCCAAATAGAACTGGAGTTCTGATGAGCAAGGAAAGAGTGAAATGGCTACTTAGGTGAATGACTCACAAGGTCTGCCTTTCCCAACTGATATGTGTGTGTGTCCATGTGCCAACTGATGCACAAACTGAGTTAATTAGCAAGATTATAAAGGGCAGCCATTTTGAACCAACTTCCCCAGCTGGAGTTGAGCACTGGAATAAGGGTGGTTAGTGAAAGCAGAGATAATAATAACATCTTTCTCAAAGGAGAAAGATGTGAGAATTAAATGAGTTCACTCATGGAAAGCAGTTAGAACAGAACAAGATTTTGCTAGATGTTAGGCATGCAGTGTCATTATGAGACCCCACGATGAACTAGACACTCTAAGTGCATTGTCTATAATTCTTGAAATAACCCTGCATGTTAATCCTAAGTCCATTTTACAGATGAAAGAACTGAGGTTCAGATAGGTTAAGTAAGTTCTCAGAAGTCACAAATCAGCAGTGCAGGAGTTGGAAGCAGTCTGAATGCAAAGTCCAGCTCTTCCTAAGAGGATGTGCTCTCTTGCCACAAAATATTGATGAGTTCAGCCATAAGCTTCAGCCTCACAGAATTTCCCTCTGGCCTTCTGCAGCCCCTGAAGCTATAGTTGCCTCAGATGGGCAAAGCTGCTTCTGCAGGCCATGTGACTTGTCCTGGATTTGCACACAGGAGTTCCAGGCACAATCTTTCCCAGTTCCTCCTGTGTGGCACCGTATCCCACCCTCCCTCTTCCTAGCCACCCTCTGCAGGCAGTGGGTGGTGTGTGAAGCTCCTGAAGCGTCCTCTGTGTGAAAGGCATTTTGGCACATCCACCACCTGGGTCTCACAATCTGAACTGATCTCAGGCCCTGTGTCCTTGTGTACATACCTTGTGTATGACCTTGACCTCTTCCAGGAGGGACTTCAGGTGAGGGGTCAGAGAGCCTCAGGTCCTCCCAGCACCTCCACAGCCCTGTGTCCACCTCTCTATCTACCCAAATTCTATGCCACCATTTGGCACTCAGGCAGAGTCCCACCTCTCCCATCAAATGTACTTGGACTGCTGCTGACCATGGCCCTACCTATGTCTCTGCTCCTCTATGTGAGAAGAGACCATGCTTGATTCCTGTGTCTCAGAACTGGCAAGGACTGTCCTCCTCCATGCCTCCTCTAGGAACAACCACTGGTAAAATACTACATTTCTCTTGGGCCTCCTTTAGATGCAAAGTAAGAGGAGGGAATAGAGATGTCCAAACAAAACAAAAACCTTTAATATGGATACAGAGAACCTGGGCTCAATGCCTGGCTACTGTGGGGAGGGGCCTCTGCTGTTAACCATCCCAATCCTCTTGCTGAGGTGACAGCATCTACCTTTGTAGAGGCTGCACACCCCACACCTCAAACAGTTGGTATAACACCAGGATGGCAGAGTAACAAGTGTTTGCTAATAGAGAGGCCATGGCTAGGAAGCTGGAGCCAAGTGCAAACCCACCCTAAAAATGTGTGATGACAACTCAGGAATGTAGATCAACCTCCACCAGCCAAGCCTGGTGACATGAATGAATTTCATCCACCCACCCTAAAAATAACAGCTCATAGATGAAGAAACTGAGGCACAGCATGTTTAAATAATTAGCTCAAGGTCAACAGCTAGAAGTGGGGAAGGGGGAAAGTCAAGTTCAGAGACCTCCCTCTGCAACGGTGGAGTGAAAGCATTTCTAATCAGGATCCCCCAACCGTGGTGAGGATGGCTCCTGACACATTCTCCTGCCAACACACACATTTCAGTGTTTGTAAAACGACAAAGGTGACTCTTTTGTTCTTAAAGAACTGGATGTAGCCAAATCATCCCTATTCTGTAGAGAACCCTGATCTCCCCCTGCCTCTCTCTCTCCCTCTCTCCCGGTTGTCCCACCACCCTCCTGCTGCCTGTTACCATTGTGCATTCTGTACTCATCCCACCCGCAAACTCTCGACATCGCCCGGAACAGACACCGCATACCGAATCAGCACCCGCAGTGCAGCACCCTCTGCCAGCCAGCCAAGGGGCGCCTGCCTCCATACAAGCTCGATGCAGAGGAGCAGAGCAGGACCCAGGCGGGTCCCTGCAGTCCCCCGCCCACCCTGAGCCTTAAAAACTTCACTTTCAGGCCAATTTCTAGTGGTTTTTCATTCCACCAGATAAAGCTATCTGTGGAGTACCCAATCTATCCACCCACCCATCCCTCCATGGATGTATTCATGTTAGCCACGGCAACTAAGAAAGCCATTCAAATCGAGGCACTGAAATGAACAGAGATGAACAATAAGCTAAAACATGCCTAGAGCAAGTTGAGAAATAAACAGGTTTTTAATTTTTTCCCCTTCCATCTCTTGAGTATCTGTCTCTGATGGATGATGTGACAGAGGAAGGCAGCTCCATAAATTCTGAATTCTGAATACTAAATCAGTGAGCGGCAGCCGGGTGCTGGGAGCCGGACCCCTTCTTCCTGGTGTGGCTGTTTTATGGGGACTCTGTGACCTAGCTTTGCTCCTCCTGAGCTCCATCCCCTGACCTGACCCGTGAACAGGCAGTGGGGACACAAGCCATCACACTAACCCAAGAGGACAACTTGGAATCCCTAACTCAGGAAATGAGGTTCAGAAAAGTCAGGTCACACAGAAATGCTGGGATCTGTTTGCAATAAAACAACGTGGGTTTTTGAGACTCAGGCCAATCCTAAAAGTTAAAGCCATTTCCCCAATTTGAGCTGAGCTTCAGTTAGTCATGTAACTTGCACACAGCTAGCCTGTGGCAGAGATGGGACTTGAGCCCTGGTTAGTTTGTATCCAGAATTCACATCCGTTGTAGCAGAACAGTGCTTCCCAAACATTTTTAGACTGTGGAACATAAACAAAATAATATTTGTGCTGCATACTCAATAAACTAGAAGCTTATTTGGGAGCTTTTCTGTGGGGCTTGATGGAAATTTTTTATTGCCTTTTCTTTATACCATATAATTACGATGAGAAAAATAAGTATTGGGGAATATATTAAATATTGAATGTGTATAAAACTTTTGAATAATATATTTTCAAGTTTGTAATGAGAAACTAGCACTTACATCCATGAACATAATGTTTTCTTATTGCTTTATGTTTGAAATGACTACACACCAATTCCTGATCGATACCTTTTAATGATGGTCTCTTCAGATTCTCAATAATCACCACTCATAAGAAACTTTGTTCACACAAGTAGGTAATAAAAATTTTAAATCATTTTTACAGACAGTTAAAAAATTTATAACAATTGAAGTTATATTTTAAGAATCTAACAGCTTTTCCTTTTGCTTTCAGAGAAAATTGCACTGGTGAAATTTCCTGTGACATTACCTTTGGAACTGAAATTTGACCTATCAAATATTTCAACAAAATGCCAATTTCAGCTCAATTTGAAGGATGTATGTGCAAATTGGAGCAGTCCTCCACCCAGCGGTTAACTTAGACCTCCCCAAAAGGACTTAGCTACAAATGGAAAAGAGTATCTAACAAACATAAAGCAAAGACTCTGAGCTCCATCTGTCACTGAGCCTTCCAGAAAGTCCACCAAGTAACCCCCTTGGGCTTACATGCCATGTAACTTGGATATCTGAAAGTCCTCCAGCAGCTCCTAATGTTCCTTGCACTCAATGGGGGACCACTTGGAGAAACAGGCAGGTCACATAGCACTTAACCATGCATTCAGCATGCCCTGGAGGGACAGTGCATGCACTATGTGCAAGTGTCTCACATTATCCATGCTACAGGTGAGGACCACAGGGTGGCCCTTTGGAACCTGCTGCCCCAGACTGCTCACAGCCAATGCTGAGACTCCAGGGGCTCTGGGTATCCCAGGAGTTCCCAGGGCAGAGGGCACCACTATTTCTTTGCCTACTTATAAACCATTTGTGGCTGGCTACCTGTTGGGAAGCTTTATTCTAGATTGTGCTCCTGAGAATAATTATTGAATAGAGTGGTTCATAATTTGAGGTAATAGTCGAGGTGTCTCCTCTCAGGGCTTTGATGGTGTTTCCTTTCTTTGCCACTTAGGCACCTTTTCAGGGAGGGTGGATAAAGCCAGAAATATGGAGCCATTACCTCACTTAGAATTTCAGAGAACTCTTTTGGAAGTCCTTAGCAAAACAAGAATGCATTATGAATCTCG
This sequence comes from Ictidomys tridecemlineatus, assembly GCF_052094955.1. Taxonomy (NCBI): domain Eukaryota; kingdom Metazoa; phylum Chordata; class Mammalia; order Rodentia; family Sciuridae; genus Ictidomys; species Ictidomys tridecemlineatus. The sequence goes on along the minus strand of NC_135489.1, from coordinate 86,840,318 downwards.
AAATAGTTATGACATGTAGGTATTTGAATGTGTAGTGAATACATTCATTTCTTTGTAGTGAATAAAGAAATGACAAAGGTTTAAGATATGCTAATTACCTTGAATTGTCAATACCTAATGTATACATTAATCCAAACATCATGTTGAACCTCGTGAATGTGTGCAGATGTTATGTGTCAACACACACACACACACACACACACACACACACACACACACCCAAAAAATCAAAGAGCTAAAATAAGAAAGCCCTTAGCATAAATGGAGGTCTAAAAGCAAGTATTTGTGAACAAAAATTTTATGACATGTTGAAGGGGCATAGAAGTCTCTGAGCACAGATTTTTAAACATAAGATAGAGAAGAATACAAGATGAGTAAGAGTCATTTTCTTAACCAACTGCACTCCAAATCCCAGAGTCAAAGGTGAGGAGATCACCTAGCAGGTGAGAAAGATCAGAGGGTATAGGATTGGGGGTTAAATGAGGAGATCCCTGCCATGGAGCCCAGAAGCACTGACCCTTTGGAGCTGGGAAGTGGCATGGGGGTGGGGAAGGTAAAAGGAAGGCTGCAGAATGACTGAAACCCTGATTACAGATCTCAGATGGATGCAGGAAAATGTAAGAGCTGAAGGGAATATCATTTGCCTTCTCATGGGTAGCCCAATCCAACATGGTGCCTGAGTAGAAGACCTGAGTTCCAGGGGATCAGATCCGTTCTGGAACTGATTTTCCTGGTGTACAGTAAGGAGAGCCACCATCATACCCAAACTCCCCCAAAAGAGATGTAGATGTGGTCCAGAGGACAGCCGGAAAAGAGGCCAAGAAACTATGCAGGTGGGACAGCAGCAAGTCAAAACATAGACCTGTTTTGGAAGTCACTGGATACTAAAGTCATATGCTACATATGGATCAGAGGTGGAGTCAGTACCCCAAAACTAAAGGATAAGGTAATCTCAACAGAGCTAGCAAGTTGCCCTTCCATTATGGCTGCAAGAAACCCAAGCCCCAGAAATTGATTACCCCCGGGAGGAAGAGTGTAAAGCAGAGATTGAACCTGAACTGAATGTTTAAATGAGAAGTGGTGAGTCCTCCTGAATTGGTAAGTTTGTTTTCCACCTTTGGAATTGAAGGGTAGAGAACTAAGGCGAGTTCTGTTACATAGAAACATGGATAGCTATAATTTTGCACATTTAAGATTGTGATGTATAAATAATCTATACCTGTCTCAGAAATTATAAATGAACTCGTAACTATTCACTTTTGAGTAAAAACAACATAAAGAACTAGAAAATCCTGTTTATGGAATAAACCATTATTGAATCTCAATGGGCAAAAGAGGTAAGTATTTACTTTATAAAATGATTTTTCATTTTGCAAAACATGTTACTTCTAAAGTCTTTTAATTGGCCAGGCATCTTAATGTGGTTAAAATAGTATTGAATTTTATAAAACTCATTTTTCTAGGCAATCATCCAGCTCAGTGTTGAAGAAATCTGAACTCATTTGCTTTAATTCAGACATCACCCTGCTGGCTTTGCGCTAGAACCAATGAGAAGAGAGGAAGGGTTGATACAGATGGACAATGGAACTGGGGGCCGTGTGGATGCTGGACACTATCAAATGATTTAAGCTCTGACCTCAGCTGTACCACCAACCAAATATGGGGCCCTCCAAAAGGCCCTCCTCTTGGGCTTCTTTTAGAAAGGGAAGATCAGACTCATATGGCTCTAGAGTTTCTTCCAACAATAACCCTATGGCTTTGTATTAAGAATGGACTTGGGTTATGAACCGGCCTGTTTGTGTTCTCATAGAGCATAACACAGAATGGGATCATGTCTAGGACTATGAGTACATGCTAGGTAGCATTTAATAAGGTGCATATTGAATGCCTTCTGTATACCAGGCATTGGCTAGGCACTGTTAAGAAAATAAAAGAACACCCCACTTCCTGCCCTCAAAGGAGCAAGACGAGAACCAAAAATGTCAACTGACTTCAGGTCCAAGGAAAACAGAGAACTAAATATCATAATTATGGTTTTCATCAATATGGTCAGCAGAACGATGGAAAAATAGGGGTTTGATTAGCATAGGAAGGATCTGGACCAATATTTTGGGGATATGACTCTGAGAGCTTATTAGCTGACCTTAGTGTAGAATGCATCATGTAGAGATTTTCTGATTCCGAAGAGTAAGTTTAATCCCTATAATCTTAAACCTCTATCAGGATAGGTTTTAATTCTATCAGAATAAACTATTTTGTCATATATATGTGCGTGTTTGTGTGTGTGTACATATGCATATATATGATATGTGTGTGTGTGTGTGTGTATACACACACACACACACTAGGGATTGAACTCAGGTGTATTTAACCACTGAGCCACATCCCCAACCCTTTTTTATGATTTTTTTTTAGAGACAGGCTCTTGCTAAGTTGCTTCTTTGAACTCACAATCCTCTTGCCTCAGCCACCCAAGCCAATGGAATTACAGGCACGTGTCACCATGCCCAATGATTTTGTCATATTATTTTTATGTTTGCAGTAGAATACTTGATAATAAAATAGGTATTGAGATTTCATATACCAAGGCTAATGTGAATGGTAAGACATCTTTTTACAGGGACTGGAGTTGTGACTCAGTGGTAGAGCGCTTGCCTAGCATGTGTGAGGCGCTGGGTTCAATCCTCAGCACCACATTAAAATAAATAAATAAAGGTATTGTGTCCATCTACAATTTAAAAAAAAAGAAATCTTTTCATAGGAGATGAGTAAGTTGATCATATCAAAATTATGACTATGATACTTAGATTTATAAGACTGAGACTAGAGAATGATCTTAACAACAGACTTACTTGTCCAAACCACTGGTACAGTAGGATACTGAAGTGCTCCTAGGAAAAGAATGACAGTTAGGGCATTTATAATAATGTTAGTATATTCTGATAGAGAGAATGACTGAATCAGCCTGTGGTGACGTTAAAGCCTGGTTCACCTTTTGGTAGTCAAGCTTGACTGTTTTATGTGAATGTTAAAATAAACCATACTGCAGCTAAAAGTCACGATGATAGAATTAGCCTTATATATTCTTAAGTAATAATTAAAATTAATACCGTGAATGATACATTTGTAAGGAGAAGTGCTGGCAGAGCCCTGGTTAGTGTTACTTCATATGAAATTATTTATGCTACTGCTTGCAGGGCTCCAATTAATTAATGAGTATTTTGAATTTGATGCTCTCTGAGCTGCAGTAATCAAGTGCTGAGCTGGATCCCACAGCACCGGCAGTTTCCAGAAGGAAGAGAGGTCATTGAGGGAAGGCAGGAGCCGGGACAGAGCTTCTCAAACTGCCCAGCAGCCGATGGTCAGCAACACAGTTACAAATCCTGCTGCATAACTGGGGCTGGAGGGTGGACAGTGATAAATAGGAGAAGGGGGTGGAGTGAGTGCAGCTTCAATCCTCAAACACACCTGAGGCTTTTGCTCTGGTTCTATTTTCTCCTTTCTCACCCAGTCATGTGCTGGGAGTATCTCCACAGTGCAGCTGTGGATGGCAAATCCCCCAATTCTCTTTAACCAAATTTAAATAAAAAAGAAAGAAGGAAAGAAAAAAAGAAAAAGAAAAAAGAAACCCAAGCCAAATTCTTGCACTTAACACAAAACTCATTCACTTACTTAAACAAGCCAGACTCCCCTTCTTTTATATATCATTCTTACCTTGCTGTTTCCAAAGGAAATTTTGTTTTGAAGTACAGAAAGTACAAGTCAGAAATAGAAAGTTGGGAGCCATAGATACATTAGTGGAAACAAAGAAGACCAAAACAAAGTTAGTTTTGGCCAGTGAACTACACTCAGCTGTGAGCTTCCTGAAAACCAAAGAGAAGAGGGAAATCATCATACTGTAGAGCTAATAAAAGTAACTATATCAACTGTTTATAATAGACCCAGTCTTCCTGAATGCTCAGAAAATTTTAAGGGTGTTATGGAAGGTTTCCAGAAATTTGCTTTGATTACCCCAATGAGTAGAATATAAAATGAATTATGTATTTATCAGGCACCTACTGTTATATGGAGTCTTTACCAAACACTGCAAGGTAATATGAGGCATAAGATACATTTCTAAGGTAGCACTTAGAATAGTGTAGACTGGAAAAACAGTGACAAGGGCTTTGTCATATCATCACAGTCTCCTTAAACAAAGCAAAAGCACTCAGGGTTGAGTGGAAACCCAATTTTGCCATCAGGAAGCCAGTCTTTTCCCATATCTCCTCTCCACAACTTCCAAAATGGTGTTTAGCCTCACACCTAGTTCCTCATGTTACAATATGGCTGCTCTTTTATGCAACATGTTTCCATTTAGAATTCAAAAAAGGAGAGAGCAGCCACTGTATCAGGAAGGCAGACTCTTCCTCAAAATTACCCTGACTCTATCTCCTCCATAAAGCCAGAGAGTGTCCCATGTTCACCTCTAGCTACAAGGGAGTCTGGGAAGGAGTATAGCTTTAACTAAACACCAGCCTGAACAAAATTGGGCTGTGTCTAAAAATAATTGTGGGTTTTTTTCCCCAAAGACACTCAGTAAGTGCTTAATTTGTACCAAGCTCTCTGGGCAGCCCTTGCATACTGACAAGTTAGGTATGTCTCATGATTTCCATTTTAACACACACGAATACCAGGCTCTGAAGATTCCCAAACCCATTTAAGCACTGCATGTTCATCCATGCTGGAGCTAGGCCTCAGATTCCTGGATCCTAGCCATTCCTAGGGTATGGTGTGTATGCTTAAAAATAATGATGCATTTATTTGGATATATTGAGGTCTATGCATCATCCTTTCAGGAAACATAAAATGAAAGTCACCTTCTGGACAAGCCAAGGGCACAGCACAAACAAAAGTTCTGCAAGTGTAGTTGGAGGATGAAGTCACGAGCAGTAAAGAGCAGGAGTTGGTGTAGTACAAATCATGCCAGACAAATTTAATTGCTTTTTTTTTTAATCTGTGAAAATGCCAGATGAGGAGATAAAAGAAGTGCAGTGACTATAATAGCTTTCGATTTCAGTGTTTCATGATAGTGACTTGGGCAAAGTTCTGAGTCAAAAAATAAATAATAACAATTCAAATGAGCCTGGCAGGGAGCTGGAAATGGAAGAGCCCCATGACCTGGGTGCTGGAGAGAAAGCACACAGGAGCCGCCACACGTTGCCGAGAGCCTCATTCCCACTGAGTTCTGAGTCCACGCCTGCTAGTACCTTCCCATTCAGAGTGGTCCGGAAGCAGCACCTAGGCAAGGCCAGGAGCCTGATGGAAGTGCAGCATCTCAGGACCCACCAGAGACACCCTGCATCAGCACCTACTTGGGAAAAAAAATCTCCAGTGAAGTCACCTACACATTTTATTCCAGAAACACTACCCCCAAACACTGGGAAGTTGAGGGGCACTCTCCACTCTCTAATCTAGTGCTGTCTCTCTCACCTGCACTCTGCTCCCCAGCAACATGTCATCTGGGAGGGAGTGCAGTCCCCAGGTATTCTGCTCTGAATGTCACCTTCCCCACCTCCCCCACCAAACCCTCACCTCACTGCCCTGATGACAGGCCGTTCTCCTGGACAGTCTCAGTCAGACTAAGACACACATACTACACAATATTTATCTTTTTAAAATAAGAGCCAGTTGATGAAATGGTGGAATTCCAGGCACTAAACATCCAGGGGTCATATCTGTGAGCAGAGGACCCCTCCCAACACACAAGGACAGAATGTTGAATGGAGTGCTGTCTGAGATGCCAGGGTCTAGGATAGACTCTTTTCTGTACTTGGTATTATTTTATTTCATTTTGGTGCTGGGGATGAAACATGGGGACTCACATGTGCTAGGAAAATGCTCTACCACTACACACCCCAAGTCCTCACCTTAGTTATTTCTCACAATCCTGGAAATTTTCATTATCTACCCCTTTTCAGGCAAAGAACCAGAAATTTAGAAAGGCTAACTTTCACCAGGTTACATGACCAGAAGGGACAGTGTGAAGCCTGACACAGACCCCTGCTGTCCTCCACAGGTGGAAGCCTCCCCACATGTGCCTCTCTCCTTGCTCTACCTACCTGTGCACATCCCCTGGTCCCACTCCCCAGGTAACTGTGAGAGACAATGCAGCTACCAAGTCTCAGAAGCTTACACACTCCTACAGGTGCTCAGCAGGTCAGGCAGGAAAACTAGGGATAAAGAGGAAGGAAAGAAAAGAAAGTCTATGAACTGTGTAGATTTTAAGTATATTCTTTAGACCCAACTTATTTCCAAAAACACTTGTAAATTTTCAGCATAAATACCATATACATTAGTCCCTTTATAATTGATAAAAGAGTGCCTGACACTGAGAGGGAAAGAAAATTTCATGGAAATTCAGGAGGAAGATGATCACATCACCAAACCCAAACTTAGTCTTAGGTTCTCTGATTGTTGAAGCAAAAAAGTACTTTGACAGTTTCCAATAAAACCATGTGTGGCTGGACGAGGGTTGCTTTTTCTCTTGGCACACATAGGGGAACATCTCATGAAACTGACCCACCTCTCTGGAAAAGGATGAGGAAAAACAACCTGTGGTCCAGAAAAGAGCGCCATTTGGTAAGATGCCCCCAGATGAGATTCACTTTGGGAAGTCACAAGCATTAGCACAGGAAGGGAAAATAATCATAAAGACAGAGATGGGTTCAGTAAGTGGGGGGAATCTCAAAAGCAGAGTCCCACTGAGAGACATAATCCCAGAGCAGAGCACAAATTAGATGAGTTTGCAATGGGAAGTGCAGAGAAATAAATAAATAAAAGGCTAGATGATTTAGATGTGCATATGCAGGTGCCAGGACACAAAGCCAGAAGGAAATAGTCTCTGGGGGTGAGATGGAGCTGGGGATATTGCAGCCAGCTCTGGGCATCTCATTACCTGACAGAGGTAGGCAAAGTGAAGAGAGTTCAGGGAAGGGCACCAGGCATGATTAGGTAGCAGGAGAGATTAATTTATGAGTAAAGATTAAAAACTAAAGTAGGAGAGCTGGGCTAAGAGGAGTCTGGCTCCCTGTCAATGTGGAGGGGATGCAGGAGGCACTCGGGCAGGTGGGAAGGCAGCTGGGGTAGGGACCCTGGGCTGGATCAGACCCATGAGGGGATGAAATGGGCCAGGGTCCATAAACATGGGAGTGGGGACTCTCTCTCACATATTTACCAGGTATTAGGCACCTGCTATGACCTAGGTGTTGTGCTCAGCATTGTGGAGACAAAGTCATATAGGACACCACGGTCCCTGATCTTTAGTGCAGACAAATCATTGCTTAGAATTCAATATAGCAAATTCTTCTATGTGTAAAAATAGAAACAGCAAGCCCTGGGAACTAGAGAGGCCAAGGTATGTGAACCGAGTTCAGACGAATGGAAGTATTAGCTAGCCAAGTAAGCAGGAGGACATGGGATTCCCAGGCAGAGGGAACAGTAAGTGCAAAGCTAGAGGGAATCTGAGAACATCATGACATGCTCAAAAAGGCTAAAAAATTCCAGTTTGCCTGGAAAAAGGGGAAAATGATAAGTTTGGTCATCTAGGTAAGGGGCAGATCACAATAGGCCTTGGATGTGTAAAGCTCAGCAACTTAAACCTCAAATGGAAGGCTCTGTGGAGTTAGCAACTAAAGGTTTTAAGATAAAATATTTTGTGGATTTTTAAAAGTTGAATCTGGTTGTCATGGAAATATACATTCAAGGGAAGAGATGGTACAAAGACAGGTGATCACTGAACAACTATTTCCATTATCCAAGGAAGAATCTACAAGAGCCTGAATGAAGGCAAGGTGGGCAGATGGCTAGAGACTACAGACTTTTCTGGATGCCTGGCCAGGAAAAGTGGACAAGAAGGTAAAGTCTAGTGAAGAAGGTCCCAGTTGGGTCCCTGGATGGATGGTGCTGCTCAGTCTTGACCTAGGGATTCTGGAATTATCACTTATCTTAAGTAAGGCCACAGACAAATCCCTCAGAGAGGGCAGACTGTTGGGATCTCATGTGTGAGACAATGTTTAGAAGTTCCCTTTCTATCACTAGGAACAAAACCCAGGTGGAGCAGAGCTGGAAATTGATCTTAACTACATTCTCATTTTCTACACCCAACCAATCAAGATGCTCCCGAATTCAGATGCCTCACAGGTCACCTGACAAAGGCTCACTAGTCCCTTGGGAATTCCTGCCTGAGCAAGAGCCATAAAAGGAGGCAGAATGGCTGCCTGCAGCCCTAGAAATCTGACTGCCACCTCTCCCGGGGACACCATTGCTAATCTTCCCCATTCTGGATACCACCAAGCCCTTCAACCAAAGTTGGTGAAGTTTGATCTTTGAAAACCCATAGCCTCTTGTGGGCAGAGACTGTGCCCCCTTGCTCCCAGACCCCCAAAACTACCTTTCTAGCAGGTACTCAAGCAAAGGGGATCAATAGTTTTGAAAGCAATTGGTGGATCCTTGGAGCCTTAATTGAGCATTGGTGTTACCAAATCCATATTAAGACTTAACAAAAATATAAAAAGAGAGGCTGGGAGAGCAATCAGATGGTTTTGTAGAATCTAAAAAGGATTCCCACTCACTCGATCCAAATCTAGTCCCATTCTGAACACCCCCTTCTCAGGCATGATGTCATCTGCCTGGTTGTGTGAGCCAGCGAACTATTCATTCATTCATTCATTCACTCAAAATGTATCATTCAGCTAGGGGCACCCCCTGTAATCCCAGCGGCTCAGGAGGCCAAGGCAAGAAGATCCTAAGTTTGAGGCCAGATTCAGCAACTTAGTAAGGCCCTAAGCAACTTAGCAACACCCTGTCTCTAAATAAAAAATATAAAAGGGCTGGGGACGTGACTCAGTGGCTAAGCATCCCTGGGTTCGATACCTGGCACCAAATGTGTGTGTGTGTGTGTGTGTGTGTGTGTGTGTGTGTGTGTGTATGTATATATATATAATTTAGAAGGCAATGATGGGACAGGCAACTTTCCAGGAATGAGGACACAGATTCCTTGACCTCATGAAATTCACATTTTACTGGAGAAGACAGGCAATAAACAAATCAATATATAGTTTAAGGTCTTCAAAATTCTTGAAGGGTAAGGAGAGTGTGTGGGGTAGACATTTCATCAGAGCTCAAGTTAATGCACGAGGGGGCCACAGGCTGAGCCAGAGAAGGACCCCCAGGGAACAGGCTGGTGGGCGTGAGTTTGGTAGCAGTGAACTTGGCAGATGTTCTCCTTGCAGCCCTTCGTATTCAATCCTCGTCCTTCCCACTTCTCTCTGTCATCTTCCACCACTTGATTTCAAGCCCCTGGACTCTCCTTCTTGGATTCTGTAAAACACTTTCTTATTGTTCTCCCTTTATACCTTTCCAGTCCCTTCTCCAAGCTGCAGCTGGAGGATCTTTGCACATCTGGCCATGTGGCCTAACACCTCTCAGTACCCTCTTGCTGTTCTTAGAGTACAGACCAGCATCATCCCCTTGGCCAGCGAGGCTCAGCATGGCCTGGCTGCCCCCAGCCTCATCTTGTAACACATCCCACCCCCCAGCATCTCTCGACACCAGGCACTGTGACATACCTTCTTGCACACACAGCACACTCACATGTGTCTGTTACACTCCCCACTCAACTTTCTCTTTGTAAGTCCTGCTGTGTGTGTGTGTGTGTGTGTGTGTGTGTGTTTATTTTAAGATCTCAGTGTCTGTGAGGAAACCCTCCCCTAAAGTCCGACTTGACTAGAATCCTCCATTCTTTCTTGTTTAGAGCCATTTTTCTCCCTCCCATCACATACATGTGTGCATTCTTTGTTGTGACTATTCAGTCCTGTGAGAGTAGGTGCGGTATCTGATTTTAATCACCATGGTAACCCCAGCATGGAACACAGGGCTGGCGGGTAGTAGGCTCTCTGTTCATAGTTACTGAATGAATGAATGATGCGTGAACACAGTTGTTTTTGAGGGAAGGAAAGCACAGCACCTCCCTCGTATGGGGAGACAGAACAAGCCTGGCACCTGGAAATAGCAAGACTGACGTGTAGCTGAGTTCCAGGGCCCATCCCAGAACCCAGGATGGCAGAACTACTCTCACTTTCAGACCAGACAGAGAATGGAGCATTTTTCTGAGAGCAGTTCAGCAGGGCACTGAAGCCAACTTCATTTAAAGAGGCATAACACTTGAATTGTCCTGGTCCTCCAAAGCACCAAGATAGCTCAGGAGCAATTGCTGATAAAGGCTGCCCCGTGAAGTCAGTTAGCACTCAGAAAGCCAACCTGCTGTTACGAGGAGACGATGGCACTTTGAATTAGGATGCGAGAAACATTTGAAGCATATTCATTGTGTTAATAGAAATGCCTAAGTATATTAGACATTTTTGGGCTTATTATTCATATTAGTTATAATATGGAAATCAAATTTTATTTCTAAACTGCAATCAAATGATATTTTCTATTAAAACTTTAATAGCAAGCCAAATTAAGCAAAGATATGGGTTACATATTAGTAATCCTGTTTGGTTATAACTCATACCTTTTTTATTTTATTATGAATCATCATGAAAATGAAATAAAACAAGACATTTTCCAAAATGAACTGAAAAGACTTTTTTTTTTTTTTGGTGGAACGGAGAAGCTGTGTAAGAGTTCAAATTAGAAATCCTGTCTTTGGTGAAATAAACAAAGAAAAATGTTAATGGCAAAGCTTCACATTTATGACAGTAATTTGCCTTCTTCTGTCACATGGTCCTACAGAACCAAGGACTGGAAGGTGTCCCTAATAGGTCAACTAACCAAGTCTCCTGTGAGTATACACAATCATTCCTTAAAGGCTGACACCCAGTCATGAGCCATCTCTTTTTTCAAAGCATAATGGTCTTCCCTTAAACATATTTGGGTCCCCTGCTACTTTTGCACATAGTAAGTGTTCAATAAATGCTTGATAGATGAATTTAATACATTTATCAGTCACAAGTTTCCAGTCACACTGGAAAATATGTTTGCTGATTAGGTACACATATAAATCAACCCCAACAATGCTGGGCACACAGAAGGTGTTTAATAGGTGCCAGGTCTTTTTCTTAATAGATACAGTTCAGGACAGTAGTCATTTCCCTGGTTCATTTAAAAATCATTGTATTGATAACAGATAGTATTGATTAAGGCACCATGCTGAGTCCTTTACTATATTATCACATGTATTGCTCACAACAGTCAAAGATGCAGGTTCTTTTATTATCCCCACTGTCTAAATGAGGACCATGAGCAACTGAAGAGGAAATACAGGTTACCAAGTTTCTAACAATAGAGTCATACTGGCCCCAGCAGCTTGGAACCAGCACAAATGCTCTAACCACTTAGAAGCACTGCCTCGTGCACAAGACAGGTTTCAGTAGCACCCCACCTTCCCCTCCAGGGCTCTCTGGGGTGCTGAGGGTAGGAAGAGTGTTGGTTATCACTTCAGGATCTACTTGCTCACTCCTCTGAACCCTCAGAAGCTGGAAGAGAGAAAGCATCACAGGGATTCCTTCCTGCCCCTGTAAGCAGCTTGCTCAGGTCACCATGGACCATGGGTATAAACATGACCATAATTACAGTGAGCCACCCAAGGCGCCCTTGCCCTATAGGAATTCAGGAATAATTGTCCCAGACCTTTACCAAGTCCTAAGTCCAAAGCTATTTCACTGGGTCCGTGTGTGTCATCTGTACTAAATTAAACAGTATCATCCCCCACCCCACCCCAAAACTCATGTTCACCTGGAACCATGGAATGTGGCCTTATTTAGAACTAGAGACTGCAAATACAATCGAAGGAAGATGAGGTTAGCACCTCCCAGATCTGGATAGGGTGATGGGTGTCCTTATAAAGAGAGGGGTGCTTGGACACAGGCTCACAGAGAGGGAAGACAGCCAGGTGTGACAGAGGCAGAGACTGGGATCAGGTGGCTACAAGGCAAAGAGCACCAACAATTGCATGGAGCCACCAGTAGCTGAAGTAGGGAAGCAGAGAGAGAGTGTGGCCTGCTAGAGCCCTCATTTTGGACTTCTGGCCTCCCAGCTGAGAGAATAATTTCTGCTGCTTTGAGCCACGCACTGTGGCAGCCCTGGGAGAATGACACACGGGCTCCCACTTCCTCAGTCCCAGCTCAAGCCAGTAAGCTGCTGAATTGAGCATCAAGAACCTCCAAGAGCACAGCACCCAGCAGGACTCAGTGGTCCCCAGACCCATGCTGGGCCCCAAACTTTGATATCAGCCCACGAAAAATGAAGTCCAGAAATTGAGCATTAGCATTTAGGAGCTTCTGACAGTCGGACAGAGTAATTTTATGTTTGTTGGTTATGTGTTACATGTCTTCGTAATATCCTTTTTCTCATGATTCATTTTTATGGTATTTTATAAAAGTACCAATATATGACAGATTGAAATTTTAAAATAAATAAAATAAGACTTAGTCCTTCAGCTTCAAGAATTCAAGAAACCGTGCAAGAGACCCGGAAGGAGCGTTTCCCCAAACAGCTCACACTCATTAAAAGGCAGGTGGCATCATAAATAGCATTTCAATTTTTTCCTTTTGTAGCAGCAAGTTCACT